>NC_072793.1:109833918-110458918 GCF_028583425.1 Eublepharis macularius
GGGAGAATTTTTTTAGGGCTCGTTTCAGCGCTATGGGGGTCCTAGAAAGTAATACAGCATCGTCTGCATAGAGCAGTACGTGAATGTGCCTATTTGCTAATTTGGGAGGATGCACTCCAGGGGCATTCAAAAGGTTTACCAAATTGTTGATGTAGAAGATAAACAGAAAGGGGGCTAGAAGGCACACCTGCCTGTAAGTTTGAATGGGGTCAGTCAAATGCCCAATTCGGCTGCACCTTACTCAGGGCAGTTTGCTTGTGCATAGCCCCCAAAAGGGACAGCAGTCACCTATCAATAGAGGAGGCCTGCAGTTTCCTCCAAAGTCTATTTCAAGAGACTGTGTCAAAAGCTGCTTTTAAATCAACAAATGCCCGATAAAGTGATGCTTGGTTTCCTGTAGCGTATTTCTCTACAAGGTGTTGCATTACTAGGCAGTGATCTATTGTTGACCTGCCAGCTCTAAACCCAGCTTGCTCATCAGCAATTATTCCCTCCTGTTCTAGCCAGTCTAAAAATTTCTTCAGCAGATGTTTCGTAGACAACTTGCTTACAATGCTTAGTAAGCTGATTGGTCTATAATTGGATGGATCCTCCTTCTTTCCCTTCTTATGGAAGGGGACTACTATAGCCATTCCCCAATCATTGGGGATGTAGCCGGCTTCATCAATATAAGTAAATGGGGAGGCTAGGAAAGTTGCCCACCAGTCCTTATTTGTTTTTAGTAATTCTGGAGATATTCCATCAAGCCCAGGGGCTTTTGCATTCTTTAACTGGCTAATATAAGCTTTTACTTCTTCGGCATGAACTGGGGGGCATTTGGCCAGATTTTCTATTGTTAGGGCAGGAGGGGGTTGAATAGGATCATCATACATTTTTTCGAAAAAAGAAGTCCATTTATCTGGGGGGGATAGAGGAAGCCAAGGGGGAGGCGGCTGTGGAGGCGCGGTTTGACACTAGTTTCCAGAACACCACTGAGTTTTTGCTCGTAGCTGCTTCAATTATATTGGCCCACAGTTTTCTGGTATGTTCTTTCTTTTTTTTTTTGAAAAATTTTTTATTGGGTTAGAATCCATTATTTTTACATTTACATTCAATTTTCCCCAATTTTTTCATCTCTAACCCCCTCCCTTTCCCCCCCTTTTTGTTGACTTCCAACAGCTTTCCAACCCTTTATCCCCTTTCCCTTACTTTTATTAGCTTCCTCTATCTAAAACAAATATATATTCTCCGTTATTCTAAGCAGTACATCCTTAACTATTTTTAACATTGTATGCCCAAACTGTAAGTCTTTGTTTCCATCTTAGATAAACAATTTATCCCATTTTTCAATTTCAAATATTTCTATATATCATAAACCATATAGATCATACATTCATTTATATCAAACAATTTGACTTATTCTCTATATATTACTCATTCTATCTTTTTGTAATAATTCTATATATCTCTCATCACGTAGTCAATCAATTTGACTCATCTATATCTTCAGACATTCAGTTTGGTACAAAACTTACCAAAAAGAAAGAAAATATTGTTAGTTAATCAATCCTTATATTTAATCCTTATAGTTAATTATTTTCTATCTATGTTCTGTTTGTTAACCTGTATATATCTATATATATATCAATCTATTAATCTGACTGCTTATTAATTCACATTTATCTCTTCTCCCCCCGGTAAAGTCTCCCCCCTCTACTTCAGTGCTTCAGTAGTTCTCAAACTGCCACAGTTTTCCTCCCACCTCCCATTTCTTCTCCAGGTGTTGTTTCAGCTTCTCCCAGTCTGTGTTGAACTGCCCTGAGTCCAGATCTCTCAGTTTTCTTGTCATCTTATCCATTTCAGCCATATACAGCAATTTGTAAATCCAATCTTCAATAGCTGGCACTTCTTGTACTTTCCATTTTTGCGCATACAAAAGTCTAGCTGCTGCTGTCATATAAAATATCAACGTCCTGTATTGGGCTGGAATTCCCTCCATTCCCAAGTTCAGTAGCAGGAGTTCTGGGTTCTTATTAATTTGAAATTGTAAAATTTCACTCATTTCTCTTATTATTTCCCCCCAGTACTGCCTAGCTACCTCACACGACCACCACATATGATAGAGGGAGCCCTCATGCTTCTTACATTTCCAGCATTTATTAGAAGTATTCGAATTCCCTAGCGCAATCTTCTTTGGTGTCATGTACCAACGATAGATCATTTTGTAGATGTTCTCTTTGATATTAGTACATGTCGTTGTCTTCATTGTAGTTTTCCACAAGTATTCCCATGCCTCCATTGTTATTTCTTTATTAAAATTTATAGCCCATTTCACCATTTGTGTTTTAACTATCTCATCCTCGGTATACCACTTCAGCAGTACTTGGTATACCTTGGATATTCTTTTCTTATCTTCTTTAAGAAGGGTCTGCTCTAGTTCCGAGTTCTCTATTCGTATACCTCCCTTTACAGAGTCCGAATTATATAAGTCTCTGATCTGTCTATACTGGAACCAGTCATAGTTAGGTGATAGTTCCTCTTGTGTCTTTATTCTGAGTTTGGATGCTTCAGTTTTAGTTATTTCTTTGTACGTTAAACATTGTTGTTCATTATCAACAGCTCTCGGGTCTATCACCTCATACGGAACCACCCACAAGGGAGTTCCTTCTTGTAGATAAATTCTGTACTTCTTCCAGATTATGTATAGACTTCTCCGTACAAAGTGATGCAGGAACATCGAGTTGACCTTTACTTTGTCATGCCATAAATATGCGTGCCATCCAAATATTTTTTTATATCCCTCTAGGGCTAGTAGTTTCTTGTTCTTTAATGTCATCCATTCTTTCAACCAAACTAGGCAGATTGCATCATGATAAAGTCTCAGATTGGGCAGTTGCATTCCGCCTCTTTCCTTTGCATCTTGTAAAACTTTCACTTTCACTCGAGGCTTCTTGCCTGCCCAAACAAAATCTGATATTTTCCTCTGCCATTTTTCAAATTGTTTAGAGTCTCTGATGATTGGTATTGTCTGTAGCAAAAACATTACTCTTGGTAACACATTCATCTTAACTGCTGCAATCCTGCCCAACCATGACAAATTCAGTCTATTCCATTTAATCAAGTCTCTCTCTATCTGAGTCCATAGTTTTTCATAATTGTTTTTGAATAGATCTATGTTCTTTGCAGTTAATTCGACTCCCAAATATTTCACTTTACTTGTTACTTCACAGTCCGTTGTTTCCGTTAATAATTGTTGTTTCTGCTTAGTCATATTTTTACATAATATCTTTGACTTCTTTTTGTTAATATAAAAACCTGCCAAGTCTCCAAACTCCTTGATCTTATCTATCACTCTTGGCATGTTCTCCAATGGGTCCTCTACAATTAACATTATGTCATCCGCAAATGCTCTGACCTTATATGAATAGTCCTTTATTTTTATTCCACGAATTTCCTCATCTTGACGTATTTGTATCATCAGAATCTCCAATACTAAAATGAACAACAATGGAGATAACGGGCAACCTTGTCTTGTTCCTTTACTTATCGTCAATTTCTTGGTCAATTCATCATTCACCACGATTGCTGCAGTCTGGTCTCTGTAAATTTCCTTAATTGCTCTGATGAATCTTTCTCCCAATTGTAGCTTTTCCATAGTGGCAAACATAAAGTCCCAGTTTAAATTGTCAAACGCTTTTTCAGCGTCTACAAAGAAGAAACCAACCTCTTTGTCACAACGCTTGTCATAGTATTCAATAGCATTGATCACTGTCCTTAAATTGTCTCTTATTTGTCTGTCTGGCAAAAAGCCTGCTTGTTCCTCCTCTATAACTTCCGAGAGCCATCCCTTCAATCTCTCCGCCAATATCTTCGCAAAAATTTTATAGTCATTATTGAGTAGCGATATAGGTCTATAATTTTTCACATTAGTCAGGTCTTGGCCCTCTTTTGGGATCAATGATATGTTCGCTTCACTCCAAGTGTCTGGAACCCTTTGATCCCTTAAAACCCCATTCATCACCTCTTTTAGGAATGGTGCCAGTTCATTAGCCATTGTCTTATAGAATTTAGCCGTAAGTCCATCTGGCCCTGGCGCCTTTCCTAGATTTGCAGATTGTATTGCCTTACTTATTTCCTCGTCAGTTACTTCACTGTTCAACTTATTTCTCCAAGCTTCCGAGATTTCTGGAAGTTTGGTTTTCTCCAAATATGACGCTATTGATTCTTTGTTTACTTCTTTTTTATTATACAACTTAGCGTAGAATTTATAAAAGGCTCTACTAATGGTAGTCTGCTCCAAATACGTTTTGTTATCTTCACAAATTGTATTTATTATTTTCTTTTCCCTTTTCTTCTTCAATTGCCATGCCAGGTACTTCCCAGGTTTATTAGCACCTTCAAACGCTTTTTGATTCAGTCTTTTAAGATTCCACTCCAATTCTTTGTTGCTCATTGCTGTTAGCTGTTCTTGAAGTATTTTAATTTCCTGGTATACCTTCTTTTTCCCTGGTCTCTTTTTTAGCTGTATTTCTTTGGCTTTTATTTTCTCCTCAATCTCTCGTCTGTTCTCCTCTTTCTTCTTTCTTGCTCTACCATTTAAATCCATTAGTATGCCCCTTACAACCGCCTTGTAAGCATCCCAAACTTTATTGGTTGGTACTTCTTTATTCACGTTGTATTGTATAAAAAACTTTGTCTCTCTTCTCAATATTTCCATATTCTCTCTTTCCTGTAACAAGTCCTCATTTATTCTCCATGCTTTCCTTTTTCTCCTTTTTCCAAATTTCCACATAATTGGGTTGTGATCTGAGCCTACCATCGGCATTATTTCTACCTCCTTAGTCCATAACGCTAAGTCTTTTGAGGCCCAGATCATATCAATTCTTGATAATGTAAAATGCCTTGCAGAATAGAAAGTAAACTGTCTGCTTTTAGGATATTCTCTCCTCCATACATCTTCAAGAGTCTCTTGTTGAATCAACTCAAAAAAAAGCTTTGGTAATAGTCCTCTTTTCTTTTGTGCCGTTGTAGTCTTTTTGTCTAGTTCCAAGTCTGTCACTCCATTGAAGTCTCCAGCAAGAATTATCTGGTCATATGCAAGATCATCTAAATGCTTCCTTAAATCCTCAAAGAAGCTTTCTTTTGCACCGTTAGGTGCATAAAGTCCGACTACCAACACTCTCTTTAAATTCCAAATACATTCCACTGCTACAAATCTGGCTTCCACATCTCTCATAACAAATTTTGGCTGTAGCTCCTCTTTTATGTACAACACCACTCCTCTTTTTTTCTTGTTGGAGGCCGCTACAAATTCTTTGCCCAGTTTTCCGGATTTTAAATATTTTACATCCTGTTTTCTAATATGGGTCTCTTGCAAACAAACAATATCACATTTTTGTTTTAGTAGCCAGTGAAAAATATTTTTCCTCTTATTCGGTGAGTTTAGTCCATTTACATTCCAAGATAATACTTTACACTCCATATTCATGAACTTGTTGGTAAGTCTTTTTCATTGTCCTTAATAAATCGCTCCATCTCTCGCTCAGATCTGATGCGTTTTTTGGCCCCTCCAAACTCAAAGGACACTCCTTCCGGTAACTCCCATCTGTACCTGATTTTCATGTCCTTCAAAATCTGAATTAGCACTTTATATTTTTTCCGGTCCAATAACACTGATCTGGGCAGTTCCTTCATTATAATAATCGTCTTGCCATCAATCTCCAATGGATCTTGAAACTGTTTTGTCACAATCCTCTCTTTCATATTTCGTGTTGTAAACTGCACAATCACATCTCTTGGTAGTTTCCTTTGGGTTGCTATTCTCGAATTCACACGGTATGCCACATCTAGGATAGCCACAACTTCCTCCTCCTCCTTCCCCAGGTATTCAGCCAACACCTCAGTCATCTGTTCTTGTGCTGACTTTCCTTCCACTTCTGGCAAGCCACGAAAACGTAGCTGCTTCTCCATATGTTTAGTTTCTGCAACTGACATTCTCCCCTTCACCAATCTCATCTCTGTTTGTTGCGTGTCTGCTAAATTCTCCATCGCGTCTTCTACTGTTTTAACTCTCTGCTGCGTTCCTTGTAATTCACTTCGTATTGTTTCCATACCTTTTTTCACTTCTGACAGCTCCGATTTTACTGTCTGTGTAACCTCTTTAACCTCTTTTATCAGCTCCAATTTCGTGTCCTTAAGTTCTTTAATCATATCTAAAAGTTTTTTGTCCAGGTTTTTATCCAAATTTTCTATTGCCGATTGCCACTCTTTTTTTGACATCGTGGGGCTTGCTTTAGCTCGCTCCCACGAATCCGCTCTCTTCCTTAACTCCGTGGCGTAAAATTTAACGTTTTTCTGTTTTAAATGTCCCGGTCTTCTTGCAAAAATTAAATTTTAAAGAGTCCAAAATGTCGGGCGTCTTTTCTCTATGGTTTCTCGATGATTTTGTAATCCAAGATGGCCTACTTCCTTTTCCGCTGAAGCCGCGACCCTTCCCCTTTCAAAAATGGCGATTCCCTACTTCCTGCCCTCCAGCAAGGGCCGCTTCTCTCCGGCCGCTCTATTGTTATTACGCACTTCCTGTCTCCCGTCTTCCCACAGCAGATCTCGCGATGGTGTCTTTTTCTCACAGCTCCAAAGCCACAGGTATTCAAAACAATAGTCCGATTTCTTTAATAACTTCTTTAAACTTAGTCTCTTTTCAAATACAATTCCTGCCGAGTCTTCCCCTCCTTTTCGCTAGTCTGTTGCAGTTTAAAAATCTACTTTTTTTCCTCTCTGTTTTTATCAATCTGTCCCGTATCAGAAGATAATGATCTTTACCTTCTCTTCACTTTTCTCGGGTTGTAATCGCTGTTTCGATTTTAAGTTCTCCTCTCAGCTTCTTCCCCCAATCGAAGCTTGGGTATGTAGGTCTTATGCCAGCCGAATTGGCCCCAAAACTGCCGCAGAGATTATAGCCGACCCGTCGCAAGGTGGGACCTCAAGGATCGGGAGGGGACCCGTTGTATAGAGCCCCCCCTCGTCCGAGATCTAACTCACCCTAGGGTCTTGAGCGTTCTTTGCCTGCTCCCCGCCTGAGAGCAGTCGGCCGCGGGCTATTTCACCCCACCGGCCGGTTAAAACGGCAGTCCGGTCAGCTCCGCAAGTGGAGCTGCGTTAGACCTCCATGAATCCCAAACCGGAAGTCTGGTATGTTCTTTCTTACAGCGGGCAACCAGTGATTTATATTTCTTTTTAAAAAATGAAAGAGAACGATATGCATCTTGTCTGGTCTTTTCATCAGCTCTCGGTACTAACTTATAGGCATAGATTAAAGCATTTTTAGCACAAATACAGCTCTGATCAAACCCAGGTTTAGATGACAAATTGGTCTTGACCAGTTTTCCCTCTCGAGCACCTACCAAAAGTGGCCTTAAGGATTGGATGAGATCATCATAACTCTTTAAAGGATTTTCAGATTTTGAGGAAACCTTAAAAGCTTGACTATATAGTTGTAGGTTCTAGTGCAGAGGTATTTTTCCCTGCACTTGTTCCTCTGCAGCAAGTATGCTCTGCGCATTGCTACAGCAGAATTTCCCTACTTTCCTCCCTTTTATTGCAGCCATGAAGCTGACTTTCTGCCCGTTTCTTTCCAGACACAGCAGAATAGCTGTGAAGATTTTAGTGTTTTCCATTCTGCCTCTTCTCTTGGTGTTGCTGGGATACAGTTTGCTCTATGAAGTGGGTTTTTTTCTTAGCTCTGGAGGCAGTTTCCCACCTTTTCCCTTTTGTTTTCCTTCTCACTTCTTGCTTGGCTTCCTCAAGTTGCTGAAAAGTTTCTTTTGGTAGCATTGGAAGCTATTTCCCCACCTTTTTCCTGGCTGGCACAACAGACTGTCTTCTACTCCCACCCCCTTCTCATGTTTGCTGTGAGACAATGAGAGAGAGAATTATGTTGTACTTGAAAAGGAGATACTTTTGTCTGCAGTTACTTTGTTTGCTTTCTTCTTTTTAGCTGGCTCTCTGGAGAGCTAAAAAGGAGTAGTTTCCGTAAGGATTGTTCCTTTCAAGTTGACTGAGACTTCTGAGATAATTTTGAGTCTCCTAGACTATTTTGAGATGCAGCAATGACTGGCAGTATTATCTGAAAGCAGGATGATATAACTCATAAGGTTTGCCTTTTTTGAGAGTTAATGATCTCATATTGCCTATCCAAAGCCATACCATACTGCTGTTATTCAAAGAACAATATACACGAATCGCTAGCATCTTTTTCACCTTAATAATTACTTCAACTGGTCCACTTTGTTGGGGGGAAAGGTTAAAAAATAGCTTTTCTTCTGAGGTGCAATGGATCTTGAATCAATAGAGAGTCAGCACACGAGTTTAGCTTTTAAAATCATTTACTTCTAAAGGAAGAAAGGTTAACAGGATTGCCTACAAAATAACAAATGCCTGGAGCTACATTCTCACTACTGGTTACAAACAAAGAGCTGGGATAACTGAATCGAGAATCTTCTTCTTCCTCTGTCTTCTTGACCCTGAAAGAAAATCACCTGACCTGTTGACCAATAACAGTTTACAAACACTCAAGTTTTCTGGGCTTGCAGATTATTGGCTTTGAGCCAGGTTCCCCTTCCAGGTCAATCTAAACAATAGCATGGTAGGTAAACACATTAACCCCATAATGAGTGAATCTCAGACCTTGCAACACACATATATTCCAACACATTTATGGTACAGGTTTCTCATATTTGTTTTACATATTGGGAAATGACTTGTTGAGGTAGTGGTGCTCATTCGAGTCTTTCTCCATCAGGCTGCTCCCTTTGCCAAAGATTGCTGGCATTGATTGTGTGGGCCTGGTGTGGGATGCCGAGGAGACTATAGCCATCTGTCTGGTGTACCGATCGCCCAGTGCACCAGCAGATGCTGTGCCTGGCCTGTTAGAGGCGGTGGCTGGCTGGGCCTTGGAGTATCCCAGGCTTCTGGTCTTGGGGGACACCAGTGTCCATGCCGATGATGCTACCTCCTCACAGGCCATGGACATGATAGCCTCCATGGCAGCATTAGGACTCTCCCAGTTTGTATCAATGCCCACACATCGAGCAGGACGCACACAGGATTTGATCTTTGGGTTCGGGATACAGGTGGATCTGGATGAAGCTATAGCAGTGCTATGGTCAGACCACCTCATCCTGAGGGCTTGTCTGGGCACCATGACCCCCTCCTGCTTGGGCGATGAGCTGATTTATGCTCACCCGTGGAGTCAAATGGATCCAATTGAATTGCAGAACGCTCTGCAGGATCCGATGCCCCCTCGTGGCTCATTGGATGAGCTGATAGAGGACTGGAATGTCCGTTTCTCTGAAGCTATTGATGAGATCGCTCTCTCCGCCCCCGAACTAGAGTAGCTCCTTGGTATACTGATGAGCTACGACAAATCAAATGGGAGCTGAGACGGCTAGAGCGAGTGTGGCGGTGACTCCATGATGAAGTGACAAGAACATCTTATAGGACGTTTATGAAGGCCTATGAGATGGCACTGAAAGCTGCAAAGAGAGACTACTATGCAGCTTCCACTGCGTCCACTGGTTCTTGCCCAGCACAACTTTCCAGAGTGATTTGGTCTTTAACGTCCCTCACACATGGGACAAATAAAAATGTAAATTCGGTAATAAGCTGTGAGGCTTTTGGAGACTTTTTTGCGAATAATATCTTGTCACTCCGCTGGGATCCGTCCACCACAGTTGATGCAGTATGTGTACTGGAGGCCCCTTGGTCGTCCTCAGGGTTGATATTAGATCAATTCAGGCCACTCTCCCAGGAGGAGGTGGGCAGGGTCCTTCATGCTGTGAAACCTACCACGAGCTCACTGGACCCATGCCCATCATGGCTGGTGAAAAGTGGTGGTGATGGGATTTGGGCACCGTTAGCTGACATCATTAATCTTTTTCTGAGTTCTGGGTTTTTTACAGACTCACTGAAAGAGGCAGTGGTGCGGTCCTTCTTAAAGAAACCATCACTGGATCCTGCTGATCCAGCCAATTATCGCCCAGTTTTGAATATTCTGTTCCTGGGTAAGGTAATTGAGAGGGCGGTAGCGGAACAGCTGCAGTTATACCTGGGTGATGCCTCTATCCTGGATCCATTCCAGTCCAGCTTCAGGCCTGGCCATGGTACAGAGACGGCTCTGGTTGCCCTCACAGATGATCTGCGGCGACACCTGGACCGGAGTGGGTCGGCACTGCTGATACTTTTAGATCTTACAGCAGCATTTGACATGGTCAGTCATAATCTTCTGACCCATTCCCTTGCCAATGTGGGGATTCGTGGAACAGCCCTGCAGTGGCTGAACTCCTTCCTTCACAATCTAGGACAGAGAGTGGCACTCAGGGAACAGATGTCTGCTTACCATTCTTTGGTATGTGGCATCCCTCAGGGGGCGATTCTTTCCCCGATGCTATTTAACATCTATATGTGCCCCCTTGCCCTGTTAGCCTGCAGCTTTGGGCTAGGTTGTCACTGGTATGCGGATGACACTCAGCTCTATCTGCTGATGGATGGTGTTATGACCTTTACTTTCTTTAGGGTAGATTTTTCTTTTAATCTATCCCTTAACCCTCTGGGTAGTCTGCTGCCACCCGGAATATTTTATTCCAAGATATTTTATTTAAATTTTCCCTTTGGTAACGTTCCTAAGCGTCAGGCTCCTTCGTGGTTCTATGTGGCCCTGAAGATAAGAATGGGATATAGCAATGACAGCTACACTGGGATATAGCAAAACAAAAATAAGCTTTTATTTATTCGAGAAGCGTATCGGTTTCATAAACGTAGTTCTCGGTTCTTAAAGTTACTTCATTTACTCTCATTCACACAGCTGGCCTCTCTTTCCCTGACTGAGTGTCCTTTCACAAACATGCTCAGTTCAGGTTCCACACAGGTTATTTTTCTCTCATAAACACTTCAACATATTCAGGCAGCACACAGCTAGCCTGCTTTCTTCTGACTAAAAATTTTCTCTCTACTCTCCGTCTCAAACTGCATTCACTCCACCCACCCTCTCAGTCCTCAACCAATCATATTGTCAGAAACTGTTTTAACCTAAGTAACGCCATATTTAATCATGTAGTGTTTAGACTTCTTTCCCTCCAGGCAACACCTGCAAGGAGCCGATTCCATGGGAAAGGATCCTGTCTTATCTGCTGTTTCGACCTTGGCCAGCTCAGCGCACCTCTGAGGAGTTTTGCTGTATGAACTCGGGGGGGAGGCTGGGCTCCGGGGGTGTGGAATGTAACAACCTTTGCTCTATGATTCATTCCTAGCAACGATTTTCTCAGCCAGGATCTCTAATCCTGGAATATGCACGTCTGGGCTTGAATGCTGTCTTTCACAATAAACCTTTTGAAATCAAAAGACCTCGTCTTCTTGCAGAAGGGAGTGAAACAGACTATCAAGTATGGAATGCCATAGCCTGACACATATCACTCACTCATCCATCTCCTTCACCCCCCCCCCACTCTTCACCTATCTCATCAAGCATTTAAAGATACATGCGCACATTTACTTGGAGTCATTACAGATGGCCAGTCTGATCTTGCTTTGGATTCTTTGGTCAAGGGTCTTGAGGCTGTGACGGTATGGTTACATCAGAGTCACCTGAAATTGAATCCCCTGAAGACAGAGGTTCTGTGTCTGGATCATGGGGCAATCGAGCTGGGAACCGGCTCCCAGCTGTTGATGGGGTACAATTGAAACCTTCCCTGATGGTGAGGAGTCTGGGTGTGACCTTGGATGCTACACTTTCAATGGAGGCCCAGGTCATGACTGTTGCCAGGTCTGCCTTTTTTCATCTTCGACAGGGCAGGCAACTGGCGCCCTATCTTTCACCACAGGACCTGGCCACAGTAATCCATGCAACGGTCACCTCCAGGCTAGACTATTGCAACTCACTCTATCCTGGACTGCCCTTGGGTCTGACCCGGAAGTTACAGCTGATCCAGAATGCAGCGGCATGTGTCCTTACCGGAACGCCCATCCAAGCGCACATTCATCATGTGCTGTGCCAGCTGCACTGGGTTCCAGTGGAGTTCCAGATCCGGTTCAAGGTGTTAACCTTGGTATTTAAAGCCCTTCATGGACTGGGGCCTCCATACCTGCGGGACCGCCTCTTCCATTACGTCCCCTGCAGGGTGTTGCACTCTGCAGACAAGCAACTCCTGGTGGTCCCTGGCCCAAAGGACATCCATCTGGCCTCAACCAGGGCGACGGCTTTTTCTGCCCTGGCCCTGGCCTGGTGGAATGCTCTCCCGCTCGAGATCTGGGCCCCGTGGGACCTGTTACAGTTTTGCAGGGCTTGTAAAACGGAGATGTACTGCTGGGCCTTTGGCTGAGTGCCAGCGAGTGTCCTTCTTCTTCCATCTAAGACCACCATTTCTTCTGGAGCTGCCCTCAGCCATCTGCCATGCATGTATACGGACTCCCAATATTTGTTTAAATAGCCTGCTCCTGGACTATTTTAATCATTTTTAAATAAATATTGATTTTATGTTTCTGTGATTTTAATGTATTTTTTAATGTTGTTAGCCACCGATGTATTGTCGAAGGCTTTCACGGCTGGAGGACGATGGTTGTTGGGGGTTTTCCGGGCTGTATTGCCGTGGTCTTGGCATTGTAGTTCCTGACGTTTCGCCAGCAGCTGTGGCTGGCATCTTCAGAGGTGTAGCACCAAAAGACAGAGATCTCTCAGTGTCACAGTGTGGAAAAGATGTAGGTCATTTGTATCTACTCAGGAGGGGTGGGGTTGAGCTGAGTCATTCTGTAAGAGTTTCCCAGGGTGTGGAATGCTAATGGCGGGAGGCTTCACTGAATCCTGAGGAGGTTCTTTTGCATATGGATTGGTGCTTGATGTGCTAATCTTCTCTGCAGGGCTATTGTCGGGTGTGGAGTGTTTTGTTGGCCTGGTGTTTTTCAGAACTGGAGCCCATGCTCTGTTCATTCTTAAGGTTTCTTCTTTCCTGTTGAAGTTTTGCTTATGCTTGTGAATTTCAATGGCTTCCCTGTGCAGTCTGACAAAGTAGTTGGAAGTGTTGTCCAGTATTTTGGTGTCCTGGAATAAGATACTGTGCCCTGTTTGAGTTAGGCTATGTTCAGCCACTGCTGATTTTTCAGGCTGTCCAAGTCTGCAGTGCTGTCCAAGTCTACACTGCAGACTTGGACAGCCTGAAAAATCAGCAGTGGCTGAACATAGCCTAACTCAAACAGGGCACAGTATCTTATTCCAGGACACCAAAATACTGGACAACACTTCCAACTACTTTGTCAGACTGCACAGGGAAGCCATTGAAATTCACAAGCATAAGCAAAACTTCAACAGGAAAGAAGAAACCTTAAGAATGAACAGAGCATGGGCTCCAGTTCTGAAAAACACCAGGCCAACAAAACACTCCACACCCGACAATAGCCCTGCAGAGAAGATTAGCACATCAAGCACCAATCCATATGCAAAAGAACCTCCTCAGGATTCAGTGAAGCCTCCCGCCATTAGCATTCCACACCCTGGGAAACTCTTACAGAATGACTCAGCTCAACCCCACCCCTCCTGAGTAGATACAAATGACCTACATCTTTTCCACACTGTGACACTGAGAGATCTCTGTCTTTTGGTGCTACACCTCTGAAGATGCCAGCCACGCTGCTGGCGAAACGTCAGGAACTACAATGCCAAGACCACGGCAATACAGCCCGGAAAACCCCCAACAACCATTGTTAGCCACCCTTAGCCCATCTGTGGGGAGGGCAGGGTATACATCAAATAAATAAATAAATAAATAAGTTACGGTGAGCTTTTGAGCTGCTTGATGTCTGTGGACAGGACCATTTAGGGGGTGCTCAATAGGTTTTCTCAGTTGCATTTTTTTCAAGGAAGTAATCTGTATAAAACTATGCCCCTCTTGAGGTCTGTGCCCAAGGCGGCTGCCTAGTTGGTCTAATGGTAGCACCGGCCCTGTCTATAGTTATGGCAAACAGAAATGGGGAAAGGGGACACCCTTGTCTAGTTCCCCTTGCTATATGGATATCTATTGAATGTACATTGTTAGTCCTAACTGTAGCTTTTGGAGAAAGATAAAGAGCATTAATGGCATTTTAGAATTGGTCGCCAAAACCCATTTTTTGAAGTAAAAGTTTTAGATATGGTATTTCCACTTAACCAAATGCCTTCTCTATATCAAAGGCCAGAAGTAATGCAGGGGTTTTGTATGCTTCACAGAAATTAATTATAGTTAAAGTGTTACGTGTATTGTCTGGTCAAGGTAAATGTAGTTGGTTATTTAAATTTAGACAATGTTTTGGCAAATACGCTTGTAAAGATGTTTTGGTCTTGATTCAGGAAGGGTATTGGTTGAGAAGATTTAGTATTTGTAATATGGTTGTCCTTTTTTGGAGTAACTACTATTTCAGTCTCTGACCAAGATAGAGGGATGCTACCTCCTAACATAACAGAGTTGCACGTGGCAGTTAGTGGAGTTGAAAGTAGGTGAATGTATTTTTTTGTAAAAATTTGACAGGGAATCCATCCCTGTCTGAAGCTTTGTTATTTTTTTCAAGGATTTGATAGTGACTGTAACATCTTCTGTTGTGACTGGTTGGTCGAGATATTGTTTATGTTCTTGTGAGTTTTTTTCCCAAATTCCCTGTGATGATAAATAATTTAAAATATGATTAGTGTCAGGATTGTCTGATGTACAAATGGTTTGGTAGTATTCAGCAAATACATTGGCTAATTTTACAGAATTAGTTTGAGTTTTTCCTGGGTGCCTTTAATAGCGTGTATAGAATGTGAGGAGGTTTTTTCCTCTAATTTTCATGCAAGCAAGTTTATAGATTGGGTGGCCTTTTTGTGTTTATCTTCTAGTTTTCTTATTCTAGATATCATTTCATTTCTAATGTTTTCTTTTTGCTCTTCATGACAGGAGGCAACGGAGATTAAGTTCCCTCTAAGTACCACTTCCAGAGCATCCTACACGTGGATTTGAGGAATGCCACATAGTTTGTTTCTATTGTTTAATTTCTAAAGAGACTTCAGAAGAAATTTATTTGTTAAATAAAAGTGATTTATTTAGTTTCCAATTTGTTTGATGTCATTTATTTTCAGTGTACATTCTGTCCAAGCGTAGTCTGTCCACAACTTGTCACCAATCCTTGATGTAAGAGTTTGACTAATTAATTTAGGAGATAAGAATATGTCATTTAAATATGTAATTTAGAAGATAAGAATATGTAATTAATCCTTGTGTATATATTGTGGATAGAAGAGAAGTATGTATAGTCTGTTACCAGTGGGTTTTGAAGATGTCACTAGATCAATAGATAAAACCTAAGAGCCATTAATTGATCTTAGCAGCTTAGTAACGGTATTGTTAATTTTAATTGCTTTGACACGATAGGCAGTAAAATTTAAAAGGTCATTCAGAGAGGAGTGATACAAATGTTTACTGCTGACACATCGATTTACCCATGCTGAACGAAAGCAGAATTGAAAGCCAAGAGAATCAAGCGTACTCTGCATGAAGACAGCTCGTCAGGTTGTTTTGATCTACAAGCAGCTCTCCACACTGAAAGCAGTGAAAGCAGCTTTCTCAGTAATCATGCTTTGTGGTATTATCCAATACAATTTTTAAAGTTTGTATAGGTACACTCACACATTATGCAATGCATTTATATTTGGTATCACTTTCATAGTTATCAAAATACTTAATTTCACAGGTCAAGGGATGGTGTCATGGAAATATCAATAATAATAATAACTGTGCTTATATACCGCTCTTCTACACATATTAGTGCCTCACCCAGAGCAGTGAACAAGTTAGTGTTATTCTTATCCCCACAATGGAGCTGGGGCTGAGAGGAGTGGCTGACCCAAGGCCACCTACTGAAGTCATGTCAGTAGTGGGATTCAAACCAGTAGACTGCTGATTATGGTTTAGAACACATACTTAGTGAAACATATGCATTCTAAATAACACTGTATGAACATCACTGTAGTTCTTTTTCTAGTATGGTGTATAACTGGTGCTTCTTTATCTTTGACAGCCAATTAAAAATAGTGAACAGTATCAGATACATGTTCTGTAATTGTTAGCAGAGACCAAGGATGATCTGGTCATGTAACTTTTCTTGTCACTTTTACTATCCATATCTCTTATCTTACAGCTGGGTATAGTGGTACTTTTGGCTAGGTAGAATGTCACATGATTGGAAATAGTAAAAAAGAATTAAATTATGATTGGTTTGATATTTATCTTTGTTATCATATGAAAAGATCTTAGATTTCTGCATATATAAAAATGGTAATCCAAATAGCAGATCAGGGTTTTGGCAAAAAGAAATCTCATGAAGATCTAGGCGGGAAACTTACCCTTGTAATATGTGCTACGGTAACTTGAATGCATTTCATCGTCAATCTGACTGAGTTAGATTTCATTAAGAAATGTTAGGAAACTTAATTCTTGTTGCGTTCATCTGTTCTATTTTTCTATGTTTTATTTAAGTAAACATTTATATTTTGACACCTCATGTAATGAAAATGAGTAGCGTTTGTTAATGAAAGAAGCCATTAAACTCTTAGGAGGAGTCTGTCTCCTGGTTGGGAGAGTGCAACAAAAACATACATCCTGTTCATTTTGTACTGAAAAACAGTTTCTCTAAAACAGAGAAACATGTTTTCAGTTCTCACTTGAAGGTTGCAAGCTGCTCAGGATTTAAGATAAAACCTTCAACCCATCTCTACTGAGTGTTTAATACTTTTTACTTAATGTTTAAAAGTTATGTTTAATATTTATGCCTAATATGATTATAAAAGCAATACTGTTTGAATAACCTATAAACTTATTTGAGTTGGATTGTTAGTAAAATTACAATTTTATGAAATTTTTACCATTTTATAACATTACAACTTTGTACCACAAAAGTTTTGCATGTAGAAGAGGTTGCCAAAAATAAAACTTATTTTTAACCCATCGTCCCCATTGGACGAAGACGAAGACGAAGACGAAGACGAAGACGAAGACGAAGACGAAGACGAAGACGAAGACGAAGACGAAGACGAAGACGAAGACGAAGACGAAGACGAAGACGAAGACAAAGACAGCCGGGCCCCCGGGGGTCGCGGCTGCGCCGCTCCCCCCGAGGCCCCCCGCCCCGCCTCCGGCGGGCCGGGGGCCCCCGGGGGTCGCGGCTGCGCCGCTCCCCCCGAGGCCCCCCGCCCCGCCTCCGGCGGGCCGGGGGCCCCCGGGGGTCGCGGCTGCGCCGCTCCCCCCGAGGCCCCCCGCCCCGCCTCCGCCTTCTTTAGTGCCCGTTCTGGTCTGTTTTGTGCTGTTCCGGGAGCTTTTGGGCATGGAACGGGTTAATAAAATGGGGCAGTCCAGAGTTTTCATTGCTAAAATATGCTTCTGGAGTGTCTCTAACACATCCCCCTCTTTTTTGTGCCACTGGCATTTCTTTAGTGCCCGTTCCGGCCAGTTTTGTGCTCTTTTGTGCTGCGCCGCTCCCCCCGAGGCCCCCCGCCCCGCCTCCGCCTTCTTTAGTGCCCGTTCTGGTCTGTTTTGTGCTGTTCCGGGAGCTTTTGGGCATGGAACGGGTTAATAAAATGGGGCAGTCCAGAGTTTTCATTGCTAAAATATGCTTCTGGAGTGTCTCTAACACATCCCCCTCTTTTTTGTGCCACTGGCATTTCTTTAGTGCCCGTTCCGGCCAGTTTTGTGCTCTTCCGGGAGCTGTTTGGCATGGAATGGGTTAATTAAAGGGTGCCAGTCCAGAGTTTTCATTTCTAGAATATTGTTCTGGAGTGTCTCTAACACATCCCCCTCTTTTTTGTGGCACTGGCATTTCTTTAGTGCCCGTTCCGGCCTGTTTTGTGCTGTTCCGGGAGCTTTTTGGCATGGAACGGGTTAATAAAAGCGGGGCAGTCCAGAGTTTTCATTTCTAAAATATTGTTCTGGAGTGTCTCTAACACATCCCCCTCTTTTTTGTGGCACTGGCATTTCTTTAGTGCCCGTTCCGGCCTGTTCCATCTCGTTCCGGCTTTTACCCTCTCCCGTTTTTTTTTCTGTTCGTGCCCGCGTCTAATTGCAACCTCCATTTTTGTGAAAAAACAATTTTTCTTTTTGTAATTGGAAAAATGCTTCATATATTCTTTAGCTGTGTGTTAATATCTCATAAACTTTACAGCCACAGGGCTAGAAATGTAATTTGCATTGTTAATAATTAAACTCCAGCGTTGATCTATAACTGAACCCAAAGGAGCAGATAAAACTGATTTGACTAGTGCACTTGTGAACAAATTGCTTGTTATCACACCTATTGTCAATCATATTACACCTTCTCTAGGGATCCCTGTAATTGAGAAACAGGCTCTGTTGCTGGAAGGCAACTTTTACACTTACTTCAACAATGTGTACAAGGGTACTAGTACTGAACATTTCCCCACAGGAAGGAAGGTGTTTATTTGGTAGGGAAAGCAAAGGGGTGCATTCAGTCACATGCTACTGTGGTGGGAGCAAAACCTATTTCGTGCTCCAGAGACTCTGGTAGCTGACAGTCAGGTGTGGATCTTCCACTTCTGCACAGCAGTTCTATTTCTTAGTAATACTTAAGTGTTATGGAATGTTGGGAAGTTGCAGAAAGAGAGTGCATGCACACAATCCAGACACAGCTATAATTTTAGTTAAGTGTGACATTAAACCTCTCTGATTGAAGTTCATGTGACCTAAAAGTGCTTAACTTTGTATGCATAGTGCCCATGTTTTTTTATTTGAGTTTCATCTTTAGCTGCTCATATAAAGAAGGTATAAGGAGACATGATGATCTTTGAAGATACGAGCTTGGAGAAATGGAATACTGTTAAAAAGTCTATCCTATGGGCTGTGCCTATAGTGAGATGCCTTGGAGGAAACCAGAGCACAAGACAAAAGGCATGGTAATGAATGATTGTAAACCTCAGTGGGTTTTAGGGAATGGCTCTGTCCAAAGATCCATCAAAACTTATAAGAGAAGATGCCTTTCCCCAGCTGAAGAGCAGACAGATGTGCGTCTGTATGTTAAAAAAAAGTTGTTGATATTCTAGGACAGAAAGAAGCAAACAGGTGCTGTTGTGAATGGCCTGAAGCATCTTGGGAGCACAATATCCCCTTCCCTCCTTTGGGATATGATGTGGGATAGCAGATCTGCCATGCAGGAGTTCCTCTGCCTGTGTACAGATTTGTAAATAAAGCAAATATAACAAAAATGCCATAACTGTCCTCTGCTCTCTTCTTCAAAGGGAACCAAACCAAGATAAGCGCTGCTCCCGGAACTTCACCATGCAGGGAATAGGGGAACATGTAACATTATTTTATAAAGTACATCTTTGACTTTCATTTTAGTCAAATGTTAACATTGAGGGGTGGGGGTGGGGGGACCCCACATTCCCAGTATTGTCTTATAGCAGTGTATGCATTCAGAGTGCCGGGATGTGAAATATCTTCTTGGTTGACCTGGATGGCAGGTGATGTGTGTGAAAGCATCTTCACAGATGTGCTTCTGATTACCCTCAGGAATAGCCTTTAGACCTGGGCAATATTCATGGCCACATTCATACCTTCTCTTTTAAAGGGCACAGTTTCACCATACAGTAAATCCAAATTTTTATTGGCTGAGTTTGTTTAACTCATTCCTTATTAATGGAATCCTGCCTTGTATTTTTGTGGGAAGCCAAGAGCTGAGGAACTCTGGCCTTTAGAATTGATGTTCCCTAGACACAAGGATTGCAAACATGCAAGTATTCTTAGGTACACACCTTATTGGATATTATGCAAGTTCAAAGGCAATCACGAACATGGACAGAATATGATCTGCCATACTCTGTAAAACTATAGTTAAAAAGAAAGTTGAATACTCATTAGAACTTGCAAAGTAAAGTTAGATGGGGCCACCTCACTTTGAGGGCACTATAATTAATCAGAATTAGTTGCCAATGCTTTATTTCAGATTCCTCTTGGTCTGATAAAAAGTGAGAACAATTTAAATATTGTGTAAGCTTCCTCACAATGATTTGAACAAATACAGCAATTTCTCATTATTTTCCACAAATGAAGGCAAATTTCACAACAGATCCCAAGCAATTTCCCATCAGTCTTGGCAGAATATAGAATCGAAAATGAAAAATGAGCAGTATCCTTTCTACAGTGCTAATGTAACCCCTATGAGGTTAATTGGTTTAACCCAGTGGGGTGGAGTCAGAAGCTAGAGGCAGGCTGCTGAGGAGGAGGCTGGTTGCTGGGAAGCTTAATAATTGATATGCTCTTATCACCTTGAATAAGGTAATCAAATGTAGTATGTAAACAATATGATTGAAAGTGGTGTTTGTGTATTGTGTTTGGTTGGTGTTACTGGGATTGTATTATTTTTGCAGGGCTGTAATTCCCCGACAAGAAGACAGAAGCCTGGGATACAGTTGCTTCAAATTAATGAAAAAGGACTCACCACTTCGTGGAATGTTGAACTGTTTTACCTTTTCAAAAACATTGTTGATTTAAAGTTTTCTGTTTGGTTGCACTTATGAGTTAGTTTTTTAAAAAGTTGTATTTTATTAATTGTTAAAAAGTTTAAAAGGGGGGGGAAAGAAAAATTGTTTCTTAAAATTGTGTGAAAGTTGCTTCCTAAGCCCCATAGAACCCATGAAAAGAGAAGTTACACTAACAAATACTATTCTTCATTGTTCCCCTGAAGTATCCACCGTCTTATTATAAAACAGTACAATTTACAGAAACAAGTTTCTAAGAAATAAGTGAGCTATTTGTTTTAACCTGTTGTCCTAGCAATACTTCTAAGTAAATGTATTATATTAAAATCAGATTTCCAAATAGATGTTTGTCAGAATCAACAATGAGCCATTTCCAGATCAAATCTTGTCCTGTAAACATGTTGACTAATCCCCTAATTGCCAACCCTTCCAGCCCTCCCTCCTCATCGTCCTATGTGACTAATGACGTAGAAATGCAAGAAAAGCCTCCATGTGGAGCCTGGCTCATACAGCTGCTCCATGTTCCTTCTGCTCGGTCATTTTAGTGCCAGACTTGTCTTTCTCCTAGGCAGAAGAGTCACACGAGAGCAGCCCTGCATGTTATTGAGGCAGCAAAAATGTGGCCTCATGCAGAGGCCTCTGCATGATAAAAGTAATCAGTCAACCAGACCTTGAACTTTCTTCATTTTCTCCTCATGTCTTCCTGATGGTGGGGGTGAGGGAAAGAGACAAAAGGCCCTGGAGGCAGAATTTTCCCTCAGAAGAAGAGAGAGAAAGAAATGTGTACAATGGCTAGACTTTTCTCCAGATCACTTGGGGTGGGGAGCTTGGCTGGATCCCATCCCTATGTGAAGTAGTTTGACAGTAAAATTAATTGTTAGCTTAGGTGCCTAAAACCGCATAACTTTTGATTGGTCTCTGTGTGCCTCCAAAGTCCATGAGGCTACTCCAGAGTACAGATACTTCCAAAAGAATATCTTTCAGGCTCATTAGTAATACAATTAGGATTCTGCTATGTTGGAGCAACTCTTGTGTGAAACAGATTCTATCTTTATCCTTTTTGGTAAAGGAGTTGTTTATTGTGAAGAGTGAAAGGAGAATCTTTCCCTTTTGTGTGCCAGTGGGGTTGTGGAGCTCTCTATGTATAAAAGAGCTGATTATGGGGAAGGGAGATGAGCAAGAGGGATTCCCATGTACCAGGGATTCTCTAGAGGAGGAGGACAGGATACAGTTGGAGGCTGCTCATGGAATAATTGCTGAATCTTATGGTGACTTTAAATGATGAGCTATATATGTAAGAGAAATTGCGTGCTTGAGAAATCAATTTAGTTTGATTTATATTCTCCTATTAATATTTTGAGCTTTATAGAAAATTACAGAGACGCAGCCATCAGATAACGGATTGTCAATTGTAATACATTCTTTATTAGGTCAGCCATTCCCCAAAATTTGTAACCAACTGTACAATATGAATATAATACAGATTGCAGTTTAAATGTTTGTAAAATTCTTATTTGTAGGGTAATGATTTCTTCTTACTGTTCGTAAAAAAAATTGATGAGTGTGTGTGAATAGAATTGCTTTGGATCCTTCATACTAATAAATTTAGTAAAGTTGTGTCCAGAATTTTAATCAAAAAATGCTTGCACTGAAGTATTAATTCAGTGCATTATTCAAATACAGGCTGTCTACATAGTTCTGTGATCCAAGTTACTGATTGTCACGCTGGAGCGGGTCCGAGGGCGTGGTTGGCGGGGTAGGGGCCATGCTGGCTGCCACTCGGATGGGTCCACCTCCCTGACCTGTGAGGTTGCCACCTGGTTGGTACTACTGGGGGAGGGGCTCTCTTTCCCAGGTCTTCTTGAATACCCTCCAACCCAACTATCCAATCACACCTGCTATTTTCATTCACTGGCTTTTGTCATTCAGCATCTGAAATCACTCCACTCTCCAAGATATGAGGACAGATGAACTCACATTCTAGCTGTATCTGACGAAGTGAGCTGTGACTCACGAAAGCTCATACCCTTCCACAAATGTTGTTAGTCTTATAGGTGCTACTGGACTTTTGCTCTTTTCTACTGCAATTTGATTGATAAGAGTTATTGGGAAAGGATCATCAGAAGAAAGCTATGGCTTTTGTCCTCTCCACTCGGAATGAAGTGGCAGAAACAAGAGTCGGGAACTAAAGGGCCACTTTATTAGAATAACACAACATATCTGTCAATACAGCAAGGGCCTAACTAGTGGTACAGGTCATGCCCTGACCTGTCTGGGCAATCCACCCACTGCCCTGGGTGTCAGCCATCCACTATATGGTTGGGACCTGGCCTGGCAAGGCAAAATGATTCAGACCCTTAAAGCTGCACCACCCAGCTGTAAAGCTGGGGGGAGACTGGTTTGTCCAGGGGTTTCCCACCAGGGCATCTGTCCTTGCAACTGGGCCATAAAGCAGCCAGCTGCTCCTGACAGACCCCAATTCTCCACCAATGGGGATATGCCAAGGGTGGTCACCAGCCTGCTCATTTTCCCTAACATCTAACCTGCCCAGGGGGGATCAAATTGATCCACCATAGTCCATTACCTCCCTCTTCTGACAGTGCAAGGTAGCACCCAGTAGCCAATTGCAGGAAAGGAGAAAAAAATTCCTACCGGGCTGCTTTATTAAAATAACACAACATTATTAAAGCTCCACCACCCGGATGTAAATCTGGGGGAGAACTGGCTTGCCCAGTGGTTCCCCACCAGGGCGTCCGTCCTCATGACTCAGCCATGAAGCAGCCAGCCACTCCTGACAGACCCCAATTCCTCACCAATGGGGATATGCCAAGGGTGGTCACCAGTCTGCTCATTTCCCCCAAAATCTAACCTGCCACCACCTAGGCCAAGCCTCTGCTTAGGCCTTCACACCTCACAGGTGGCTTAAAGCCAACTGGAGCCCTTCTTGTAGATCCTCCAGGAATATGCTGTTCCCTTTCACCGACAGGTGAACTCCACCCCCTTGGTAGTGGTCTGCAAATTCAGCCCTGGTTTGTGGATGGGGCAAATAAATTCCCAACCCATCCACCAAAGCTTCAAAGAGGGCTCTGTTGGCTTTTTGCCTAGCCTCTTCTATCATCTTAGGGTCCAATGCTTCCTACCACATGAGACACGGAAGCATCGCAGATCAGAAAATCAGGACGTCAGGATGCCTATCTCCACTTGCACCTGCAAAGAAAGATCCTTACCGTTGACCTTACCAAGGTTTTTACTGCCCAGGTGCATGACCAAGATGTGAGGCAGAGGACCCCTCAAACAAGAGTGCCAGCAACCCTGGCCATCTCAGGCCTCTTCAGCCTTGCCACTTGACAGTGGCCTATTGGGACAGGCCAAGATGGGACCCAATCGATGTCCTCTTGGCCTGATGTGATGCCCAAAAGACCATACTGTGGCCACAGATGAGGATCTGCCACCTCTCCTGGCGACCAACAGCCTCTAGAAGAAAACAGAATCAGTGGGATTTACACCACGATTTCAAGGGGCAAACATAAGATTGATAGCCAGATGAATGCCACCAACCTACCCTTTGAATGGCTGGCCCCATGTAGCTCATAGCTGCCGCTGTGGATGCTGCCCGAATGTGAAAGGGATAGGTGCCCAATTTGACACCCGTCAAGCCCAATTTAGTTAACGGCCCTCTTCGTGACCATCCAAAACTGGTACTTGGTCAGTGGGGAACCATCAGAGTGATGAAACAGTATTCCCTGCTCTTCACTCCAGGCTCTGATGTAGCTTTTAAGGGCAAGGACTGGCCACAAGTCCCTGTCTGTGCATGAGCCAAGGATGACATCCACTCCTTTTTGACTCTGGTCAGTTTTAGAGCGCTGGATGGTTATCACCATCTACTCCCCTCTAGCCATCAAGGACCCAACTCGTCCTTAAGGGACTGTAGCACAAATTCGCTAACTCTCAGCACTCCAAAGAAGGCAGTCAGCAAGGCAGCATGGAAGAACCCCTCCTCGAATTTAGAATGGCAGACCGTGGCCCACACTGTCTTTAATCCCTTAAGGATGACTAGCGAGATAGGCTGCCTCTGATCACTAGGCATCACTGTCTCTTGCGACCAATCCTCCAGCATCTTCTGAATGTGGAAGTCTCCTGTGGTGTAGGTGAGGCCATGGGCTTTGCTAGCAAATGCCAGAGCCACCAGTTGGCTCCTAATGTACCTAACTGCCAGCCCCTTACCTTTCTGCATCACGCAGAACTACATCAAGTGCTCCACAAGGAGAGGCCATGACTGGATGAGACCTACCTCGCTCCTGAACCCTGAAAATTGTCAGACCACCTGGTCATAGGCCCTCCGGGTTCTAGGGACAATAGCTAACTGAATGGCCCTGAAGGCTTCAGATTCCCTATCTGCCAAAGGTCCTGGAGCGTCTGAGCCAGCAGCAAGTTTGCCTTGGGGCAAGCTGACGAAACCAGTCCATCTGTAGGTGAGACAGCACATCTGCCACTCCATTGCTCATGCCAGGGACACGCCTGGCAGTGAACAAAATAGTCAGGTGCACGCACCTAAGTGTAAATGCCCAGACCAGTCTCATTACACCCTGGGTGATTTAGATTAGTGGTAGTTAACCACCTGAACCACCATCTGATTGTCACACCAAAAGTGCACCGAGTGGTTAGCTAGCTTGCTCCCCCAAAAATAAGTCGCCACTAGGATTGGGAAGAATTTAAGGAATGTCAGGTCTCTGTTTCCACCCATTCCACTCACCAGTGCCCCTGGAAGAATACTACAAAAACCACTGGAATCTGATGCTTCAGAGGAAAGCTGGAGCTCCCCCTCTAGCAATAGGTCCTGCCTCCAAAAAGACAATCCATTGTAAGAGTCCAAAACCATGCCCATACTTCAAAGTCTTCCTGCATGCCTACGGTAAGCCACATCCAATGGTGCATAAACCTTAGGGTACCTATTGCATCACAGAGGTGTCTGAGAAATGCCCTACTGGATGCAACCACCCTGCATGCAAAATTAAGATGGCCCACTATCTGCTGCAGTTCCACTAAGGAGACCTTACGATTCCTTTTCAAACTGTCTAGGCAGTCCTTGAGATAATAATAATAATAACATAATAATATTCGATTTATATACTGCTCTTCGGGACAACTTAACGCCCACTCAGAGCAGTTTACAAAGTATGCCATTATTATCCCCACAACAAAACACCCTGTGAGGTGGGTGGGGCTGAGAGAGCTCTAGAGAGCTGTGACTAGCCCAAGGTCACCCAGCTGGCTTCAAGCGGAGGAGTGGGGCATTAAACCCAGCTCTCCAGATTAGAGTCCTGTGCTCTTAACCATTACACCAAGCCATCTCCAAGCTTCTCATCTGGCAACTTTGAGATTTGCTGGACCATATTGAGCTCTATCCCTAAAAACGTTAAGACTTGAGATGGGCTCTCCATCTTCACTTGGGGTAATGGGACGCCCAACTCCTGAGCAAGACTAACAAAGTCCTCCAGGAGCCAGACACACTGTATCGAACCAACCAGACCCAGAAAAAGGAAATCATTCATATAGTGGGCCGTGTCCTGGCAACCTTGCCATTGACACAGAGCCTACTCAAGGAAAGAGCTAAAGTGCTCGAAGGCCACATAGGAAATGGAGCATCCCATCGGGAGCGCCTTGTCCAGGTAAAATTGCCCTTCGAATGAAAAACCCAGTAGCTCAAAATCCTCAGGATGAACTAGGAGGAGACAGAATGCCAACTTAATGTCACATTTCACCATCTCCGCACCTGCACCACACCTCCTTACTACCTTGATTGCCTGGTCAAAGAAGGTATACCAAACTGAGCACAACTGCTCAGGAAGGGCTTTGTTAACGGACCCGCCCCCCCCCCAGCTTGTGTATGAACAATGATGAATGAGCCGGAACTCGCCAGCTGCTTTTTTTGGAACAACACCCAAAGGGGAGACCCGCAAATGTGGAACTGGTGAGGAAGGGAACAATCCCAAGACTCTGCCTTTGGCATGTTCCTTTGCAATTTTTGCCCTTATAACCTTCTCGATGATAACCACGGAACTCAGGTTGGTGTACATGAATGAGCATCTAGATCCCTGAAATGGAATACGAAAACCAACCTTAAAACCTTCCAGCATAACCCAGGCATCAGCCTCAAGTACTGGGCTGGGCCCCCTTTCCAGAGGACTGCTGGCCAGAAGGACCACTCCCTCTGCTTGATGATCTTAATGAGCGACTTTTCACACTTGCAAGCAGTGAATGGGTGGGTGGGGGCCTCTGCATATTGGGCATTCGTGCCCAAACCAACATGCCTTCCTGCTGCAAACCCCTTGAGATGAAAACTCCCAGCAAAGTGTCCAGAGCTGAACCAACTGCCCCGTGGGGGGCAGGTGCCAGAAGTCGAGGAGGTATGATGTACCAAATGGCTGCTGTTAGAATGGTCACTTGCATTAGGCCATGCTGGGGACATCACCTGCAGCCATAGCTGCTGGTGTACTTTGTCCCTGGGCATGGAGGGATTAAGGGCAGGTTGCATTCTGAATTCTTCATCATATTGCAGCCAGGCTGCACCACAGAAGTCAGGATATCCCCTGTAAATGATATCCATATACTGGAACAGGGGAGCTGCCCTCCAGGGCTGGGCCCGGGCGATGACTCCTGCATAAATTAAAAAGCCAGGTAGCCAGTTAGCCCAGGTTCTGTCCACTTTACAGTTCTTGAGCCATTACTTATCTCACTCATTGAGATCCTCTTTATCCTTCTTCTCCCCTGAAGAGAAGGGTAAATACATCAACATACTCTCCCTTAAGAATTTTTTTCCTGGTAGTGGGCATCAAATGGTCCCCCAGGGGCATGGCTGTATCACCCATAGAAGCTCAGCCCCATAATTAGCCCAAGGGGACCCAAAGAAGGACCCCCATGGTGCCACTAAGCTCATACCATTCTGAGTTTGGGCAGGCATAGGCGACCACCCAGTGACCCCAAGCAGCTGTCCCGTAAAGGATGGCTGCCCCCAGTGTGGCCATACACCAGTTGCACTTGAAGCCTGCAACATGCTCGCCTGTGCAAACAGAGCATGGCAGTGTGGAGGCAACAGCCTGACACCAGGGCCTCCATGGCCAACCTTCCTCTGCTGGGGCCACAAGGGCTTACCATCCACTTCTGGAGACTGGACCACAACTGCCACTTGTCCAGACTCAGGCGCCCAGGTTCCTTCCCCAGCTGCTCCACCAGGATCTTCAGCTACAACTTCCTGGAGTGAAGTGCCAGGCCCCTCCTCCTCAGGTGCACTGGATAGCCCAGCCAGGCCAGATGAACTCTCCAAAGCAGAAATACAAGATATTAAATCTTTCATACATGCCACGCTGGAAGCTGCTCTAACAGGCCTCTTCCTTTTTGCCGCCCCTGGGTTGGGCCCTGAGACACCTCAGGCTTCCTCCAAAGCACAATCCTTTGCAACAACTCCTGATCGCTCAGCACTTGCTGCTCCTTATCTGAAGATGAGAGGGATGTAGGGGGGCTCTGAGTGGCAGGCCGCTTGGCAGGCTGCTTGCCCTTGGAAGGGCCTGAGCCCTTCTTGAGGGGCATAACCACCTAGACCAGGGGTGGCTAAACTGCGGCTCGGTAGCCACATGTGGCTCTTCTAGACATATTGTGTGGCTCCCAGTGGTCTTGAGTATGACAATGGCCATACATTTTATTTTAGTTTAATTTATTTCCCTCCCTTCCCTCCTTTCTGTTCATGTCTTTCTCTCCCTCCCCTTCCTTCTTTCTTTCCATGTCTTTCCCTCCCTTTTCCTTTTTTCCTTCCTTCTTTCTTTCTATGATTTTCATAGTTTCAATAAAAATGTTGGGGTTGCCAGGTCTGACTCAGAAAATACCTGGGGACTTTGGGGGTGAAACCTATCAAGGATGTGACATCACTTTTGTGATTTCACTTCCAAGTCAAAGGTCAGGTGATGGCTCTTCCTAAGCTCCACCCCTTCTGATAATGTCACTTCCAGCATACTGCACCCAAACCCCACCCCTTCCTGTGATGTCACTTTCAGGACACTCCTCCAAACCCACCTCTTCATCTGAAGTCACTTAAATTCATCATGTCTTGTGGCTCTCAAACATCTGATATTTATTCTATGTGGCTCTTATATTAAGCAAGTTTGACCACCCCTGACCTAGACAAAGCCTACATGCTGCACATAACCACCACATCACACTGCTTTCCCCTGCTGCAGACAACCCCCCCGCAGGGGAATATGCCTGCCAGGCAACTGACTAATGCCCAGCACAGTATTAACAAGGCCAGAGAAAGTTAGTGGCCAGTGGGTCCCGGCTGCCTAAGATTGAAAATGGCTGCCCGCTTAAGTGGGCCAGAAATGGCCGCCCACCCTCTAAAAGAGAAGGGTGTATGTAAGGCCACAAAATGGCTGCCCACCCTCCGAGAACCTCCTGCCTAAATCGAGAAGGGGGGGTTAAGTAGGCTAAAGCAAGCCCTTTGCTAGGGCAACAAAGCCTCCCTGCACACGTCCACCCCGCATTCCTCTGCCTGCTGGGTTGACGGCAATGGTAAACTGGCTATGAGCCAAGTGGGAGCCACGTGAGGGCTGTGGGGCCCTGAGGGTTGGGTGGTGCTCACTCCAAGCAGCTGGGGTGAACACAGGCCCAAGCAGTAGGCTTACTAGGTGCCTGCCGGTGGCAGGCAAACTCCTAAGAATGTGCCCCCTCATCTGCCAATCGCCCAGCAATCAACGGGAGGCGACACACTCCCAGACGTTGCTTGCCACTGGCAGGCACCTCAGGAGTGTGTGCCATTCATGGACTCCCAACCGACGTGGTGACGTCACTTCTGGAAGTGATGCCATTGTGCTGCCCACAGGAGTGTTTCTGCACTTCATTTGGGGCTGATTTGGGCCCCAAATGAGCCAAATCAGCCCCATGCGGAGCACAAGAGCACTTGCACAGCCAGCGTGGTGATGTCACTTCTGAAAGTGACATCATCACATTGGCTCCAGGGTGCGCGTGTGCAATGAAGACACAAGGTAAGCATCAGGTGCTCCAACTTCCTGATGGGAGGTGAGGGGTACCTGGCAACCCTACCAGGCAGCCAGAAACCAAGTCAGTAAATGCTGTGTCGGCAAATGTCGTGGTGCCGTAAAACCGTGCCCATGCCTGCCCGGGCTTGTAAGGCCTACCTGATTGCAGCCAGGTTGGCTGAAGCTGCACTAGCAACAGCCACAGGGCCATGAGCCAAGCCTAACTGGGCTTGCATGTTCGCACCACCGAGCAGCAAAGCAAGCCACTGAAAAGTGATGCCTGGTCCAGGACCACAGTACTAGCAAGCCATCCAAGCTGGTACTTGCAGAGGGAAGCCAGTATCTGGGCCTTGCTGCCTCGTGCCGGGTGAGGAAGCCACAGTGCATGTTCTCACACCAAGGCGCAATTGAATGCTGAGGGGCAGAATGGCCTTATAAGGCCTCCAGCTCCACCCCTCGCAATGCTCCCAGATGCCCGAGAATTGCAGCCTGCCTCCTCCAGAGAGGCAAATCATGGCCTCTTGCCGAAGCAGCTCTGCCACTAGCCGGGTGTGCCGCATTGTCATTGCTTGAGTGAATAGAGGAGGATATTTTTTTCCCAAACTGCTCTTAGTTATGAGCTATTTGGAAACGTTGTGCTGGCAGAGTAAAGCCAGTATTAAGAAAGGAAGAAGCAGATGAACTGCCAAGGGAAAGTATAAGTATGCACAGACATAAAACTTCCTTTCATTAAAAAGATATAGGTCGTACTGAGCAAAATAATTTAAATAACATGTGTTGACATACTCTATTTTTAATTCTTGCATTTTATTGTGTAGATAAACAGATTCTGAAATATAGTAACAAACCAAATGATCTGGCATTTGTAAAGGAACATCATTCAGAATCCTCAGCAGACTTCAGAAGGGTGTGACTGTGCTTAGGATTGCCCGGCAAGGCTGTGTATGGAAGTTGCTAACCTGAGACTGAGTGTTTGGAAGGAAATGACTGCTTAGATTCAAGTTGTAAGTGTTGTGAGGTTTGTGTGAGTGTTCGCAGGAATGTGTTTACAGAGCTCATTGGGAACAGCTGTGAGGCAGTCCCTAAGTTCTCTAGAGATTCAACTGTTGAGAGACTGCTCTCAGAGAGCTCCGTGCTCAACTCCTTAGTCTTTCACACAGATGTAATGCCAATTAATGGCTTAGCTCTGGTTGGTTCCTGTGTTGCCAGGTGATTGATTTGAGGCCTGAAAAGATGGCTTCTTAACTCACTCAGTTCCCTCATTTCGTTCTTCATCAGGTTGAAAATATGCAAGTGAGAAGCTGGAAGTTGCATGCTATTTTATCACCTTGGCATGTCCTTAATCCTTATGCTGAATTGGCCAAGCGTAACGGAGGACTTTCTGATGGATGGGTGAGATATGCAACAGTGGAAACCACTTAGCGATGGTCGGGTAGCTAGCTCTTAAGTTTTAATTAGGCAGTTTTAATATTTACCAACAATAAGGATTTCTTGTTTTAATGCCTGTTGCCTGAGTAAGAATGCTTCATGCTTTTGGAGACACTCCTTAACTAATAAACTTATCTTTTACCAAGCTGAGTCTAGAATTCATGTTTTGTGTGTGGGCACATCCCAGAAATGAACCTGAGATTGGAAAGCCTGGCTTTTGAGAAAGGGCAAGCTTTTGGTCTCACAAATAAGGCGAACCTATCTCCCTGCCTGGTTGCTGGAGTGGCTGTGGTCAGTGCCCAGAACTATGAGGTGAGGTTGTGGGTTCCCTGCAAGCTGCTAAAGAGATAAGCTTCTTGAAATAAAAGGTTATCTTTCTAACAGTGAAAATAGCAAGTAGGGCTCTGGCTCCATGCACATCTCCATTTTTGTGGACGGATTCTTGCCTAGGTATTTCTGTAATTCTTTGAGCTGCAGTCTTCATTCAGATATGAAGACTCTGAACTGCAGTATGAATTTTCTGTCACAGCAATGTTATCTCTCTGCTGCTGTTTGAATTATTAGTTGCCTTCGATACCATGGACCATGCCATCCCGTTGACATGTTTGGGTAGAAGTAGGGATGGCAGGCCTTCATCTGGCGATCTTCGGGGGTAGAGCAAGAGGTGGAAACGTAGGCAAAAACACAGGTGTGATGTCAGCACATCAAGCCAGTGCTCTAGAAATGAGAGTGAGAGAGCGAGAGAGAGCTGGCAGAAGAATGCCCACCAGAACTGAGCAAATGGCATGCTTGGGATAAAGGGCTGTGCTTTGGATTGGCTGATGCGGGGAGGGCGGAATATAAATGGAATAAATTAAATTTTTAATTTTTTTTTAATTACATTAAATCATTCCTTTGGGGAAGGACTCAGAGGGTTGTTGTCAGGGTCCAGTTGTCTTTAGTGTGGGACCTACCTTGTGGGACTTTCCAGGGCTCAGGCTTATCCTCTGTGCTATTCAATCTCTATGTAAAGCCCTTGGGAGAAGTCATTCATGGTTTTGGAACAGGTTATCATCAATATGCTGACGAAACCCAGCTCTACATTCTTTTATCCAAATTTCCTGGTGATGTTGTAGAGATTCTGAACTAATGCCTGACTGCTGCGGTTAAATAGGTGAACATGCTGAAACAGAATGCTGGCAAGATAAAGCTCGTGTTATTTGGAAAGGCTGAGGTTCTGAAGGACCCAGTGGTTCCCAGTTTTGATGGGAGTCCTACTGGCATGCTGACTCAGTTAAGAGCCGAAGAATGATACTGGATCCGGCTTTATTGCTGGAGAAGCAAGCTAATGCGGCTGCAAAAATGGCCTATTACCAGCTCAGCTTGGTTCGGTTGATCTGGCCACATGGATCCATACTATGAATAACCTGAGGCTAGACTATTGTAGTGCATTCTACTTGGGTATGTGCTTAAAGACAACTGGAAACTCCAGTTGCTACAGAATGCCATCCCCAAGCTACTATCAGATGCTAAGCGGAATCTACATATCAGTCTCATTCTGTAGACGCTACACTGGTTACCAATCAATTATCTGGTTCAATTCAAGGTTCTAACTATCACATACAATGTCCTTAATGGCACTGGACCCACATATCTGCAGGAATGTCTCTTCTTCTATGTTCTGTCATGACGAGTGTGCTCATATAAGCAAAGAAGGTTCCACCCTGCAAAAAAAGTAAAATTGGTAACTGCCTGTTCAAACATATCTTTTGTGGTGGCTCTCTCGTTATAGAATGGCCTGCCTGGGGCTGTCAAGAAGGTCTCCGCATGTCTACCATTTTGCAGAATATGCAAAACAGAAATGTTCAGGAGGGCATTATTGTAAAAGGATCAGAACAATAATATAAAGGATCCACTAAGGAGGTTGCTTCTAGAAGAGGTAGTATTATAGCATACTCCAGTGTTTACTGCAGTTCAGTGTCTTCAACCTTTGCAACTCTCTCTTCAGTGTGTTATGTCACATTTTACTGTTTTGTTGCCTTAGACAGTTCTTTGACTACAGTGAATATTTTGTTGCCTTTTTTTGGGTTGCATTGTTGTCCAGCCCCACTGGGCTTTTTTGTCCTTTAGAGATCTTTACTGTTTGATTGCATTGTTTTTTTTATCATATTTCATAATCTGGCTTTAGTCGCGGTGAGAAAGGCATAGATGATGATGATGATGACAACAATGATATCTTTCCTGCTGTCACACCATCCACTAGATACAGATAGGATAGCATGCTACTATTTCTGGTTCCAGTTTTGTGAAGAAGGAATTAAAAACTTACGGACAAGGAGATAAAAATTCAGTTCAAGAATTCTTAAATTTGTCTGTGTTTGTATAAAGGTTCTTCCATCTCATAAACTGGTGTATCTAACACTAATCCTTTAATTTAAATCTTGTTTCTTCTAGGAGGTCTACAGTGTTTAACTTCTAACGAAGAATAATTAAGTGAAATAAATTGTTCTTGCACCGGCGTCACCACTTTGCGATGCCCTTTTAAAGACCTTGCATTCTGTATTCAGAGTCTAGCAACTCAGAAGTTTCGTATTGTTACATCTTTCAATAGAAAATTTTTGTATTCAAGGAAACCTGACCTGTGCTTTCATTTGTTAGAATTCAAGGTTAAAAAAAATCTGGTGTTTAAGAGGATAGGGGAAAGCCTGAGGAGCTCATAAAATAATAATTTATCTTCCCCTTGTTGCCAAGATCTTTTGCGGGCATTTCAAGGAATTTTCTCCTTGTTAGAGGACTGAAGTGGCCACTAGGTGACAGTGTTGATCTAGCTTAAGAGTAATATTTTGTTGACAGAACATTTACTAAAGTTGAAGAAAACATTTAAATGTGTCTGAAGTTTAATTATCCACTATTTGTCTTCTCTGGGGAATTCCAGCTGCCCCTTTCCCTCTAGATTTGTTGAAGAACGTTATTTCTTTCACATAAATCAGGACATAGCATTTACAATGGCTTATAATTCACTATTTGTGATAGAGCATTTTTCATGATCATTAGGAAAAGGGCAGTATGGTACTAAAAATGTTGTTTTGGGGAATATCCTGACGGTATTTCAAAATGGCCTCTGACCTGGATAGCTCAGGCAATCTCATCAGATCTCAGAAGCTAAGCAGGGTTGGCATTAGTTAGTAATTGGATGGAAAACCTCCAATGAAGACAGGGGAAACAGAAGCAGACAAGGCAAACCTCCTCTGTTAGTCTCTTGCCATGAAAACCCCACCAGGGGTTGACATAAGTCAGCTATGACTTGATGACACTTTCTACCACATTTAAACATGAAACCTGTTCAATTTCTTTTCACCAAAATCACACACATAGCAAAAACGGACACTTTAAATCCTAGGAATGATCAAGGCTCAACAGGTTGTTTGTGAGGCATAATAAAGACAAAACATCTATTTTTTTAAATTTACAATTTTATTTTATTTTTCAAAATACTTTTATAATACAAACAACCTTTTGACTTCAATTAACATTTTTAACATTAAACACTAACCATGGTAGATGTAGTATGACATTTTGGATCATGCAAAATTATTAATATATGCCAGTTAGTAACTTCAGTAAGATATTAGTGCTTTATAGTAGTCCACATTTGGAATTGATAGGTTCATTGGTTCATTATCAATAAGGAATTCAACCTGATATAATTTGGAAATTAATCCTTTTTAATTTGGTACCTTCCAAGGTACCAAATCCTTTTTAACTTGGTACCTTCCAAGTCTATGATTCTATGATTCTAATTTGTAGGTATTCAAACCAAGGTATTGTGGATTGGGAATCTTTTTCTATTTGCCTTTTTTCTAAAATTCTGCCTTTATAAATTATATCAACTAATTTTATTTTATTGTTTTGTTTCCACCATTTAAATGAGTGCTTGTTCTCTGCCAGTTTGAACTAGGTCTGGCCCACAAAGGGCGAGACCTGGGAGATTGTGGAAACTAGTCTTGTTCTATTGGCATCCCAGACTTTCAGGTTATTACTGAAAAACTGATTTTCTGCTATGGAGTTTGGCCTTTCAAATTTTTTATTCCATATACTTTCATGTAGGCTCTTATTTTCTATATAAATTTGTTCTATATCTTTCCAATCTAATTCTACAGATGTATTCATTATTGTCAAAACATTTTTTAAATGGGCCACTTCATAATATAAGATCTGGAACATCCATGCCTCCCAATGGGATGGCCTTTCAAAAGAAATTCTTGGCTTTTTATTATTCCATATAAATTTTGTTAGTAGGTCTTGCCAATCTTTGAAATTTTGGGGGGGAATTGATATTGGTAAGGCCCTAAATAAAAATAAATTTTTGGGGAACAGTTGAGATTTAATGATATTCTTTCTATTAATGTCAGATTAACTGTGTTCCAATTTTTAATTAGCGAGGATAGTGTTTGATTCCTCTCTACATAGTTACTTTTCATTACATCCTCTAGGTTGAGAGGGATGTTTATACCCAGATATTTCCAATTGTTCCATACCCACTTAAACTGGTACTAGCTCTTAATTAAGTTTTCTTGGTCTACTGACAAATTTATAGGGAATATTTCACTTTTATTCTGATTGATAGCCAACCCAGAAATTCCTTGGTAATTTCTTCCAGTGCTTTGAGTTTTGTGGTTCTGATAGGTATATTACCATGTCATCTGCAAACAGTGAGATTTTGAATTCCTTATTTCCTATGCCAATTCCTTTAATGCAAGTACAGTTTCTAATGTGTTTTGTCAGGCATTCAATCACGATCGCAAATAATAATGGAGAAAATGGGCACCCTTGGCCTGTGCCTCTTAATAAGTTGATTTTCCTGAACACTAATTCATTAATTTTTATTTGGGTAACTGGAGAAGTATATAATGATTGTATTGATCTTAGAAAATTAATTCCGAAACCCATTTCTTGTAATATAATTTTAAAATAATTTATTTCTACCCTACTGAAGGCCTTTTTGACGTCAAGTGCTAATAATAATGTTGTTAGCTTAGACTTTTTGCCAAAATTTATAATGTCCAATGTTTTTCTAATATTGTCAGTCATTTGTCTACTGGGGATGAATCTGGCCTGATCTGCATGTATATAATTGGTGATGATTTTATTCCATCTTGCAGTAAATATAGCTGTAAATATTTTAATATCTTGGTTCAGCAGTTTGATGGGTCAGTAAGAGGTTGGGTTGGTTACATCTTTGCTTGGCTTAGATATTACAATTATATGTGATTCTGTCCAGGAGAGAGGCATATTTCCTTTTTCCATTATTTGATTGCACGCTTCTGTTAGTGGTCCAGCTAACAGGTGTGCATATTTTTATAATATTCTGCTGGGAATCTGTCTATTCCTGGAATTTTATTATTTTTAAAGGTTTTAATAGTATCTATAACCTCACGTTCTCTGATAGGTTGATCTATACATTTCTTACGTGCTTTGATCAATTTATTTTTAATACTTACTCATTTTATATATATTTTCCCCTGTTTTGGATTATCTGATGAAAACAAATTTTGATAAAATTTATAAAAATTTCCTTTTTTTAAAAAAATTGAATTTGGCTTTGGGCATCTCTAATAAGATTTATAAATCTGTTTGAAGCTTTTTGCCTCACTCTCCAGGACAGGATCTTTAGCAATTTGGGACTTTAGTGCCAATATTTCCGTTTGAGGAAGAGACTTTAATGTTATTATATCTGGTTTTATTTTCCAGATCCATTCATTTGTTTATTTCTTCTTCACTGGATTGTAGAGCACATACCAATTCCTGGATTGTGACTTGCAGCTCCATGGCAGTATCTGCAGCTTGTTGGAGGGAATCCTTGCGTTGCTCAGTCACTGATTTGAACAAGTTTCCAATTCTGGATACTATTTCCTCTTTCATCTTTTCTAAGGCTTCTATTAGCTTGTTCTCCAGGGCTTGCAGTTCCTCTGTGTTATCTTGTTATTTTTGCGATGGCCATTTTAGGTTGCACCAGCTGCTCAGCGTCTTTGCTGTTTAAGGCTTCTACTGGTGCTAAAAAAGTCTTCAGTGAATGGGTAGGTGGGTTAGGGGGCTTGCCCTTAACTCCACCAACTTGTCAGAGACCCACCCCCGTCGGGGGCTCTGCCTGCAGATGATTCCTCCTCTGAGGAGGAGGGACTGGAAGAGCCGGTGCAGGGCGCACCCCCAGCCCCCAAAGCCCCGGACGGCAATCACCGGCCCGGCCCCTCAGTGCAGGATAGCGGAGCTGAGGGGGCGCGTGGAGAGGAGACAGAACCAGCACCTCCAAAGACCAAGACCAGCGAGCCGGCAGCAAGGCGAAAGGCTCACGCACGCAAGGCACTGTGGGAGCAGAGGCGGAACACGTGACTCCAGCCACAGCGCGCGGGTGGGGCTGTCTGCTGAAGACGAAGCAGAGAAATCAGGTGAAGGCGAGGCACCTGGCCCTCTAACGCCGCCCTGACCTTATAAGCAGGAGCTTATAAGTGGGAGCAACTTTGTTGACGCTCCATGCGCCTGGTGGCTCGCCTCGAGTCCTGCCTTGTTCAAACGATTTCCTGCGTCCCGACCTCGGCTCCTTCCTCAGCTTCTTGACCTCGGTTCAGCTCATCAACTCCTCTTCCCCCCTCCTCCGCAACTCTGACGGACAGCTTTCCCGGCTCCTTGACCTCGGCTTGGCTTATTGACTCTTCTCTACCCACGACTCTGATGGACAGCTTTCCCGGCTCCGTGACCTCGGCTCGGCTTATTGACTCTTCTCCACCCGCGACTCTGACAGACAGCTTCCCCGGCTCGAGAACTTGCAAGCTCTGGACTCCTGCTCGCAGCCCGGAGCTCAGCTCAGCCCTCGCCTCGCCGGGCACCCTTGCCCTGACTGTGACACAACTTCCCCCATACTAGTTTTGGCTTGGCTCACTGCAGGTTGTTTCTTTTTGGCCTCAGAGGGGAATTGGGGTTTGGAGCTCCGATCCTAGGCATCCGCCATTGTCACATAATGCCCTGCCTCCCCATATCCATTGTGACTTAGAATGCTGTTAGAGCTCATGCTAATTTTGACTGCTTTAATTAGTTAACAGTTATTGAAGCCCAAGGATTTGGTCAAGTTTCTTGGAAATGTGCAGGCCACCACATTTATTCTCAATTCATGCCCATCTTCATAGATCCAGACGAGTTAGCCGTGTTAGTCTGTAGTCACAAAATAGTAAAGAGTCCAGTAGCACCTTTAAGACTAACCAACTTTATTGTAGCATAAGCTTATGTAGCTTATAGTACAATGCCCATCTTTGCTTTGTGATTACTGTCCGTAGGGAATATACTAGTGGGTCCTAGAGAATACCGAATGCTTCCTTTTAGGAATAGTGACAATAATAATAATAATAATAATAATAATAATAATAACAACATTCGATTTATACCATGAAGCAGGCAGTAATGAATCTTCTCCAGAAGAAGCCAACTCTGGACCTATATTACCTTTATCAACTAGCCCAGAGATAGGCTATCACAACCAAAGCAATCCCCTGGAGTAGTGTGACACAACTGGGCCAGCACTGTGGGAGAAGCCAATGGATATAGTTTATTCTCTTTATCACCTTCCAGTCCCATGTTGGGTCTGTGGAAAGCTGACAATACTGTGATGTCTCAGCTTCCTCCCATGGTTTCTGGCCAAGTTCAACCCTTGACTTTTACTCTTTTTTTGCTGGGATGCCATCTTCATATGTATATGACTCAGAAAAAATATTGCTTACCCTTAGAATAGCAGCAAAAATCTTCTTTCTGGGCCATGTCATCAAGTGAGCAGCAACTATGTAATGCCACTCATTCTTGGATGAGATGAATTATCTGGACGCATTTCAATTCAGCTTCCAATAGACTAACACAGCTATCCCACTGGAATCCAGCCTTTAGCCTGGTTTTGGGACAGAAACTGCCTTGATCCATCCTAATGAAGGACCTTCAGTGAAGGGGGGGAGTGTTAGCTTGTTAATTCTTCTTGATCTCAGAGGCTTTATCATCCATCAATATACCCTTTTGGAGTCCAAGGGTTATATGCTGAAACAATCGCTAATTGCTTCCAGAAGCTTGTACTGAGGGATAGCTGCTCTTTTCCATGTTATCTATACTACAGAGTTCCTCAGAGTTTTATCTTGTCCTTCATGTTTTGTGACAGCTACATAAAGCTACTGGGAGTGATTTGGAGTGAAGTGTGATCAGTGTATTGATCAGTGTACTGATAACACCCATTTCTCCTTGACATAAGAATCCAGTGAGTCAGTGAATGTTCTGAGAGGCTGTAATGGGATGGAGGAGGGTCAAAAACTAAAGTTCAATCCAGAAAAGACAGTGCTGATAATGTAGCCAATCAGGAATTAAGGAATCAGCCTGGATGCAGTTACATCCCCTTGCAGCTTGGTGTACTATTAGATCTGTGTCTTACTTAAGATGAATGCTCAGGTCTCTGGTCTGGCATGTAGCATCTTTAACTTTTTGTTAGTAGATCACCTGTAACCTTTCATGGGTCATCATATTCTAAGACTACTGTGTGATGTTGGCTGTGAAAACAGCAGATGGGGCAAAATTCAGCAGCACATTATTAACTGGTGAGGCTTACAAACAGTGCATTCTATCAATTTTTAAAGAATAATTTTCAAAGGGAAGCCTACAATTTTAACTATACAAGTAGAGAGGGAATTATTAGACTTTCTTAACTATACTCTCATGGCACCTCTGTGTGCTAGTTCCAATTAAATTCAGATTGCCTTCAGTAATGAATATGTGAGAAGTAAATCATTCTGTATAAGACAGTAATTATTTATTAACAACAATCTCTCAAGGACAATTTAATCTCCAATAATATTTTGTCCTGATGACATGGTGGTTCATTATATAGAGCCAGAAAAGTTTGCCCCATTAGGAAAGGTAAATATGAGTTTTGATATGTTAGACTTTGTTTTGGTAGTTTGAATGTACATTAAAAATGGAAGAGAAAATGTTCAACTATTTAGGTATCTATTGGAATTAAATTATTTTGCCTAAAGGCTGAGAAAAGAATCCAGAGTACAATTCCTATTCTCTTTAACAGCAGGAGGAAGCCTCAAGCCTCCAAACGGTTGCAGAAATCAGATGGTATCAGATGTCGCTTTCAACCCATTCAGCATCAAAACAATCTTGAATTCTCCAAAAGCCTCAGGACAAAAAGCTGTTGGTTAATCAAAAATGTCCCTGAGTTTGAGTTTTCATTTCACAATGAAAATTACAATGTAATCCTAAACAGTTTACTCTTCTAAGCCTATTGACTTAAATGGATTTAGAAGAGACAAGGGAGTAACCCTGCTTAGGATTGCACTGCCAGCATCACATTTTTTAGATCACTAAAATAAATTAAACCAAAATATTAAATATTATGAACAGGATGATTTTTAAGAAACAAATATGATACTTGGACCTTCAAAATTTCTCTGTTGTAAGGTCTTTATTTGGATTGTCAGCCAACTGAAGGTTTTTTTTTTTTTTAGGTGGTTAATATCTGCCTGCCTGCCTGCCTGATTACATTTACAGCCCAATCCTAACCCCCCAGGCAGCGTCGTCACTCATGCACCAGTGTAAATGGGGCAGCACTGCACGGTTCCCTATGGACTTTTGCAGGATAGTCCCGCCGGCACCTGAGCGTGGCAAGGCGAGATGCAGCGGCCTCTGGGAGGGTCCTCCCCCACCCACCATTCCCCTGACAACCCCGCTCACACCAGCCTATGGCCACACCCATCCCGACATTCAGGTGAGGGGCAAACAGCAGCGCAGCCAATGGGGAGGGCCAGGCTGGTGGCTGCAGCTTGGTGCACCTGCAAATTCCCGCCACCGCTGCCACCACCAAAAGAAAAAGGTTCCCCCTCCCTGAAAAGTAGGGCCAGATAGTAGGGAGCTGATCTCTGTTGCCTGGAGATCAGTTGTAATTCTGGGAGATCTCCAGCTACCACTTGGAGACTGGCAACCCTAAGTAGTCCCCAGGTTCCGGAGAAGCAGGTGGTGGGGAGGTGGGGCTGTCAATGAGTGACAGGAATGCCCACTGGGAACCATGTGGGAGGCCGGGAGGCTGTTTGGAAATGAGGAGAATGAAAAGCATGCTCAGACTTGCTGCTGCACAACTTGAACACATCACTGCATCTCTACAAAGCGAGAGTGGGGGCCGGACCTTGACAGCCATGTCCCAGTACTGGGGAGATGCCTCCACCAGACTGAACTGACAGACCCTCCCCACGCCAAGTCCATCCCTGCTTCCGCAAACACACACCCCACCCCCTGGCAGCAGCTTTCCACCTGCAGTGACCATCCTCCTTGCTTATTAGATGCCAGCCGCTCAGCCTATCAGAGAATGAAAGTCCTCGGTGCCTCCCCCCTCCCCACAGACATGCATGGGCCACAGTTCAATTCCCACCCCTCTGCCTGAAGTTACATTGGGGGGAGGAAGGGGGCAAGGAAGCTGGACGGGGTGCCGCTTGATACATTTGTGGGGATGTGTGAGTGGACATGTGTGACAGGGTGTTGAGAGGGGGCTAATGACAATGTCAGTCAGGCATGCAAACACAGAAGTTTGTTGTTTTTCAACTCGTTTTATTAAACTGGAAAAAGTGCCATTGTTTCTAGGCTGGAAAGGGAGCCAAGGCATTTTGCGCAGCCCTCCTTCTGTGCTCCCAGGGGCAAGGCTGAGATGCAGACTGCTTTGAGATATTGCTTCCTGGGCTGGATCTGGATGTCACTCGCAGAGGATTATGGTGGTGGGGAGGAAGCAGACATGGACGTGCCTGCAAGAGAAAGATACACATGTGGGCTTTTGGACATGTCGGTCCATGGCTGAGGCAAAGCCCACACTCCAACATCTGAGAAGATGCACATAGTAGAGAGCAGCAGCAGCAGCAGTGACCAGCTGATGCGAGACCCTCTGGTGAGGATGCGCTCTGCCTTGGGGTGCTTTTACCCTTAAGGGAGAAAGCGAGCAGGCAGTTACAAACACCTGGTCAAGAGTAGTTTTCTGGGCAACTGCCTCTGGGGCAGGCAGGGGCTGCTGACTCCATCCTCTCCTTTGCCAAGGCTAGCAGTCAGGCGAGTTCAGGTGGTGGGGCAGCCAGCACAAATCAGCGAGCTGTGTTAGCTCCTTCTTACCTGTAAGTGCTCCCTCGCTCCTTACTGAGATGGAACTTCAGAGTCCGATAACCTGCAAGGAAACTTGAGTGGTTATTGTTAGCCAGACATTCTGGACTTTGCCCTTCTTCCCTTGAGCGAGTGCAAAGTTCTCCCAGTTTTCTCACAAAGTCCCTAAAGTGCACTCAGTGCCTGCCACTGAGGGTACCCTCTCTCCTGCCTCGTGTTCAAAGTACCCACGGCAGAAGGCAAACGGGCAGAGATTTCAGCCATGTGCTCACTTACTTGCAGTGACGGGCAGTGCGGCCAGATGTTTTGTAGGGTGTGTCTGCAGGTGATTGAGTGTGCGGAGGGGGGCTCATTCACACCGGAAGTGCACGCAGTTTGGCCCCATGGTAGTTTCCATCCTATGCTCCTTCAGGCCATGGGGGCAGGGCGGGGTGCTCAGAGAGGGAGCTGAGTTTTCCCCATTCAATGGGCACCTATGGGCCATGCCTTATGTTTTTGTGGCATAGTTCTTTTGCACTGCTGGGGGTGTTCCCTCAGCTGGAAGGGCTTAGGAAGCGACCTAACTCCATTCCTGCCCTCCACCCCCCCCCGTCCTATGCCAGCACGGGGCCCTGTGCTGCTTCTCCGCCTCCGTCCGCCTGCCTCTCGATCCTGGCAGCGGTGGCCCGCCAGCATTAGGATGCCTCGTGCCACTGCCGGCGGAAAGGCATTTATGCCCACATAGGAGCCAATTCCACCGGTGCTAGCCTTAGTTCGGTCCCTATTCGCTTTCCCCATCCCCCTTAGGCTTGAGCTGCCCATATGTGTGCATTTTACCAAAACCTTAGTGCCAACTTTTTTCTAATATGGAAGGAATTATAAGGTACTTTATAGTTTAATAAACAAAAAAGTCCACTCCCTGTTAAAAAGTTCAGTCCTTAAATCTGAATACCAACACATTGCTGACTCCAATACCAGAATGGCTAGTTGATTTTTTAAAAAAATTTATATTTTATGTTACTTATAGTTTACATTTCTTACTGAGGCTCAAGGCTGATTACACAATGTAAGTCAATATGATGGGACATCCAAGCAAAGTAATAGGATTAGTATTCAGTAATTAAAACCAAGAAAAAGATCTGGAAACAAAGCATAAGTATTAACATGGGATATTAAATGATGCAGAAATTACATAATAGGATAATACATATGGTAACATACAGTACATACTATATACAGTAGTATAGTTCTAGGGATCTCAGGTCCCCTAGCAGGGGTAGGGGAATCCCCACTCCCACTGTCTGGTCCCCCCACCACTTACCTGGGTGGTTGGGGGGGAGGCAGGGGAATAGGCCTCCCCAGCACGCTCCCGGCCCGTGTGTGATGATGTCACTGATGTCATTGCATTATTCCGGGAGTTATGCACACTTTGCGCATGTGCAAAGATATTAAACAAGGTGAGTGCCAGGTTGCTCCCTCCTGCCGGGAGGGTAAGGGGATCTGGCAACCCTATCCACAGTCTCTCTCCCTTTTAAAAAGCATTCTTCCTGAATCAATTCCACTATAATAAAGCCCTACTGCCTTTGTAAAAATGGTCTCTTGAATAATTCAGTTTTACATAGTCTGAGAAATGCTAGGACAGTGGGAATCTTCCAGACCTTATCAGACAGGGCATTCCAACCAAGATTGCATATTTATGGGCAGTTGGTTATCTTAACCCATTTGCATAAGGCCCTGGTCAGATGAGTGAAGCTGTTGTGGCAGAGCATAGGATGAGATGTGATTTTGCAAATATGAGGTTCCGAGGCCATGAAGGGCTTTATATGTGATAGCCAATACCTTGAATTAATCCCAGTAATTGATGGGCAGTCAATGGAGGGATTACAGAATGGGGCTAGTATTCATGGTCTGCCTACTTCCTGATAATAACTGAACTGCAGCATTCTGCACCAGCTGGAATCTCTCAGTTGACTTTGATGGGAAACCTATGTAGAGTGCATTATAGTAGTCTAGTCTCAATGTTACTGTGGAATGAGTCCAGGTGGCCAGATCAAACAAATCAAGGTAGGGGTTCATCTTCTGAGCTAGACTGAGTTAGTAGATGGTCTTTTTTGCAGCTGCATTAACTTGCTTATCTAGTAGCAATACTGGATCCAGTATAACCTCAGGCTCTTAACTGGGTCTGCAAGGGTCAACTAAACCCCATCAAATGCAGGGAATGTAATGCCCTTCAAAATCTCCTATAGATATCCTATGCTCTTTCTGAAGAGAAAGGAAATTCAAAAGAAGACTCCGCTCCAATGACCTGTGAGGACAACCACAATGGAGTACAAAGACACTGCCCATACCCATCAGTCATGGAGTGGCATGGTGATGATGGCTTCATACCATCCATACATACAATTAGCCAACTAAGGTACACTAATGTCTACACAGTATCACCTGCCCTCTCTCAGAGATAAAATGGAACTATGGAAGGGAAAAGCTCAGCACCCTGTACTAGAGGATTGTGTGCTCTGTAATGGCTTGTTGAGCTTCACAGTTAGGTACATACCCTTTTGACCAGCAGATAGACGGTGAAAGAAGCATGGTCAGTCCAGCCATAGCACCCAGATACCTTCACAACTCATATGGCAGAGGAAGCCCCCATGGAAAGCCCATGCAAGTGGGTCAGGTTCTGCAGGAGGGAGGTAGATAATCCCCAGAGAAGTTTTTCCAGCTGTACATTTACAGAAGTCATTCCTATCATCTACCCAGTAGCTCCCTGGAGAATAGCACTTATGAGGGAAACAGGAGTGAGTGGCTTGAATGCATCTCAAGGGAAAACTGTTATGCCAGAGCGTGGGGAATGACCTTGGCTGAGGGGGCTTAGAAGGCCAACTCAGAGCCAAACTACATGAGACGAATTACACGTGTATGACACATGAATGCATTTACACATGTTTCCTTGTTGCTTTCCTGTTCACTCACACACGGTGGTCATACTGCCCTTTATTTGTGTTTGATCCTGTGCTCAGACTGGCACGTGTTTCTTCCCCATTCCTCCCAGATAGGAGATGTATCCCATGATGCACCTTCTGTTCAAGCATGCTCAAACCTTCCTCTGTTAGTTTTCTGAGAGGGAGACTTGTTTACTCAATTGGATGTATCAGGGGGGGAAATCTGCTGAGTTTCCTGAGGGGGGACTAAAAATGGGGGTTCCGTACCTCTGCTGAGATCTTGCAGCTTGGCCTGCCAGGAAGGGGGGCATCTATGCAAAGTGTGGTGGGCAATTCCCCACTTTGGGAGCCATGGCAACATTTCTTGCTGTCAGCCAGAAACAGCTCTTTCCTGCCTGTTTGTCCCCAGCCCCTCCGATCTATATTATTCCCTATGGGAAAAACTATAGAGGCTATCCAGGGGGATGGGAGTGGCATTTTGCAAAATCTACAAAATTTTCAACAGACCTACTGCTAACTGTCCTCTAAAGAGTCCCCAGGTTTCAGGGAGATTGAACCCCAAAGAAGGTGCCCCCTGCCACCCTATTTGTATTTATTCTGCAGAGAAAACACATAGCTCATGCCTTCCCCGGGGTTAAATCTCCCTTAAACTTGGGAGGTCTTTAGAGGAGAGTTAGGAGTAAGTCCCCTAGAAATTTGGTGAATTTTGGACTTTGGGGAGTCATTTTATGGCCCCCCAAAGAAGGCACCCTCAGCCACCCCATTTTTCCTATTATGGAAACTGACAGCAACTGGGGAAACCCATAGATCATGCCTTTCCCGGTGTCCAATCTCCCTGAAACTTGGGGGATCTTTAGAGGACAGTTAGAGTAAGCCATGTGCAAATTCTGTGGATTTTGTTTGAAAAATGCCACCCTGGCCCCCTAGACAGCTCCCCTAGTTTTCCCCATAGGGAATAATGGAGATTGGAGGTGGTTGGGGGCACCTTCTTTGGGGGACCATAAAAGGGCCCCCCTGAAGTTCACTATTCATGAAACTTGGGAGATCTTTAGAGAATAGCTAGGAGTAGGTCCCCAGCAAATTTGGTAAAATGTGGTCCTAAAATCCGCCCCCCCAGACCCCTGGAAAGCCTTGAATTGCATTTCCCATTGGAAACAATGACCAAATTTTACCCAATTTGCTCTGTATTGCCGAGACTAACTGGAGAATGAGTACCCCCACACACACACCGTCCTTTTCAGGTTCATGTATCAGGCACGTTTCTGAACTTTTGCTCAGATGCTTAATTGTGTTGCCATGATCTTTCTTCCCACCTCCTCCTTAGCCCGACTAAAGACGCTGCATGGAGAGGAGGAGGAGGAACTTATGGGGGGAGGAGGGTGCAGGAAGGAGGAGTAGGAAGTCAGCGGCATCAACTAGAAAACAGGAGAATTTAAAACATGCCAGATTAAAAGCAAAACAGTTTGGGTGTAAGCCAGATCTAAGGGTAAAAAGAGGGTAGAGGGAAGCAAAAGCTGCCCAAAACCAAGTGACCGTGGACACTTGCAACCACAACTACACCAGTTCCCTGACACGTGCACGAACTACAGCTACTCGACGCATCTTCATCTGGGATAAAATAGACAGGGGCAATAGGAACAGACATGATTCTAGGCATTCGCATAGCCTTGTGTAATTCATCTTGTCTAGCTTGGTTCTTAGTCTACTCATGTCCCCATCATCACCAATCTCTGGACTGTACACCAGTCCAGCTTCACTGGCACCAGGTTTATACTGCTGTGGTATTGACAGAGACTATGCTATTATATTTCCTTGTCAGTCAGCTCTTTAGTTGCCATCCTAAACAGTTTATAGGATTGTACTATCACTCTTTAATGTTTCTTTTTCATTTCCTATCATAGTGGCTTCACTGAGCCAGAACAAAAAAGCATTCCCTTGTCTTGCACAATAACCAGTGAAAATTTGCCTTCAACAATTTACTAAAACTTTAGTTGTGATATGATGTTTTATTATTGTTGTAAAATGCATTTGTTGTCTTTGTGCAGAACAAAAAAATCTATACTCAAAGGCAACTCTCAGTAATAAATATATATCAAAGACACAATAAAAGCAGCAAAATAAACACAATATTAAAAACATGGCATACAATCAATAACTCAATAAGCAGCAGCAACAGCAATAAAAAACAGCTAGGAGGAGGAAGAAAGCTTGAATGAGAAACTTAAGCCAATTAAAGCTTGTAGCTCTTGTTTTATTCATTTAATATAAGCGTACCCAGAGATAACAATGAAGTGGAATGGAATGTGGTTTGCAGCCATTGGCTCTGCATAATGATGATTAGCATCAGATGTTGGGCATGGAGGTAGAAGCAACTGGATCAGCACCACATCAGGATGCAGCTGATGACTAGCAACACCTAACATAGTCCACTGATATCATTAGCCTGTGCCTGCCCTGGGTTACCATCCTCCTGGCTGCGTCAGAATTGAAACTGATCTCCAGACTACAGAGATCAGTTACCCTGGAGAAAATCACAACTTTGGGAGGTAGATTCTGTGGCATCACATCCCCACTGAACTCCCTCCCCTCCCCCAACTCTGCTTTCCCCAAAATTCCAGGGACTCTCCAAGCTGGAATTGGAGATCCCATTCCCCTAGTGGGGGTAGGGGATCCCCCGCTCCCATCTTTCACCCCCTGCCACCGCTTACCTGGCCAGCAGCAGAAAGATGGGGAATGGGCTTCCCAGACATTCTTCCAGGGCCAGCGCAACAATGTCATTGATGTCATCACACCACCCTGAGAGCACTCCAGCACTTTGCAGTGGGCCCCAAATGGATGGAATTGGGCCCTTGGGACCCAAATTGGCCCACTGCAAAGTGCACATGTGCTCCCAGCCTTGTGTGATGACATCACTTTGTGGATGCAAGGATCATCCCAGAGCTCCGGGAAGGTAACTACTGGGTCCCCCCTCCCACTGGGAGGGTAAGTGGACCCTAGCCTGGAGTTGGCATCCTAACAAGGTGCTAACAAACCAGTCAGCAACCACATGCGTGCTTGGGCCTTGCAGCTGTCTATCACTGCCAATTGGTATTGAGGGTATGATGAAAAGGATGTGCAGCCACTTCTGGCTTGATTACCACTCTATAGCAGACACGGGCAAGAGTTGATATTTTTCTGGTTCAAGACAATCCTGGCTAATGGGTGCTTCTGTGCAAAAGCCATACAGCAGAGAATGAATCTTTCAAACAAATAAATTAGACAGTTATAACATGTTCGCAAAATAGTTTGGGGGTGGGGCACTGGAACGAAACACCTGGTAGGCTCATTCCTATAACCTCACAATGCCCAGCAGACATGATATTTGTGCAACCACATTCAGCAGTCAAGGCAACAATGTGTACACGATCTGAGGGAAGCAACTGAGGGCAGAGCTAGACATTACTTGAGGCATGTGTTTGTATTTGTGTCAGCCGAGGGCACTTTTAACTGATTTGTAGTTTTCTAACATGGAACTGTGGGGCCCCATCCAGAACAGGTGTGGAACAAGGCAGCCCTAGCATGCGAGCTAACTGGACAACCAGCTCACCTGGAGGCATGGCCTCACTTGCTCACCCCAGTGTGCCAGGTTGGGGAACTGAGGGATTCAGCCCTCCACCTGGCTCCAAGAGCAGGAAGAAGGTGACGTTGGGCCACATGGACTCACCAGACAGGTTGCTATCTTTCTTCTGTGAAAGGAGGCAACAGCAGGTGGAAAGGGAGGGTGTGGTAACAGGGTCGTGCGGACTCGCTGGCTGGGTTGTCATCTTTCTCCTCCTGCCTCAGCAAACTGTATTAGGAAATTTAGCAGAGTCCACATTTTAAAAAAAAGATTTGTTCAGTATTAATCAAAGCACCCACTTACTGTTTTTCATGCCAGCTTTAGATCTTCACAGCATTTTTTTAAAGTCATAGCAGCCAGAAGGAGCCCTAATACTAATCAGAGACATTGTACATGGCAGAGAGGGGATTTAACAAATTGCAGTTTTTCCTGCACAGTTTTCAAATCTACTAACCTGGAAGGGACGGGGGAAATTGTTACTGGAAGGGATGGGGGAAATGGGTGCCCCCTTTTTGCCTCACCCCTGCTCCCCCATGCAGTGTTGATACCATTAGTGGAGTGCATAGGACAAGACTGCTTTCCCTTTTAAAAGAACTAGAGCAGCCAGTCCACAGATCTCCTGCTGTCATGTTTGTTTTGGCAGTGGGGCCATATGACTTGCTGGCTGGGTCGCTTTCTTTCCCCTGCTGCCTCTGCTGCCTGTTCATTCAGCGGTAGCTGCTGCACATCTAGGGGTGTGGGCACCTCCTGCTCTTATCTTCTTTCACAATATAAAGACAGCAACCTGGTTGGTGAGCCTGCACAGCCCGCTGCCATCTTCGTCCTGCTCCCGCTGCCAGTCAAAGGGCTGAAGGGCAATCCCCTTCTCCCCTAACCTGGCACACTGGGACAGGGAAGCGAGGCCACTCCTGCAGATGAGCTGGCCTGCCAGCGAGCCTGTGTGCTAGGGCTGCCTTGCTCCACGCCTGTTCTGGATGGGGCCTCACAGCTCTGTGTTAGAAAACTACAAATCAATTAAAAATGGCCTCAGCTGACACAGGTAAAAATACTTGCCAAAAGTAACATCTAACTGTGCCATTAGTATCCTAGGGAAAAAATACTGGCTTCTTGCACACTTGGAAAACATAGTATCTCTTAGAGAGAGAAGACTGTCTACAGAGTGTTTTGCATCAACAATAATGTGAGAAAGTAAAACAGAAGTTAAGTGGCATTATAAAGATTAACAAGCTTTATTCCAGCATGAGCTTTCATAAGTCAGAGCTTACTTCTGCAGACATATATTAGAGGGGAATCCTGCACACGTTTATAAATATAATTATGGGGGGAAGAGTTGGAGTTGAGAGATACTTGGCTTGAAATCTGTCATAAATCTTTCCTCATTACGTTAATATATAGCTGCTATAGTCTTTGAACCAGACTCTTTTCCCTTAGGAAGAAGTGGTGGGGATGAGGGAAATTCAGCCGACAAAAGATAGGCTAAGTACTCCCTCTCCTCTCCTGTCCTCTGCTACTTCTCCACTGAGAATTTGGGAATGTGCCAGAGATTTGGGGGTGGAGCACAAGGAGGGACCCCAGTGGGGTATAATGTCATGGAGTCCATCCTCTAAAGCAGCCATTTTCTCCAGGGAAACTGATCTCTGTTGTTGGTGGATCAATTGTAATTCTGGGAGCTCTCCAGGCTCCACCTGGAGGCTGGCAGCCCAACGTGTGCATGTATCTCTTACTTGCATAGACTGAGCCAGGCTTGTTATTGGGTTCCTCCTTTCTTCATTTCTTTATTTTGGTTCTGAAAGCTCCACATCAGTCACAAGGCGTCTCAGCAACCAGGAGGTATGTCATAAGCTTCTTTTTCCCTGGATATTTCTAGATCCTAACAGGCATGCATGTAATAAGCCTAAACTTATTACACTAAGCCATGAGTACTGGTGGTCTGATATGGTCCTGGCACAACATCATGTGGCACAAACGGACTCAAATTGGCCTGGTTTCTTTGTGTGTTAATTCTGTGAGCACAAAGGAGGGCAGTAGCTGGGGGAGAAGGATAGCTAGGTTTTACTCTAGCGAAGGGACCATGGTTCAGAGGCAGAGCATCTGCTTGGCATGCAAAAGGTCCCCAATTCAATCCCCCAGCTTCTCCAGTTAAAAGGACCAGGCAGTAGGAGATGTGAAAGGCCCTTACCTGAGCCCCTGGATAGCTGCTGCAGTCAGCATAGACAATAGTGAACATGACAGTCCAATGCTGTACCTCAGCCTGAGACAGATTCATGTGTTCCTGTGCACTCTGCAGAAAGATTTAGAGCACCTTCTGTTGCATCATGTTAAAACCATCCATCTTTTAAGCTTGGAAAGAGCTCTTTGAAGATGTGTGAAGTTACAGTTTGCAAAATGGTGGTGAGGCAAGGGGCGAGGGTGGCATCAGCACGCAGAGAACAGATTGTATTCCTTCAGCATTCAGCGGAAGGCTAAAATTATTTCATGTTGCCTTTAGAATACTCTGACAAGCCACTGATGCACATCCAGCAACTAAAAGCTGTTTCTCCCCTTGTTATAATATCAAGGGCCTGGGGGATCGCTATTCAGACACCAACATATGCTGTGATTTCATCAGTTTCTGATGGTAGGCAGCTTCAATATTCGTCAGGCTTCATGTAACATCATCTTTTGTCCATGCAGGTCCCATAATTCCCAGTGAGTTCAGTGGGGCTGAGTCCATAGTCCATATGCATAGAACTGCAGCTTCAAACAGCCTGACTTGCAAGTAAAAAACCTCAGTGAAATCTTCTCAGTAAACATACCAGTGCTCAGGCTGCCTGAGGCTTAACACTTGGTTGTGCTGTTGTTTCAGGGTATTCTTTCAAGTCAGCTCCTTCTGAGAGCTGTTCTCTGAAACAATTCAATGCTGGAAGCACCTGGCATTAGCACAGACAATGACAATGATGAGATTTTATGTTGCTGGCTCCAAAACAGGATCACTGTCAATGCTGCACATCCAGCCCAGCTCCCCACTCTTGGCAAGAGCCAAGGACTTCTTAAAATGATGGCATTCAGTCTCTCCAGACTCTCATATATGATTTCATCATTCAATATATAGAACCTTCCAGGCTGTTGTTCCAGGTTTTCTCCCTCCCTGTGACTGCAGTGCTGTCTGCATAAATATCTGGAGGGTAAAATGACCCTATGAATTGTTGGGGAAAGGGTTAAAAATAGTTTAAATTAAGAGTTGCAATGGATCTTGAATCAATAGAGAGTCAAACACTTTGTTTGCTTTTAAGAAAAGTTTACTCTAAAGGAAAAAGGTACACGGGGTTCCTATAAAATGAGGAAATCTATCCCCTACATCTTGACATTATGGAGTACAAACTTAAACAGCATGAATAATGGAGATTCTTCTTCTTTCTTCTTGACCCCGGAGAGGATATCACCTGACCTATTGACCAATAATAGTTCCTCAGTTTCCTGGGCTTTCAAATAGATAAGACTATTGGCTATCTGTCAGGTATTTCTTCCACGTGAATACAAACAATAGAACACTAGGTAAACACATTAACCCCATAATGACTTGCAAAATATATTCCAACAGGAATCAGGTACCCCCTCCCAAAGGTTTGCTGTTCCCACAGCATCTCTGTCTCCCTCCCTCCCCCTTCCTTCTTGTTCTTTGTAACTCCTCTAAGACTCGCTCTCTCTGTTAGTTGTAGATTTTCCGGGCTGTATGGCCGTGGTCTTGGTATTGTAGATCCTAACATTTCACCAGCAGCTGTGACTGGCATCTTCAGAGGTGTAGCACCGAAAGACAGAATTCTTTCAGTGTCAATGTGTGGAGAAAATGTTAGCAGGCAATTTATATCTACTCAGGAAGGTGGGTTTGGGCCGAGTCATCCTGTAAGAGTTTCCTAGAATTTGGCATGCTAATGGGGGGAAGCTTTACTGCATCCTGAGGAGGTTCTTTTGCATATGGATTGGTGGTTGATATGCTAATCTTATCTGCAGGGCTATTGTAAGATGTAGAGTATTTTGTTAGTCTGGTGTTTTTCAGGCCTGTAAACCATGCCCTATTCATTCTTAAACTCTCTTCTTTCCTGTTGAAATTGTGCTTATGCTTATGAATTTCAATGGCTTCCCTGTGCAATCTGACAAAGTAGTTGGATGTGTTGTCCAGTATTTTAGTGTTCTAGAATAAGATGCTGTGACCTGTTTGAGTTAGGCTATGTTCAGCCACTGCTGATTTTTCAGGATGGCCAAGTCTGCAGTGTCTTTCATGTTCTTTTATTCTTGTCTGGATGCTATGCTGTGTGGTCCCGATGTAAACTTGTCCACAGCTGCAGGGTATGTGGTATGCTCCTGCAGAGGTGAGGGAGTCTCTACTGTCTTTTGCTGATTGTAGCATCTGTTGTATTTTTCTGGTGGGTCTGAATACTGTTTGCAGGTTGTGCTTTTTCATAAGCTTTCCCATCTGATCAGTGATTCCTTTGATATATGGCAAAAACACTTTTCCTGTGGGAGACTGCTTTTCCTTAGTTTTTTAATTTATCCATGGTTTAATCACTCTTCTGACTTCATTTCTGGAGTAGCCATTTGCTTGAAGTATGTGGTTTAGATGATTAATTTCCTCGTTGAGAAAATGCAGTTCACATATCCGTCTTGCACGGTCTACTAATGTTTTTATTATGCCTCTTTTCTGCTGAGGGTGGTGATTGGAGTTTTTGTGTAAGTACCGCTCTATGTGAGTTGGTTTCCTGTAGACCTTGTGACCTACCTGAAAGTTTGCTTTGCAGATGACCAAGATATCTAGAAATGGGATTTTACCCTCGATTTCTTTTTCCATGGTGAATTGTATGTTCGGGTGGATATTGTTGAGGTGGTTTAAAAACTCCATCAAGAGCTCTGTCTGTCTGTCTGTCTATCTGTCTAAAACATTTTATTCTGCCTTTCTATCCGAAATAGGATCTCCAAGGTGGAAAACATTAAAACACTATTAAACCATTCAAAACAACAGCCAACAGTTTAAAACCATTTAAATTTAAAACAGTATTTAAAATAGTGTAAAATCAATTCAACACACACAAACATCCAACACAAAAGCCACAAAAACTGGAGAAAGGCCAATAACAGTTTTTTGGGGGTATGTCAAACAAAACAGAAAAGGCTTCACCTGCTGGAAGACAGCAATAGAGGGAGGACAGACAAATCTACCTGAAGAGAGAGTTCCAACGTTTCGGTATCATGACTGAGAAGGCCCTGAGAAGGCAGATTCATATGGCAGAAGACAGTCCTTAAAATATACCGGTCCCAAGCTGTATAGGACTTAAAATGAATTTTCCCTGGAGTTGAAGTCAATGAGACAGAGTTCACAGGGTGGGAACCATGGAACCAACCTATAAACCATTTCAAAGCCATATATGGCTTCTGAGATATACTGAATTTCTATGTATGAGATTCCTGGTCTGCACCAATAATTTGACACATATAAAGAAGGAGCTTCAGTCTTACCTCATGCACCATTGCCCTTAACTGTAGTGATCTGGGGAGGGAGCAATTTGGACTATTCCACAATCAGCCAAAAACTCTGCATCCCCTGGACTGCTTCTGTTTGAGAGAACTGTGCAGGGAGGAAGGCTGAAGATCCTTATGCATGTGTTCTGTGGTTCTATTCTAGAGTGGGAGCCATGAGAATGGGAGCTGAGAACAAATTAGACAAGATATTTGACCGCAAGTTAGGTCAGCGATTGATTCTGATCTCTCCACTTCCACTGTGACCTGGGAGTGATAATATTGCACAAGGGCTGATTCTTTAGGAGTTGGCCTCAAAACATAGGTTTTCACTGTTTTGAGCTAATTCCTAAAGAATCAGCCCTGGTGTGGTGCTGTTGATTCCTGGTCGCACAAGTGACATCATCATTCAGAAATGCAGGCACATTCTCACCTATTTCCCTGGCCTCTCTTCTGGCCACCGTTGACAGTGAGCAATCCCCTGGTGACTTGCCAGCTCCTGCCGATTGCCAATAGTCAATGGACAGGATCTACCTCTGCAACCCTGGGCCGTTTCCACACGGCTTACCTTATTCTGCAAAATAGCGAAATCTCAGGCAAAATCTTGCGAGAAGACACTGTTATCGCATCTTCTCTCGTGATAACAGCGTCTTCTCGCGTGATAACAGTGTCTTCTCGTGAGATTTCATGCGAGATTTTGCTATTTTGCAGAATAAGGTAAGCCATGTGGAAACGGCCCTCACTGGAGGTCTCCCATCCAATTACTAACCAAGGCTGACCCTGCTTAGCTTCTGAGAGCGGGTTTGCCTGGGCTATTCAGGTCAGGACATATATAATATATGTGTGTGTGCATATGTTTAGTACTTATAGTGTTAGCATTTCTAATGTAAATCCTTTATATTTGATAGTATTAGGGAACTGGTAGTTTGAGGACTCTTCATAAGGTCACATGGCCTTAGTTATAAAACAAGGCTTAGAGCCAAGCTACAAGAGATGAATTACACAAGGAGGAGCATGTGAAAGAAGTCGCAATGTTAGCTGGGAAGCTGTGTTTTAAAAGAGATTGGAAGTCTTTGTTAATTTCCCCTCTCTACAGAGCCAAGGAGATGGCTGCTTAGAGGGTTTGTTAATTTCCTCTTTGGCTCCCAAGGCTCTGTCAGTTTCACTTTCCCTTTTAAGAGGCAAAGAAGAGATAAACAAACCTTCTGAGCAGTGATCTCCCTGGCTCTGTAGAGACAGGAAATTGACAAAGCTTTCCAATTGCTTTTAAAACTCAGCTTCCTGGCTAAGATTGCAACTCCCTTCACATGCTCCTGCTCATGTAATTCATCTCTTGTAGCTTGGCTCTTAAAGAATGCAGTACGAGACATTTTACAGAGCCAGAATGATGTAGTGGTTAGAGTGTCAGATTAGGATCTGGGAGATTCAGTTTCAAATCCCCCACTCTGCCATAAAAGCTTGCTTGGTGACATTTGGCCAGTCACACTGTCTCAGCCTAACCTACCTCACAGGGTTGTTACGAGGATAAAATGGGGAAGAGAGCCACTCTGGGTCCTGATTTGGGAGAGGGCAGGGTATAAATGAAGTAAATAAACAAAAATATAGTTGGTCATATTAAAGTTGATTCCAGCCATTCCTAACGGACCCACAGTTTGAACAAAACTTAAAATAGCTGCTAGCTGTAAGCAAACGTCACTATTTTGGGCAGCTCTTCTAAGCACCGAGCAGGCTCATTTGTGCTCAGTGATGATAACTGATACAGCGTCTGCTCCTGAAGTGCTGTCAGATTTCCTCCAGCTGCTTATTGCCTGAGACTGACTTGTGTGGGTACACACCTAATATCTGTCTATATCCAATCTTTAGTCCCAGAACCACACACAGTTTCAATACCTTGGCCCACCCCTGAATCTAATCGTCATTTATCTTTGTGTCCTGCTTATTCTTCTTGCTCTACCCATGAACCCCTAGCAACTCGTGTGTGTGGTATTATCCCTCTTATCTTTCCAGTCGCATAAAGAGCTTCTTCAAGGAGAGTTCCTGATCCTATCTGGGAGAATTTTACCAACCAGTCCTCTCTGGTACCAGTGAAAAAGTGATGTTGTAGTTCTCCGAGTATAGCTAAGTTTCAAACACCGATCCCAAGTACTCAGTTTCAGATCAAGGGCTCTATTAGAAATGCAAGGGCACATTTCTGAGTCTGAATAACTGAATAATCATGTCACAGTTTGACTCCATTAATACTCCAAAGCTGTTATATTTGACAGAGAATTCTTAGCTTAATCAGGCTGCGTAGTGAAATGTATGATACCTGGCAATTTTTAGAAAATGAGTTTCTCCATCATCAGATTAAATTACATAGCTTTAGAGCTGGCTACTAAAACTTTAATCAGTTGTTACAGACTCCCCCCTCCCCTCAATAGATAGGAAGCCTGCATTATGATGGTGAATAAAAGCACCTGAAGCATCTCTTAGCTGTACCCCACCATGATAGAAATGGTAGCCAACATTAAACTAACTTCAAGACAGTAGAAGTCTGCTGTTAGTGTAGACTTCTTTCTCTGACCGATAATGATTTAAAACCACTCATTCTCGTACCATTCTCATGCCTTTTGGATGTCTGAGGAACTAGACTCACTAATCTGAAAATGGCAGATCTGTATCAGCAGCAGAGGGATATTTCCCCCATCTGTGTGTCCTATAAAAGTAATATATAGAATATAAAGGTAAGAGAAATGTTCTTTTGCTTCCAATACAGACCTGCTACAGACCAGTGTGGTTAAAGAAACCACACTGGTTTCTTTAACATTTAAAAGGGTATGACTATATACAATGAATGATTTTAAATCATTATTGATCAGAGTAAGCTGCAGTAGTCTCCTAAGCAGAGCTCCGCCTTCTAAGTCAAATTACTAAAATATATATAATATATAAATATTTGAGTCCCTTCTATTGTAGCTGGACATGGCTAGCACTCTGTCAGTAGGCTGTAAATCAACTTACATTAACATGCATGTATTCTCAAGGACACTGCGGGGCACGATCAACATCAGGAGTTACTTATTATCCTCCAATCACACAATTGTCGGGGGCAAGCAGTGAGGGTTGTTACCCTTCATAAGCAGAGGTTTGCCATTTATTCCCCTGCAGCAGGCCAACCTCCACCCTTGCCCCCAATCTCATGCCTAAAGAAATTGAGAAGTGGTAGAAAAAATGACCAGAAAATGTGATCTGTAATGATGCTTTCAGAATTTTCCCATGTCTTTATGGTTTACCATAGAGATCAAGGGAAATTCCTTGAGTGTCACCTGGAAGTGATGTCACAGCCATCCCAAACTTCCCCCTCCCCCAAGTACCACCCTGAAAATGTTCCAGTGTTTGCTGAGCAGCCCTGGCAACCTGGAGTACCATCAGTGTGCATTGCCTATTGTTTCCACCCCCACAAGTTAGGCGTGGTGGTAGTCAGAAAGAGATACATGATACCAGCTAGCTTGGCCAGTTCAAATGGCAGTTCCTTCCTTTCCTGTTGTGCAGGTCTTTGAATATACCCATTAGATTCGGCTTTCAATGAAACACAATATTTTTGTTGCATGGTCATCATTGTTGATACCTTTCATATGAATGACTGATAACAGTTATAGTGTATTAACAATGATATTGCAAAGAATATCTCATTGATTTGCTTATGCAGAAGAATCAATACAAATCACGCCTTATCACCAAAAGGGGAAAAGTGAACAATTGAGCCTTGTAATGAAGGCAAATCATTTTTTGCAAGGTTGACCACAATGGAACAGTTAGTAGTCTAAAAAATAGCCAGGACTGGACTATAGTAACACAGTTTGCATGGGACCACCCTTGAGGAAGCTAAAAATGCCCCTGCATTTTCTGTCCTTCTCCAGACCATATAAGATGGAACTTTTAGGAGTGCCTTTTGTAGACAGACCTGCTGCTTTTAATCTTGTTTTGTAGATATTTTATCGACATTTATTAGTTTTAATATTGTTATTTACTGGTTTGACTTCAGTGAACTTAGAAATGTATAACTCTGTTTAGGGTTAGACTTGCAGTCTCCCTGAGCAACATATTCAGAGGGGTAGCTGTAGCCATGTTTCTTTTGAAGAAAAATTACACAGGAGTCAAGTAGCACCATAAACTACCAAACTGTTCTGTAAATGTTCGTTAGAATTCACTTCTTCAGATGCATGAAGTGTACAAACACTGTGTGATGTTATGTATATGTGAATAATTGGTTTCTGTTTCCTCCTCAAATGGCTGTCTGGGAGGAGCTTCATATAGGTCTTGTTCTTGGTGTTGGTTGTAGTCTCCCTGTATGTGTTTTGTATTCTTTATCTGCACAAGTTATCTCCTAGTTGGCAATAAAGAGACCTGTTGCTGAAGCTACCAGAGTCTCCTGTGAGCTGGATATGGAGCAGGGCTGAAGGGTGAACTGAAGGAGGGTAGAGAAGCTCACCCACCTTACCTCTGAGGATATTACACATTGGACCTGATTTTATATGAAGGGTGGGGAGAATGATATGAAGAGAGGTGGATATAAAATAAGATCCAATCAAGGAGTAATCCATTCATAGAGAATGGCTTGAGACATTCTTGACTAGCAACAGCTAAGTGGAGTACACAAGTCTAATATGTGAAGACATGTGAAAGTGAAACAAATTAGTGTCTGTAAAAATGGATTGTGGGAGCTGCACATTCCAAGAACAATAATTCTGAAAAATGCTCTGAATAGTTCTGTCTAAAGTGGGCCCAGAAAAGGGGGGTGGGAATGAACCAATAGCTGCTTATGTTGGGCGGAGGGGGGGTGTTCTTAGTTCATGATTATGGATGGTGGCATCCTGGTCTCCTGTTTATTTCCTTGATAATGAATTTATTTTGCCAGTCAAGCCTTTCCCCTTAGTTTTCTGTTCATTTTCTGATCAGTTTGTAGTGTACTCTACATATACAGCCTTAGACTAGTGGGTAAAAGTGGGTAAATTGTTTGGTTGCATTTGCAGATAGAAGGCAAATGGGGGGAGTTTACAGGCTAATTTTTAAGCCTCGCCCATTCTGTCCCCCCTCCCCCATCCAGGCACCTTTGGGCCTTTGGGAAAAGGTGCAAAGGCTTGCTTGGATCAACTGTAAGGTGGGAAGCAGGTAAAGCACCAGGCACCTATTCTCATTTACTCTATTCTCCCCTTTCACTTCAGAATAGGCAGCCTGTTTTGCAGAGTTGGATGCTCAGTTATTCATGCTGAATAAACAAAACACACACACAACTGAGTGCATACCATCATGATATTAAAGAACTGGAATAAATTTATTAACAACCAAAAATCTCAACCCAGATAAAATGTTTGGGAACACACGAAGCAGCCTTGTGCTGAGGCAGACTGTTGGTCTGCCGGAGTCAGTGTGGTCCTTTCTCATAGGCAGAGGCTCTCCGGGGTCTCAGGCAGAGCTATTCCCATCACCCACTACCTGGTCCCTTTTTAACTGGAGATACTGAGAACTGAACCCAGGATTTTCTGCATGCCAAGCAGGTGCTTTGCCACTGAGCCTCAGTCCCTCCCCAAATTCAAAACAAAACCAGCACATACCATTTTGCACACCAAGGCTCTACTCCACCCTCTCAGTCTTTGGGAACTGGAAGTGCCAATATCAGGAGGGGCAGATAATGTCACCCATAATTATGATGCCTGGGTTCCCCCAATAGAAGCAGTTCCTTTACACTGGAGAAAGTAAAAAAGGAAATAGATATACCGCTGAGGCAGGAGCCATTCAGTTTAAATCCTATGCCTGCCCACATAAACTTATCCAGGCTTCTGTGCTGGAAGACTGGGATGAAACTTGGGAACTGGTTTTTAAACAGAGACATGCTAGCCAAAGGTCCATCAAATCTGGCAAGGAAACGGTGGGTTAGGGTCAGGAGTTCCTGACTTGTCTCCTGACCATCCCACTCTTACTCCCAAACCCTCAGCCCTCCCATTCATCACTAAGGTAATTTCTACAGGCCCAGAAAGGGGTGTGGGCAAGCCTGTTTTAAAACTTTTCCTGTCCCCGTTTGAACCAAATAGTCTTCAGGCTTCAAGGAGGACAAAAGGACCCCACAATATGCATTTCTGGGGCAGGGGAAAGGGACTGTTCCTGTAAGCATATTCTTTCTTGTTGAATTCCAGTTCTTAAAACAACAGTCATTAATGCCTATTCTTTTCCATTTACCACTATACTCTTAATGATAATCAGAAGTGATTTGCTTGACCTGTCTTCCTGCTTGCAGTCTAATGATGACTAGGGGTGTGTTTCAAAAAACCAAAACAAAACTGGATGATCTAGATTTCAGGGATACCAGAGAAATTCAGTATCCCTGAAATCCAGGTCAGGTTCCCTAATCCAGTTAGAGAATCCCAAATTTATCCAGCCATTATTCCCTATGGGGAAACCTGCCTGGGGGGATTTTTCCCCAATCAAACTCCACCAAATTTGCAGAAAACCTACTCCCAACTGTCTACTAAAGACCCCCCCCCCCATTTACAGGAAAATTGGGCCCTGGGGTCCAGTACTAGGGGCCCCTGAAGAAACTGCCCCCTTTCCCTTTCCATTGTTTCCTATGGGGGAAACATTTCCAAGGGTTCCAGGAAAAGGGAAACCTTAAACAAAGGCAATCCTTGACCAAAAGCCAGTCCAAATGCAAGTCCCACTCCCAAACAAGCTGAACTAACAAAGCAAAGCAGGATAACCAACTTCAAACCAGAGAACCTCAATGTTAAATCAGAGAACTCCAATGTCAAACTAAAGAATGCTGGACCAAAACTGAAAGGGGAGGGTGAAGCTTGCTGGAGTTTAAAAGGCAGTCGCCGGCAGTGGCTTGAAGGGCTCTTTTGGAGCTTGGGTTGGGGCAGAGGTGCGAGATGGGAATCTACTCTGCCTGCTGCCTCCTCCCTCACCCCTCCAGACTTACCCACTCTCCTGCCACAGGGTGCAGCTTGCCTCCATTCATGCCAGGGCCCTCTCACTCGCACCACTACTTCTCACTCACTGCTACTCCACCTCTGCTGTGGCTACCTGTGGCAGCTGCCTACAACCAAATAATCCTGCCCAGCAGAGTTTAGTTCCCTCAGTCTGCTCTGGGATTCTCTTATATGATCCAGTATAGCCAGATTATGCCACATAGGCATAAATCTGGTTATTTTGCTGGTTCATGATGAATCATGGATCACACATCCCTAATGATGAACAGGCCCAAACTCTTCCCTGTCTTCTTTTCAGTTGATTGGAAGTTGAAGGTAACATACCAGGAAGCTCTATGCTATTGCTTCAGATTTTCATTATAAATTTAATCTTTTTTACCATCATGAAACTCCCAATCAGAAAACTAAACCAGACAGTAACAAGAACGAGGAGGAATGCATCAATGTACAAGAAATCAAAACAACATTTTGTGGGACTGGAGCATGAAGTAAGTTCATTTGTTAGCTCAGACATAGGTTTCTGGCGAAGTGAAGGAGGACTGGAGCATTTCACACCGCTGCTATGCAGGCCTCCTGCTTGGTCTTCCATCCAGTTTTTCAAGTACCAGAGTCCACAGTCACAATGCCATGGATTGCTAGACAAATTGATGACATTTAACCCCTGAAGGTAATCAAATGCTCCTGCAGGTATTGATTCCAAGTTATTGTGCTGGAGGTACAGTTCTTGTGTTGAATTGGGTATAAGTGGAAGAGTCTCCAGTTCTCTGAAGCTACAGTCTACTTTTAGTGGTTGGCTATTTGAAGGAGAGCATGTGCAGACATCAGGACAGGAGCTTGCATAGCTGGTTTCAAGGAACAGAAATATCAGTAATCCTTGACATGTGACCATTCTGAAAATTGAGAACACGACATCAGTGCAATGAAATAAGACAAGGTAAATTAATGAACTATTGCACAATGTTTTGCAAGAAAAATCTTAATGGAGATTTCTAATTTAAATGGGAAATAATAATGTCTTGATGCTTCGGTACTGAATCAATTGTTTTGTTTCCCTTCTGGCTGTGGACTTTACTTGATGTCCCAAATATTCCTACATTTCCATGAAGCATAAAACCTGCACTACCCTGTCCCAGGTGTGATATTTGGGGGCCACACCATCAATGCTACAATATAACCCGTGCCTTTTTTCTTTAAAAAAGAAGAGGTGTCAGTATTTGTGAGGTTCACCACCTTGTGGACCCAAGCCTCCTGGCTGAAAGAAGTGCTGGTACCGTGCACCAGCTCATAAAGCCCTGGGTATAACTCTGTTTTATTTGCATCACACTTTACAAGGATTAAGCAAGGCATCCATGTAGGCTCTGTCCCCCTCCCTACTCCAGGGGCATGCTTGATCTACCTTCTAAACAGAATTATCTGCAACTTGGCCACCAGGTGGCAACAAATATACATAACACCCACAGTACCAATTAGGCATCTGGACCGGAAACCCATGTTCACAGTTCAACCAAAAGGACCATGTTTACTTCCAACCCTGGCATGAGGCCTGCCCCTCAGGAAGGCTTGCAGGTTACCCATCCTCTGGCAGAAGTTGTTTTGAAGTGGGAACCACCTGCCAGCTACAAGCCCACCAGGCAAGGGCCTTGTCTGCTTTCCTGAAACATGGGGCAGGTGACACATTGGGGAACAGTGCTCAGAAGACCCACAAGTGGCATGTCAAAGAGCCACATATGCTCCCCAGTCCTGATTAAGTATCACTACATTACACCAAGTACAGTTAGCCCTAGGTTTTTCACACTCTTTGTGAAGCATGCATGGAAGCAAGTGAGCAGCACTGGTGGCCAGAAGCTGCCTCTCAGAGGGAGAGGGTAAAGAAGGGACAGCAGGCCGATGCTGTTTTCAGTCACTATCTACCTGTTCAGAAGAGTGAGCAGCTGGCAGCAACAAACAGCAGCCATCACCCACCCTTAGACATTTTGCTGTTCTTTGCCGACAGTTGCTCACCTCCATTCATTCTCAGCTGTGATGTTGCAGAGATTTCTGGCATGATCTTCCATTTCCTAATAGGAAAGACTCCTGAGGATGGCAGGGTAGAGTGGCTTCTTCACGTCCCTTTTTCACTCTGCAGGCATGGACAGAGCTTACCCCATTGCAGGCATTACATTTCTGAAGCTCCTATCCCACATACTGAGAGAACACAAAATGTACTGTGGATCCACTGTATCCGCAGTCACCATTTTGTTCGAAAAGGGCAACATACACATTTTGCATGCACATTTCAGTGCATGCAATCTGAAAACTGCATTATATGTGCATTGCATTTTTCCAGCAACATAATTGTCGCATTTACTGAGATAATCATGCATAGCATGCTTTCCCATTATGTGAGATAGGAACAATGGAAACACAGCGCCTGAAAAGGGCTCTTGAAGGAGCATGAAAGGGTGCCCTCTAATCCCTGTGAACGAGTATTCTGTACAGTGGGGTAAAATGCTCTCAGCAGGGCATCTTGTCCAAGACCTCCTAAAACCTGAAGCCAGTCCTAGATATAACACTTAAAGTACGAAAATTAAAAGTTATGAATATAGCGATTGATTATTTCATGATTAAAAATGAGAGGAAACCACAAAACGTACAGTGGCAGCTGGGCTAGCATGTGCTACTTGATGACCCTAATAAAAGTGAAATTATTTGTGTTCATCACTCTTGTGCTATTAAACTCCTAACAAACAGTAAATTACAAACAAATTTAAGTTACAATTTTTTAATTATGAAAGTTAATAAACATCTGCCAGAGAAAGCATTCAGCAATCTAAGAGCTAAGTGTCTGCTGCCACAAACTAAAAATATTTAAAGTTATTTCCTTTAGCTTAATGAGCCCTTCCTTTTACCAGAGATGAAAGGATGCTGTTGCTGCGCCACGGATGTGCTACCCATTCACTTTGCACATGCCTTAATCAAAAAGAAGCAACAGGACAAAAAAATAGTATTCAGCCCATTTGACTCTAAATTATCTCTAAAATAGGTACAGACCAAATCCATAGTCAACCAGATCAAGAACAGAACACAAGCAGATGATAAATCAAGTAAATAAATAAGAAGCATCTTACGTAACTTCCTTCCCTACAGGGTTTTGCTCTTGTTTGGCATCCAAACCAGGGCAGGTTTTTTAAAAGCATCCACACAACATCATCCCCTAATCATCCATTTTGTGCTTTTCCTCTGCTTTGTTCTGGTCATTCCCAATCCTGGTTTGGGAAAGAATGCAAACAAAGTGCGATTTATGGGACTTGAAGGTCCTATCCACATTTTCTTGTTTTAACCCCTCATGGCTAACATTATTCCTCTGCATGGCTTGGGTGGGGAGAGGTTGTGCTTTTTTTAAAAAAAAAGTTATTGTGACATTGTGGCGTTTTAAAGATTTCTTGCCATGTTAATCAGAGGCATGTTGCTTTGGAACATGCAAGGTCCATTGAACTGTACTACTATTTATTTATTTATTTTATTTTATTTATGTCATTTATAGTCTGCCTTTCTCACTGAGACTCAAGGCAGATTCCACAGTATGAGATTAGTACAATCAGTACTAGCAGCTGAGAGATAAGAAATGTGTTCCACTGGGGTCACCATGTTATTCTATTGCTACAGAAATGACAGAAAAGTGATGTGGTACCTTGAAGACTAACATTTTTTATTGCACTGGAAGAAAAAGGTAGTACAACACATGGTTGTCTAATAGTCAGTTCCTTTCCTCAAGGGTGGACTAGCCATTAATCATACCAGGACAATGCCAGTGGGCCTCTGTCCTGCAGGGCTGGTGGCAAGGTTAGAGGGACCATCAATCATGGCAACCAGCAGATGCACCTACAAAGAAACAGAGTTAGGGGTGTGCAATTAGACATCAGTACACCAAATATATACCTGGATAATGGCTATATTGGCATTATCCAGGTATACCCAATCAGATGAGAGAATCCCAGATAACATTGGGATACTGAATGCATTAATGCTTGATAAAACTGAATATATATGGTTTCATCCAGTAAATGCAGCTCAAGCAGTTTAAAGCTTGCTTTGGGGCTTTCTAGTTGTTCTTGGGGGGAGCGTGCTTAAGCAGTTGCTTGCTGCTTATTTACTTGTTGCTTCTTGTGGGGGGGATTGCTAAAGCAAAATTTATTTACTTGTTACAGTGTCCCTTGTTTCAGTTTGGTTTGGGTGGGATTCTCTAGTTTGATGTTGGTACTCTTGCTTCGGTTCCAGAGTGATTCTCTAATTTGATATTGGTTCCCTTGCTTCAGTCGGGTTCTGTTGGGGTTTGTTGGTTCAGCTTGCATTTGGAGTGGGACTTGTATTGGGATTGGCTTTTGGCCAGAGGTTGGGGGCAGAGTTGCCCCTTTGTGTTTCTTTGTCCTGGAAAGCCTTGGAATTTTTTCTCTGATAGGAAACAATGGAGAGTGGCTGACAGCAACTTGTTCAAGGGTCTATAGAACTACACCCCTGGGTCCAATCTACTTGAAACTTGGGGGAGGGGGGATGTCTTTAATGGACAAAAAGGGATAGGCTCCTTGCAAATTTGGTGGCGTTTGCTTGAAAAAAATGCATCCCAGATAGTTTTCTTCCTATGGAATAATGGCTGGATATATTTGGGATTCTCTAATAAAACTGAACCCAATTAAAGAATCTGACCCAGATATCAGGAATACAAAAAAATACTTGTTTTTTTCCTGCATACTCCTAAATAGAGAGCAAGGAGAGAAAACAAGACTAGCCAATGGGATGGGATGGCTAGTCCTGCCCTGAAGGAAGGATTCCTCAATTTTTTCTCTGGGCTTCTCTGGCAGCTCCAGCCTAGTCCACTTAAAAAAAAAAATTGAATCCAAACCTACTACCTCTTTAATGCTATGCTTAGTATTGCAGCCAGCATCTGATCCATGTTCACTTGGAAGTAATTCCCACTGAAGAAGGGACACACAAATCACCAGAATTGCCTGGGCGCAGGCAGAAGGGGAATGTTGTAAGCCGGCACCATCTTCCTCCACCCCCCCCTTTCTAACAACCTAACAGGACCTACTTTTAAGAAACTTTAACAGATTGCTCTTAATGAGTTTTATCATATGATAATCCTTTACTTTCATAACACTGCTTCATTAATTAGTTTGTTGTTTACCTTACATTATAAACATTTTCGTTTTATCTTTATTGTAGGATGTGAGAGAGGCTTGCATCTCTGACCTGTCATCATCCATTATATGTGAACAAGTCTCTAACATAGAAAAACACTTCTGATTTTTGATCTCCCCCTTATGTAATTATCTGCATAAAAAAGAGGATAATTATTTTCTTTCTAGGGAAGTGAGTTCTGACACATGAAAGTTCATGCTGGAATAAACACTGTTAGTCTTTAAGGTGCCGCTGAGTTTCTGTAATGGGGAGAAGAGTCTACAGTGTATAGATTCAGGTCAGGAACTGAATGCCTTTGCCTTCTGCTTCAAACAAAGTGACATTTCCCAGTAGCCCTAACAACAGACTGGAGCTGGTTTTTCTGCTAGTTTCATTCAGGTGGTTCTCTGTTATTTTCGTGTGAGTTTAGCAGGCAGTTGGGCTGTAGTGTATTAGATGAATCGCCTCTTGTATTAGACAAATTGCCTGAGCCTGCTGAAACCAAGACAAGGCCTGAGATATAGAAAGCTATATCATGAACTAGATAGAGCCCGTCCCCGTCCCCCAAACTCCTGTCTCTAAACTGAGATTCTGATACCTCATTAGGATATAATTAGAGGAATCTTCATTTGAAGTCAAAATTCTGGTTACTTGTCCAGAGACGTTGCAGAGAGTCAGTCACCCAATACATCTGGGACCAGTTTCTTTATTATACCACTGTTCTCTTAGTTCATTAAGGTATAATACTAGGGTGAGAATACATAGATATGCCACAGAATCTTTCCCTAGTAAAAAAATTTCAACAGCAAAGCTACACTGATGCTCCCCCACAAACTCAGAACAGTGTTTATGCATCTAGTTGTTAATCAATGTATACATACATATATGTTTGAATGGTTTTATTATTTCAGTGTCCCAGGGTGAAAATGTAGAAAACATGGTTGCTATATTTTGGGTATATAAATACATCCACTCTAAATTATTGTAAAATATGTGAAAAATATCTGTGGGCATTTACAAAATACAATGGCCATTTCCACAAGTCTTCTCCCCCTCCCGAAAAATAGTGCAAAACTTACGAATCAACACACCTTCATGGGGCGATTTCCCGACATGACTTTGCTTCATGACGCAATGACGTCAGAAAACGTGCCACAAAGCAAAGCCATGATGGAAAATCACACCATGAAGGCATGTCATTCTGTAAGTTTTGCGCTATTTTTCGGGAGGGGGAGACAAGTGGAAATGGCCAATGTGACTATTATTTTCAAAAGATATTAAAACAACTTCAGACTTGGACTTTGACAAAGACTCAACTATATGTGATGCTGGTGTTCTGTGATTGGAATGCCAGATGTGTTATTTGGTCTTAAAAAGCATCCATGAGGAAGGGGAGGGCCATATCTCAAAGAGATCCCCACACACGTACATTATAAAGGAAAAAATATAAACAGTTTAATTAAAAGACTATGGAACGCAAATAATACTATCTGTGACTTTCCAAGTTTTCAGTTTTCTTCTCACCACACTCACAGGCAAACTCATCTAAATATTTGTCAGCCACTGTGATGTAGTGGAAGAGCAAGATTCAAGTCCAGTTGCACCTTAGAGACCAACAAGATTTCCAGAGTATGAGCTTTTGAGAGTCAAAGCAACCTTCGTCAGATACTTTGACTCTCAAAAGCTCATACCCTGGAGATTTAATATGCAACTGGATTTGAATCTTGCCCTTCTACTGCAGACCAACATGGATACCCATCTGAAATTATGTGACATAGTGCTGAGCTAGGAGCTGGGATGAGGCAAATCCCCTTTCAGCCATGAAGGTTGCTTAATAATCTTTAGCCCATTGTGCACATGCATGCACTCTCTCTCTCTCTCTTTGTGTCAGCCTACTATAGGTCACATGGTTCTTGTGAGAATAAAATGAGGGAGGTGAGAACTATGTACGTTACCCTGAGCTCCTTGGAGATAAAAACTCAGCTTTGGATTCTGCACAAGGGAAGACTCAACCCTTCACCCGCACATCCCCACCCATTTCTTGCTGCCTCTGGACACTTCTTAGTTTTGTGCCCTTTGACCTGCTAGGCTTCAAATTTAAACCTGACCAGAGGCATGTAAGGGGGAACTCTGATTAGCCTTTTCCAGGGCTGGTTTTGCTTCAGAATCCACCCCTGCTTTTCCTTTTGGTATGTCTGCTAAAGTGTTTTGTTCTGAGTCAGACCATTAGTTTATCTAGTTAAGTGCTGTGTATTGGCAGTGACTCTGCATTTAAATGAAGACTTGCCTGAAACACACATAAGAAAGGTGGGATTTGGATGGGGACCTGAAAAAGCACAAAAGTGATGCTCCAGCAGATCCAGGGGTAAAGCACAGGCTACCCAGGATCGGTGGGGGGGCAGCACATGTCTGTGGGGTGGCAGCTCCAAGCCATTCTTGTTGCCTCCTCTTGCATTGCTGCCCTTCTCTGATTTGACACAGTAAGCAGCTGCTTGGGTTACCGGGCTGCTGAATTGGCTGAGGTGGGGGGAGTGAACTTTCCTTGCTTGAAAAGCTTCAACCATCTGCAAGCAAAGTCCCTTTTGAATCTTAGCCAGACTCAAAATGACTTACAGAATGCCCACTGCTGCCCAGCTGCTTCTAAACAGAGAGAATCTTGCTCCCCTCCCAAGGTGTTAAAGGCTTATCCATATGGAATAAGCACAAAACTATGATGCATGAAATACATAGGAAAAAATTCATTAAGACATAATTTATATATACCTAGAATGAAAATGTTAGTTAATAAAAAACATTAATGCTATTTCCTTGATTATGATTTATTAAACAATCTAAACCTGTTATGTTAATAAAGCAGGGCATTACTGTCTTTATTTTCAATTTTTTAAACATAGCAGGTACTTTTATCCAAGCTTAATAAAAGTGTTTTATGCAATAGTATTTTAATCGTCAGTTACATTAACCCATTATTTATTAGATGTAGATTAAGAAATAAAGGTTTGCAAAATAAATTCTGTTTATACTCTACAGTTTTGTGGGGAAATGATGATAATTGAACACCAAAAATGCAGAACTGGTTAAAATACTGAAAAGCTCAATGGTGATATCAAACAGAAACCTGAGCTGTAACTATCCTGGATTTTCTAGAGCTTACGGCTCAGTTCAGTTCTTGACCTGAGGTCTCCTCTTCCCTGCTTCCCCATTACACCTGGACCACCAGTTTTTTATATACGGCACTTACCTCACGTCCCAAGCACATGAGGGATCCAGTCAGTCCACAGCTTTGCATTCTTTTATTTCTGCTTTTAAAGTATTTTTTTCCTACAGGACCCATGGCATTTTTCAGTACATGATAATTATAGCAATAGGTGATAGTAAATTCTTGCTTTTGTGGGTTGTGACAACAAGAACTGCAATCATTACAGTGTAGGCTACGCAGCTCAATTTACTGAGCTGTGTGGGAAGTGGTTTAGGGCTCATGAAAGAAGTGGTCGGTCTAGATAAACTGGCTATGCTCTCTCCCTCTGTAGGCTTTTTAGCTGCTTTCTGCAAGGATTCCCTAGATAAAGGCATGCTGGTTTGGACCTGATAAGCAGAATTCTGCTTATTGCAGTGGCTGCTGTTCTTCACGGACTCCCATCCGGGCTCTCTGCTTGTTTGCCACAGCAAAGCTGTTGCATTCTGCCCTGTATGTTGTATTCAGTTCTGTACTTGTCTTCACAATATAAACACTTCCTCAGCGGTGGAGACAAAGTGCATTAGCAATGAACATATTAGTTTTTAGGTATCCAGTGGCATTTGGGTAAGTAAAGGCTTCTTCTGCCATTTTAATTGAGTGACAGACTAGGAAATCAGGAGTCAGACCTTTCCTTCCATTGTACCCCTTCAATTGCCTGTATACAGCGTAAAGCAACTCATTTTAATACAGAGCACTGTATAAAACATTCTGAATTTCTTTCCATGCCTAAAAGCCAACCATTTTTTAAAAAATGTTAAACAAGACTAGATACTGACACAAACCTTAACGCACGTCATATGTTTCGCCTCCAATCCATATTTGTTGATGCAGCAAACTTCAAGTTGTGCTGTATGATCATTTGCTGTTACACACACGTACAAAAACTGCAGCACAATCCTGTTTTAAATGCCAAGTGAACCCCACTCCAGTCCTTATTTTGAAGAATGTGTGTGTGTGTGTGAGAGAGAGAGAGAGGGAGGGAGAGGGAGAGAGCGAGAGGGGGTGGGAGGGAGAGTTTAAGGTTCTTTGGTCTGGCATCCTGTTTAACTGAAGAACTTGAAGTGCACCCGCTTCATAAAGATGGCTCTGTTTTGGTAGAACTTAGGAAATGGTTGCCACAGCACCTGTTTTACTAACTCTCTAGACCTGACCAGGTGCTGCTGCAGTTAGCAGAAGCCATAGTGCATGAGGAAGCATTTCCATATGCTGCAGTGTTTGCATATGCAGTAATACATTTCACAGCAAACAGAACTTGATTGTAATTGGTATTATTCCAGTGACAGGCACTATTTCAGGAAACATAACAAGGCCATGGTGGGAGTTTTAACGTAACCAACAATAGCAAACAAAATACAGCTGAAATTCTTTCTTTGCCACAAGAGCCATTTCATCATGGATGCATACACTTACTTTTTGCACATAAACATGTTTTATTTAACAGATGACAAAGGAGGTACTAAGAGCCCAGCCTGCTTCTGTCTGCCCTCTCTTTTGTATGTCTGGAACAGACTGGACCAGAGGAAAGAAGTCCTCTTTTAGACCTGCCCTTGGTTGCCTCACCTCCAGAACTGGCCTGATGGCTAGAGGGACAGGGGCTTGGACTAGGTCCCTATGGCCCAAAACTTAGTCCCCACTCACCATCCCACCTCCCCCCCCCCATATTTCTGACAAAATGCAATTGATGCTTTTTCTTTACAACAAGTTATGGCAGCGCAGGCTTACTTTTTGTACAAATGTTTCCTCCTTATCAGATGACTTTTAGTATTCTTATTAAAGAGTGCCTCATTTTGACTTCCGATCTTCCATGTCATGAATCTGCAGCAGTGGAATTTCAGAAGAATGCTGCTGTTTAGTAGATTTGTTGGCTAATTTTCTGGAGTACTGCAGAGTGCACACCACTAAAATCAAGACCAGCACTGCAATAGCAATGAGTAGAACGTCCCTCCAAAGGAAATCAAGGCAGCTGATGGGGAGAGGCTTCTGACATCCTTTCAGGTCATTCCCACTCAGGTGGCTCAAGGCTCTCATCTTGACAGAAGCTGGGCCTGCGCATGTAACATTGGCAAGAGAAGCTTTGTGGAAGTCTTCCAGCCACATTTTGAAATATAAAATGGAGCAGTCACAGTTCCAAGGATTGTTGGAAAAATTCACTTTCTCTACTTTTCTCAAGATGTCCAGTGTGCCAGGAAGGACTGTGGTCAAATTGTTGTTTTGCATCTCAAGAATTAGGATGTCAATTGACAAGACAGGCATCTCCTTCAGCCCCACAGAAGCACAATCGATTCGCCAACCCAGCTTTCCTGGCAGTGGCTCACACAAACAGGGAGGGCAGGGCTTGGATTCGACTCTGCACAAGAGCAGGAACAAGAGCAGTCCCTTGTTCATGCTGGTAGCTGCAGGACAAGAATATGTACAGTGTCAAGGGTTGTTCTAGATAAGCCAGAAGGGAAAAATTTGTGCAGTTCAATCTGCCCATAGAAAATTCTGAATTTTCTGGAAATACAAATGTACAAATTGCTCCTAAATAATACAGCACTACTAGTATCTTTGGATGCTATACAGAAGTAACAAAAGCAAAGGAGCAAGTAATCTGTGCATCGGCTTCTGTTGTTCTTGTATTATTACCCAACTCATTGTAAATACAGTTTAAACCCATTATTACCACAAATTGAATTGCTTGAAGTATATGACTAAATAGGGACTAAGATAGTTGTGCTTAGACAGAAGTTCAGAGACTCCTGGCTACAGTCCTAATTTATGTCCCTGAAATACCAGAATATTTGAGACTACAGGCTGTGGCAGTGGTACTCACTTCATGGCTCATGCAGAGCCACATTCACATTTACCATCAGCCAAAAGACCCACATGATGACTGCAAGCCATGTGCACTCTCCCACCAAAAGTACCCATGCAATAATATAACTATTAATATTAAATATATAACGATAACCTTTTTAATTATCAGAGTGCCTTGGAGCATGTAGGGTTGCTTCTCACCACCAATGTTGAACTTTAGCCAGCTCCTTGTGTATGTGGAGTACAGAGAAGGGTTTCCCTCTCTGTCTACCTTCCCACATGCTTCTCAGCATGAGGCACAGTAGCTCAGTGAGATTGCAAGGCTCCCACAGGAAAGCACGCTGACAGTGGAGAAAGATGAGTAAAGCCACCACATTCCACTATAGACAGCTTTCTGTATTACTGGGTGGCTAGCTACAGTTGTGGTGGTTTTTCTTCTTTGCAGCCAGCTTTTTCTGCCTCCTGGATGTTGAGATGAGAGCATGGAGGCTGATGAAAAGCGTGGGGGGTTGATGGAGAGGATGAGACCTTGAGATCCATCTCTGGTCCACAGCTCATGAAGGCTTGCAGCTTTCCTATCCTTCAATCCCTGCAATGTCTTGAGGTAGTAACAACAAGCCCTACTGGCCATGCACACTTTCCTGGGACATGGGGTGGGTCCCATTGTGGGGAATGATACTCAGAAAAGCCATATGTGGCTATAGAGCCACTGAGTGACTACCCATGGACTATGACTTCAGCACCAGACATATTACTTAGTGATGTGATGTGATATCTCAAAATGCACATGATGTGCCATATACCTATTAGTAATAAAAATCTGTCAATATATTAAAATTGTTTATTTGTCTGAGTTTTAAAATGGATTGCGTAAACAATTCTATGTAATATGTAATAAAAATGGTGTATAAAAGGTCTTTTCAGGTTTTGTCATTGCAAATATTAGAAAGACTTAAACTGAGGAAAATGTATAATTCCAAAAGGTTTATAATATATTTAAAGGCTCATTGAAGAAAATGGTGTTAGTTTTTATCTATTAGGAGGCAATTTTCCAAATGCTTACATCTTTATAGTCCCATTTACTCCAGAACCAAATTTCCTATTGGTAAAAGCACAGATTACAAGTAGGTAAGTTTTAACTTATCTCTTTCAAGACAGTAAAGACAGAGTCTATTGGCAGTGGAATAAAGGAAGGAGGAAGCATCACTACATGACCGTATGCTTTGGGAATGAAACATGTCCCCCCCCCCACATGTTAATGGGATTTGGAGAGAAGAACATATGGCTGTGGAAGACTAGTCAATGACCCAGACGTGATTAACTATCTGAACCCTGCTATGAAAGTAGTGTTATTTTATTCATTTTTATTTGCACTCTGCCTTTCCTCCCTAATTGGAACTGAAAGCAGCTTGCGTCATTCTCCTCTCCTCCATTTTACCTTCACAACCACCTTGTGAAGTAGGTTGGGTTGAGAGAGTGTGATTGGCCCACGTTCACCCAGTGTGCCTCCCTGGTAGAGTGAAATTTAAACTTGAGTCTCCCAGATCCTAGCCCAACACTCCAGCCACTAGTACTACACCACACTGGCTCTTCTGGTAGGAAGATGCTGTATAGGACCAAGCCAATGTTAGCTGCTGAAATTTCTGAATGGCTCCCCAAGGTTCCTTTTCTCTCCCCGCTTTCGCCAACTTTGTCTTCTATCAAGCACCCGATGTGATGCAGCGAAAAGTTGTAAGCAGTCAAGAGTTGCAACTAATGAGGAATGCAGTTCAAACAAGAAACCTTACAGCAATCCAAGAGGTGGCCTCTGGGTTTGTATGGACTCAGCTGTTTCACTCCCGGACACCCTGTTACAGGAAAGTCTGTTGTAGGAAACCTTTGGAAGGATTACAAATGCTGTCCACAGAAGAGGAACACCTTTCAGTAGAAAAAAATGGCTGGATTTGGTTGCACAAAACTATCAAAGATCTCATGCTATTTGTTTGGAAACTAAAAAGATAACTTTCCTGATCAAAAAGCAGGTTTCTGTATGCCTAAAAGAAGGCAAAGCAAATACTGCCCTACTGAAGTCTATGTAGTTTAATAAGGTAGTAAAGCAATGGTAATCAAGAAAAAACATCTTGTTGAACTGCCAGCTAGAAAACTGATGCAATATATCCTTACCTTTTATTTTTAGAAAATGGAGCTGTCTTTTGCAAGTTTGCAGCAACGGACCAAAGGAATGAGTTGATGAACTTCAGGAAGGAAATGAATTTATAATGCTCTTACTGCAGAAGCCAAGCCTTCTTCATTATCTAACCCAACACGGGCTGCCTTTGCAAATTCATACTGCTGGGATTCCATATGAACTGTTCTTTTGTTTTACCTATTTTCAGATTGGTTTCAGAAATCAACAGGAAATAATTTTAAATACTGGTGTCACTGTTTTGCTATCTCTTTAAAAGGCAGTTAACATGTTTTAGCAAGTTGAAATGGTTAGTTTCTCATCTCACCATTTTCCTTCAAGGGCTAATACAGCATCAGATGGTGGCTGATTCCGCACACGTTGGATAATGCACTTCCAATCGTCTTTATAGATCATTTGGAATGGATTTTTTCGTGTGCGGAACAAAAAATCCACCTCAAATGATTGATAAAGTGCATTGAAAGTGCATTATCCAACGTGTGCAGAATCAGCCGGTGTGTGTCTGTTCTGTGTGGCAGAACTATGGCAGTGAGAATGTTAAAGCCTCCCCTCCCCCCACAGCTATATAGTTCCATCTAAGATGCCCCTCTTGTGTCTTCTATTTCCACTTAAAAGTGCTATGAAAATTCAGTCACAGATCACCAAGCATCACACCTAGTTTGATTCTGAGAGTTGCTCACCTAGGAATTCATTACTGGTCAAAACAAGTAGTGATTCTACTTGAACTGCTTTAGATCAGTTTAATGTCATTTGAGGATAGCAGTTTGCCATGAAACCCCTCAACTTCTGTGTATTCTAGCCTTCTGTGAATTTGCTGTTTACTTCATCCCATTAGCGAACATAGTAATTTGAATTACCACAGAAAAGAGTCCAGTAGCACCTTTAAGACTAACCAACTTTACTGTAGCATAAGCTTTCGAGAATCACAGTTCTCTTCTTCAGTTGCATCTGAAGAAGAGAACTGTGATTCTCGAAAGCTTATGCTACAGTAAAGTTGGTTAGTCTTAAAGGTGCTACTGGACTCTTTTCTATTTTTGCTACTACAGACTAACATGGCTAACTCCTCTGGATCTGGATTACCACAGCAATTCGGCATCTTGATAATCTTAGCTTTGACTTGTTGAAAAGCAATGTTGGTAAACCTTGTGGTTGGGAAGGAAAACATGGAGCATGGAATCACGTAATTTCTTCCTTTCCCTTTCATTAAAAACATTGAAGAGCCCTGCTAGAACAGAGCAAGCATTGTGTTCCCACGGTGGCCAGCCAGATGGCTCCAGAAAGCTCACAAATAGCACATGAAAGCAACATTTTCCCCCTCTGCTGCCCCGACAAAATGCTGCCTCTGAGCGTGGAGGTTCCACCTAGCCATTATAGCTAATAGTCACCGAGGGACTTATTCTCCATGAATTTGTCTAGTCCTCCTTTGAAGCTAGTAACCATCATCCCATCCTGGAGAGCCCATGTTCATTGGGCTTTTTTACCTGTCTTGAATCTACTACTGATCAGTTTCACTGGATGATACTGACTGAGCTCTCACATTTTTGGAGAGGGAAAAGTAATTCTGCCTGTCCACTTGCTTCACCCATATATAATTTTATAAACTTCTACCATTTCCCCCTGAGTTTCCTTGTTTCTAAACTGAAAAACCACAAATGGCTTAGCATTTCCGTTCAGATAAGGTGCTCCAACCCTTTCATTAATTTCAATAACCTTTCCAGCTCTACAATATCTTTTTTGAGATGCAGTATCCAGAAAGGTATACAGTATTCCAAATAGTGCTGCACCAAATACGTACAGCATGCTGGTACTGTGATTTCATAGTGCCCGTCTTGTACAAAGATGCCAAGGTGTTTTAAACTGAAGCCAGCCAAAGAGATGCCATAGAGAAGCTGATACCCCCAGGGGTTAACCCTGTCCACAATGAAATCATGAGGATACAGGGAGACAGGGCATGCTTAGTGTCACCCCCTTACCTATTGGCTTGCACATTTAGGGTAGGAGGACCCACCCCACCCCAAAATGGACTTGTAACATCCAGGGAGGAATTCTTCATTCTAGAAGCAGAGAGTGGTGATTTTCCACTCATCCCTCCTCGCATAAACGAAAGCAAAAGGGCTTTGCTGGCTTGTGAATAGAGACACAGCCATTCACTGACTTGTTCATTCACTTGCTCCTCAATATACTTAATAATCATAACAACAACAACAACATTTGATTTATATACTGCCCTTCAGGACAACTTAATGCTCACTTAGAGCGGTTTACAAAGTATGTTACTATTATCCTTACAACAATCACCCTGTGAGGTGGGTGGGGCTAAGAGAGCTCTGGAGAGCTGTGACTGACCCAAGGCCACCCACTTGGTTTCAAGCGGAGGAGTGGGGGGAAAATGTGGAGGCTCCTTTAACTCAGCATTTCATATAAAATCATAATAGTGAATGGGAACTCCAATATTCTGTATTGCAACTTGCAAGTAATAAAACTAACTCCATAGGTGATTTACAAAGGGATTTATTGAGAGTAAAAGCACAGTGGATATTTAGGCTTGATTGCCTTGCCCCTAAAGGTTTGAACAATGAAATAGACTTTACCTGTTTCCTGTAAGAAACTGGAGATGTCACTTTAAAAACATGATGTGAAGCAGTGTGCGTTCCCTTTAAACGATTTTTTTAAAAAGCCATGGAAGTTATGGCTACAGACTAGCAGCTCACACCACCACAGCATTGTAGGATTTCTGGGAGTAACCAGTAGAGTGAGTAAATACAATGGAATTTTGATAACTTTTAATATTTATAGTTGTAAATCATAAAGCAATGTATATATTTATGTATTTTTAGAACTGGACAGTTTTTAAAAAATGCATATATCCCAAGAAGAATAACCCCCAAATGAGCTCAAATTATAAGCTGACAGGCTCATAAACCGTAGAAGAAGATTCTTCTGGTGTTTCACACCGGATCTCAGAAGTTCACAGACTGTTCTTATACTACCTATAACAGAAAGGAAAAAAGAGAAAGGATTACCCATTGGACTAAACTATCAATTTTACTTATCTGCATGTGGTCTGTGGTCAGCTGATCATCCAAACCCTGGAAAGAAAAAGACTGTGTGAATTATTGTATTTGTCACTGTTTTTGTATATTATTGTTCTGTTTATATGAGGTACTTAAGATAATATATTTGCACATTTATTCAGCACTTGCACTTTAAATAGACAAAACAATTATATTGGTAAATGTGGTTTCCGGTGGAGCTTTTCCTCTTGTTTTTTGGCTTTGAAAAAAATTAACCCCAAACTTCTCCATAATGACAATGAATTAATATCATTAGTTTGTTTCCTATGTCCTTCCTCTTTTTTCCACCCTTGTATCCCTCCCTAAAGAACAGAGGGGGAAATACGTAGGAGTTATGATACTTTTTCTTCCCTCTTGCAGCTTCTCACAGTTGAAAGATTAATTTTTGTCTACTAGAAATTTGAATGAGTAGCAAGTGATTTGCCAGCCTCCAGGTTAGACCTGGAGATCTCCCAAAAATTGTAACTGATGTCCCAAATACAGAGATCAATTCCCCTGGAGCCAATGGCAGCTCTGTTGTATGCCATAGAATCTAGGTGAAATCCCTCTGTAAACTCCCCCCTCCACAGGCACCATCCCCAAATCTCCAGGAATTTCCCAGGCCAGAGTTGGCAGGCCTTTTGTTGGTTGTCCTGGGCTTCTAGATTTGGCTTCCTGGCCATTACTTTAAATTAAGATTAATGGTTTCTAGCACCCAAAAGGGTTGCCCTTCACTTTCCAGTGTTAGGCTTAATTTGAGGTTTTTGATCACATAGGGGAAACTCTCTTTCTTTTTCTCTTTCTCTCTTTCTCCCCACCCCCACCTAGGTTTTTCTATACAAGGATCATCCCCCCACCAATTTTTTTCTTCAGAAATGATGATACATTAAGTGAGTTTTGTAAATTAGAGGAGATATAATTCTGCTTATCTGTTCTCTTATCTTCCTGATCTTTTCTTAACAATTGCAGTCTCCCAAGAAAAATGAGCAGCAAAAGAAACCGTAGGCATTTAAAATTCTGCTTTACTCCACAATCAGTCTTGAAACTCTCCTTAATTATTTACTTTAAACAACTAGCCTTAAGAGATTCCAAGTATGTTACATAAAGTTTAAGGTTAGTTGGTAATCTTTCTTTAAAAGATGATTTATGGTACATATTTGTTGCTTAACATTTAAGAGCTGCTTGGAACACAGCTACAAGGAGAAGAATATAACCCCTTCGGAATAACAATCATAGGAAAAAATGAAGGTGACCCTCCATTTAAATGAGTGCACAGTCTGTTTCTCAGTTGCACAACAACCGTCTGTTTCTGAAGACGGTCAATGCAGTGGGAGAGAGAGAAGATCCTTTCAGCAGAGCTCTGTTTTTATAAATCTGTGGTGGTTTCAGCTAATAAAACGTCTTTATTATTTAGAGAGTAAAGAGAATTTAGGCTGCATATTTCTAAAAAATGTAACATTGAGTCTCAGTAAACAAGGGTTAGAATAATACCTTCTCCTCCTCCCCTGTTTTATATTATTGTATATTACAATGAAACGACCTCTGAACTACAGTAATGATAACAGTTATATTCACTGATATAGCAGTACCTCAAGTTTTATTCAGCCTTATTGTTCCAGATGGTCAAAAGCAATTCCCATTTTTCATAAAATGAATAACACCCACTTCCCTTAGAATGTAATTTACTAATTGTGTAGCAATGAAATTGGAAGTTTCTTTTAAATTACAATGTCTGCTTCCTTTTTAACAGCAGGCTTAGTTGTAATGAATGCTTTCATTCACAATAAAATTAAATTCCCAATACCCTTAAGGTATTTTACTTTACTTTATCCAGAATGTGAGAAACTTATGTCCCCCAGTTTGGACCCCAAGGGACCTGGCAACCCTATTGCTGAGCCATGCAGGAGCTTGGGAGTTGGGAACATGGGAAGCACACAGTGTCACGTGCGTTATGACATCACATCCAAGAAAACCTGGAAGTAATGTGATATTGCTCTAGGAATGGCAGGAAACTCTATGGTAAAATCATAGAGTTTCTAGTGATTCCTAGAGTTATACGATGTCACTAAAATGTTTTCGTTGGAACTGACATCATGTCATGCATGACCCAGCATTTGAAAAGAAAATTTCTCCTGCTGCTGCCACTTCATATGTTTCCATGATCATGTTCCCAGTTATAATGTTATATTTATGTTATAGCATCAGATAACACTAAACCAGCTCACATCAGTGAGGAAGTAGAACTTTGAGTAGATACAGGATGTCTGTCAAATATGACAGCTAATGTCTTAAGTAGGCCAATTGCCTCTGTCCCCCACTGCCATTCCATAGAACAGTGGGAGAAAAATGGGGAGGGGGGGAGTGAAATGGTGTCCATGGATGTCCTGATATCATTTTTGTATGTGTAAGTGAACGTGACAGCACTGTGTACCAAGATGCTCTGGTTTTTACCATATGGATTGCCGTTGGGTAAGTCCTACCCTCCACAGTCTCTTGGGGGTTGCCAGACCTCAACATCTTACAAAACACACACAGCTTCTCACCACATCATTAGCTGCTGTGGGAGAAGTGAGTAGCCAGTACCTCATGAAATTCAGAACAGGTCTGAACTAATTCTGTAATGTGTCAAAGCATTTGTTTCTTGAATTGCTCTAGGATTATTGATTCTCCTTATTAAGGGAAGGGAAATGGCAACAAATTATTTTCAGGTGCTGATTCATTTAATGAAATGCACATTTTAAATGCCCACTGCCTAACAATCTCTAATCTTGTTTCACTTTGTTATTTTTAAATTTTAACATAAGAATAGAAAGAGTTCAAGTAATTCTATATTGCTGGAGAGCTGCTGCCCAGGGTCAAGTCAAATGGGGATTTTTGTATTAATCAAAGAATGCATGCTTTTAGATATGAAATTTGCCCCAAACACCTCCACATATACAAAGAGAAGTAAATAACTTCGGGTGAGGATGATAACTGAAAGTGCCATTGCCAAATTAGAGTGGTATAGTGGCTAAAGAGCTCGAGCTCTGCCTTGCCCTTGTTCAAATCTCATGTATGCCCTGAACTCATTGCAGAGCAGGATTTATGATGAGCAAGCTAAATAAACCACATTTTAGGCCTTCAGATCATGAGGGGCCTTTAAATTTGGGGGGAAAGCTTTAAAATTAATTAAGCTGCGTAGCTTCTTAAACTTGACCTTAACATGTCTTAATCTGTCCCTGACTCTCTAGACTTGGGCAAATGGCCAGTCTCAGCCTCCTCATCTGCAATATGGAGCTAATAATGCTTCCTGCTTTACAAGGTGGTTGAAAAGATGCTGCTTTCCACTAGAATAATCCTGCTCGTAGCCCCGCAGTAGGAGTAAACAGGCAGCTCCTGGTTGATTCTGCACTCTCCTGCCTTACACAGCCCATTGTTCCTACCCCATGTCATGCTCAAACTCCTGCCTGGTGGTTTTGCCAGCCCAAGAGAAAAGTGTAGGAGTAGAGCTGTGGCCATTGACCATGAAACAGGACATTTACATTCCCTTCAATCACCTTTGGCTAGACCAGGATTGATGGCAGAGAGTTCATGGAGAGGGGAGGTCAGGTGAGTGGGACTAGAATCACAAAGGTGGATGTGTGCAGATCTGTGTGTAAGTTTCAAATTCTGAGGGCCAGAACTTTTTGTTGTAGTAGTTAAAATATTGTCCATGATAAATGACTTCCTTTGTATGTGTTTATATTATCCCTTCCTCATCATTTATCCTTCAGCAGTGTATGCTTTCCTTGAGCACATCTAGCCCCTTCTTCTGCCAGGCTTGGGGAGGAATTTAAGATGAGGTCCTGAGTGAAATAGTTTCAACCATCTCAATATGTACATAGGCATGACATCTGGGGAAGACGATCTCTTTGCAGAATGCCGGGTTTCCCTTAGGCTGAGAGTTAAGATGTGGCAGATGCTAGCAAATTTTCCACCCTCTTGCATTCACAAAGCTTCCTTCCAAGGGACTGTTTTCTTCTGGGGATTGATTATTCCATCAGTTGTGTGAGCACAGTCTGTATTTGCTTGCAGAGACACTCATGCATACAAATGATGGCATGATTGAGCTCCTGCTGTTGCTCAGGTGGTGGGGTTCAGGACACAGATTAAAACTAAATGCTCAGGTGAAGTTTATGACCTGCTTGCTGGGGTCAAACCTATGGTAAAATACTCTAACAGAGAAGAAGTCATTGACTTGTCATTACAGAAATATTAGGATGTATTGTTGCTCATTCATTGCTGTCACTGTTTTGTGCAGACACAGGCCTTTTAAAACTGCCTTCCTTGTACAAAAAATGTTATAATCTGGTAGCACATCCTCAATCTATACCATTCTCATCTGCCTTTTTTCTCTACTGGGGTTTACTATACTGATTAAAGGTGCCAGATTTCATGTCTTCGGTGTTTTCATTAAGGGGCTGACAGCTAGAACAATAGGGCCACATTATCTGCCATTTGCAGCATAAATTGCTACAGAATTAAACATTCTAAGAGGTCTTGAACAAATGTACAAGAGGTCTTGGACTTTAATATTGGCACTCAGAGCGGAACTACAAGTGACAAAAGGCACAGGTTGGACACTTGTCAGCTTCCCTCAAGTTTTGATGGGAAATGTAGGCAGCTTGGCAAAATGTTGGACAAGTGTCAGTTGAAAAGTCCATTGGACAGCAGTCAGAGAGCCAAGCTGCAAGACTAGGATGCCTACATTTCCCATAAAAACTTGAGGGAAGCTGACTAGTGTCCAACCTGTGCCTTTTGTCACTTGTAGTTCCGCTCTCAGTCACCTTTGTGTTCATAGTAGGCAGCTGGAAGAGGAAACTGCTTACCATCTCTCTGCTATGCTGTCGTCCCGCCACAAATAAAGGCCAGAGCATATGTCAGCTACCTGTCCAGCAGGGATCAGATGACACAAGGAGCCAATAAAGATTTATTTGTTTGTTTATTTTAAAAGATATTTATACCTCAATGGGTACCCAGAGAGGCTTACATAATTCTCTCCTACCCTCCAGTTTATACTCACAACAATCTGTGAGGTGGGTTAGGCTGATAAAGTGTAGCCTACGTTTACCCAGTGAGCTTCCTTGGCACACCAGGGATTCCGCCTGGGCTCTCTCAGGTCAGAGTCCCACACACCATACTGACTTGGTCTTATAAAGATGCTAACTTCGGCTTGGCTTCAGAGATTTGCTGTTGACTCTTCCCTCAATCACTAACCAGAGAAGACAGATAATTGTTCACATTTCTTTTGTCAAGCACAATTATTACTAGGGCAATGTGCTGAGACTGCAGTGCTTTGGAAGGAGAGAAGAACGAGTCAAGAAACGGAGGTATTAAACCATTTATTACTTTCAAATATTGTCACAATCAAGCTTTGGATTTCTTATCACGAAGAGAAATAAATCAATCCTGCTTCAATAATTTCTTTTGGTGCTTCTCATCCTTTTAGACTTCAGTTTCATAGAATATTGCAAGGGGGTTCTTTACAATGCCTTCTCCTGACTGACCACTGAATCTAACCCAATGAATTAATTTAGGTTCAACAATACATAACAAATGAATGGGTAGAGATCTGGGCCATTTCCACACACATTGAATAATGCACTTTCAATACACTTTAGAAATCCTTTGGAAGTGGATTTTTTGTTTCACACACGAAAATCCAGTTCCAAATGATCACTAAAGAGCATTGAAAGTGCATTATCCAACGTGTGTGGAAGCAGCCCTGGTGGCGGAATTTTCCTCTGGTTCTGCTTTCTCTCTAAACTGTCAAGAGGGCTGAGAGGAACAGTTACTTGTGACAAAGGGAGCTTTGACTCTCAAAAGCTTTAAGGTGCTACTGGACCCAAATCATGCTCTTCTACTACAGACCAATCTTGCTCTTCTCCTACCCACCTGAAACTAACTTGTTCTCTCTTGACTCTCTTTTTCACATGCCCCAACTCATCCATCTCATTTCTGATTTCCTGTTCTAGTTTTCTCTTTGTTGTCATTATATTCTGATTGTTTTTCTTGTTCATTCACCCATCCTGCTCCCCTTTTTTCTATATGAAGATATATTTAGTACAAATTCAGAGCTCAGAGAATGTCCTGCATTCACATAGAGACTTCAATTTCTACTGGTTGAAAAGACTGAAATGGCAAAAGTATGTACCAGGAAACTAAACACTGACAGGCCAGTCAGTCTTGTCCCTCTTACCATACTTCAGGTCACATGTTCACTTTTAAAAAGAGCCACATACATTTAATAACAACAACAACAACAACAACAACAACAACATTCGATTTATATACCGCCCGTCAGGACAACTTAATGCCCACTCAGAGCGGTTTACAAATTATGTTATCATTATCCCCACAACAAGACACCCTGTGAGGTGGGTGGGGCTGAGAGAGTTCCTAGAAGCTGTGACTGACCCAAGGTCACCCAGCTGGCTTCAAGCGGAGGAGTGGGGAATCAAACCCCGTTCTCCAGATTAGAGTCCTGCGCTCTTAACCACTACACCAAACTGGCTATTCATTCATTTGTAGCCTTGTTAATTTTTAAAGGGATATTTTTAAAGTGCAAAATGGTTAGAGGTCTTAGGAAAGGTTTCCTGAACATATCATAGGTGGCCAGCCAATCATCACTACGTGAAGCTGGCCTCTGCTTCAAACCTGCAGAACACTACCCCCGCCCCTTCCCCAGGGACCTTCATTTTAGGATTGCCTTAAAGGTAAGTTGTCAGTATAAGTTTCAGTGAGATTTTTAAGGAAGCACTTCTGTGTTCAGTGTTTTTCCAGTAGGGGTCACTGAAGTATTTTTCTTGTTATAAAAAAGCATGTGTAGGGAATTTGTACATCTAAATCTCTTAGGCCTGTCAACCTTTCCAGAGAAAGCAGTTCTGCATCTGTGTTGGAAGGTAACAAACTGCTTGCAAATCTTCCTGTCGCACGTGTCCGTTGAGTAGCATTCAGCATACCTGTGCGGACAGGCTGTGAACAGCTTTTCTATATACAGTGAGATAAATGTGTGCAGATTTGTCAGATATGACAGACATTATGTGGTTTGTATGTTTTTTTCCTACATGGAAGTGTTTATTTAAATCCACAATACAAAGCAGCTAACAAAAACCAAATTAACAACAGATTATAACCATAAATTTTGTGCCCTTTTGTAGTTAATTTATACAACTTCCATAGATGACCCCGGACATTAGTTGATAACCGAGGAAATAAGTCAGGAATTTTAATACTTCTGCCACATATTTCTGTAGCTGAGAAATGTTAATGTCCTGCTGAGAAGCACTGATCCGTTATTTATTTTAATACTTTTTAGGCTGTTTTTATCCTCTCCCCACAAGGGGTCCAGATTGATGGTTGCCAGATCCAGAGATGGGAGTCTAAAGCCAGGAATACTCTTGAGATATCAAAAGAGACTTCAACCGCTGAACCTCCCCAAGTCTTCTCTCTCTTCTGCTGAGGGGAGGGAGTTGCAGACAGGCGTTATACAGCTTCATTGCTTCACAGCTTTAAAAGTTATAAGGAAAGATTCAGCAATTCTAATTACAGAGTTGCATGTGCGTGGTAGGAGACTCGTATGACAATTGACATCGTGGTTCTGTAACCATTGATCTCCAGGTTTTCCTGCCCAAAAAGAAAACCCCAGGGACTGAATTATTATAGTAGAACAATTTCAAATGACATGTGGATCCCCACCCCCAGCCCTCATGTGTGAGTGGGTGATATATCAAATGTAGTAAAAAAAAAAATCTGCTGTTTATTGAACATATAACATCTGACTTTAAGAATGGGCCTTCTGAATGAACCATTTGTTAGGTAAAGAAAGAAGAGTTTTGTGCCATCCTAAAGGCTAATGAAGTTATTATAGAACACAACTTTTGTGGACTATACTACTTTTCATCATATGCATAAAATGTCTCTCACAAGTTGACAAATACATGGACATGGACATAAAGAAAAAAATTGTTACCATGGGGAGAAAAACAGTGAAATGAAAGTACCCTACTTTGTGCTTGTATGTGTGATACCCAATGAGGACACACTTCATGCATATGATGAAGAAAGCTCTAGTCCACTTAATTTATCTTATTTGATTTTATTTTATACCCCCAACATCCTTCTGTCCTCCATTACTTCTCACAACAACCCTGTGAGGTAGATTGGGCTGAAAATATGTGACTGGCTGAAGGTCATCTCCATGAAAACTTATGTCATATAACAAATCTGCAGTAGGTTTCCTGCTTTTCTTAGATATGTTTGGGGGTAGGATGAAGCTTTAAAGCATATCAATGACAGAATAGTCCCATTCTGTATTGCACTGAGCTTCTTCTTGTGCCATTTGGAAGACAGAACATCTTCAACCAACTCTGCCTTTTTTTTTTAGCCCAAGCAAGGCAGTATTTTGCCTCTTCCTTCTTGTTCACTGCCTAACTCTCAATGAAAACTTCCCCTTCGTAACTGCTCCATTTGTAATAGTTCACCTTGAAGGATGGCCAAGGAGACAGTCTTTAGGGCTGACCCCAAGAACACCATTATTTTCCTCAAGCTAATAGCACTTATCTTTCTTCGTCTTTGTGCCCCTTTCAGAGTTAATCAGATTCAGCTTTCACAGTTCCTGGATTGCAGTCAATAATCCTAAGGAAAGAAGTCAATAATTTTAATGCTTCTGTCTTGTGTTTCTGTAGCTAAGAGTGTTGTCAGTTGATGCCCTGCTGAGAAGCATTGATGGTTTGTGTTGAAAGAAGTTGCCAACACCATTTTCCTTCTTGCCAATAATAGGTCCTGCTAAGATTCCCCAGGGTTAGTGCTTGAAGAACCAAAATTGGCTATATTTATTGCCATGAGGAGCAGAGTGTCTGTGTGCATACTGCAATTTTAGTTTGTTCTGAGGAATTCACAAGGTGGCTTCATCACATCAAGGCCCTCCACAAAATCCCTGTATGAGGATGGCCATTTTTTAAAATGTCATGTTATGCTGACCCTCAGGTTTGGAGATGTATACTAATGGCCTAATGGAATGCAATAGAATTTATCATTCATAGTCCCAGCTCCCCATCCTAATTTAGACAGGGGTTTGAACGTTGTGATGCTGCAGGAAGTATAGGCAGCACAAGGATTTAATGCTTTGTGCTCCCCTATAACACCTTCTCATCTGAAATAAAACTTTACCACCTTCTTGTGCTAAAGCACAGTTCAGCAGCGTTGCCAACAAGATTGTCATGGCCCAATCCAGAAAAGAAATTTCCAAGGGTAGAGAAGAGGAAGGTCTAGTGACCAGGGCAGGTATGGGGTACAGGGAGGAGAGACTGTGTCTCAGTGGACGAATGCTTGGCATGCAGAAGGTCCCCGGTTTCGTCACTGGCATCTCCAGTTAAAAGAACTAGGTAGTAGGTAATGTAAAAGGCTTCAACTTGAGACCCTGGAGAGCTGCTGCCAGTCTGAGTAGAAAATATTGACCTTGATGGACGAAAGGTCTGATTCAGTATAAGGCAGAGTCATCATGTGTTCTGTATGGGAGAAACTGATCCATTGGGAAGAATGCTTTCGATGGCTAATGTACAATGAAACAGCACTTTCCTTACCTGTTACGTTTCGCTGCTCCTAAGTGCTCCACAAGCATCTTTTGCCTCTGCAGTGTGCTATTCTTTCTAAATTACCACTTCCTAAAGCAGCATCTCAAGGCAAATTTAAATGTGACACTGGTGAGACAGAAGACCATTATCAATGTGAAGTGTCATATGCCTTGTTTGTTTTTGAAAGGTGAGCATGTGAGCAATTTTATTAATGTAAATACTGATATAGTCCAGAAGTGATATTTAGTCCAACATCAGTGGGTGCTATTCTTTCTACCATACAGACTTTATTGAATACTTCTCTTGTTTTCCCTGCCTCTTTTTGTAATCTCTCTCTGCTTGTAAATTCTTATATCCTGAAGGTCTTTCTGCTGTTGGAAGACCTACAGTTAGTTGTTGCCAGGGCTTTTTTTTGGCTGGAACGTGGTGGAATGGAGTTCCGGAACCTCTTGAAAATGGTAACATGGCCGGTGGCCCCGCCCCCTGATCTCCAGACAGAGGGGAGTTTAGATTGCGCGGAGGGCGATCTAAACTCCCTTCTGGAGATCAGGAGGCAGGGCCACCAGCCATGTGACCATTTTCTCCAAGGGCAACCCACTGAGTTCCACCACCTCTTTTCCCAGAAGAAAAGCCCTGGTTGTTGCAGTAAACTTGGGACTGAATCTCCAACTCTGATAGATTATGGGCTCAGATCCCAGGATAAAGTGCAAGAAAGCTGTGGTAAATTGTGACTCACCTACATATAAATAGTTGTGCACATCAGTGTTGTGGCCAGGTCCCACAGCTCAGGAGTCTTCCTGATTCTGCTCTCTCCTGTCATTTTATGGTATGTTTGTTTGGCACCGTATCTTATTGCAGTGTGCTCTGTGTCAATCACAAGTTAAGTAACATCTATTATTTAATAATCCTGTTCCTTTCCATTAATGTTGCCTGCCTAATGAATAATAATTATTATATTAACTGTAACAGAAAGCCCAGTGATTTGTTTTGTTAAGATATGATGTTTTGGATCAGGGTCTTATGGGTGGGGTGAGTTGGAGGGGAATGAAATTTTTTTTCTGGGGAGCCATAGTTGCTCTCAGCAGCCCTGCATATGAATATCCATATCCCCCCCCCCACTGTGAGCAGAACCACAAGTGACAAAAGGCACAGATTGGACACTTGTCTGCTTCCCTCAAGTTTTGATGGGAAATGTAGGCGTCCTGGTCTCACAGCTTCGCTCTCTGACTGCTGTCCAATGGACTTTTCAACTGTCACTTGTCCAACATTCCGCCAAGCTGCCTACATTTCCCATCAAAACTTGAGGGAAGCAGACAAGTGTCCAATCTGTGCCTTTTGTCACTTGTGGTTCTGCTCTGTGTTGACAAAAATATATCCAGATGACCTCTCTCTCTCTCTCTCTCTCTCTCTCTCACACACACACACACACACACACACACACACACACACACAATGCAGCCATAGAGGCAGGTGAGAAGGAAAGTAAAGTCTCTTTAAAACTAATGAGAAAGAAAAAGGGACATGAAATTTGACCCAAAGGAAAGCTATGTGTATCTAACGTAGTACCTATTGATATTTCCTTGAGATCAGCTAATAAAAATGTGTTATTCCATTATTGCTTTTCACCATCCTCTGTGGTATGATATTCATTTATTTAGAAGCTTTTATATCCAACACTTCTGTCATTATAAGTGGCACATGAGGTGGCTTGTATGGGATTAAAACTTCATAAAATTAGAAAACAAATTAAAAATCTAAACCAGCATCTAAAGTAGAACAAAAGCCATCATAACACAAGAATTAAATTTTTTAAAGCAGCCATGATGAAAGTGATAGTTGTCAATAAAATCCACAGATTAAAACACCAGAATCAGAGGATAAAAGTACCAAATTCCTAAAAGAATGAGGTAATTTTCAAAAGTTTTTGGAAGGCCAAGAGGGCCTTGATGGATGTCCCAAGGAAGGAATTTTATAGTTTATACAAAGTCATATAAAACTTCTGTGTAGTAGTAATTTTATAGAATCGGTTCGGAAAGAATTCAGTAAACTTCCAGTCCCAGTGGCTCATCTTCTTTGGAAACTATAATCTTTAGATACAACCTTATCATTCAAGATGCCTGTAAGGAATGCAAGGCGAAAGTTGTTGGGATGTTTTGTAACATCAAATGAATAATAAAAATATTTCCTGGTCCCAGTACATTTCAATTAAGAGACTTCATTATATTCAATATAAGAAAAAAATTAAGAGCCAGTATGAAAGGCTTTGAAAAGTCTTGCTGCATATTAAGGAACCTAAAACTTGAAATCAAAATATACTTCAGGCAATTAAAACTAGAAGACTCCAAGGGAAAATATTTTAAAATGACGTAAATAAATAAAATAAAGTGGGAAGGAATAAACAAGGCTCTCCCAGGAGAAACTGGGAAACAAATCTTTAAGGAAAGGCTAGCAGCATCTCCTTGTGTAAATCTTCAGCACATCACCAAGCCAGTGGCACTTTGTTCAAATTTTAAGTCAGATTAACAGATTATGGGGCTGGACTTACCCAAGGGTCAGAGACTTCTGAAAATATATTCTTCATGTAATTAAATTGATGTCCAATGGATGGCATTTCTTTTGATATGCATTTTATTGGGCTATATAAATTGCTCAATAAGTAAGGATTATCAAAATGTAACATGGAATCTGTTGATAGAGTCAAAACAGCATTTTACAACTGTGTTATCCATTAGAAAATGGAGATGTCCTGTATAGAAGATTAATGAAATGTCAAAACTGATTGATGGTGCAGTCCTAGAGTTATGCCCTTCTAAACCCATTGACTTCAACAGGCTTAGGATGTGTAACTTAGCTGAGGATTGCACTGTGAGTTGTACAGATAAATGATGAAAGGAAGAAAACAGACACAACATTTTTTGAGCTGGTTAACTTTTAATTTTTTGAGACAGCAGTACAAAATGATAATGGCTTTATAATGACTTAGATCCAGAGGAGTTAGCCGTGTTAGTCTGTAGTAGCAAAATCAAAAAGAGTCCAGTAGCACCTTTAAGACTAACCAATTTTATTGTAGCATAAGCTTTCGAGAATCACAGTTCTCTTCGTCAGATGCATGGAGGGCAGAAAGAAACTGGTCAAATATAGAGGAGGGGAGGGGAGGGGAGGAGGAGAGGAGGGATGTAAACAACTCCTTTGATATGGAGATGCAAACAGCTCCTTTTGATGTGGCTTTCGAGGACCACAGTTCTCCTTGTCAGATGCATCTAGCGGGGAGGGCTGTGGTTACTGAAGGCTTGTGCTGCAGTGGAATTGGATGGTCTTGGTGGTGCTGCTGGACTCGTTTTGATTTTGCTGCTACAGACTAACACGGCAAACTCCTTTGAACCTTTACACAAGCAAACTGATCCCCACATCAAAAGGAGCTGTTTGCATCTCCATATCAAAGGAGTTGTTTACATCCCTCCTCTCCTCCTCCCCTCCCCTCTCCTCCTCTATATTTGACCAGTTTCTTTCTGCCCTCCATGCATCTGACGAAGAGAACTGTGATTCTCGAAAGCTTATGCTACAATAAAATTGGTTAGTCTTAAAGGTGCTGCTGGACTCTTTTTGATTTTATAATGACTTAGTTTCTCTTATTTTGGTTTTGCTTGTCTTTGGCTATACTGATCTTTCTTTTGGCCACCGTTCTTCTTCATTAGGAATTTTCTTTTGTTTCATTATGTGGTGTGTGTGTGTGTGTTTGTGTGTGAAAATTAAAATGCAAGCCTGTCCTAGAACTAATATGGAGTGGAGAAGCACAGGGATACCAAAGATGTGTAATTGACTTTTCACACCCTCTGCATAATAATACTGACAGGATCATAAAAGATGCAATAAGATTAAAGAGCACTTGGAACAGTTTGTTGTTTTTAGTTAAAGAGCTTGGCATGAAGCTTTGCCCACAGCACCAAGAGAGTGCTGATATTTTCTGCCTGATGAGCTGTAAGTGCAAGGGCTGTGTGTTGAGCTCTTCTTTCACCCTGACAGTTTGTTTTCCTTGGCTGCAATTAGGAATGAATTTGTGGCTGATGTAAAAAAAGCGAGAGTGAGAAAAGCCAAGCATTACGACCTCCACATTAGACCTCTATAGCACTGCTGTGATTACCAGGTCAGTTGTTTGTGTGGAAAAAATCATCTGTTCTTACTTTCATATGGTGAAGAAACTGAAGTTGGTTCTCAGTTCCAGACCAGTTCCCAGTTCCTTATTCACAGTTCCTAGTTCCTTATTCACAGACTAGTTCCCAGTTCCTTATTCACAGTTTCTAGTTCCTTATTTGCAGAGCAAAACACAAATATTGGGGGAAGTTGAAAAGCTCTGTACCCCCAACTAAAGACTGTAGGAGCACATATAATACACCTCCATATTCAGCAGACTCTCCCTTCTAAGAGCGGGACCACAAGTGACGCCTGACACAGGTTGGACACTTGCCAGCTTCCCTCAAGTTTTGATGGGAAATGTAGGCAGCTTGGCGGAATGTTGGACAAGTGACAGTTGAAAAGTCCATTGGACAGCAGTCAGAGAGCCAAGCTGCGAGACCAGGATGCCTACATTTCCCATCAAAACTTGAGGGAGGCTGACAAGTGTCCAACCTGTGTCAGGCATCACTTGTGGACATATACTGGGTCCTCCTACAAAGCCCAGTTCTTGAGTTAACAGCTTCAAAGTAAGGTAAGAGATACAAGCCCTCTGTACCCCCAAACAATTTTGCATGGCCCTATATCACACAGCCCTGCACTCACTAGACTGTCCCCTACAACCAGACAGGTGCTGATGCCCATCCAAACACTGGTTCTGAGCTAGGAAATCCTTTCTGGGCTGCCTCTCAGATGCCAGTGTTGGGAACAGCCTTAATATCATATTTTTCCTCACTAGTATGGGTTTTCTTTCTGCAATTACCTGCTTCTGGTTAACTTATAGAAACGTGTCAGGGACTTTGACCAAATGGCACAGAACCCCTAATCTGAACCTGCTTTGACCCAGAGTCCAGTAATTCACATGTCAGTGGGAAAATGGTTAATTACCAGCACAGCACACAACCTGCAAATGGCTCCTTCACCACCACATCTTTGCAAGTTTTTTAAAAAGTGTTATGTTTGTACAGAAGACCATCCATCCCAAGAGCCCAACAATTGGGCCATCCATCCCAAGAGCCCAACAATCACACCATGGTGAAGAGGATGTGGTTGTCACAATCCCTCTGAAAGGTATATATTCTTATACCAAGTTAGTCTTTCATTTGCATGATATACCAAAGATTTGTATGCTTTAAGTACTAATGTTCATAATTTTGTTTCAGGTCTCCCTGAAATCCAGCAACCTGTTTCTATTCCCCTTTTTAGAAATTTAAGTCAGTCTTGAATCAATTCCTCTTTCATGAAGAGGAAAATTCTATTTAGAGCTCCATAAAGTAATGTATTTATTTATATATATACTGCAAGTATAGTTGAAAAATTAAGAACAAGGTGAGCTATTAACAAAATATTAAACACAAACCTGGACTTGCAATGTTCAGTCATATCCTTGCTGCATCAGACTGCTTTTACCCTTTGTATCATATTACAGTGGCACAACAACAGGCAGAAATCTGCGGTGAGGAACTCTACACTATTATATGGTTAAAAAAACCTCAAAGATAAATTAATGAGAAACCAAAGAAAATTTCTCTTCTGAAAGAGGAAAAGAGAATAAGAGGAAATGCTATATCTAAAAAAGAGTATTTCAGAAAAAGAAATTTTATCCCCTGTAACAACCTTTTATTGCCGTCTTCTGTAAGCAGGTGAAGACTTTTAAAATTTTGTTTGGCATACTCCCTAATAACAGTTATTGGTCCTCTTCCCTGTTCTTGGTGTTGTGTATTTTATTGAATTATTTTTATACTATTTTAAATGTTGTTTTAAATTTAAATTTGTTTAAAATGTTGTTTAAATTGTTCAAATGTTTTAATATTCGCTGCCTTGGGGACTGTATTTGGGTAATATGATAGAATACAAAAGTTAAATAAATAAAATAAATAACTCCCTTAAAGTCTGAATTTATCCAGGTTTTAAAAAAAGTTTAAATCCATTAAGTTCAATGGGACTTACTTTCTAGTAAATATACTTGAAAGTAAAACCCACTCAATAGGATTTAGAATCAGACTTTTCCCACTTCTCTAAGCAATGACAAGATCCAGGTGTTGGGGGAAATGGGTTAAAATAGTTTAAAATCAGAGGTGCAATGGATCTTGAATCAACAGAGAGTCAAACGTCTGTTTGCTTTTTAAAAACATTTATTTCTAAAGGAAAAGGTACACAGGATTGCTACAAATAAGAAACTCTATGAGCTACATCTTGCTGCATGCTACATACTTAGACCACGAGAACAAGGAGAAGAAGTAGCAATGGGGATTCTTCCTCAGTCTTCTTGACCCTGAGAGAAAATCACCTGACCTATTGACCAATAACAGGTTACAAACACATCTCAGTTTCCCCAGGCTTCCAGGCTATTGGCTCTGTGCCAGGTTCTCTTCCATGTCAATACAAACAATAGCACAGTGAGTAAATACATTTAACCCCATAATGACCTTGCAACATATATTCCAACACCAGGGACAAGCACTTCCAGATTGGTTCCCGTAGAAGGAGAGAACACTGTGGACTTACTATTTTTGTAGTATTTGTTTTGCTCACAAATGTATAGGTAGAGGCATAAATGCATTCTTACAGGGGAAGAGATCCGCTACGCACATCAGATCTCCAAAGTGTTAAAGGCATAACATAGCAAATTTATTTGCAGTAAAAAACAATAAACAGCTCAAAATTGGTCTCTGCTATTTCATCTATGATATGAAGAAAATTTCATCTGGCAGCCAGTTATACTGGCAGCCAGTTATACTGGGGAAGACCAGTCATACTGGCCAATTGACAAATCTAAGCCCAAGGGAAAAAAAGATGCCTATGTTTAGATGGCCCAGGCAAGCCCAATCTTTTCAGATCTCAGAAGCTAGGGTCAGTGCTGGTTAGTACTTGGATAGAAGACCATCAAGGAAGACCAGGGTCGCTATGCAGATACAGGCACTGACAAATCACCTTATTTAGTCGCCTTGAAACCCCTAATAGTGGTTGCTATTAGACATAGCTACGAACGGGGGAAAAAACTCAAACACACTGTTTGTCATTCGGTGCCATCCACGAACAACAAACAACGAACAACATGGACTGTTCCTGGACATGTTCGTTGTTTGTTGTTCATGGGGGCCAGAACCCACCCCCACCCCCAAAACCCGCCACTTAGCCACCCTCCCCTCAAACCCACTTACTTGGCCCTTTAAAGATCCCTTTAAACTATCAGCTGGCAGGCAGGAGGGATTGCCCCCTGCCACCTGCCAGCTGATAGTTTAAAGGGCCCTTTCCTGCCACGTGCAAGGAGCAGGGCCCTTTAAACATCCCACAAACTGACCTTCCCAATGTCCAATACCTACCAAATTTGCAGGGGACATAGTCCTCACTGTCCTCTGAAGACCCCCCAGGTTTCAGAGAGATTGCACCCCGGGAAAGTCATGATCCACGGGTCTCCCCGTTAGCTGTCATTTTCACTTCACAGTGGCAAAAACGGGACTCTCTGCTGGAAGTACTTTGAAGGGTTAAAGCCAGAAGGAAAGCCAGAAGGAGTTCAGACAGAGTTCAGTCCTTCCCTCCCTCGGGTTGCCAAGGAGATTGATTGCAGCAGGCGCCAGACTGTCTGGCTTGCCAAATGGCTGCTGAAGGCAATGCACAAGGCTTTTAACAACCACCTGTTCGTTTAGGATGGGACCTCATGAACAGCTTGCTCGCAAACAGCAGATTGGGCTGTTCGTGGGTTTTTTCTGTTCGTAATGCTGTTCGTGCCCATCGTTGCTATATGTTGGCTGCAAGTTGATAATGCTTTACACACATACAAGAGAAAGAATGTACACTGCTTTCCAATGGATGATGTCCTTCCTGGACTCCCCTCTTCCTTAGCTTGGGTGATTTAATGCAAAAAGCAAAGATGATGATAACAAAGAGTGCCAAAGCACATCAACTGGAATGGGATGAGAATAAGAAGGATGTGCATAGCAGAAGTGAGCAGGCTCCCCGTTAATCAAAAGGAGCCTGTAGTTTCCTTCCTTGAGGTCGTCTGCACTTAAACCCACTTGGGAAGGTGCTTTGTTACAGAGTACTTGATTCACATGCAGATGTTCCCATGTACAATGATTCTTGGCATTTCCTGTTGCAAAGGAATCACAGGTAACATTGCTGAAAAATACTTCTGCCTAGGGTTGCCAGCCTCCAGGTAAAGGCCGGAGATCTCCCAGAATTACAACTGGTCTCCAGGCCACAGAGATCAGTTCACCTGGAGAAAATGGCTACATTTGGGGTGGACTCTATGGAATTATGCCATGGCAAGGTCCTTTCCCTCCCCAACCCCCACTTTCTCCAGGTTTCTCCAGGTTTCACCCCCCAGATCTCCAGGAATTTCCCAACTTGAAGCTGGCAACTCAACCTTGGAGAGCAGCTGCCATTTAGAACAGATTGAGCAAAATAAGTGGTATGCTACGTTATAGATTCTGTGCAGCGGGAACTGCTGGTGGTTCGACCTGCCACCACCTGCAAGATTCAGGTTGCCTTTCAGCCATTGTGGAGAAGCATGGGGGCAGGTTTTTCCCTATATACTGTGCTGAGGACATAACACATTAGTCCAGAGAATGTGGCTTGGAGATGGGCTTGGGGAAATGTGTCTTTCACAAAGCGGTATCTGTGGTTAAATCCCTACACGTAATGGAGGAGTGGAAATGTTGTTTCTGTGTTCCCTGGGCCTGCCTTTGTCCTTTCTCTTGTCCAAATGAAATGATGCTGGTTGGAATTCAGTGAAAGTGGCATTCTTATTTGGAGGTTATTTATGATAGTAGCCATGTCAGCACTGATGAGTCTCAATTGTTTGAGGCTGCTCTGCAATGTCATTTGTCATGTCATTGTCTCTCTGTTGTCAGTCAGGAACAGAACCCCCAATAGTAACTAGCTCTCTAATTGGAAAAAAATATCAGCTTGGAATGAGAGAAGAGCTCTCTGTCCCCTTCAGTCACCACTGTGCCCTCGGTTAAATCAATCGACGTTATTCTTGCGTCCAGGCTGGCTGGATGCTTGCTGCAGGTCTGGCTACAAAAGCATCTATTACAAATGCTCAAAGGACATTTTTGCAGAGTTTTAAGTGATGTGATGGGTTCTCTTTTGATTTCCCCACTATTGTTCTCTACAAAGACGCTGCTGCATAGAATTTAACTGTCTGGAATAATGTGTATGGGGAGGGTGTTAGATATGTTTAACCAGGCACATTATTCAGGGTCCCTTCCCCCCTCCTTTAAAGACAATTTTCTTGATGAAGGTAGTTGTTAAGTAGTGGGTTCAGACTCTGAAGTAATTTCAACAAGCTCTTTATTCAGCAGGAACATCTCTGAAACACAGGCACCAAGCTGCAGATATTTATACACAACTTCAACTCCCAATTCCCAAACCATGCCCCAGTTAACACCCAATAAGAATCACCCCAGTTAACACCCAATAAGAATCAACTTCAACTCCCAATTCCCCAACCACGCCCCAATAAGAATCACCTAACTATAAGCCCTTGTTTGCATCAACTATATACATTGTATCTTATTTACAGCATAGCGATTGGTCTTTATTGTGCTGTTATGATGATTGGCTGCTGCCGGCACTAAACAACCAATGACAATGCAGACTTCAGGAGCCTTGTTTGTGATAGAAGCTCGACCAATACATAACAGTAGTCAATCTCTTTTAAGTCAAAATATTACAGTGCAAAAATGCATATTTCTCTGTATGTAAAGAAGAAGTAGAAAACCCCAAGCCAATATCTCAGATAAACAATCTTTGCCTTTGAAAAATCATCTTAAATGTACTGTCTGACCCAAGAGGTGCCTATAAGACAGTTCACAAGAAAGCCATTCATCAGAGGCCTTATTATTGTTGATATGCTAGAAGCAGAAGAGCTTAACTTTAAGATGCCAAACTTAGTTTTCCATTGAAGCTAAAACATTAAATAATATATATAAAATTTTGTTGCCACATCTACTAAGCATTTTTGTCCTATTTCTTTCAGTGGGGATGTTAAGAATATACCCAAGCTTTCAAATTAGATCATCCAAAACTTCTCACAGAGAGAGTTCAGCAGCAGAAACCTACAGACTCTACGAAGCTGAAGTTGGATCTCAGTTTCCAGTTCCTCATTCGCAGTTCCTAATTCCTTATTCACAGACCAGTTCCCCATTCCTTATTTGCAGTTCCTAGTTCCTTATTACCCCAAAACAAAGACTGTAGGAGCACATACCATACACCTCCATATTCAGTGGACTGTCTCCTCTAAGTGGACATATACTGGGTCCTTCTACAAAGCCCCATTCTTGAGTTAACAGCTTCAAAGTAGGGTAAGAAATACAAGCCCTTTTCATACACACACACCAAAATCTTGCATGGCCTCACATCACACAGCCCTGCACTCACTAGACTGTCCCCTACAACCAGACAGGTGCCATCCAACCAACAGGTGCCCCTACAACCAGACAGGTGCCAACCCATCCAAACACTGGTTCTGGAGCTAGGACCTCTTGTTTGAGCTGCCTCCCAGAAGTCGGTGTTGGGAAAGCAGTGTTTGTATTGGGGCCCAGCACGCATCTCCTTGTAGGGGACAGTCTTTGTAGGGCTGAGTGATGCAGGGAAATCCAAAGATTGTTTGGGGGTGCAATCTTCTCTCTTCCTGCCTGTGCATTTCTCCTGGGGGAAGCCCACTTTGGAGCAGATGCTCCAAAGAATCTCACATCAACCCTGTGAAGTAGGTTAGGCTGAGAGTGTGTGATTTGCCAGAGGTATCTCTGGTTACACTTCTCTTCCCAAAACATGCTTGTGTGAGACTGCCCAATAAGAGCTCCTCGCTCCAGAACTAGTCATACAATCGCTTCCAGTCTATGTCTTGTAAGATCTGGGACATTCAGGTTCAAATCCTCACTGAGCCATGGAAGCTTGCCAGGTGACTTTGGGCCAGATATACACTCTTGCAAGCTTTCCAACCTTCAGGGAGGGGCTGGAGGCCTCCCACAAGTACCACTGATCTCCACACAACAAAGATCATTCCCCTCTTAAGAATTAACTTTGCCATGAAACCCCAGATTATGCTGCTGGGAATGATCCCAGATAATATTGAAAGAACATTGCATGAACTATTTCAGTACTTGTTAACGGCAGCAAGAGTAGTGATGGCAAGCAAATGGAAAGAAGAAGAATGCCCCAGTAGAGAAATATGGAAGGATAAAATGTCAGAATATGCGGTCATGGCAAAACTGACGAACTATATTAATAGAAGGCCCATTGACGAATTTGAAGAGAAATGGGGAAGATATATTGTTTACAGTGAATAAAATGTTATGAGATCTTAATTTTGGAAACCGGGAAACAATTGTATATTGATGTATGTTATAATTAGATTTCAAGATGGTTAATTATATAAAGATAAGTGGTTGTTTAGGTAAACAGTCAGTAAAACAGACTGTATAATGTGGAAATACCAGTATAGAAGTAATATGTCTATTGGAAAGTAAAGAATTATTACAAAGTAAAGAGATGCAGAAGAGATAAGAGAATTACCTTATGTACAAGATATGGGATAGAAAGAGGCTAACATTGTTTATCGCAACCCATATTTATATTAAAGGTTATAGTAAGCAGTTGTAGTAAGAAATAATTAGTGATTCTGCCATTAATTGTAATTATTAAAAAGGAATAGACAGTAAGGAGCAACAATGGAATAATTAGGTTTTTCTTTTTCTTTTTATTATTAGTATTATTAATATTAAAAATAAGCAGGAATATGCTTAAACTATGCTTGTGTAGTATAGCGAGAAAATATATACTAGCTACGGTTATTAATTAATTTCTATCTTAATATTGGGAAAACTTTTGGTTATAAACTTTGTATTTTTATAGTCTTCGTAGCACAAAGTTATATATCTGGTTTAATTTTCCTCCCCCCTTTACCCTTTTTCTTCTGTACCCCCCTATGAATTGAAAATAAAATATTAAAAACAACAACAAGGAAGATCATTCCCCCAGAACAAATGGCTGCTTTGGAGGGTGGAGTCTATGGCATTCATTACCTTGCTGATTTCCCTCCTCTCCCCCTAACCTGGTGTCACCATGCTCCAACCCCCAATTCTCCAAAAATTTCCTAACCCAAAGTTGGCAACCATACACTCTCAGAGTATCTTGCTTCACAGGGTTGTTGTGAAGGCAAAATGGAGGGGCAGAGAATGATGTACGGTGCTTTGGGTCACCATTGTTGAGAAAGGCAGGGTGTAATAGAAATAATAATGTTTTGTTTTAGGCAACTGTACATGTAAGAAAAATTCTGGGTTTCTTTTCATTCCTCTGAGATTCCCCCCCCCCCCCAAATAAAAGTAAGAATGAAGTCATCCTTCTGGCGTCTAGATGTTAAAAGTGCTGTGCTGGTAATTAACCATTTTCCCACTGTCATGTAAATTTCTGGATTCTAAATCAAAGCAGGTTCAGATTAAGTGTTCTGCACCATTTGGTCAAGGTTTACAGCCGCTGACAGCATTCTATACTATAACTGGGCTTTGTCTACGAATAAGGAACTAGGAACTGCAAATAAAGAACTGGGAACTGGTCTGCAAATAAGGAACTAGGAACTGTGAATGAGGAACTAAGAACTGGGAACCAACTTCAGCTTTGTATAGAACCTGTACATGGTAGTAACCAGCTGCAACAATTAACAGGCAGTATAGCATGGTGTAATTGTACATTTTTAACCCTCTCCCTTCCTCCAGGGATTCCTGGGCTGCTTGTTGTGATAATTTTATTCCTCTAGAAGGTTGGAGATGATTGCTAGTTTGTCACACCCCAGTCTTTAGGAGAAAAGAAAAATGGAGTCCTCCTCTCTTCAGGTATCTCTTTTTTAAATTATTTGATACCAAAGCTACAGTTAAGCATGGTGATAGAAAGTGCCATCACTTTACAGCTGACTCAGCACCGTAAGGTTTATTTATTTATTTATTTATTTATTTATTTATTTATTTATTTATTTATTTATTTATTTATTTAACCCACCCTCCCCACAAGCGGGCTCTGGGCAAGGTACAACATTGATTAAATACAACATAAAAACAATAAACACAGCATAAAAACAGCAATCAATAAAACCATTCCAAGTCAGGCAGTCCTGCACTCCTGCCCATCAGCATACAAAAAGGAGAGGTAGTAGTGGACAGATAGATTACCGTATCCCTTTTCAGGGCAGCCAGCAGTGGACCCTCCATAACCCCTCATAGGAGACCGGTGGAAGACTCTGCACTGATGGACTAAAATTAGCCTCCACCATATGCCTGGTGGAACATCTCTGTCTTACATGCCGGCCTAAATGATACAAGATCATGGCAGGCCTGAGTATCCTCAGACAGAGAGTTCCACCAGGTTGGGGCCAGGACCAAAAAGGCCCTGGCCCTGGTAGAGGTCAGCCGAGCCTCCCTAGGGCCAGGGACCACTAGTAGATGTTTTCTGGTTGAACGAAGCGCTCTTTGGGGCACATGTGGGAAGAGACAGTCCCTTAGGTATGCTGGTCCCAGTCTGTTTACGGCTTTATAGGTCAGAACCAACACCTTGAACCAGATCCGGAATTCTACTGGGAAGCAGTGAAGCTGCTGCAAGATAGGCATAGTGTGTGTCCTACACGAAGCTCCAGTTAGGACATGCGCAGCAGCATTCTGGTTTTCAAGGGGCAAGTGACATTCAGAGCTGGTTTGCCACTGCTTGCCTCTCTGTAATGACCTTGGATTTCCTTGATGGTCTCCCATCCAAGCATTGACTAGGGCCAACCCTGTTTAGTTTCCAAGATCTGATGAGATCAGGTTAACCTGGGCCATCTCGGTCAGGTCACTCAAGGATACAACATCTATTGACTAAGGCTGTGCCTGCAGATAGAATTTCTTCTGTTTCTTCAGTGCAATTTGATTGAGGACCAATGTAAGCATTATCCCTCCTCTCATAAAGCCACTGAAGAACTTTTCTCTGTGGTCGAACTATGCAGGGTGGGCCAGAGTTCATCCCTCAATTGTTGTTCTATCTGCCTACCACTAATCCCATCCCACTGCCAGGATATCCAGCTCTGAAGTGCAGTCAATGCATACAACTGGGATGTCACACAAAGTAAGGAACTTCTGAACATACCACCTGTGTTGCATGCTACCATGGAGGAGGGCTTTTGCCACAACTTGCCCAGGAAATAAATAGCTAAATGAAATCTCTTCTGTACACTTGCTGCAGAATCTGTGACAACTGACAAGAACTCAAATATTGTGTTGGGTGTTTCTTAAGATGCCCTTGACAATATGGTGGGAAAGCAAATTTTAAACCATGTTGACACAAGCAGCTCAAATTGACTTATGAAAACATAGACTGGCCTTTTCTCTCTAGTCTTTACATTCTTGATATAAAAAATGTCTCAGCCTGGAGATGGTCTCTGTTTAAACATTGTTCAAAATTTGCAGATATACAAATGCAAGTATGCTTCCCCCCCCATTTCAAACAATGGGGGGGGGATCTCCATGAAGCTGAAAAAAGAAGCAAGAGATGCTTGCTTCAGCAAGGTTGAATCTGACATTCTAGCATAAATGTCTGGTAGTAATAGCATGAAAGTGAACAATGTACTTTGAATGTGAAGGATAATTCCATAGTATCAAACATATGTTATGGCTGCACTCCAACTAAAGTTAATGGTACAAGTCCGATGGAACTGAATGGAAAGAAATTGACTGGTTTTAATGCCTGAGAGAAAGGTGGGTATATAAATAGTAACAACAACAATATTTGATTTATAAACCACTCTTCAGGACAACTTAACACCCACTCAGAGCACTTTACAAAGTATGTTATTATTATCCTCACAACAATCACCCTGTGAGGGGGTGGGGCTGAGAGAGCTCCAGAGAGCTGTGACTGACCCAAGGTCACCCAGCTGGCTACAAGTGGAGGAGAGGGGAATCAAACCTGGTTCTCCAGATTAGAGTCTCACCGCTCTTAACCACTACACCAAACCAGCTCTTTAAATATTTTAAAGAAATAAATGCCTATAGAGTTAATGACTATCAATATGTAGTTAATATTACTTTTAATAAAGTAATTTTATGTCCTATCATCACTGTACATTGCAGTTCATAGTATAAAGAGTGCAACCCCCCTCCCCTTCTGAAAGGGTATAAAGGGTTTGTCTGTATATTGGCTTTTGTATGTCCCACATCTGTAGTATGAAAATAATACCCAAGTTGATTGGAATGTACATTCGATTTAAGCCATCTGCTTTTTATCCTACATTAACAAGGTTTACATGTGAGTACAAAGAGCATGAGAGAGATTTAAGGGCCCTTAATGCTAGAATATTTGATCCTGCTCCAATTAGTGGCAAAAATCTGCCTAATGCTACAGAGAGTGAACATACCCCTCTTCTTTGTAGGAAACAGCTTTAAATCACTATGGAAAAGCATGGTCAGCAAAGGACCAGGACAAGTGAAGAAGATTTTCTTCCTTTTCCCCTGCCTCTCTGCCTTCCTTAATTCTTCCGATGCCCCACAGTGCTTGCAATGGAGAGTTTCTAGCACTGCAGCCCTTAAACGTGAGCCAAACGACATCAAACTCAAACACAGGTACTACTGAAATGCTCTTCTTTGAAAAATTTGAAGTTGATCAGAGTTTTCCAATGCCACATCTTAAGAAAACAAACATTCTTCCTTGAACCAGTTGAAGCAGAGAACCTACAGTGATGGTGACTCTTCAGCCTCGCTAGGATATCAAGTTTGCTCCCCCCACCCTTCCCATCCACTTTCAGCACCAAAGCAATCATGTAGGCTTTTGCTACACTGAAGAACAGGGACTTTTCTGTATGCTCATATACAGCAGATTTTCTGGGTATTCAGCTCATGAGGACTGGATCCAAGTTGGGCTATAATTCTAGACCTGAGGGAGGCAAACTGGTGTCTGGTTTTTATTTCTGCATTTAGAAAAATGTCCTGTTTCTGCTGTGGGCTTTCTAGAGAAAGATGACATCAGCTGTTTCATTAGTGGGGTGTTTTTTTTGCTATTTTTTGCACATGCATTGCCATATTGCAGGGGTGGCCAAACTGCAGATCAGGACGGGAGCCACATGTGGCTCTTCTAGACATATTGTGTGGCTCCCAGTGGTCTCTGAGTATCACCAAGGCCATACATTTTATTTTATTTTAATTTATTTCCCTCCATTCCTTCCCTTTCTTTTCATGTCTTTCCTTCCCTTTTCCTTTTTTCCTTCCTTCTTTCTTTCCATGTCTTTCATATTTTCAGTAAAAATGTTGAGGTTGCCAGGTATGACTCAGAAAATACCTGGAGACTTTGGGGGTGAAACCTAACAAGGATGTGACATCACTTTTGTGATTTCACTTCCAAGTCAAAGGTCAGGTGATGGCTCTTCCTAAGCTCCACCCCTTCTGATGATTTCACTTCCAGCATACTGCACCCAAACCCCACCCCTTCCTGTGATGTCACTTTCAGGACACTCCCTCAAACCCACCTCTTCTTCTGAAGTCACTTCAATGCATCATGTTTTGCGGCTCTCAAACATCTGATGTTTAGTCTATGTGGCTCTTATATTAAGCAAGTTTGGCCACCCCTGCCATATTGTAATGATTGGCCATTAGAGGTGGTAGTGGTTAACATCTACCTCACCCTCTTTGTGCTCCAAATTTTTTTTTTAAATCTGTATGTTGATTGGCTGAGGTGTCCTGGAGGGAAAGTTTAAAATGTTAAGCTGGTTTTCAGTATTTTTTGCAACACTGCAACATTGCCATTTTTTAAAAAATGAGAAAAAAGGACTAAAAAATATAGGAAACACTACAGTCCTGCACAAATTTGTGTTTATGAGAAGATAATTTTACTGCCAAGGTTAGCATAAACACACAACACATAACAGCTTTTTAAAAATAGAATGAGGACCAAGAGTGGTGGGGGGAGAAAGGAGGGGAAAGGGTATGGTTACACACTGTGGTTCAACCAATCAGGACTAGGGTTGCCAGCCTCCAGGTGGTGGTTGGAGATCTCCTGGAATTACAACTGATCTCCAGGCCATAGAGATAAGTTCACCTGGAGAAAATGGCTGTTTTGGAGGGTATACTCTATGGCATTCTATCCATTGAGACCCCTCCTCTCCCCAAACTCCACTCTTTCCAGGCTCCACCCCCAAAATCTCCAGGAATTTCCTGACCTGGACCTGGCAACCCTACATTCAGGACATGGGGGATAAAGAGAAGGGTTTACAAAGTATGCTATTATTACTCCACAACAATCACCCTGTGAGGTGGGTGGGGCTGAGAGAGCTCCAGAGAGCCGTGACTAGTCCAAGGTCACCCAGCTGGCTTCAAGCGGAGGAGTAGGGAATCAAACCCGGCTCTCCAGATTAGAGTCCCATGCTCTTAACCACTACACCAAACTGGCTCTCTTTTAACTTCACCATAAAAAAAATTGAGGTATATTTACAGGTATAGAAAGCACAGAAATTGATTCTGCAGCAGATGCAGCCATTTACTGTGCAGAACATGAAAAAGTATGGGAAGTAATTTGGAAATTGAATGGAAGTATTTTGGCCATGCATGCAGAACACAGAAGATACATCGAAGCTGCATGGGGCCAGAACTGATGAATACACCCCATACAGAAAAAGCCAAGCAAACATGAGACTTCTAAAAGCCAAACTACATGAGATGACATCGCTGAAGATGCACCTCGTTTTATAGAGTAAGTTCTCACCACAGCAGTCCTTTAAAAAGTGGTTAGGGGGCCTGATTCTTGTCAGGAACTCTGTGAGGTGGGGGGAAGTGAGGCTCCTGCCTTCTCCCCATGCTGTTTTTTTACCCCAAATGGCACAAGGGCATATTTGTTGACATGCTCCTTGAACACTGTTTTGGGTCAGGAAAAAAAGTGTAAGGGAAAGGCAGGATCCTCTCCATGGTACAGAGGTGTTGGAAATACAATGTCTTGTGTACAGAGAAGGCAGAAGACACAGAATACCTGCAGGGGCCCCAAATCTGACAGTTAGACAGACAGCAAAATACGATCCTTCTTTCTGCCTCTCTTCTGTCCTTCTTGCATGTCTCCAAAGTGGTATTCTTTGGTGACTTCCTGTTTCTTCCCAGAAGTCCTTCTCTCCCAGTTTTGTGAGGTAGTTAGTATCTGTTCTGTTGGTTCCTGCATAAACTCTCTTCATTCACTTCTTAATCAGACTCAAGATCATAAGATATACCATACCCTACAAGGGGTCCATAACTGGGCCCGCACAGAGCTGTTTAAAAGGAATTCCCAGGAGGGAACTCACTCTACAAAATATTACAACCCCAGGGCAAATTCAGGGGTGCCTATCTTGTCTAGTCTGGCCCATTCTTTCCTTCAACCATCCAGTGTCCCAGCCCTGAGTGGCCAAGAGCTAGTTTCCTGTGGCAACATATAACACTTGTGCACAAGTCTTGAACTTGGCAAGTTTTTTTAAGTTCAGGGGAAGTCTGGAAGTCACTATTTCCCCGCTACTGGGTGGCCCAGCCTAGCCCAATCTCTTCAAATCTCAAAAGATAAGGAGGGTCAGTCCTGGTTTGTACTTGGATAGGATGGCATCAAGGAAGCCCAGGGTTCTTCTTATGCAGAGGAACTAGGTGCAGCATGCATATTAGTCCCACTCTGCAGTCACTTCATTTGATACCACGGTCGAGGACAGAGAGTGGCGCTGGGGGAGAGATTGTCCACATGCCAGCCTTTGGTGTGTGGTGTCCCTCAGGGGGCGATACTCTCTCCCCGGTTGTTCAATTTTATATGCGCTCCCTCACCCAGCTGGTGTGGAGGTTTGGACTGGGTTGTCATCAATATGCGGATGACACCCAGTTGTATCTGCTGATGGATGATCAACCTGACTCTGCCCCTGGTGTCCTGTTGAGAGCTTTGGAGGCCATGTCTGGATGGGTGGCACAGAGCAGGCTGAAGCTGAATCCCGCAAAGACAGAGGTCCTGTACTTGGGCCATGGGCGGTTGGAGGAGGGGATCAATCTCCCAGCCACCACTTGTGCCCGTACCATCGGTCAGGAGCTTGGGTGTGGTCCTGGATTCCTCCTTATCTATGGAGGCCCAGATTAAGATGGTTGCCCGGGCTGCTTTTTTCCATCTTTGGCAGGCCAGGCGGCTAGCTTCCTATCTCTCAGCCCAGGACCTAACAACAGTGATCCATGCAACGGTCACCTCCAGGTTGGATTACTGTAACTCGCTCTACGCAGGGCTGCCCTTGGGTTTGATCCGGAGACTACAGTGGGTCCAGAATGCTGCTGCACATGTTTTGATGGGTATTCCTTACAGGACACATATTACACCAATTCTGCAGCAGCTCCACTGGCTCCCCGTGGAATTCCGGATTCAGTTCAAGGTGCTAGTTTTGACCTATAAAGCCCTAAACGGACTGGGACCAGCATACCTAAGGGACCGCCTCTCCCCGTATGTGCCCTGGAGAATATTCCAATCAGCTGGAAAACATCTGCTGGTGGTTCCTGGCCCCAGGGAGGCTCGGTTGGCCTCAACCAGGGCCAGGGCCTTTTTGGTCCTGGCCCCAACCTGGTGGAACTCTCTGTCTGAGGACACCTGGGCCCATCAGGATCTTCTACCATTTTGGCGGGCCTGTAAGACAGAGATGTTCCACCCGGTTGCAGTACATTATCTGTCCGCTTCCCTCCCCCTGTATGTTGATGGGCAGGAATCTGGAACTGACCCCCTCTTGGGACAGTTATTATCTGTTTGTTGATTTTATGATGAACTGTTGTTTTATGAATTGTTTTAATATTTGTATTATATTTTAATAACTCCTGTACCTTGCCCTGAGCCCACTTATGGGAAGGGCAAGTTAGAAACGTTGTCGTTAATAATAATAATACCCATTTGTTACCAATCTCAATTCAAGGTTTTCGCTATCACATACAAAGTCCGTCAAGGCCTTGGTCCATCAAGGCCTTGGCCCCTCATATCTGTGGGACTGCCTCTGTCCCTGTGCTCTGCCACAGCAACTTCACTGAAGAGGACCTTCTGCAGGTCCCATCCTGCAAATGGGTGAAAACAACAGCTGCCTATACACATGCATTCTCTGTGGTGGCCCCTGCCTTGTGGAATGGCCTTCTTGAAGAAGTCAGGAAGGCTTCCAGGCTTCTGGCTTCCACAAACTGTGCAAAACCAATTTATTCATGAGGGCTTTTTTACACATATAATAAGGCTTTCCTGTAAGGAAATGGTTCAAAGACCATGGAGGTCCTTCCAACCCTTTGATTCTAAAAAGATGCTTGATAAAGGGACAGAGTCTGTAGACTATATACTACTCTCTGTTCCTGTAAGTATGTTCTTATTGAGTAGTTTTCATGTCATTTAATATACCATGTCAAATTGATTTGTTTTGTTTCAGCATTGTTATCAACTCTGTATCAGAGTTTCTGCTTGTTTTCAATTTCTGCAATTAATACCCTATTGTATCTTCTATTTAAATGTCCCGTCCGTTGATTGTGTTGATGTCAGATACGTAATCTGCCTTGAGTCTCAGCAAGAAAGGTATTGTTATAAATAACAAAAATAACAAATAATAAGTAACCATATTTCTTACATGACGGTCCCCTCTTTTATTTATATGCATTGTACAGAGAGTAGCTTAAAGGTAAGACGGCTGGTTATCCTGTGACCCATCTTGCTGGACAAGATGTGATCTTTTTCCCATATGATGCTGGTGTAAGAGAGACCCAGAGGGAATCTTTGAGGGTCCTTGATGACTCTTAATAGCCCTGCTCTCAAGTAGCAATTATCTATTACAGAGATTACTTTTCCTCTCTAGGAAACAACTCTTTGTAGAAACTCTATGGCAGCTGGAAACAACTGAGCAACAACAACTCAAGCAAGGAAGAACAGCAGGTTGGAAAGTCTTAACTTTTAAAAGGGTCAGTATACTGAGAGATTATGGAATTGCGTCTCAAGGGAGATCCATCAAGCCAGCTGCATTGTACTTGGTGAAAACCAATCTGTTCCACCAGCAGTTTGTCAATTCCAAAGACAGTTGCTAGCAGCAGTTTCCTTGGAGCTCAGCATGCTTTATGGTAGCCACAGTCCATCATGGCATGTCCTTAGTCTGCAAGCAGCATCAGTCAAATCAGATTTCTCTGTTAATTTTTCTATGTTCTCATTGGCTCTTAAGACATAATGCTACTGCCATCTATATTTGTTCTTGAAGAATGAAATAAATTTCAATTTTTCTCATAGAAGCATCTCTTAGGGAAAGTGGATTTCATACAGTAAAATACATTATGGTTCCACTTGTATAATATCTTATTGATAAAGACTTTGTGCAAGATATGAAAAGCACATCTGTTCTTTTCTTCCTAGCCCTGCTTTTCATATGGAAGAATGTTGTCAAGTTGGGCTCCTGAAAGTGCAGCTCAGTGTAGATCTCTTTTCCATAAGCGGGTACTAGATCAAATCAAGCCTGAATTCTTCCAAGAAGCTAAAATGACAAAACTAAGGCTATCGTACTTTGGTCACATCATGAGAAGACAAGATTCTCTGGAAAAGTCAATAATACTAGGGAAAGTAGAAGGCAGTAGGAAAAGAAGATCTAAAACCAGATGGCTTGACTCAATAAAAGAGACGTCCTCCAGTTTGCAAGATCTGAGCAAGTCTGTTAATGATAGGATGTTTTGGAGGTCTTTCATTCATAGGGTCACCATAGGTTGGAGGTGACTTGACAGCACATAACTAGAGATGGGCACGAACCGCATTACGAACTTCAAAAACCCACGAAATTGGCGATCACGCAATCACAATCCGGCGGTTCGTGATTGTCCATGGCCAATGAACCAGCTTTTGGGAGAGGCCTGGTTCGGTGCGTTCGGCCGCAATTCAGGAAGCCAGACAGTCAGGTGCCAGCAATCAATTCCCCTGGAAATGGAGCCGGGGGAGTGCCTGAACGCTGTTTGTGCTCCTTCTGTTGCCCTGGAAACCTGAAGGGAAGCCAAGCTTACCTTGATCGGCAGGTCTTCCTTCCAACCACGGAGCTGCAAAGCGGTTACAAGTTGGCAGAAGACACCCAGGGGAGGGAGGGGGAAGGGGGTGTTTTGTAGCCATGGGCACTCCAGTCTCATCCCTGCAAACCCTGATAGGCAGCTCTGACAGCCAAACACAGACCTCCTGCATTGCTCAATGGGACCTGTGCTTATAAATAGCCGTGGTCTCCCAGGCTGGGTTTCACTTTCAGCAAGCTGTGGAGTGGGACAGAGCTCTTGCTTGCCACTTGCTAGCCTTTGGGGAGAGAGACTGAGAGTATAATTGAGCTTGGATTTTTGTGGGAGTTTTCTGGGGGCCTTGGATTGGAGATGGAATAACTCCAAGATCCCTTTTGCAATCTTGTCCAAACTTGGGTGATGGCTGTAGGAGAGCTTGCAAAACAGTCCCCGGGAATATGGGCTCTCTAAGTGCCACTGGGGCCATTCTGCACCCCATGAACCACGGACCGCAAACCGGTTCAGCAATGGAAAATGCTCATTGCGGTTTGCGACTTCGGGATCATCGTTGGCACCGAACCGCGAACCACTGGTTCATTACATTTTTTTGGTTTGTGCCCATGTCTACACATAACACACACACATGCACTTTTAACTGCCGTTAGTGTTAATGTATGTCTGGTACTCAACTGTGTGTGTATGATTTCTACTTTATTCTAATAGCAAGAAACCAGTACTCTCTCTTCCTATCTGGCACCTATGATGCAAAAATTCCCTTTTCACTGTGCATCACCACGTTTGGAGAATTATCAGCAAGAATAGTGGAGAAAGACCTCCCAATTGTCATCTCATCAGGACAGATCATATAGTCTTATTTTGCACCAGCATTTACACATTAAGGAAAAACACACCAACAAAGTCAGTACTGTCTACTTAGACTGGTAATGGTTCACCAGAATCTCAAGTGGAAGTCTTTCACATCATGTTCTTGCTGGTCATTTTTAACTGGAGATGCCAGAGATGTCACTTGGGACCTTCTGCATGCGAAGCAGAGGCTCTTCCACTGAGCCACAGTGCCTCCTGAAGGAGATGTACCACTTGTGTAAACATGTCGTAAAGCTTAACTATAAGCTCTTGGTATAAAATTTCCTTTCCAATACCTTTGGCTGATATCAAGTCTATACAACCTAGTAGTTTAAATTCGTATTTTGGGCAAAAGGAATTTTTGTATCGTGTCAGTTTAATATTCATAAAAACAGGAACCAGATGCCAAAAATATGTTTTTTCCTTCTTTGCTAGTTAATTCTGAAGCATAAAGAGGAGAAAAAAGAAAAGAAGCCATGTGATAAAACGTTTTTTGAAATGACTGCTGTTTTTGTACTCTCTTGAATATGCTATTATTCAGCTGCATGGTCTCTTTCACTCTGATTTTATGACGCAAATCATGGCTCAGCCAGTTCTATTTATTCTTATGTTAAGTCAGCTATGAGAAAGTAGCTCCAGCTGTGTTTTCCTTTTTGTGGCAAGTATGCCTTTCTCCAACGTTAAATTATACTCACTAAAATCTTCAGTTGGCCCAAATAGCCATACTGTTTGAGCCACATATGTGTGTATATTACACAGAGAGAGAGAGAGAGAGGGAGAAATTTTATATTCAGAATAGAAGTAGTTAGAATACAGTATGCTGTTGCCAAGTAGGCCCCCTCCCCTGCTTTAAAGCCTGCTAGGAACTGTGTTAAAGTTTCCTGCGTTGCTGTTTTACTGCTGCACCAAAGACTGCTTTGCACGTGTGTGTTCTGATACACGTGTCAGTTTCCTGCCTGCGTGTCAATTACCCTGCTGCTGCAATAGACTGTGTAGTTTACTGACTCCATGTTTGGGTAACTGCACAAAAGGACTCTCTTTCTGGGCAGCCCTGCCCTGACCTGTATCTGGATTCCCAGTGTGTGTGTTTGGACTTTATTACAAGTGTGCCCCGTGCCTGCTTTGCCATCTGCCACGGACCGTGCCTGTTCCCTGCCTTGGACTGTGTTTTAAAGTGTTGTTCCCGCTGCCTCCATGGAAGCCTGCCTCATATGGGCCCAAGCCGCTGCTAGCAGCCGGGCGCCTGCCGGGGAAACCTCCAGCGAGCCTGGCTAGGCGCTCCCTGGTCAGTTCCCGCCTGGAGCCTCCCGCGGGTAGGTCGCCGAGCTTGCCCTCGCTACCGGGCAGCCTGCTATCCAGCCCCAGCTATACCCAGCCGGCATCCATGTTTTCAGGCAGCCAGAAGACCCTGGGAAGAAGACTGCTTTGAGAAGCCATTTCGGCGAAGCGGGCACACCACGTCCGCAGCGAGAGCCCCTCGCCCCGCTCTGCATATCTTAGGAGCCGCCCCGGAGAAGGAACTAAGTGCCGACCATCCCAAGCACTTAGAGAATGCATCTCAAAGAAACCTCCGCATTCCAAAGCTGATGACATCAGGACAAGCCCTGTCCGCTGGAACATCCTTTCAGCCCACTTGGATTTCCCCCTCCCTCTTTTGTCCCCTCTTCCTGAGGTGTCACTTATCACAATCTGATTACCAAAGTGGCCCATCCAAGCCATTCAGTAGCCCATTAGACCCTTTGTTTTAATCTGTGAGAACCACCAAGTACAGCACCAGCCCCAGGGTACGTTTTGGGGTATTTAAGCTGGTCTCTCAGACCACTCGGTGCCTCGGCCATTCCCTATCCAGACCTCCTTGCTGTCCGTCTGTGGTCCCAGTGCTGGCATTGGGCCACCCTCGCTGCCGTGTCTCTGCTTCGCTCCAGGATAAGTGAGTATTCCCCCTATCATCGTTGGGAACCAGCTAATGCGAACGTCTCTGTATTTCCTACTCTGTATTTCTTAGACCTTGTATGTTCTTTGTATGATTGTGCAAGCTAGGCTTACGCTACACTCAATACACGTGTTTGGACCTTACTCCTTGTCTGCCTCTTTTTCACTAGAGTGTCTGGGATCGGGACCTCCGTAAACATAGGTTATGATCCTCGCTTAATATTAATAGTTACAGACTGCTACAGCTAATTCCCCATTATAATAAAAGAGCAGTTCTGGTAACAGTTTACTGGTGGAGAATGCGGGCATAACCCAGTTCGTGTGAATACACGTGAGTCGACACGCGTGTTTTCGGCGAACTGACTTAGAGGAAAATTTTCCAGACCTCTGTGTAAAGAGCGCAATTTAGCTCAGGGAATTAAAAGTGTGAATGTGTGTGGCTCCAGCGAGCATTTCTATCTTGTGGGTTGGCTTTTCCCCCATTTCCTCCTTCAGCCAGCTTTGGACTACTTGCCTTTTGTGGTGCACCGCGAGGCCCTCCAGCCGTTATAACCGGTGTACTGTGGGTGAGGACCTCTGAACTGGTGAAGTTCCTGGCCACCTTCCGGGCCGCCTAAACGCGTCTATGTGGGTGGGATCCCAGAAGTAGGCTCTATAGATTTATATATATATCCTGAAGCAGCACATATAAAATTCTTTTCCGCCCTCCCCCGTCTCTCCTAAGTCCGTCCAAACCCCCGTTCCTGCCAGCACTTAGGCTTCAATCCCCGCTCCGGAGGAAACGTGAAGGGATCGTTAGTCCATTCGTTTTAGTTTAGCTTTGGGAATCTAAAGCCAGGTTCCTGAAGCCCCGCGGCAACCGGCCGCACCGTGCTTAAGAGTTTTAAGGAAGACTCCTGGGCGCCTTTCCGCTTGCGAGTTTTAAGTTAGACTCGTGGGCGCACCTCGCTTGGGAGTCAGTGGGACTCTTGGGCACACTTTTGCTTGGGAGTTGGTAGAACTCTTGAGCGCACCTCGCTTGGGAGTACAGTAAGTGTTACTCCTGAGCAATTTTGCTTGGGGATGTGCAGAGGCAGTCCTTGAGCACATTCAGTCTTTTGGTCTTTGCTTGGAGACAGTTTAACCGTTTGTCTCTGAGCACGAGGCCTGGGGACACTTTGAGTATAGTTCTTGGGCAGAGAGCTTGAGAGCATTGTTGGCTTCTGAGCAGAGGCTTGGAAGCACTTCAGTTCCTGAGTAGAGGCTTGGGAGCATTTCTGGTTGCCTGAGCAGAGGCTTGGGAGACCCCTTAGTTGCAGTTTCCGGGCAGAGGCTTGGGAACCCTTTTTGGTTTTCTGAGCGCATAGGCTTGGGAGACCCCTGAGCTTTGGTTTTCCGAGTATAGGCTTGGGAGACCCCTGAGCTTTAGCTTCTGAGCAGAGGCTTGGAAGCACTGAGCATTTTTCTGGTTCTTGGGCTTAGAGAGCTTGAGAGCACCCTCTGAGCCAGTAAACGTTTCCTGGTCCCGTGGCTTGTAGGCAAGCTTGAAACGGGAATAGGAGTTTCCCCTTCTCCCCCGGTGGAGAAGAACAGAGTGTAGGACCCTTAAAAATACCCTTGTGAACCTAAAAGTAGGACCTTAAAACCCCCTGGTAAAAACCCTTGAGGACCTGAGGGAAGGATAAACCTCCCAAAAGGGACATAGAGAGGAAGAAGTTGTTAAAACCCTTGAGCAGCTTTAATCGCCCCACCCCTGGTGTCGCTGATCCGCTCTTTAACCTCCCCCGAGATCAACCTTAAACTAAAAAGGAAAAAAAATGTACCGGGCAGCCCCCACCGTGCCCCGCCTGGAGAAGTGGCTAGTTAAGAAGGGAGATTGCCCTTGGGAAGCCGGTTCCTTCAAGGGACCTGACCCGCTCCAAATAGTTAGAAGCGCCTTCCAAGATTTTCGCGAAAAAGAGAAACCTAGGTCCAGTAAGAAGGATAGGTATGGAGCCTGGGCACTTTTCACCGCCCTACAGGACAGCGTGTCCCTAATTAATAAGCTACAAGTAGCTCAGGAAGAACAGGAACAGGAGATAGAAAAGCTAAGGAGAGAAAAGAAGGAACATGAGGAAAAAGCAGCCGAGTGGCGTTCAGAACGCGTTAACTTCATGCTGGAGAAGCAGGGACTAGCCGCTGCCCTCCAGGACGCCCAGCACAAGGCTGAAGTAGCCACCGCTCGTGCCGATATGGCTGAGCACGCAGTAATTGAAGGACAGGAGAAGATTGCAAAATTAACCCATGTTGCCCAGTTCATGGCAGAGCAGAAAGTTGCAAAGATAGCCGCAGCAGACCACTCCGCTTGTAAGAGGGAGCTAGAGGCCCTAAAGCAGCACCTGGGAATGCAGCAGGCTGTAATTTCCGCCGTGCATCCCGCAGCCCTCTTGGCCCTCCCCGAAGGTAGTACCGACAACTGGTCACCCCCTTCGCCCCAGCCTGCGGAAGCCCCACAGCCCCTCCACCCAATAGCCACCAAGGAAATTGTATCCATGGACGAGGATGGCAGGAAGACAGACCGGGTCGTTAAGGAAACCCGCAATTGGAGGCCCGATGAGCTCCAAGCCATAGCAGATCGCATGGGACCCCTAAACCGAGACACGGCCATCCAGTGGTTCACCCATGTGACCACCTCCCAGCCCTCCGCTAGTGGTTCCGATGTGGCCCTGCTGGCCCGCCAATGCGCTGCCCCTGAAATAGTCTCGGCCCTGAATGCCTATATCTCTAACCGAAGGTTAGCCACCCGCAGTCAGTACGGAGCAATTAAAGAAATTTGTGCATTCCTGTGGCCCACCAAGAGTTTGAAAGCCCTGTACATCGCAGAGTCTCAAAAACCTGGGGAGGACCCAGAGGCATATTTAGCCAGAAAGCAGCTTCTTGCTGAGCTAGCAGATGAAGTAGATCTAGATGCAAGCGATGTACCCGACTTTGACAAGTTAGAATTCAGGAGAGCAGTCTTAGATGGACTCAATAGTACCACTCGCCTAGCCCTAGCAGGAGTAGAGCCCGGGAGCATTACATGGGGAGAGCTGGAATCCCGCATCAGGAGCATTGCTGGCCTGTTGCGAGAAACCGGCGCCATCCGCCATGTGAAGTCCCCGGCCTCCCATAGGAAAGAGAGTGAGCCCATCAACACAGTCACGTATGCCAACCATGGTCCGCACTCCCAATATCGGCCCCAAGGGCATAGCTCGTACTTGGAGCCTAGAGGTGGCATCTTGCGTGGGAAAAGCGGTAGCTTCACTCGGGGCCGCAGCCAAAGGGACTCTCGTCCAGGAGTAACCTTTGTGCCCACCCCCAGTCACTACCCTTCCTCCCCACAGGTACCCTCTGAGCCCTGGAGACCTGTGCTGCCCTCGGCACCCCCCGCCCCCTCGGGCACCTCACCCCTACAATCACCAGGTCTACCCTCCCCCAAGTCAGGCTGACTCCTGGAGACTGCGGCCAAAGGACCATGAGGAGCCCTCTGACCTAGGAGAGCCACCGCCAGCTGGGAACCCCTTTTTCCAATAGGGATGCCCGGGGGTCACACATTATTCTCCCCACTTAACTGCCCATGGGAGAAAACCAAAGGTTGAGGCTAGCCTTCGACCTCCGGGAACTAAAAATAGCTGGAAACTTAAAAGAGAGAAGGAAAGATTCCAAAGGGTGATTCGCACCCAGAACCCAGCACCAACTTTGCCAGACACCTCTGAAAGAAACCTGGCAGAGCTGCAAAATAAAATCCATGAACTCATAAGCGTAAACAGGGAACAGAATTTAAAAATAAATGATCTTAATAAAGAGAATGAGGAATTAAAAGAAAAATTAAATGCTTGCACAATAGAGAAAGAGCAGCTCCACAATAAATTCCTTAACATGCAGACTTTGCTGGAGAACCAGAATAATGAAACTGCCACTTTAAAAACCCTGATGCAAAATCTCCTGGAATCCCAGAGACTCACTGAGGCCAGATTAAAAACTTTAGAGGAACAATCAGTGATTGAATCACCACCCCGCCCCACCAAAGGCAGTGAAACATGTAGCCAGTCACCTTTGCCTCCAATTTCTGCCTCAGCCCCCATGCCCAAGAAGCCAGGATTCACTTTAGCCTCTGAGCATGTGCAGAGTTTAAAAGTAATTCCCCAAGAAATTGTCTTGTCTCCCATAGAATGCCCCCAGCCAAGCTATACACAGCCCACTGTGACTGTGCCCTCTTGCAATGATCCCAAGAACCAGATAAACAGGAGTAAAAATGCAGTTCCTTTAAAAGATTTAAAATGCTTTGAAAATCCAGTGCTTGCAACTACACACCAAATAGCTTTCTGTCAGCCTTCCCAGACTAACACCCCTGAAGAAAACCTTATGTTATGCCTGCATGGTTTAGTAGTGCTTGAGCTAATTCAGAGACATTTGTGTATCTGTTTCCACGTTTTAAAAGGCTCAAGCCCAAAACTTAATGAAAAGGTAGAGCCTCCAGCAGTAAGTGCAGTCAGGAATGTAATAAGGCAAGTGAGCAAATTCCAGAAAGACTCCCAGTTGCTAGCAGCATCTAAAACAGACTGTTCCCACTCAGCGTTGCACCCCCACCCCTCATTGAAATGGAAAAACTGGCCAGACCAGGATTCTGACCTCCTCCCAATTCTTCCTTTTGTCCTCTCCCAGGCTGAAGTAAGCCCAAATAAATGTAATCACTGGTTCCCTGTCAGAATTTGGAAGGGATTGGAACCAGGAGTGGAGAAGCCACCTTAAGGAGACTTGAGTTCAAGTCCCTGCAGCCCCCGTCCCTTTTCGTTGTGCAGTCTTAACTTTATGTGTGTGTGAACCTGAAGCCCAATTCCCTTTTGAATTTAGATGTAAAAGGCCAACGTAGCTTCCTATAATCATGTAAAAGGCCAACTTAGCTTCCTATAATCATTTAGTGTTTTTGCTATTTCTTGTCAGTTCTATTCTTTAACTTTCTTAGGCGGGCCCCACAGTTGGGACCCTTGGGGGAAACACGGCAACCAAAGCCAAATAGGACCACCACCGAAAGTGATTCTTAATTGGATTTTAGAGCCGCATGTTCGGAAAAAAATTGCACAGGCAAAAGAGATTTGCTGTGTGTGAAAGTGTTTGGAGAGGCTTTAGCCCAGAGGTGAATACATTCTTTCGAACATAGTGGAACCACCAAAAAAGGTGATCCCTGTATTCGAAAATATATCACCCGCCGTGCTGGTGAAGATCCCGCATCTACGTAGATTCGGGGTCTCACCTGCCAGACCCATGCTTTCGCATGATGGTCGGCTTTGGCTTTGAGGGCCGTGCCTCCCCTGAAGGAAACCCCCGTCCAGCCCGTCAACCCCCTCTTTTACTAATGTCCATATTCGTCATTGTGAGTTGCTATACGGCGCCACCATCCAGTACGCTTTAGTGCAAAGGTAAAAGATCCGCCAGTATTTTGTAAATATGTGCCCTCTGGAATATGTTATTGAGGTGCGTTCGCTACGCACAAGGGGCAGCGTGCCTCATTTACATAGCCAGGATCCCCCGCGCCAAGATGACCCCCGAATAACCCAGACCCAGCGGCGCCGGAAGATTTCCGCCGTCTTCGCCGCTTTTCGATAAACGCCGTTGAGCGCCCTCGGCTCCACTTCGGCCCTTTCCGCCAGCAGCCGCCCGCCCCATCTAATGTAATCTTTTCCCTTGCCCGTACCGTATAAGGGAAAAGAAGGGGGGGAGACATATTGAAGTTATAATGAAGCCGCGCTAGGCCTTCCAAGTGAGGGCAACCCGAAAGTACCCCACACCCCTTATATTTTTCTCTTTGCTCAGTGTATTTTTCTTTTTGCCCGGTGTACCCTTTTTTTTAAACCAGAAAATGGGGCCTCCCGGGGGAGTCCCTCCAAGGGTTGGTTGTCCTGCAAATATATGACGAAGGCCTATTTTTGAAAATTAAAGCGAGGGCCCCCGTCTGCAGCAACCCTTATAGGTACTGGAAACCGCTCTCTAGGGTTTTTTCTTTTTAAAACGGCAAAGCCAGGCTGAGCCGGACCGATAGACCTCAGCCCGCAAAATAAAAATAGCCCGCCGCCAAGCAAGGGGCACCTGAAGGCCACATAGCCTAGGCACCCAGGGACCCCTGGGGCGAGTTTGCATAATCCCGCCTAACGTACAGCCGACCCTCGCTCGACGCAAAGACGTTACCCCCTGAAATATACATGCTATAAGAAGAAGCCCCCGCACAGGAGTTCCCCAGTGCAACAAGCTGGAAGGCTCGCTTAGTGCCCTGGGACTCCTCGTTCGAACCCCGCTTGATATACAGTGCTGGCAGAAAAACGCCCTCCCTTTTCTTTTTCCCTGCTTCACTTCATTCATTTTGCTGCAACAAACTCAGGGGACCTGTACTTATATCCGCAGGTCTCCCCAGGATATTTTCACTACAGAAAGGAAAGGAAGGCCAGGAGATGAGGCACCTGGCTACCCTGTGTTTGCTCGTGCTGGCAGGCACCCTAATAGAGGGACGCCCGTCCAAATTAATGCCCTACCCCCACTGGAGATGTATTAATACATTGGCAGGAAACGAAATGATGGTCTGCAAGGTTGTGCAGCAGAGCAATATGACCACCCCCACGGATCGCACTAACTTCCGCAGTTGCGAAGAGCAGTGGATCCGACCCCCAGAGCTTGTTATTTTATGTGTGGGAGTCAAAACTATGTCCCAGGAGCTAGTGTGCTATTCACCTACTGACACAGTGTCACCACTTGCTCCGATTCCTTGTATGTTTCTTCCCCGTATCAGGCCAGCCCCCACCGCAGTCCCGGCGGTAGACAAATATACCACCCCTGCCAACTTCGAAACCTCGCCATTTGTCACTGAGGCTTTCGGACCATACTGTGAAGTAATTTTAGTGTCGGCCGCAGTATGGAAGGCAGGAGACCCCTTTAGAATGACCATCCTACTAGGCACCACTACCACTGAGTCTGCATCAGTCATTATCACGCCCCCTTCAGGCACAGCTCTCTCCTTTGCTATAGAACGCTGGGAGAACCTGACCTGGATTGTAAAAGAGGAAGACCTAGCCAAACCTGGCCCACCCGATTGGATTCTGGTTCAACAGACGCCCGAATGCCAAACCAAGCCCCTAGTAGAGAAATTCCACCGGCTTGGGCTGCTCTTTGTAAATTTGACTCACGAACCAGGCAATTATTCCCTGCTGATCCGGACCCAGGAGACCCACACCATCCAAATTGACCCTTTGATTGCTAGCAATGAACAATTAAGCCAAGGCGGCACGCATATAGTGGGCTCCCATGTTTTGAAGACTGACATTCGAGAGAGAGTTCTAGTCCGCCCGCAAATGTCTTTAAAAGAGATCTGCATAGACTTAGCTGAGCTAAATATAACCCAGAGGCTGCCGCAGTGCGCTCCCTATCTGGAGGCCGGTAGCAAGGGTTGGAATGCATGGCTACAACTGTGGATCGATCCCTCCCCCTCTCTCTCGCGTGCCAGACGAAGCATTGCCGACTGGACTGCTCCTGCAGCCGGAGGCTTAGCAATCATGGATTCGGTCAACATTGAGACTCTCGCTAATAAGTTTGCCCATGTCACGACTAGCATCTCCGACTTAGGTAAACCGGTGGTGCAGTCCCTAAATTCCATTTCGAATGGGCAACACGAGATCAGCTCCATTTTAGTTAACTGGGAGAGTCAAATTGAAAGAGATTTTTCTCTGCTGCTAAAAGGGACACAGTCTTTTGAACGCAACGTGTCAATAGCTATGGCATGTATGCAAGCCCAACAAGTAAATCAGGCTGTGGCCATGGGGCTAATTCGGCAAGCCACGGACGGGCACTTGCCCCTGGAAATTAAAAGATTGATTATGCCCAAATTGTCACCCCTAGAACTGGAGCTTGAATCCTGGTGGTCTCTTGTAAATTCCTCATTCTCACCGACCACCCAGGAGCTTAAATTATTTTTATTAACGGCCAGTGCGCACGAGTCATTCCATGTGTATCCAGTCGTGCCTCTGGGACTCCAAGTCAGCGACACCGAAGTCCTCTACGCTCGCCACCCCGACCATTGGGCCCGCTTCACCCCGACCGGATGGCAGCTTGTCAGCCTCCAAGGGTGCCAGCATCGAGACCAGACCGGCTTCATTTGCCAGGACCAAGCCTTTGCACCTCATCACCCCTGTGTAGCCCCGCAAGTCGACGCCCTCAACGAATGCCCTTTTGAGGTCGTCCGGGAGAACAGCTCCGCTGTGGTCTACATTGGGAAAGGATGTGCCTGCGTGCGAACGGCCTGCGATTTTGTGGTCCTAAACTCGTTCCAGCTCAAGCCCGTGATCCCGGGAGTCAATCGCTGCTTTTGCAACCTGTCCTCGGTGGCAGCCTGCGACTTCACCTACACGGTACCGGTCTGGACCCAAGAAGAGATCCTGGTGGCACCCTCCATCTATCGACATGTGAAGCCCATCTCCCTTGGCATCGGTCTGGAGCTAATCCACGAGCTCCTGGCCCACCCGCAGCTCCACCGCACCCTCCAGAGCATCCAGAGGGATGGGGACACCACTGCTTTGGTTGTGTCCCACAACGGAAAGGAGATTTTGGATCTGGTCCAGCGGATTAAGACCACCGGCGAGCATTCGTGGTGGGAGACCCTCTTTGGCTGGAGCCCCACTGCCACTGGAATTTACAATTTGGCTTTGCACCCGATCATCGTTATTTTGGCCTTCCAAGTTTTGTTGTGTGCCTCACTGCTTTATTTGGGCTGTTGGAGCCGCCGACAGCTCCAGCAACTCCAGCTGTCCTACCGTTTGGATCATTACAACCCCGACCTCCTCTTGCCCTAAAGGTTATTCTTGGCGCCCTCCTTTAACCCTTGTTTGTTTCATTGCTTGTGCTGGTATGAACTATGCTTGTATTTTATTATGTGTACGGATCCTGAACCAGCCCCATGGACGCTTTGCTGCCGGACACCGCTCCGAGGCCCTCTTGTGGACTAGGGGGGGACATGTTTCTCTGCCTCCCAGCCCACGGCCCGTCTCCAAACGACCGCCAGCGGCACTACCTCCATGAGGACTGGAACTGTGTGCCTGAAGCCCTTCTCGCCGCCTGCCGACCCTGCTCTGCGGATTGACACAGACAGCAAGGGGGGGTGGAAGTGTGTTTTGGAACACATGGACTAAGTTTGCTCGTTTCTGTAAATATGCAACCCAGTCTAGCAGCTGTACTGCAGACTGAGCCGTCTGTGATCTTTGTAGCTCTATTGTTTTATGAATTTCTTTGTATTGCTTTCATGAATTTTAACTCCCATGAATTTAGCCCCGAACTAGTCCCTCCCTCTATCTACTGCAAGTGCGCCCATGAACTTTATCCCGATGAATTTGATTTTAACCTTCTGAATTGCCTTCTTAACCCAACTCCCTCCGCCGAGGCAGTTCTAGTCTATGAATTTGATTTTAATCCAGCCATATTGATTTGGTTTTTAATCACAGAGTTTATTTTTCTGGCCCCCATGAGCCCTTCCGCCGCCTACCCCTCATGAATTGTTTCCACGCACTTGCTTTTATTCTTGCTGCTTTTGACTTCATGAACTATTGCTTTTAATCACATATATGTATTTATGATTTTAGCCATGTATGAATTACTCTACCCTTGATGAATTATGCCATGCTTGCACCTTTCACTTTACCCTGTATGAATTGCTTTTAATTGTCCCTGCTTTTAATCCTGTGTATCTATTTATGATTTTAACTATCTATGAATTGATCCATGTATATGAATTGCTCCTGGTTTTTAATGCTTTTAACCCGTCATGAATTCCATATGAATTACCTTCATCCATGAATTAATCAATGTACACAATTATGAATTATTGCTATTTATATGCATGAATTGATCATTGCTGCCTATTACTATGAATTACTATTGCTATGAATTATTGCTATTTATTCTGACGATTGCACTTAGCACACCCCCTGGTGTGAACCCAGAGACCTGCAGCCCATTGGCTGATTTAAATTGCACTTATTCGGTTAGGTGGTTCTCCAAACTAAATTTTTGAGTGACGCCTCCCCCTCCTTCCCTTCCCACTCCTTCTTCGCTCGAAGCTCGACCACCGGACATTGCCGACCACCTCGCCTTTGAAGTCAAGTTCGGAGACCCGCGCGCCTGACGTCCCGGGTGTCAGACTGTGGCTAGATAAGGCACTCTCTGCAAGGTTCCCTTTAGAAGCAAGAATAAGTCCAGTGTCTGGCAAAGGAAGTTTTATTGCAGAAAAGGTCCATTATAGTCCACTGTCCTGAATAGGAGACTCAGGATGGTACATGATCATTGTTACCAATGAAGAGCAAGCATAGGATACAGAGTAACAATACCCATCTGGAACAGCCTCCCCCCACAGTTCTCAAAACAACATCTTTCAGTCCTGGGAAGCTGCTCTCCTTCAAGGCCAATGCTTGGTGGAACGGTGTTAGACACAACAATCTCCTCTGGTGGGAATGCTGCCTGGGAACTGGTGCACCTGGGGAGAAAGCACTTAAACACTAGAAGCATTAGAAAATGGAGTCAGTACAGTTTAGATACATACTGGACCTGACATTCTGCCCCCCTTAAAATAGATCCCCCCCTGGCTTATATGGATAGCGAGTATGAAAAGCTTTGGTTAATCTAGGAGCATGAACATGTGCAGAGTTCACCCATTCATCGTAACCAGAATCAAAGTCCTTCCAGCGAATGCGGTAAAAAAGCTGGTTTCGCTTGAGCTTAGAGTCCAAGATTTGTTGTACCTCATAGTGTATTTGGTCGTCAATCAAAGTTGGAATGGGTGGAGCTTTGATGTGCCATTTGTTGTCGGTGGGAGCTCTCTTTAGAAGGCTGACGTGGAACGTATCATGCACATGGCGCAGGTTTTTAGGCAAAGTTACAGCAACAGTTACTTTATTTATTATTTTGCGCACAGGAAAAGGTCCCAGAAATTTTAGAGCGAGTTTGCGGCTGGTTTGAGCTAGCTTTAGGTTTTTTGTGGAAATATACACATGATCTCCAGGTTGTAATTCCCATTCGGCCACACGATGGCGATCTGCGTATTTTTTGTAATCCAGTTTGGCTTTTTCAAGGTGTTTCTTAATAAGAGTCCACTGCTGCGCCGCCTCCCCCCACCATGAAGATACATCTGGCAGTTTAGAGGAATGGAGAGGGGGTGCGTCTAACGGGAAGGGATCGAAGTGAGTCCCGTACACAATTTTGAATGGAGCCTCTCCCGTTGAAGCGTGTACACTGTTGTTATAGGAGAATTCGGCTAGGGGGAGAAGGTCCACCCAATTATCTTGTTGAAAATTAATGTAGCAACGAAGGAATTGTTCTAAAATTTGGTTAGTCTTTTCGGATTGTCCGTCGGTTTGTGGGTGGTGGCTTGAACTGATGCCTTGTTCAATATTCAACATTTTCAAAAGCTCCCGCCAGAAGTTGGCAACGAACTGTCCGCCGCGATCCGAAATCACCTTGGACGGAAAAGAATGTAATTTCACGATGTGTTTTAAAAACAGATCCGCTAGCTTTCGCGCGGAGGGTATAGCAGTACAGGGGATAAAATGTGCTTGTTTGGAGAACAGATCTACCACCACTAAAATACAATTATGTCCTTTTGAGATAGGTAGATCAGTAATAAAATCCATGGATATTACGTCCCAGGGTCTGTTTGGCGTTTCCAATGGTTGCAGGAGACCCGGAGGCTTCCCTTTCCTGGTTTTGGCGCTGAGGCAAACAGGACAGGAACTAACGTATTGGGAAATGTCTTTGCGCATGCCCGGCCACCAGAATTGTCTTTGGACGAGATGCAAAGTTTTTAGATACCCATAATGTCCAGCAGTGGGAGCATCATGACAGCGCTGCAAAATTTCCAGTCTGAGGCTGTCTGGGACATACAACTTGCCCCCGGCCAACCAATCCCCTTGTGGGGATTGGGTCAGTTTGCTCCGCGGAGCTCTATCCCCCTCCTTCTCTATTTCAGCTTTAAGTTTCGATTTCCATTCCTGGTTGGCTGGGAGGGGTTGCTTGGCGCGGCTGCGAGTAGTCACCACGCCCCCAAGTTGCTTAGGCGAGAAGACCGTGTCGACCGTCTCCGCCCGTTTGCTCCTATGTTGGGGCATGCGCGATAGGGCGTCCGCCAAAAAGTTAGTTTTGCCCGGGAGATAATTTAGAGTGAAGTTGAATTTCGAAAAGAATTCCGCCCACCGCAATTGCTTGGCATTCAGTCTGCGTGGGCTCCGGAGGGCCTCCAAATTTTTATGATCTGTCCAGACCTCAAAAGGGTATCGCGCCCCCTCCAGCCAATGTCTCCAGTTAGTAAGGGCTGCTTTTACTGCAAAGGCCTCCTTCTCCCACACATTCCAATTCCTTTCCGCCGCAGAAAATTTTCTAGACAAGAACGCACAAGGACGCAATTTTCCATCCTCCCCCTTCTGTAGCCCCCTTCTGTTACAAATTGCTCTTTTAGGCAGTCGAAAGCCGTTTGGCAATCGGGGGTCCATTGTAATTTGGAAGAGGGCTTCTTAGCTTGGTCCCCTTTATCTTTGGTTTTCAGCAGTTCTGTTAAGGGGAGCGTGATTTGGGCGAAATTTGCTATGAAGTCTCTATAAAAGTTGGCAAAACCCAGGAAGGATTGCAGTTCTTTGCGGGTGGTGGGCGTTTGCCAATCTTGTATCGCCTGTATTTTGGCTGGATCCATTTTCAGACCCTCTTGGGAGATACAATACCCAAGGTAAGTGAGTTCTGTTTTATGGAATTCACATTTGGATAATTTGATGGGCAGTTTATTCCTCATCAAGGTGGCTAGGACCTTTTGTACCATTTGAACATGTTCTTCCTCGGTGTCCGAATAAATTAAAACATCATCAAGGTACACCACCACCCCTTTGTACAGAAATTCGTGTAGAACTTCGTTTATCATGGACATGAATACAGACGGGGCTCCCGTCAATCCAAAAGGCATAACTAAGTATTCATATTGTCCGAGGGGCGTATTAAACGCGGTTTTCCACTCATCCCCTGCCTTGATACGAATGTGGAAGTAGGCATCTTTTAGATCTAATTTCGTAAAGATCTTACCTTGGGCCACGACGTTGAGAAGGTCTCGGATGAGCGGTAGAGGATAGGCGTTGTTGGTGGACACTGCGTTCAGTCCCCGGAAATCTGTGCAGAGTCTGAGTCCCCCATCCTTCTTTTTTACGAAGAGGACCGGAGCGGCGTGGGGGCTAGAGGCTGGGCGGATGAACCCACGTTGAAGGTTGGTGTCGATGAATTTCCGGAGCTCTTCGCGTTCATGGAGACTCATGGGGTAGAGTCGTCCTTTGGGTAGCGAGGCTCCTGGTAAGATTTCCACCGCACAGTCCGTTCGTCGATGCGGGGGTAGAGTGTCCGCTTCCTCCTCCGAGAAAGCGTTTAGAAAAGGCCAGTAAGGTTCGGGTATTTGGTTGACTTCTTCTTGGGTAAGGAGGGCCTTTTCTTTCTGAGTAGGGTCTTCGCCCCAGTTTTGATTCCAACGGTGATTTTCACAGTTGGCGTGACTGAAGGTAATGCATCCCTGTGCCCAGTCTATGTAGGGGTTGTGATCACATAGCCATTTGCTGCCTAGGATTAACGGGTACTTGGCAGTAGAGCTAATGACAAAGGACCTCTTCTCCCAATGTTGTCCCATGCCTGTGATCACCGGGATGGTTTCAGTTGTAACAGGATTCATGTTGGTACCATCCATTTGTTCAAAGATTACTGGATTTTGTAAATCCCGAGTGGGTAAAACCAGTCCATTAACTAGAGCAGGGGCTATGATGTCTCTTGAGCAGCCCGAGTCGATTAGAGCTTGCACCCGAATGTGCATTTTTCTCTCTGGGTTGATCAGAGTCACGGGCATGAATAAAATGGACCCAGGTGGCCGGTTCGGTGCAGGAACGGGCTTGGGGCGGATCTGTCGTTTGGGCCCTTTTACGACAGATCCATCTCGTTTCCCGACTGGGGGCTCTCTGGATTGACTTCTGCGTTTGGGGAAGCGGGGTCGTATTCCATAACTTCTTCCGCTTCTAGTCCCCTCTCTGAGGCGGGCCTTTGGGAAGCGCCGCGGCCTCTGTTCGCTCGAGGTGCGGGAATCGGGCGTTGGAGAGTAGGAAATGGAGCAAGGGTTGGGCGCCTTAGTTGAAGCGGAGGTCTTTGCACAGGTCGGTAGGGGCATTGTGCTGCAAAGTGACCGGCTTGTCCGCATTGCAAACACAGCCCTTGTTGCCATCTAGCATCTCTCGCTCCACGGGTGGCGTACCCAGCTCCCCGTCCTCCCTTCTGCAAAGTCAAGGGTCTTCTTTGTCCCGTTTGTTGTTGTTGTTCAACCAAACGGACTTCCAAAATGCGATTCTCAACTTCGCATGCAAGTTGGATCCAACCTAACAAGGTAGGGGGATTGTCCTGCATGAGGGCTCTGTCCAAAAGTCTCGGGTTTAGTCCTTGCTTGAACAGGATGATTTTGGTGGACTCCTCACACCTAGGGCATTTGGCAGCCAATTGTCGGAATTTCGTGATATAGTCTCTCGCTGACATGCTGCCCTGTTTAATGGCCTGCAATTCTGTTCGGGCCCTGGTTTCCTCTAAGGGGTCTTCATATTGTGCTCGAATAGCATCTACCAACCCCTGGAGAGTATCGAGTTCTGGGGCCCCGATATTATATAGTCCTACGTACCAGTCCGCTGCTTTCCCTTGTAAGCGGGAGCCGAGATGTTCAATTTGGCTGGCCTCGCTGCCGAAGAGGTGTCCCCACCGGTTGAAGAATTGCACGACTTGCACTAGAAAAAAGCCCAGTTTGGAGGGATCCCCATCAAAAGTGGCTTCCAGTTTCACCCAACCCATTGGGAGGTCTTGCCTCGGAGCCGGTGCTGGGTAGAAGTCCGCCGGAAGCATCAATGGCACTTGAGGTATGGGGGGACCCGGTTGTGCTAGCGGTGCTGGTTGCGCTGGCGGCGGCATCACTGGTTGAGCCGGGGGTAGCGGCCTCGGCTGGGCTGGCGGTGGTGCTCTCGGCTGGGCTGGTGGTGGTGCTCTCGGCTGGGCTGGTGGCTGCAGTCTGGGTCGGGCAGGCGGCTGCAATCTCGGTCTGGCTGGTGGCAATGCAGGAGGTGCTGGCCGTAGCGGTTGAGGTGGAGGTGGTCGGTGCGGCGGAGTAATGATCGGCCGCTGAGGGGTGGGTTGGTGGGGTCGTAGTGGTGTAGGCCCCATCGGTTGGTTCGGAGGTGGTCTTACGGGCTGCTCCAGTGGCAAACGTATCGGCTGCAGCGGCGGGGTTAGTTGTGGTCGAAGCGGAAGGGGCCGCAGCGGCGAAGGCTTAATGGGTGGTGGGCCGCGCGGGCTTGCCCCTCTTGGTGTCGTGTCTCTGGGACGCACAGGCTGGTCTTGTGGCGCCGGTAGATCTTCCCCCGGGGTTTGCTGAATAGGAACCACTTCTAGCGGTCGTTGCGGTAATTCCTCCTCAGAAGGGGCCGGGAGTTCTTCCGTCTGACCCGGCCGAACTGTTGTTGGAGAAGCGGGAGGGTGTATCACTGTCGTCTCGGTTGGACGGGTTGGTCCCTCTCCTTCTCTTGGCTCCTCCGCTGGAGTCTCCTCGGGAGACGGATCCCCGTCCAATTTAGGGGGTTCCGTTGGAGTCCCTCCGGGCACCTCAGCTGGAGTATCCCCGCTCGGCGGAGTTTCGTTTAGTCCAGGGTGTTCCGCGGGCGATTCTCCCGGTTCTTCAGGGTAGGATTCCTCCTCTCCCGAAGGTAGCGGCTGCTGCGGGTCGACCTCCACTGGATAGGACATGACACTTTGAAGGGTGGCAATTTGTATCGCCATTTCTTCAGGCGAGATTCTCTCTCCTGCCCCCATTGACGAGATTAGGTGAATGGCATGAGCCAAACTTTCCTCCATATCGATCAGCCTAGCTTCCAACTGTTGCATTCGGCTAGGACCCGGTTGCCCCATCACGGAACCTCCCTCAGTTGTACTCACCGGGGAAAACGGCCCCCAGGGCGGAGGATCGCCTTGATCGACTCGCGATCTCGCTGCTAGAATTCCTTTGGCTAGGCCCGTCACGGCCGAGATGCCGGAGTCTACAGCATGGGTACGGCTTTGTATTTGCACCCAACTTTGCTCAGGAACTTCCGTTGGCTCTTTCCACGGGGCCAGTTCCGAATAATCCCAACTCAGGGCGCCGCGGTGAGATGTGTTCCCGTCCGTCCGTTCGGTCGTCCGGTTCCAAAACAGCCACGGTTGGCTGCTGTCCAGCTCAGGGACCGTCTCTAGGCTTCGGCGCCCGTCCATCGAAACTCTTGGATGTAGCCCTCCGGCCCGGCGCTCCCGTGTTTCTCGGGGTCGGGCTCCCCACTCCGACGGGGTGGGTAGCGAGAGCAAGGGAAGAGCTGTAGCCCTCGGCCTTGTCCCCTCACTGCTGAGGTCGATGAGAGGCGGTGTAGGCGTCGAAGCACCAGCCCCGGCTGGCACCTGCGATTCTTGGGGTTGCACTGTTTGACTGTCGGGGGACGCATACGGATCAAACAAAGGATCCCTGTCCGGGACTACCTTGGATTCCGCTGGGCCCGACTCAGGCATGATTGGTAACAAAATGTCAGACTGTGGCTAGATAAGGCACTCTCTGCAAGGTTCCCTTTAGAAGCAAGAATAAGTCCAGTGTCTGGCAAAGGAAGTTTTATTGCAGAAAAGGTCCATTATAGTCCACTGTCCTGAATAGGAGACTCAGGATGGTACATGATCATTGTTACCAATGAAGAGCAAGCATAGGATACAGAGTAACAATACCCATCTGGAACAGCCTCCCCCCACAGTTCTCAAAACAACATCTTTCAGTCCTGGGAAGCTGCTCTCCTTCAAGGCCAATGCTTGGTGGAACGGTGTTAGACACAACAATCTCCTCTGGTGGGAATGCTGCCTGGGAACTGGTGCACCTGGGGAGAAAGCACTTAAACACTAGAAGCATTAGAAAATGGAGTCAGTACAGTTTAGATACATACTGGACCTGACACCGGGGTCTCCGAGGGGGGGAATTGTTGCCAAGTAGGCCCCCTCCCCTGCTTTAAAGCCTGCTAGGAACTGTGTTAAAGTTTCCTGCGTTGCTGTTTTACTGCTGCACCAAAGACTGCTTTGCACGTGTGTGTTCTGATACACGTGTCAGTTTCCTGCCTGCGTGTCAATTACCCTGCTGCTGCAATAGACTGTGTAGTTTACTGACTCCATGTTTGGGTAACTGCACAAAAGGACTCTCTTTCTGGGCAGCCCTGCCCTGACCTGTATCTGGATTCCCAGTGTGTGTGTTTGGACTTTATTACAAGTGTGCCCCGTGCCTGCTTTGCCATCTGCCACGGACCGTGCCTGTTCCCTGCCTTGGACTGTGTTTTAAAGTGTTGTTCCCGCTGCCTCCATGGAAGCCTGCCTCATATGGGCCCAAGCCGCTGCTAGCAGCCGGGCGCCTGCCGGGGAAACCTCCAGCGAGCCTGGCTAGGCGCTCCCTGGTCAGTTCCCGCCTGGAGCCTCCCGCGGGTAGGTCGCCGAGCTTGCCCTCGCTACCGGGCAGCCTGCTATCCAGCCCCAGCTATGCCCAGCCGGCATCCATGTTTTCAGGCAGCCAGAAGACCCTGGGAAGAAGACTGCTTTGAGAAGCCATTTCGGCGAAGCGGGCACACCACGTCCGCAGCGAGAGCCCCTCGCCCCGCTCTGCATATCTTAGGAGCCGCCCCGGAGAAGGAACTAAGTGCCGACCATCCCAAGCACTTAGAGAATGCATCTCAAAGAAACCTCCGCATTCCAAAGCTGATGACATCAGGACAAGCCCTGTCCGCTGGAACATCCTTTCAGCCCACTTGGATTTCCCCCTCCCTCTTTTGTCCCCTCTTCCTGAGGTGTCACTTATCACAATCTGATTACCAAAGTGGCCCATCCAAGCCATTCAGTAGCCCATTAGACCCTTTGTTTTAATCTGTGAGAACCACCAAGTACAGCACCAGCCCCAGGGTACGTTTTGGGGTATTTAAGCTGGTCTCTCAGACCACTCGGTGCCTCGGCCATTCCCTATCCAGACCTCCTTGCTGTCCGTCTGTGGTCCCAGTGCTGGCACTGGGCCACCCTCGCTGCCGTGTCTCTGCTTCGCTCCAGGATAAGTGAGTATTCCCCCTATCATCGTTGGGAACCAGCTAATGCGAACGTCTCTGTATTTCCTACTCTGTATTTCTTAGACCTTGTATGTTCTTTGTATGATTGTGCAAGCTAGGCTTACGCTACACTCAATACACGTGTTTGGACCTTACTCCTTGTCTGCCTCTTTTTCACTAGAGTGTCTGGGATCGGGACCTCCGTAAACATAGGTTATGATCCTCGCTTAATATTAATAGTTACAGACTGCTACAGCTAATTCCCCATTATAATAAAAGAGCAGTTCTGGTAACAATGCAGTTATACAAACTGTTGTATAGATGTGAATACCCAGTGTGGTTAAATATATTTTGAATTAGCTTTTTTTTTAAGCAGATGTTCAGGTATGCAAATCTTGTGCCATCAATTAACCTTGAACATTGTCTTTGTATATCACTTCTTTGATTAGGGCCTAGGGCAGGCATACTTTCTCTGTACAAACTTGTTAACACCCCACCACATACTCTCTCTCTCTCTCTCTCTCTCTCTCTCTCTCTCTCTCTCTCTCTCTCTCTCTCTCTCTCTCTCTCTCTCTCTCTCACACACACACACACACACACACACACACTAATAGTACAGCAAATATTTTTTCATTGACAGGCAGGCTTGCCATTTGCCCACCTGTGTTCGGCAAACTCCCACCTTTGACCTCATTCTTCACCCTTGAGAAACTGAGAAGGAGGATTAAAAAGGCTGGAGAATGCCCTTCATAGTGATGATCTAGGGATTTCCCCATGTCCCTGTGGTCTTTACCCTAGAGATTAGTGAAAATTCCTATAACATCAGTTGGAAGTGGCATGACATCCCTCCCAGAGTCCACCCTCCCAAGGCACCACCCTCAGAATCTATCAGCATTTGCCAGAGCAGGGCTGGCATCCCTATCAGCAGATGATAGAGTGTAACAGCTTCCCAGTTCAATCTTAGCTTCTTAGTATGTGAGCCTACAAAGCCCCCCCAACCCCCTCCCCAGCTCTTCTTTTCTAATACAAAGCTTCTTTTCTAATACAAAGCTGGGCCTGGGCAGATTCTCTAATACAAAGCTTAACTTATTTGATGAAAAATATTGGCTACTGTTCACTATATTGTTGAGGAAAGGGGGTTCCAGGTATATGGCTAGGCATTTTGAAGATGTGGGCCCTGAGAATCATCCCTACAACTGGCCTCTTGTTTTGGGGAGCTTCAGCAAGATGTCTTCCCAAGTGTCCTCCACTAAACATTCCTCATTTGTATGTGCATCCATGCACATACACCACTTCTGTAAGAGTGAGTATACAGTGATTCTTTTGCACTTCATTAAGTTCTGTCAGTGCTAGTAGGGCTCAAAAGGAGACAACAGGGATTAAAAGAGTGAATTTGTGATACCCCACTCCTTCCTCCAAGCACCACTCCCAGAAGTGGGAGATTGCCACAGGATCCCAGCATCATTTCAGGGACCTCTGGGTCAATCTCTCATTTCTGGTGAGAGAGAATAAATCAGGGTCCTCTGGTGGTGAGTCCTTTGCCTGGCTATGGGCCTGGGCAGATTCTCAACCATGTCAGTCCTTGAAACCACCTGATAACACACACACTCACCACCCATTTTTCCAGCACTATTATTACAATCCACATCTTGAAGCTATCAGTCTTCCCTTGTATGTTACAATGTCAGGTGTAGTGCTAGGTGTACAATAATGTGTATATAAAGATAACACTAAGATTTCAAGGAATGAAAAAAGTTTTGCTTCTGCTGGTGCACTGTATGCACATCAGAGCTTACATGTGTGTCATGACTATCCTGTGGGCTGGGTTAATTTAGCTGTTTTGAGTGAGATGTCATGGAGATGTCTTGATTGATTTTGGCTTGAAAAAGATTGTAACGACCGTTCTCAGGAACTCATTCATCTCATGTAGTGTTCATACTTCAAGAAGTCTGTCCATAATAAGTAGAAACATTATTGGTGAAGTTGACCAAAGTTGTTGTTGTCAGTTGTTATTTCTCCTAAGAAATGGACAGTGGTAAATTTCCCTCTGCTATATAATAAAGGCTTTAATGTTCTAGTCTGCAGCAAACATTAATAATTAATAGAATTAAAAATTAAAATACTCTGACCAGAGACCCATAATTATAACTCTCTTTTGTCATGAACTCTTAACAACCTATGGTAACATTTTTTAGTTTGTAGGGTTTTTTAAAAGTAGGTTTTGTAGTATAATAGCATAGTACCCAAGCTTCACAAAGGTGTTTGAATAAAGTGAAGTGTATTGATGCCGAAAACTGATGAAGTGAATTTTGAAATGTAGTGCAATAAATAAAGTGAAAAATACGTACAACCGTTTTTTTTCTACTGAAGGACCTCTTTGTAGACCTCATTGGTGGTTTTCCCCTCAGGTGCTAGGATCGCCAGGCTGCTGGGTGAGCTCACTCTGAAGTAGGCCACATAGAACTGCCCATGTGAGAAGCAGTCCTCCCTCAAGTCAATTCTTGCCACCTTCAGTGTCTGCCCCTGGGACTTGTTGATCATCATAGCAAAGCAGGCCTTGAGGGGGAACTGCAGTCTCTTGAATTCGAAGGGGTTCTCTGATGGTATTAGTAGTATGTGTGGTACTGCCAGTGAACAATGTGGCCTCGATGATGTTCCTATGGTGGCTTTCACTCATAGTCTGGTGCCATTGTAGAGTTTGGATGGGCTCAGGTTCTGGAGCAGCATCACTGGAGCCCCCACTTTGAGGAGAAGCTTGTAGGCTGGGAAGCCAGGAGGGTTGAGTTTGTTCAGGAACTCCACAGGGTAGTGGACTGCATCATCCATTTGCACCACTGAGTCCACAGATCTGTACTCCTTTTTGAGTGACAAGTTGTGTTTCATTAATGATGGCAGCCTTGTCGATCTTGGGAGTCAGAATGGCACACTTGCACAGCCAGTCCATGGACTTCTCCATGATAGTGACAATATAAGGGTATATCGTGGCTGTTAGGTCTGCTAGGGTCATCACTACTGTGCTCAGACCTGCAGGGATGGTCACCTTTCCTTTGGACTGGGGATACGCTCCATCCCCTATTTTTAGTAGGAGTTCAGAGAATTCCCCGGTGGACACCTCACCTCTCAAGTGGACCCTCATGTTCTTTCTTAGAGAGAGTTTCCTGATGAGGGGCCACAGATACAACACCTTGACACACACAGTAACCTCGTCAGCTCGAGTTCCCCTTGGGATTACTGGCAGAATCTGCCGGAAGTCTCCAGCCAGCAGAACTGTGACTCCCCCCATCGCTCTCTCATTGCCCCTGACATCTTTGAGGGTTATGCTCAGTGCCTCAAAAAAAAACCTTAAGCACCATGGTGCTCTCATCCCAAACAATGAGCTTACAGTTCCACAGCACTAGGGCCATGTTGCTTTGTTCTGAGGTGCTGAACAGGGGTGTTTCTGCATGGAGTAACTTGTTACTCAAAGCAGAGAGCTTTCTGTGAAGCATTAACCCTTCACAGTTCTTCAGCTGTTTGTACAGCACTTCTAAGCTTATAAAAAGTACAGTCCGTCACAGTTACATATTATGAATTTCAGCCTCAGTTTCCCTGGAATCAGTGCATGCATTATTACAGCTCTTTGCAAAACTGTTTCCGTTAATTGATGCATTCTTTACTGAAAAATATGCCATCTTTACAAATGAGACTATTTCCCTTCTGAATTTAAAAAGTGTAAATGTATAAACTGCTTGCATAATGTGAAATTAAAATCATAGTAATTTAAAATGTGTGAGATTTGTTGATCTCTTGGGCTATTAGAAAAAGCCTTTGAAAAATTAAATAGCTATCTGTGGTTTGTGCTTGACAAGTTTTTCAAAGTTGTCTCCTGTTTTGTTAGCTATTTAAATAATCATTTGTCTACAGAACCTGGCAGGTTCCTATTCCACTGCAAACTTCTTTAGACAAAAAGACAGCTTTTCTCCATGCTAACAGGAAGTAAACTGAGCATGCTGTGAATCTGATTTCTAACTTGACTAGCTATGTTTAAATGCTGGCTATGATAGTTGGAGTTTGCCCCAGGGCTCTTTCTCTATTTCCCCTTCTTCTAATGGAAAACTGCTGTTTAGATTACCCTTTGTGAAGATATCAAGGGTTTCCACTGAGAGGAGAAATTCATGTTAATGTTCCTGTTTTACTTATTAATTTTCAAAATATGGAAAATATCAGTAGTAATATAGTTTAACGTTTTTTAGATTAGTGGAAGTTTTACTCATCCAGTTCTCTAAAGCTAGAAATATTTTTTTCAATTTATTTAGACAGATTTTATTTAAAAGGTACCTGTTTGTCCAATGTAGAGAATAGAATTGTATTTGCCACACTGTTGCCCACACATCCAATTTGTGGAGATCATTCTGGAGTTTTTTACAGCAGGCCTTGTTTTTCACCATCCTGAATAATTTTCTGACATCTATAAACTTGGCCACTGTACTGCTCACTGCTTTTATCTGCCCATCCATCTGCATCAGTATTTATTAATTTACTTTTTATTTATATACTGCCTTTCTCCACAATGGGACTCCATAGCAGCTTACGTCATTTTTCTTGCCTCCATATTATCTTCACAACAACCCTGAGAGGTAGGTTATGCTGGGAGTGTCTGACAGGATCAAAGTCACCCATTGAGCTTTCACAGCAGAGTGATGATTCTAATCTGGGTCTGCCACATTCATTGGGTGATAATATAATTTGTTACACACTCATACTGTGAGAATTATTGTCATGTGGTCTTGGAGAGGAATTTTATTTAATGCACAATTATTGTAAAATAATGCCCTACTCTTCCAAAAAGAGACCAAACCAAAATGCATCAGTAGAGTGACTGGTATCATTCAAAGACATTGTGTTATGGATCAACATGTAGAATTGACTGATCGAAATCATTAAGAAAAGAGACTGATTTAAATCGTGTCCAGTTTTAAAAATTTAAATTCATGTATTTGTGAACATATGTGCTTGCTGTTTGCTACAGCAGTTCAAAAATATTGCAATTAACCCCAATGCCACATGGTACACTTTCTTATTTTCTCTGTATACACAGAAGTATATGGGGTTGCCAGGTCCCCTTACCCTCCTGGCAAGAGGGGCAGGACCCAGCACCTACCTTTTAGAGGTCCTTGCATATGCTCACGCTCCCAGCACAGCATGATGACATCACTTTCAGGAGTGACGCCATCACACACGCCCTGGGAGTGCTACCAGGCTTCATGCCAGGCTGGACCAAACGGGCCAAATTGGCCTGGTGCAAAGCCTAGGAGCCCTCCCAGGGCCTGCATGATTACGTCACTCCTGGAAGTGACGTCATCATGCCGCACCTGGTGTGTTCCCTGGGAGGCCTGTTCCCACACATTTTCCCTCACCAGCCAGGTGAGTGGCGGGGGGGGAGTGTGGGAGTAGGGGATGCCCCACCTCCACCAAGGGACTGGCAATCCTAATACTAAGCAAGGTAATTTAATTGTAGGCTGCAAATTTATTTGGTCACATTTGGAATTTCTGAGTAAGCATGCAGAAGGTCACATTGTAAGTATCTGAAGCATTTCCAAAGCATTTGGTGGTAGTTATTGGGTAAACTAATGTTCATTCAGACAATGCCCATGTTGTTAGTTTGGCTGATTGAATTATAAATATTCATAGTTTAAGAACTAAACATTCATAGTTTAAGAAGTACACATGGTAGAGTTCAGGTACCTGGATTCCTGGTTCCTAATATCTATAATGACTTACTATTTCCTGAGTCCACTGAGATGCTTACTATAATAAATACAAGATATCATAGTCTTGTATAATACTCTACCTCAAAAGTGAAATATTTTCCCCATCATTATTTTTTGCAACAAAAATTATGCATACTAAATGTGTCTTCAACACCAAATGTTCCTTGTGTTTCAGGCTTTACTTTTGCAGTTGCTGGATGGAGTGGTTAATTGATATGTACTTGGATGTCTTTCTCAATACCAAACGTCACCAGAACTTCTGAATTTGTTGTTCCATGACAAATACTAGTCCAAAGTGAACTAACATCCATTATGCCAGTGTGAATCTTATATATGCATATGTATATTCGGGCCTAAATTTTGCATTGGAGAAGTTGGCACGAGGGGTGCACACCAAGGAAGTTCTGTTTCAGTTTCCATTCAGGGGGGTTCTGGAATAATTCCATTCCGTTACTAGTTTGTTCTGGGTCAGCTAGTGCCAGCTTGGAACTGATCCATTTGGGTTTTTTGTTTTCATGTGCCCTTTTCAAAGGGGGGTGGGTGGGAAAACAAGGCTCCCGGACAGCTGTTTTTGCTCTTAACTAAAAACAGCATCAAACATTAGTCCCTCTTCTAGTCTAAATCATTGACCCTTGAGTTTTCCTAAAGCACAGAAACCTCATGCACACAATAATGGAGCTATAGAAGGTGAGTGTCATCAGGTGAAGCAGGACGTAGGAGAGAGCTCCAACCAATGCAGTGCAGCAACATTTAAAACAATCCTGCTTCATGTTCACATCTTTCTTTTTCTATGGTGCCAATAACTTATTACCTTTGCATTCTGCTGTTGCCTGTTGCTGCTGTTTCCTTGTGCTTAGTAGTTTTGTTCCCACCATGAGGGACGAATCCAAATCCTTCCTTTTGATGCTCAAGGTTCTGCTGCAAAATAGGGCATTCTTGCCGCCAGTTTTCTCCATCACCCTAGTGCAGGCAGGCAGAATGATTGGCTGACACACATACACACACACCCTGCCGAAACAGACCTATGTTTTCCCCATTAAGTTTTCCTTTTGCTGTAGGGGCAGGCAGGATTGCTTTTGAAAGGGTGGAGTACTAGGTACACATTTGCCATTTGACTCAGAAAAAGATAATGCCCTGAAAGACTATATAAGCAATCTTAAACAGGTCTACTTAGATGTAAATCTCACCAGGGAAGTATCTTTCAAATTGCAGCCTATGACTGAAGTCTCCCTTCCAAAGGTTTCCAAAGCTGATAGGAGGGGAGGGGGTCTTGCCTTGTGATGACCTGACTGGCAGGAAGGAAGAGAATGCCATTTCCCAGGTAGCTATGAGGTGGTGAGTGGTGGGAAGATGCATTCACATGCATTGGTCTCATTCTCCCTTCCCGCCAAGAGAGTTAATAACATAAGGTCTCTCTCCTTTTGGGACCTGATTGGCACTATTTAGGAAAACAAGCTGCTGCCCTGCAAAGTGAGCCCAGTGCCTGCCTGCTGCTGGAAGGTATGAATCAAAAGGAAACACACAAACTTTTTGATAAGAGGGACTCAGTCATTACAATTTAGTTTCCTGGATTTGGTTCAGCATTCCGGAAATTGCTTTAACGAGCCAAACCAGCAATTTCTGTGTGTAATTTCAGATCTTTTTTTTTTCATTTTGCACACCCAACTTGAGACAGTAGGTTGATTTGACATACAAAAAGCAGAGAGCCCAAGATAAAGTAACAAGCAGAGGAGCAGGGCACCAGCAGTCTAGCTGAGTCATTTCATTCCCATTCTTATACTCAATAGCAGGGCATTTTTAGCAGTCTTTGCTGGAAAAATAATTACTGTAAGAAGGGGGGAAAACAGAAAAACAGAGGGGATTTTATTTGTACAAACCTGAAAATATTATCTATCAGTTACACTGGCCAGGCTATCTTTCAAATAAATGTGTATGCGCGTATTTGCATTTGTAAAATTGGCCAGTTTTTAGGGTGAAAATGAGGTAGGGGGCAATCTCTATGGTAACAATCAGAAGGTTGCTTGCCAGTCTCAGTTTGTAAGGCAAGGAGTTAGAACAGTGGTCCCCAACCCCCGGGGTTAGCTACCATGCCACACACCAGTGCCAGCAAAGGGGCGGGAAGGCAAGAGGCGAGGCAGCACACTTCCCTGCTTGCCTCCCCACTTCCCCTTCCGTGGCTGCGGGGAGCCTAGCAGCACTGGTGAAGGGCGGGAAGGCGAGCGATGAGGCAGCCTGCTTCCCCACTTGCCTCCCCACTTCCCCACTTGCCACACCGCCGGGAAGCCCGGCAGTGCTGGCGAAGGGGCGGGAAGGCGAGCAGCAAGACAGCCCGCTTTCCTGCTTGCCTCCCTGTTTCCCCACCTGCAGCACCGCCAGGGAGCCCAGCAGCACCGGTGAAGGGGCGGGAAGGGGCACAATTGTCACAAAATCATCCCACCCATCTCCTAATGCTCAGCCGAAACTTACCTTCCTGTAACTTAACCTTATCACACTAGATCTAGTCGTGCCCCCTGGAGCAGTAAATGTTTACCTTTTTCCATATGACAAGTCTTCAGATATTTGAAAGGGGGAAATCATGCCTTCTCCAGTCTATACATACTGAGTTCCTACAATATTTCTTCATGGGATTTGTTTTCCATGCCCCAAGCCGTAGCCATCTTTGTTGCCTTCCTTTGAACCTGTCTACATCTTACCTGAAGTTTTCTTCTTGTTAATGGGCAGGGATATATTAAATGGCTGTGTTGAATTGGCTTGGAAATTTTCTTAACAATCAAGTAGGTGCAAAAATCCTTTCTTTGTCTAGTAAACTAATCTAGATTTCACAACACCTTATACATTTTCAGTGCAATCCTAGACAGAGTTACATCCTTCTAAGTCCATTGCAGTCACTGCATACTTAGAAGGATTATACTGTTAGTTTGTCAATCCCTTACTGAAGTCATACTGTTAAAAGGCCTAGATCAAGATATACATCTTATCTACTTAATTAGTGTACTGTGACTTTCATTGGTAAAGATGCATTTTCATTTTGGAAACTCATTAGTCATTCTGTTATACCATTCTTTGCAAAGGAAGCTATCAAGACTAAGCACTGAATGCCTGGAATTTTGAATGAAATTTCCAATGGTGTCAAAGTGCATTGTTTACAACTGTGTTGCCATATTACCTTTGGCCTTCTAGGTGACCATGGCAAGTAAAAAAGATGTTTCCTCTTGACTTGGTTTATACAGTTTTTGCACGAGAACAAGGCTAAAATGTTGCATTAGCTAGTTCATTTGTTATTCAATTGAGCAATAAGGCCAATGCTGGTATTTACAGGTAGTAGTAGATTGGCAATCACAATCAAGATTAAAAATTTTGACCTTGCAGAATCCTTATTTTATAGAAAGGCTTAAGTGACAGTGGGCAAGTACTTTGTCAGGAACTCAAGAAAGCAACCAAAGAGAATCTGCATGATGTTTAATGCAAACATGAAGCATTGTACAGTTTTGGGGGAGAAGAACTGTAATGTTGTAGGGAAGGGCAGGAGCTTTGCTGAAAATTCCAGTCCATGCTTTCAGCCCAAATGACAATATGTAGGGGAAAAGTAATTAAACCTGTGCCTCTGCTTTTCTTGTTATGGTCAACACCATCATTAGGGGGTAGGCATTCACAGGTAGCAACGTGCATCTTTAAGGATAACTCATTCTGAAGAAAAGAACATATCTGAATATGAATATTATGTTTTGTAATGTATTTGGATTTCTGTTCTTAATATCATTGTCTGCAGATTGTCCCAGCTTTATAAGATACTCATCTCAGCTGTTATCCTAGTACTCTACTCAGGGCGCAATTATAAGAACATGTACCTGGGAGTAAGCCCCATTGATGGAACTCGCTTCTGATTAAACAGGTACAGGATTACACGGTATGTATCATATAACCTTAGATGTATGTGAAATTCTAACCAGAGTTACATCCTTCTAAGCCCATTGAAATCAGTGGACTTAGAAGGGTGTAACTCTTCTTAAAATGGCACTAATAGTAAGTGAAAACCATCACCTTATCCTAATGATTAGATTACAGCTTTCTAGGCCTGACCTTTTCTAAATCCAGCTTCAATGTCTGGCATTTCTCATTCCATATAGGGTAAGAATCTTTGTTGTAGAATTTTGAGCACCACTTTGCTTACATGGGAAATTTATGCAGTGATCTGGTAGTTGCGGCACTATTTAGCATTCTCTTTTTTCAGAAAGGGAATTGAGACAAAGCGTTTTCAGTCTGTGGGCCATTGTTTTCCATATTTGTTGACATTTTGTTGTTAAGATTTTGATGGACTCCGTTTCTGTAGCTTGAAATAGCCCTATTGGTATACCATCTACTCCCGATGATTTATTTCTCCCAACTGCTTTGAATGCAGCTTTCACTTCACTTTCTAAGATGTCAGGTTCTTCATCAAGAGATTCTTCTTTGAAAGAATCTGTCATCCTTCAGTCTCTTCTGTATAGTTCTTCAGTGTATTGTTTCCATCTTTCCTTTATTTTGTCCAGTTCAGATACTATATTTCCATGTTGATCTTACAGTATCCCTACCTGTGATTTGAATTTCCCTTCAATTTCCTGAATTTTATGGAAACAATCTCTTGTTCTTCCTATTTTGTTGTTCTCTTCAATTTCTTCACACTGGTTATTGTAATAGACAATGTCCTTCATACTGACTGTACTAATCTCATACTATGTAATCTGCCTTGAGTCTCAGTGAGAAAGGCAGACTATAAATGACATAAACAAACAAACAAACAATAAATACTGTTCAGAGAGGTAGGCTGCCTTTTTGTAGGTCCCACACAGCTGTCATTGCTAAAATTCATTGACCAATTCTCTGTGAATTTTTCTGATCTCCTTTTAAAACCCCTTAAACTAGGGGTCATTACCACATTTTGTGGCAGCAGATTCTTTATTCTAATAATGAATTGTGTGAAGAGCTTTCTTTTTCTGTTCTGAATCTACTGTTGAGCAATTTCATTGTGTGACCTGGAGTTCTAGTATTGTAGAAGGAGCTATTCTCCCTGTCTCCCTACACATTGCATAATTTTGTAAATCTCTGATCATGTCACTCCTTAATCAATTTGAAAAAGTCTCATGATGCATTAGACATGCCTCAAAGAAAAGATTATCCATTAGGTGATCAGTTTGGTTGTTCCTTTGTTTATTACTTCCATCTCTAAAATATGTAGAGCTGCTGTAGCGCAGTGGTTAAGTGGTTGGGCTGGAAGTCAGCACTCTGGTTTCAATTCCTCTATTGCCGTGAGCTCAGGAGGTAGCCTTGGGTAAGCCACTCCACCCTAGTTCCCTTTCTGTATTGTGGGGATAATAACAACACTGATTAAGTTCACTGCTCTGAGTAGGCACTAATCTGTCTAGAAGAGTGGTTTATAAGCACACTATTTTATATTTTAGAGACTGGCCAACCAGACCTGAACACAGTATTCCAAATGTGACAAAACAATAGCTTTATAATACTGCCCATTTTATTTTCTTTGTCCTGATAATCTTTCATATGAAAGTTACCTTTTCCACTACTGCATTCAGTTGATGTTGCCCATTGTAACTCACTGTGATGTAGAGGTAAGTATTGGACCAGGAGTGGGGAAAACCAGGTTAAAATCCTAATTCCGTCATGAAGCTCATTGGCTGACCGTGTCCCAGTCACTTTCTTTCAGCATAATCTATTTCACAAAGTTGTTGTGAAGATAAAGTGGGGAAAAGACCATACACAAGTCTGAGCTCTTTAGAAGGGCAGGATAAGACCTGTCACAGATAGATGCCAAGATCTTTTCCTGGATAGTGTCAATAAATTTAGACCCTGTCAGTACTAAATGGCGTTTTGCACCAGTGACATTAGTTAACTTTAGTTTATAGTAATTATCCTGGCGTTCCAGGTTACCACTCCTCTTTAGCTACCTGCTGACCCAAGGGATTCCATTCCAAATGACCCAAAACCAACTTAAGTTGAGCCAAGAGAAGGCTGCTTCCTGTGTATTATAGCAGTAGTTTATTTAAAGGTGCGGTAAAAGCGGTCATCTTTCCCCTTCCTCATGGGAGATGCTCAGTACAGACAAAGGGAGGAAGACAGGTTTTAAAAAATCACAGTAAAGCAGGAACAAGGTCATTAAGAATTCAAATATCCCTCGCCCCGTTGGTGGCAGTGTAAACTACAATTCCCATCATTCAAAGCCTTAAAGAGGCAGCACATATTTCTGATAGAGCTAATACAAGCTTCTAAGCTGTGGCTAACAGCACAGTAATACCATTTGCCATTTGGTTGCTAGTTCACCAAAAATGAAGAGGCCCTTCTGGAGCTTGTCGCAGTCTGCTTGCTTTTTCACCATATTAAATATTTTATTGACATCTGCAAAATTGTCAGTCTCACTGTTCATCCTTGACTGCAGGTTATTTAAGAATAAATATCGTGGATCCTAACAGAATCTCACTATTTACTGTTTCCATTGTGAAAATTGTCTATTCATCCCTGCCCTCTGCTTCCTGAGTTTTAGCCAGTTTTCTGTCTATGAGTATGCATCTATTGATGAGTATTGATGAGTGTGCATATGTGGCATTTCTTAGAGGCACCAAGAACAACAGACAATGATAAGTAAGCACACAGCACAGTGTATTGCTCCATATCTCATATTGGGTGTGTGCGTATATAGTGTACACATCATCTGTTGCTAAGCTCTTGCTACTAGGGGACAGTCTACACATGCTAAGGCATCACAACAATACACTTTTCATTCCAATCACATTTCCTCCCACCCAAGGGACAGAGAAGAGCTGCAGAGAGGCAGGAAATCATTTAAATTCCTTCTGGAACACATAGCTATGCCAACTTTGACTGTATACAGAGCTGACAGGCAGGCTACAGGCTTTTGCTTGGAGCATGTGTAGTGTATACTCAAGGGACAAACAAGAACTATAAAGTTATCTCAAATTGGCATAATGTTTGCATTTGACCGTAGAATGAATCTCCATTAAAACCAAAGAGACCATTCTCAGAGTTGATTTGCAACTAATGAAATGCCAGCTAGTAATGAAGCTCAATCTTCTACTGGCTTATTCTGAAGTAAGTACCATCCAGTTCAATGATACTCTTTAGAAAGTGGTCATAGGACTGCAGCCATATTACGAAGTCTTTTTTCCCCCAACTAATCATCCAGAGAAAATGAATCTTCTTTTAAAAATCTGTGTGTTAGTAAAATACTACATTCCTTTATGGTGAAAGCACAGAAAAATTCCTTAAATGACATATTTTGTGAAGCTATTTTGTGAAAATACCTTGGGTCCCAGTAATTATATTTGTAATGTATTTATCCATAATAATTATAGATTTAAAGCTTTAAAAGGGGGGGGGTATCCAGACACTACCTAACACAATGTAAACACGACACAAGCAAGTGGGGTATGGAAAATAGAGGACAGGAGATGACAAGAACAACAGCATAAAGTGCCACTGCAAGGTACAACAGATAACAAGAGGAGTGAATATTTGCATCTCATTAGTTGGATATGAAAAGCACAGTGAAGCCCTGAATAACTGGGGCTGGAAAGACAACTGTCCAGCTGATATATATACTTTGACACACCTCCATGAATTTCTATTCATGGAGCCAGTTTGGTGTAAAGAGCGTGGGACTCTAATCTGAAGAGCCGGGTTTGATTCCCCATTCCTCCACATGAAGCCAGCTGGGTGACCTTGGGTCCGTCACAGCTTCTAGGAGCTTTCTCAGCCCCACCCACCTCTCAGGATGATTATTGTTATGGGGATAATAATGACATACTTTGTAATGTATGCCCTCTCTGAGTGGGCATTAAGTTGTCCTGAAGGGCAGTATATAAATAAAATATAATTATTATGTTGTTATTATTATTATATAAACTCTATAATGTACTAAAGGAATAAAGCTGATGTGAAAAAATGATGCATATCGTTCGATTACATGAATGGATCAGGGCAGATCAGAACAACTCATGCCACAGAGAGTTCTGGTTAGGTAGGAGTCAGACTAGCTTGGTCTTGTCAGTATTTGGAAGCTCAGCAAGGTCGGTCAGGGTTAGTAGTTGGATGGGAGACCAGTAAAGGAGCCTGGAGCTGCTATGCAGAGGAAAATAATGAAAAGCCACTTCTGTTCCTCTTCCACCTTGAAAACCCCATTGCTTTGGGATTGCCATGAGGCAGTTGTGACTTGTTGGCACACAATTACTCTATTATTGTAGGAGTTTGGAAGCAATCCAAATGACAGATTGAATGGTTGTGTGGGTTATGCAGCTACTATGGCCACCCATATCCTGCATCATGGACATTTCCCCTATTATTCCACTTCCTTCTGATAATGGGATAGGAATGCACCAACCAGCAGCACTAAAACACCCCAGTGTGGAAAGGATCTATGTCTATCTGATTAGTCCTGTCTACACGCTTGCTGACAAAAGGTTTGTGAAGTAGGAATTCCATTGGCCTCAGCTGGAGCTGAACGGAGAGCTTTGTCAGCCCTGAGACACAACTCAATCAACCTGCTTCTGTTTCCAGGAACGAATGTTACTGTAGATGTGTGCCTCACAGTTCTAAGTGTACTGTAGCAGTGCTACATACTAGTAGCGCAACTCTGTGGCTCTGTAAGGCTCATGTAATTTTCCTGTTGGATTAGGTCAATTTAAAATGTTTATACACTTGACCATGTAATCACCGATATCCTCAGTTTATTCCATAAGCATCTTTGATCATTTGTATTTCAACTCATATGGGTTAAAAATAAAGGTCTTACTACAGCACAGAGCTATCCCCCCTTATAAGGTGATTGTCGTGTCCTGTTTTGAACTCATATTAGTTTCTATGTAGCATGCTCACAGTTTAAATCCATGTATAATAATGCTTCAGTATCAATTTTTAAAGAGCAAAACCACTTTGGAAGGAGATATGAAGCAGCAGCATAGGAAGAAAGGTGTCTCAGCCCCTCTGTGTCCAGTGTTTATTCAACCCAAATCAGCCCCAGCTTATATTTACTGCCCACAGAACACGTTAAAAAGAAGTTCTGCATTGCCTTGCACAAAACTCAGGTTTTTTCATGGTTTGCTTTGAGTCCTCAAGTGCTAGGTGATTGACACATACATGTACACCAGCCCATTGAAGCCCAGCATGGTACAACATCCAGTTTGATCGGGGTGGGGGAGGGATGCTGGATGGGGAACAGCATTAAGTATAAAGAACACCTATTTAAATGAACACACACATAAATGGCTGTAGCTCAGGCTAGCACAATTCACAGCAGGAGCTCCCCTTTAGCATGCTGTCTGAAAGCTCAAAGTGAGGCTTGGGGGGGGCGCTCTGGATGAAGGGACTAGGATCAGGAGGCTCCTCAAAGAGGTCACACACAGACCCAAACATTCACCTTCCTGTTGGGCTCATGGAGAGAGTACACTGGCAGGCCGTGCTTTTACTCTCCCAAGTCCATTTCTCACTCAGGCTGTGTTCCCCTCCCACAAAATACCCAGGCTTCCAACTCCCCCAGGAGCATCTCTCTATCTAGTTAATAGAATCACTGGCACAACTTCAAAAGGTTCTTAAAGGTAGCATTCAATATAGCAATCGAAGATGTATCATAATTGATTACAGTAGTTGATGCTGTTGAAGCATAATTATATTTATAGCATGACTATTATTTCAAATAAAACATCTAATTGGACAAAAATGTAAATATAACTCTAGAGTTAAATAAAATGTGCATTTACAAGCACACATACAGACACATTCACAAACGTACTAGGTAGTACATAGCCTCATACTACTACAGGTAGTTATAACAGCCTATAGCTACCATATAGCAACCTATAAGGTAAAAGCAACTTTATATTACTTGGTATATTTGTAAAATAAACTTGTATTTTCCCTTGATACATGAAGAAAAGAGCATGAATTTTGCCCAACAATTGATGCTCAAGGGAGGACAAACTACTGTACTGAAACTGATAATAAGAAAAGTTAAATTAATATATCTTGCTATAATCAGGAACTTAGAACTCTACCGGGCTAGTCGTAGAAAATCTTTTGTACAATGGTACAATGGTACAATCTTTTGTTCCAAATAAATGGATGCAGTCGGTTCCATTCATTATAATCCTCCAGAGCAATGGCAAGATGGGGCTTGCTTGGAAATTAGATGAGAAACTATACAACTTCTGAGAAGTATCACATGTAATTTAACAATTCAGTATTAGAGAGCAGATCTTCAGTTGTCCGTGCACAAGCATACACAAGGGTGTCAAGTGTGAATTCTAGGCATTTCCAGTTAAGATATTTTATGCAGTTCAGCTGAGAAAGACCGAACTGTGCTTGAGATCTGGGGACTGTCGGATTTGGTAACATTAGGCATGATGAATCCACATGAAATTACTATTTGTTCTTCTACTATAGCATTTTACAATTCCAACTTTGGAATTTGAGAGCTGTCATGGGTGGAAGCCACTAAGGAAATGCTAAGGATCCCTCTCTCACGGCTTTTTACGCTTTTATGTTTTTTCCAGTGCTTTCAGTTCTCTACTTTTTGCTGTTTGTTTCATATTTGGTTTGTTTGATTGGAATGTGTACTAACTCGGTATAATTTTTATATGCAGTTTATACATATAATTTATTACACTGATGTATAAATAATGCTAAAAAATGCATACATTTTATGGGGGGAAATTTAGTGCAGGTAAACAGAGAGTGGCATGAAAAGGAAAACTTGAATCCAATAGAGTGTTTCCATGGATGGAAGCATGTCTGCCTTTGAAGTGTGACTTTCTTGCATGCCTCCTCCTACTGCAGCCCGAAGTTGCTCCTGGGCGTCGGCATTGGGGGACATTTGGGCCTGCAGCAGGAGGGGGAGGCACAGCAGTTGTGCTCAATGAGTACAAATCCTTCCATCTGTGGAAACACTCCAATGGATCTAACCCAAAGATGGATGTGATTCACACAGGACAGAAATGAAACAAAAACAGATATCTGGGTTTGAAACAGCAGGGATGAAAAATTTGAAATCATCTCTAGTTGCCACCTTGTGCTTTACATTGTCACTTAGAAGTCCTCTGTGTGAAAATAGACACTTGATCAACAGGAGATAACCAGTGGGTTAGCCAAGGATTGGTGACCCGGAGTTGTTTCAAGAGACTTGCTATGAATGAGTTCGCAGGCAGTCAGTTCATGGTAGAGGGTATCTAAGACTTCAGAAATATGTGGTTTTCCTTTAAAATGAAGACAAAATGCAGATGGTAAATTAGCATGATAAGAGTGTATAGTTTCAGTAATAAAGGTTCTGTCTCTAAAATGCACTTGTAAACTGCAAAATAATAATGTGCATTTCCTGAAAGTTAGTATGTGAGAACACCTTATACTTTATGCGAAAATGATGCAGAGGGGAACAGCCTCTAGCTATTCTGCTGTTCCTTGTGCTTCACATTCTTTGATTATTAAATCTTCACCCTTGAGTAAACAAAGGTTATGTTTTGGAATCTATTACTCTGTATGTTGGTGCTGCACCATTCAACTAAACGTCTTGAAACTGTAGTCATAGATGGCTGTAAAGAACATTTCCTGCTTCAAATCAGAGTTAGGTTCTTGTCGCAGTGAGGGAAACATGGTAATCTAATCTAGTGTAGCCACTGTCTCTTTCCTGTCAAAACAGTAATACTTGATTATGAAAATTTTGGAAGTCATTTAAGCAGTGTTGAATGTGAAAAAAGAAAGCAAAAAACCGACACCGTTGGCAATACAAAGGAGGCAGACTTGAATAGAAAGATGGTAGGTTTCTTTACATTTTGGGGCTCAAATAGTTCCTGTCAAACACCTGCAAAACACAAAGTGTGCCACCTGAATAAGGGAGAATGGCATTTAAGCCTAAACACCAGCTCCACGGCAATTTCTTCTCTCCTTGAATCCCTGAAGTGTAGACACAATTATCCATGTTGTGGCATTCACCAAGTTATACATTTCTCTGCCTCCACTAGTCAATGGTGCAGATCAGACATGGGGGAAAATGCATGAATAAATGTGCCTAAATTTATAATGGACTGTGGAGATAGTAACTCTCCCTCCCTGTTATCAGTGATGTTCTGAAAGCAGCTTCATTGATCCTGAGGAGGGGGTTTATGCATGACCACTTTGTCCATGCAGTGTTGCACCCTGCAGACAACCAGCTGATTGTCTGGGGGCCAGGGGCGGGACCACTGCGCTCATGCTCGCTGTTCCTCCCCATATTTTCTGTGAATATGTGCAGCTGTCGTGGATACTGGATGTGACATGAGAATGCCATTTTGGGTGGCAACACTGACTCTTTTATTATTATTATCATTATTATTTGAATTATCCAAAACACAATCAATAAGCAGAGGTCACATGTTATTATTAATTGGTCTTACTAAGCTGATACAAGTTTCCACAGGAGACCTAAGTATCAACCAGATATCGGCGTAATATGTACGGTGTTCCAAGTAGCACCGTCTTTTGCAGTTCTGTAGGTGTTGTTGTTGTTGTTGTTGTTGTTGTTATTTAATCTTATATTCCACTCTCCTCTCTTACATGGGCTCAGAGAGGATAACAGCTATGAATAAAATCACATTTAAAACCATAAATAAAATATGCAAATTGATTAACATCTCTTGATGGCAGACCCATATTACCTAGCCCCAGCCCCATGACTCAAGGACAATATGTTGTTCTCCACTGACATATTTTGCACTAATGGTAGCTAAATCACATAACCACTTTGGGAGTATTTTCTGCCCCTTGCTTCAGCGAATTTACAAAAACAAAATTTAGAAGACACAAGATATACATAAAAATGTGCATACATATAGATGCCATTAAAATTTTATAAAGGAGCTGGGATAGAATCTAACTTAATATTTAAGACAAATAACTTAAGCAAAGTAGTTTTTCATCGAGTTTTTTTGGAATGTTTATAAAATAGCCAGATTACTATCTCCTTTTGTTGTGTAATGTTATTGCATGAAGCTGGAGTCAGCAACTTCTTTCACTAAGTAATGGAAGTCCATAAATAGACCTTCTACAGCATTTGTTCCACATGGATTTTTCCTTTTAAAATAAAGTAACCTCATCCATTCCCCATTCCCAAGATATTCTCATTTTTGTAAAACATAGCTTAGTATCTTAACTTGCAATAATATTTTCAAGCAAACTTACACCAATGCTCTCTAAATAAAGTTTGAAATTGGGGAGCACTCCAATAAGCTTTTTATTTATTTTATGTTTAACCAGCAGAAGCAGAATTAGGTCACAATTATCCCACCAACAAGGTCCAGACACATGGAAGCAAGGAAAAGCCAGATATTCTGGTTATGTTAAATTGTAAGTAAGTAGCTACGTTGAAAATAGTCGTGGAAAATGTTCCATGTGCTGGCACAGTTAAATAGCTTGAAAGAGGCAAAGAAAATGCACAGGAGCCCTTTCACTGTAGATCTGGCCTCCAAGGAGGACTGCAATGTACATATTTATTTTATCATCCTTTACTATAAATTAGATGTGTATAAATTAACATCTGCTCCTGCTTGTTGTACTGTACTCATGAGTGTTAGATCAGCCTAGGTCTGGCCTCTGACCATCAGAAACAGCTTGCCTGAAGAGGTCAGCAGGGCATCATTTCTACCAGTGTTTAGAAAGAGATGGAAGACAGTCCTATTCAGGAAAAAATTCAGTAATGTTTTAGGGCATATTTACAAGGTTTTTAAAAATTCTATCTTTCTCTACAGAGTTTTAAAAATTCAAGTTTAATCTTTTGTATGTGTGGCACTGACAGGTAGTGGATCTGTTTAGAGATTAATTTTAATGCGAATGACTTTTTAATTATTACTGGTGATGGGGTTTTTTTGTAAGCCACTTCGAGCTCTTCTGGAGATAGGCAAGATATAAATATTTCAAACCAGGTACCAAAGGATCCTGGAGTCAGATCTAGTATCCCAGACAATGACAAAAATATTGGGGAAGAAAAATATCACCTTCCCTAGATTTTACTGCTGTAATAATCATAATTGTTTATACAGCATTTGGGCTTATATAAAATACTTCAGACCTTAGTTCATTCAAATGAAGTTCAAGGGAACAAGCAGCTTGTGTTCATTCCTCTTTTGTACTGATCTTCCTCATATTGAAGCGAGGCTGAATCCACACTTACCGGCATAGCGGGGAACAGTCAGATTTATAGCGCCTTCCTGGCATGATTTCTGACATCATTGTGCCACTTTAATGTCCCTTAATTATGCGCAATTAGAGCTTTCAGACCAAACAGTCAGGTGAACTCTTGTATTGTATTCTCTCTTCCTCAACCCATCTTTGGCCTGCCTCCTCTAGTAAACTGGCCAGGGATACACTGTCTGTTCTAAAGGAGACACTTAAGGCAACAGCAACAGCTCAGTGGATTTTTGCCAGGGAGAGGGGAGGACTCTGCCAATGTAGTTTTCATAAAAACAGGAAATATTATCAAAGTACAACAGGTGTGATGTACTTTCTTTACAGAAGGATGCCGTTGTCCTCTGTATCACGATCTTTCATCTCTGTGTCAACTCCGTTCATCTTTACACTGAAGGGAGCAAAAGAACCATTAGGCTGTGGAATAACTAAAGAGAGGCTAGGCTTGGATTTGTTCCACAGTCTCTTATCCTTGCGCAACCTTGCTTGAAAAGAATAGGATGAATGCTTGTTTGCACAAATGTCACAGATGGGACCTGGTTATTAGAAATGTTCTCTGATTCCATGTAATTTAAAAGATTGAGAAGCACTGGATTTAATAGGATTCTTTCAAACGAAATTTTGGCCTTTCCCATAATCCATAGTATTATTTGTTAATGGTCTTTGTATTTACTTCCTGGTGTGGCTTTGAATAACATAAGCATCTTCTCCATATCCTGACACTCCACCCCAAAATTGTAAATAATGTCCTCTTCCAGCACACTACCTCCTTCCCCCACCTACAATTCTGCCAGGTGGACAGTCCCTGCTGAGATCACTAATTCACCAATTCTCTTTGCCGTTAGTAAAGTAGAGACTTAATGAGCTGTTGCCCTCTCACCTACACCTGGGCTCATTGAAATTCCTATCTGGAGCTGCTAGAATGACTTTCCTGTGACTTAGACTTTATCTGTGTATGCCAACTGCATGAGGCCCTCTGCCATTCCCTTAACACCATGCATGGTTTTACTTCCTTACCATGTTGTGGGTCACAGCAGGATTCCAAAGTGCTGAGCAAGATTTTCCCCAGGGCTCGCTTAGATATGTTCTATAAAGCACAAAACATTATTAGGGAATATTTAGGTTCAACTAAGTTTGTATGCACACATCTCTACAGAGACACATCAACAACACACTGGCTTTCTGAATTAAGTATCATATAGAATGTTACTGTAGGAGGGCCCTTTGTAATGCAACTTTGGATCAAAGAAGCCATGGAAGATAATTTTGGCATCGTTTTCACTTTAGATGTTTTGACTAGCCTCACAGGGAACTGATAAATATGAGACAGCAGTTTCAGAAGCTAGTTCTTATGCAAATAGATATTTGATCAAGAAATACACAGTGCAGAATACAAGTAGGAAGGGAGGTAACCAGGAGCATCTGAGCAAGGTTAACAAGACCAGCGCTGTGCATTTACCCTTCCTGTCCCCCCCCCATTACTTAAATCCTGGGCTTTTGGCCCTGGGCTCTTAGTCTATGGCTTCCAGTCTGTGATCCTCCATGAGTTGTGCTGGAGGAACCACGACATCCATATGGCTCATCACTTGCTCTAAGCTTAATGGTAGTCTGTTAGGTGGTATATACTTTTGCTTCTATTGTTTATTTTTATTGTTTATTTGCCTGTTCTCTGTAACCTGCTTTGAGTGTGGAGAAATTGGGATAAAAACATTCTGATAAACAAACAAGAAAAGATGGCCATGCCAAAGGTATTCAGAGGGGTATAAATGCATACCAGTAACTGATGAGTAGTCCAAGAAGCATAGGTGGGTAGTATATATGCCAGTACACACCACAAATGACACAGGCCAAGTTCACACATGGCCCCAGTGCATGAAAGGGTATTCCTTCCCCACCTTGCACAGGATCTTCAATGTGACCTAGGACTGATACATGGAAATGAAAACACTGGTGCAAGTAGCCTCCTCATGCAATTGCTCATCCCTTCTTCATGGTATATAAATGGGCTTATTCATCTAAACATGGTAAACAATGAAAAATTTACACAAAGCAGGAAGAGAGGGGAGAGGCGAGGCTAACATATGCTCTTGTGCTCTGTACATAACACACTAGTGCTTTCTATGAACTATGTTAGATTTGGAAATTTTGGATACCAATTGTTTTTACATTTGCAATTGTGAATGTAGAGAAGGATACTGTGTACTGAGCCATGTGAGTCATTTTGACAGAATCTTGGAACCAGAAGGATGAAGGCCATATCAGAAATCTGTAGAGCTGACACATTACAACCTAAGTCTTCATTTGCTATTCAGATGTGATCAAACTGTCAGATTTTGGCATATATTCACAGATGGATGAAAGGAAGCAATGTATGAGACATGAGGAGCGACAGGTGTTCAGGTACTCTGGTTTTGAGGGTGTATATCTAGTGTTGGGAGTGTGAGACAGGTGCCCAACCATCTCCTTGCTTGAGCTAGTGGAGGTGGTCTCAGAGGTAACGTTGAAGACACCTATACTGGTTGTTTTGGGGGACTTCAGCATCTATGCTGAGGCTACCTTGTTGAGAGCACTCAGGATTTCATGGTCTCCATGACAACCATAAGCCTGCCCCAGGTAATAACAGACCTCACACACTGTGCAGGTCACACTCTGGTGACCCAAACATGAGGGGACTGAAGATAGTCCCTTTCTCATAGACAGATCACTACTTGCTGAGGTTCAGAGTTACAAGGGTACCAAAACTCTGCAGTGGTGAGTGGTTAAGATGATCTGCCTTTGTATCCTGATGGATCCATTAGTGGATTTCCATTTTGATATGGTTGGCACTTCTGGAATGACCCAAGCAATTGACATGATTGACCTCTGGAATGACCCAAGCAATTGACATGATTGCTCCTAGACGCCCTCTCTCAAGCTTAAGAGCCTGGGCAGCCCCTTAGTTTACTGAGGGGCTGCAGACAATAAAAAAACCAGGGAGATGGCTAGAGTGACAGTGGAGAAAGACTCAGGACGAATCCAACAAGGCATGGGCTAGAGCTCATTCTAAAGCCTACTCTGTGGCAGAGACAGTGGCAAAACCCTAATATTTCTACACCACCATTGCATCTGCACAATGTAGGCCTGTAGAATTCTTCTGGGTGATCAGGGGCCTATTGGGTTCTGGCTTACAAGAGGAGTTGGACTGCACTGCATCCCACTGAAATCATTTTGCTAAACATTTTGTGGATAAAATTTCTCACATCTGCTCTGACTTAGATTCTATATTAGCAGTGACAGGATTGGATGGTCCCCAGATGTCAACTTGTCCAGTTGAGTGGATCCTTTTCAGTTTGACCAGTATGAGAATGTGGAGAGGATTCTTGAAGTTTGAGAGCTACTACCTGCTTGTATGACCCTTGTCCCTCCTGGCTGCTTGAATCTGCCTGAGTGTGTGTGTGTGGGGGGGGCTGGAAGACTGGGTTCAGGAGACAATAAATGCCTCCCTGAGAGAGGGGGTGGTCATCCTGCCTTGAAGCGGGCAGTGATGCATCCACTCCTTAAAAAACCTGCTCTGGACCCAGAAAAGTTGAATAACTAGCATCCACTCTCAAACATACCATTCTTGAGCAAGGTAATTGAATGAGAGGCAGCTAGGCAACTTCAGGAATTCCTGAATGAAGTGGATTGCTTGGATCCTTTCCAATCTGAATTCAGGCCTGGTTGTAGTTCTGAAAAGGCCTTGGTCACCCTGCTGGATGACCTGCCATGGGAGAGGAATGGGGTGTGTGTAACCATGTTAATTCTCCTGGACCTCTTGGCAGCTTTTGATACCACCAATCATGGTATCCTTCTGGAATGCGTTTCAGGGGTGGAGCTATATCCTGTTCTGGATGGGGTTGCACTCCCCCTAAAGGAGCAGGATCGTAGCTTGGGGTGCTGCTAGATCCAGGCCTCCTGTTGGAGTGGTGGCCAGGGGTGCCTTTCACCAGCTCTTGCTAGTAAGACAGCTATGGCCTTCCTGGGCAAGAAAGATTGTGTCACTATGGTGTATGGCCTGCAACATCTAGATCAGATTACTGCGATGCTCTTTACTTGGGGCTGTGCTTGCAAACTGTCTGGAAGCTATAGTTGGTACAGAATGCTGCAGCCAGAATGTTGACTGGAGTGGGTTGCAGGGAATGAATCACTCCAATCTTGTTCAATTTACACTGGCTCCCAGTTTGCTTCCAGGCTCAATTCAAGGTGCTGGCATCAACTTTTAAAGCCCTATATGGCTTGGGGCCAGCATACCTTAAGGGCTACCTTCTCCCACGTGAACCCACTCCAGTCATCTTTGGAGGTCTTGCTTAAAGTGCCCCTCATCATCTGAGACACAATGGGTTGCAACCTGAGAAAGAGCTTTCTCAGTTGTGGCACTGAAGCTTTGGAACTCCCTCCCTGGGGAGATTCATCTATCTCCCTCTGTCATTGTCTTCCACCAACCACTGAAGACTTTTTTGTTTTGTTTGGCATACCCCCAGTAATTTCTTATTGACCTCCTCCCTGGTTGTGTTGTGTTTGTGTATCTATATATATTTTTACAGTGCTGTTTTAATGTTAAGTGCTGTTTTAATGTTTTACATATTTTAATGCCTTGAAACCCTATTTGGCAGCATACAAATGTTTTAAATAAATACTCAAATGCAGTAAGGAAGAGACTGGGCACTGGGGTGACAAAAAATTATACTGGTTCCAGCAGACTGATCCAAGGCAGCTTTGTTTTTTGGTGCTGTAGCATCTTTAGACATTCATATGCTCAAGTACTTCTATGTATCACTGAAGGATCAAAATGTAGTTGGTCTAACTCAAGGTTAAGGCAGTATACTCAGTTCCCTATTACCGTAGATATCTACTAAGAATCTTGCAAATGTCTTGCCAGGTGGACTCTTAATATTCTTCCCAGGGTGCTGTCGGTCATCCTATTCATTAACAGCTTTTTATCACTACCTGAGTTATGATACATGACTGCACACAAGAGTCAAAGCACTGTTCTCACAGCAGCATGACACACTGCTTGATGGATCGTCTGCTCAGCTGGAATGATTTTCAAAAACACTGCTGGTCAGTGAGGGACCTGTCAGAATCCTGACACAGGATACAGCTATGCTTACTGTCAATCATAATCAGTCATACCACTTTCATAGCATATCCTTCATGGTTTGTTATTGATCTGAACAGGAAGCGCTGTCACATCAAAGACATGACAGCCCTACTAAATGAGGTAAGACAACAGGAGAATGCTACATTTATTCCCAACAAACATCCACAGAGTTCAGGCGCATTTTAAGCATGATGCAACAATGATCAGATTCATAATGGCAGTGAAGTTCTAACTCCATTGCACATACATTTGTTATATATATGCAGTATTTATTTATTTTTACAACACCACTTTCTCACAAAATATTACCATAGATACCTCCCCAAACACAATGAAAATAACTACTTAAATTATCCATCTGTAACATCTTGGTTTTTACAGCTTTTCTGTATAATTCAATAGCAAAGAGTACAGCAGCACCTTTAAGACTAACCAACATTATTGCAGCATAAGCTTTCGAGAGTTGGTTAGTCTTAAAGGTGTTACTGGACTCTGCTATTTTGCTACTGCAGACTAACACGGCTAACTCCTCTGGATCTGACTAATTCATGATACTTTTGATAATCTAGGAATGGTTGAAATTGAAAATAATCATAATAAAAATAATTGCTGGCCCAATAGCATGGGAAAGAAGACTTTCTTGAGTTTATATAACCACTGGCTCCATCCAAGTACCCTCTTTGTATGAGCTAATTTTGTTCTGCTTGAGACCATATTTTTCAAGCTATTTCTAGTGCTTTGCTATTATCTACTTAGTGTGTCATTTTTCCTCCATTTCTTTCTCCTCAGGATTCTTTATACACTCTAGTGCACATGAATTTGTATGTGCATGTATGAATGCCAACTGAAATGGATGCTTATTAGCATCCTTTGTATATTATTAATTGCAGTGTGTGCAGTACAAGCACAATGTTTACTCTGTGCTAACCTACTTAATTCAGGTTCTTGATTGGCTGGTGCAAGCAAATATCTCCAGTGCCCTCCTCTTAATTCTATCTTTCTAGGCATACAAGTACAAATTAATCTGGCACTATGCTCCCTCTGTAACCCCGTAACAAAAACAAACTAGGCTACCCTCAGGTAAGACAGAAGTCTAAAGTGGTAAATAACCAGAGGGTAAAGAAATATTAATAATCACTCTTGCTCAAGAATTCATGAATCTCGTATTAAAACTATAAGTCTAATAACATATACAACTCATACATATGTCTACTTACCACTTCAGCCCTCTGTAACCGCGCCTTGCCTTCCTGGGGATTCTAAGTTCAAGCTCTGACTTTGCCCCCCTTGTTTTTCTGCTGTCTTTCTTGGGATACATCTTGCCTCCTCCTGCCATTTTAGAATTCTGCCTGCCTTCTTGAGATTCTAGACACAAGACCCCAACTGATAGCTTGCTTTCCTAGGCATCCAAATGCCTTTTGGTATCCATGCTGCCTGCCGTCTGGGACTGCTAACCTTACTGTGCACATGTCACTTTCCTATCACAAGGTAAGTCATGAGCATATGCAAAGTGGCATCTGCAGGGTCTCTGCAAGGAAAACAACGAAAGTCATGAAACTAACATTTGCCGAGACAAATCAGAATCTGTGATCTGGATATCAGTTTCACAAATTAACCATATTTATATCTGAACCACATCATTGCCTCTTTGTCTGTCTGCTTGATCTTCCATAAGTACAGAATCTGATGTTGCATCAGAGCTATCCAAAACCTTGAACTATAAGCAAATGAGTCTTTTTCCAGCAAGCACAGGCTTTAATAAACTACTATCACCTACTCTCGTGAAAGATCAACTTTGGACCTAACTCACAGTAACTAAACAAAAAGGAGAATTGAAATGAAGCTGTGCGGGACACTGAAATCCTACCTCTTACCACTGGAAGACCTGTTTAGCCCCATCTTTGACTTTCAAGATTTCAGCTTTTAGAGGTTTGTGGAAATAATGTCAATATCAGTACCGCTAATGGGAAGTCACTTCCACTATTCTTTAGACTTGTTGCCAGATTGTGTCAAATGCCTAATTTGGCCCCACTTATTTAGCACACATGCCAAATGCATACTAGTTGTGTGCATTTGGATATACCTGGGCTGAAATTATACTTACAATCGGCTGTTTCAGGTTGCAAATGACATACATCAGAAATGACACACAGAACATTTCCAAAATTCTGAGAGTAACAAAGATTTATCACCTGGAATTTTGAGAGTGTTTTGGGGAAGCACAGGAAAGATGCCAACTAACAGCTGATGGTCAAGTAGACACAGAAGGCCTCTGGTAGGTACACTGGATGTACCTACTAGAGACCTACTAGATGTACTACTGGAGGCCTTCTGAAAAGATACAAAGATAGGCCCATCCTAATGGAAAGGCAGTATCAAAACTAGCTGTTTCCTCACATTATTTTCTTTTCATACCAGATCCCGGAGTTGCTGAAGAAGCTGCAGTACATCCAAGAGTTTTTCTTCCACCAATGATAGCCTTACTCTCTCTGTTTCCAACATCTGCAACTCCATCTTCAGCAATTCAGTCTCCTCCATCTTCTGCTGCAGCTCCCCTAGCTGTGGGCCCTTCATCTGGACAACAGATGATATGAAAAGCGCTGTCACACATGAAACCCTTCATCTTCAACCAGAGTTATGCGTCTCTGAAGCCTACTTGAAAAACCAAGTTAAATTTTGCTAAATGGAAAGTGTCAATGAAGAATATAATCACTTGCAAGGTTATGTAAATATTTACTCTTCTGTTTAATTGAAGTTTCATGGATTATTTGATATATGCCAAGATCTTCTAGATTTCCAGTGTTGCCACTCTGAATGTATTTTGTCAATTCACGTATATAATTTCAGAGGCTGGGCTGCCCTCTGCTACCACTAATTTGGTTCCATAGCTTCTATAACACCTATATGCATGGTGTACGTATTGCAGCAATAATAAAGCCAAGCTCTCAATCAGTGTTTTTCATTCTCCTTCAGCCATTAGTATCTGGCAACACAGTTACTAAATACATGCTTAGCTGCACAACTGTGAAATACTTTTGATTGCTTTAAGTGGATCATTAAGCAGAGGAAAAATATTGGCATACACATTAACTTTGGCAGGACTGCCTAAGTGACAACGTTAAACGTGCTTAAGAGCTGGTTACTTCCTTAAGTTTAGTAATTTAGTCAAGTACTTTGTTGATTTGCAAGACTCTTCTTTTTGGGCTGCTCCTGAGTGTGCTCTTGTAATCAAGATGCTGATTCATGAGTGTCTAATGATGAAAGCATGAAGCAATATTAGCTACTACTGAAGGCGGATTTCAAATATGGAAATCACTGTATGATTCATATGGTATGCATGGGGAATACTGGGTAAATGGATTCCAGAGGCTGAAACCTAGGTCAACTTGGCTCAAACTGCCATGTAGGTAAGGCATCTACATGCAAGCACCCTGCACCTGTTTTAGTCGTCATTTGTTGGTATTAGTCAACTATTGTGCAATGTGGATGGTCACATTATTTTATTTGTTTTCGATTAAAGCTGGTGGAAGGATGCTGTGGGCCAGGATTTTGTGATGCTTTGACCAAGGTATTAGAGCCTGCCTTGGGGGTGGGGGTGGGGATGCTCAGTTTAGGTATCTGGTTTCTCTTTAATACTTGCTCAGCTCTTAACAGCTTATACCCTGGAAACTCTTTGTTGGACTTTAAGGTGCTACTGGACTTGACTTTGATTTCATTTTAACATCAGACCATTCTTTTTTATTACACTGGGCAAATAATCAGTGCAGCATTTTAAATATTACTCTTTGCAAATGTTTGTTGCAAATGCAAGTCTAAATGGTTTACTTTTTAACACTTTGGGACAAGTCTGATGTTTGCCAGTTCTTGCTAATTTTTGTTGCATTTTTAAATCTTTATTCCAGCTCATAACATGTGGTCTTTGGAGAAGGAAACTGAACAAATATAGCAAGGGGTCAGCATAGTTTGAAGAAGAATACATTTTTTAAAAGGAATTGATTTTATTTAGCAGGGAAATACTAACCTAATCAATATTTAGTAACTGAGAAGCAACTGCAAAGCCCTGGAGAGCAAATGTTATAAGAGTAAAAAGTAAAGGTCACCTTATTGCTGACAAAATATATTTTAAATGGCACTTGGACAGCATCAGCTAAAAATGAACGTATGCTCTGTTTCCCTAACTTCCAGGTCATTTTGTAATATGGGTAGATGACATAGCCCATCTTATCTGATGAACAGTGATTTCTAAATTCCCATTTCCAAACCCAGGTTTTTCATAGCAATGAAACAAACAGAGAACTTCTTGTTCCCGACACTAGCACTGTGGTTGCCATCAGATCAGTAGCCAGGTTTAGAAAGTGTTAATGCTTTTAGATAAATGTATGCCTGTTGTAGATTAATCATATTGAGCATTTCCCCACAAGAGCTGGCAGGTTTGCTGTTCTGTTCACTGCTGATACCTTACAGACCGTATGAGCCCAAACCCTGAATCCATACAAAAACTTGTATTCCCCACCCATACAGTTAAACAATCATCAGGGACAACATGCATGGTTGGACCAGTGGGAAAATATGTGGGTAAAGGGGTTCAAATTTACTTTGAGTTCCACCCTTAAAGAACACTTTTATAAAATGATGCATCAGTGGTATATGCCTCCTGATAAATTAGCAAAAATGAGTAAAGGTATGTCAAACAAAGGTTGGAAATGTGAGCGACGTGAAAGGACATTTTATCATCTTTGGTGAACTTGTCCTAAAGCAAAAAAATTTGGTCACAAATTCGTATGATAATACAGAAAATTTTGAAGATCAATATACAATTTAAACCAGAAGCCTTTTTGTTGTGACTAATGGACAAACAGAAAATAAACATGGCATTCTATTTTTGTATATGACAACAGCAACTAGGTTTTTATATGCACAAAAATGGAAAAGTACAGAATTGCCTTCAATGGATGACTGGATTGTGAAAATGATGGAGTTAGCAGAGATGACTAAACTTACAGCTCTGATCAGAGATAAAATATTGTCTATCTTTATAGTTAATTGGAGACCCCTTATTGACTTCCTACGTGAGACAAGAAAAAATGAACTGATGATTTGTGGATTTGATTTCTAAGAAGATAAATTTGGGAAAAATAAATAGAAGGGGGCAGTATAAGAAAAGGTAAATTTTGGAGATATCAAAACTAAAGGTATAATGTTTGTTAACATATGATAGGTGTTGTAGAGAAAAATGGAAAATGAAACGTATTATTGTTCTTTTTGTCTTTAATTTCTTTAATTTTTGATCTTTTCTTTTTCTCTCTCTTCTTTTTTATTTTTTTCTTTTCTTTCTCTTTTCTCTGCCCTTTTTATTGAGCTTTTAATCTTATCAATAAAAGAAAAAGTATTTAAAATAAAGGACAGCATGCATGGGACACACTTCTCTCTTAAACCCCACTGTATCCTATGCAAACTTTAACCGCATAAACATGCTACCATATTCAATACTCCCTGCCAGTTTCTTCTTCTTTGGAATATGTAAATACATTGTAAACTCATGAGCAAGCATCCACCAGATCTCAGTGTATTAAAGAAGTTAAGTGCTAACTGCATACTGCATCAATAGAGCCAGCGAAGAAATTCCACCAAGATTCCCATCATCTTAACCACCTGGATGTATACACATCTCACTCATTTGCTTCCTGATCAGTGCTACTGAATGCCACTGGGTACTATGCTGTACTCCATGAGTCACCTGTGCTTCAAGTATGAGCCTACTGGGTAGTTCTATGTTGTCTAATGTCAGTTCTAGAATTGCTTATGCTCTTCTTCAGCATTTCTTCAACTCTGTGCTGGATTCTTGCTAATGCTATATGCTTGTATTTATTTACCCTATGGCATTGCTTATGGAAATGTCCTTGAAATTGACTGTACTAATTTCACACTGTGCAATCTGCCTTGAGTCTTAGTGAGAAAGGCAGACTATAAATGACATAAATAAAAACAAATAAATAAAAATAAAACAGTACACGTGTTCCCTGTAATTTCCATATCAATGCTGATCTAACGTTCCCCATTCCTTAACCATGGCTGCCACTAGAGGTTTAAAGGTGCTGGTGGTGCAAGGCCAGCTGTCTCAGCGATGGATGCATGAGAAAGCTTAATTCCACCATTCAATCATTACAACTGGGGGACCCATAATGACTGACAGTGGAGAGGAAATCCCCCCACCGCCTGCTTCTTCCTCTCTTCCTTCAGTTCTACTTCCTAAACTGCCTCCCTCACCCACTTGCACACTATTTTCTATTCCCTTTGGCTTCCTCACCTACCCAATTTTTTAAAATCTATGCCTATTTCATTCTGTCTTTGGTCCTTCTAGCAATTGGACCATTTCCTACCTCTCACACAGCTGGCTTTGTTCCCACTTTCCCTCCCCCCACTCTCCTCGCTGGGGTTGTTACCATGTCTTTCTGAGCTGGTGACACAATTCTTTACAACGAAGAATGTTTTTTTGTTGTGATGGGTTGTGTTGACAACGCAAAACGTTGGCTACGATCTCATAATGTGTTCTTGCAAGATCTCTGCTGTGAAGGAGCTGTTTTTAATCTGCAATACCTGTTTTGTTTGTTTTTTTAAACATCCTTTTAACATTTCATATTTTCTGCAAACCTCAGGTTTGTAGAAATAATCTCAGTCCTGTAGATTGTTATTAAAGATTTAATACTGTCTAAAACTATAACCTGGGGAAGTTCCTTAGGGTGTTCCCAAAGGATTGGGCATGTCTAATGAGATTGCTGATTCCCCCCTTCCTTCTCACAAATCGCAAAAACACTGCAACCTAGTGCTGGGGCAGCAGTTAGCAGCAAAAAGTGAAAAGCAGATTCAGAGGTGCTCGGCACCTATTAATGGGGATATCAAAATCATTACAAGACTTTCACAGAGTTAGTTATGTGGTTTTCCAGACTGCAGCCCAACTATGTGCTCAACTACTACTCTTTCTTGTTTTTTTAAAAATACAGACCGTATCTACATCTGGGTGGATCCTTGCAAAATGTAATGAATTTATGCAGCGGAAAAATGAATAGCCATTTAATACACTTGCAGGTAAATGTTTCTGGCTAATTGCCTAAATGCAGGTAAGGTGCCTTTCTTGGCATCTTGACACTCCTTTTTTATCAGTTTGTCCAGCAATATCCACGTGTTAGTATCTACTCACTGGCATTTGTTTGTAGTATCAGGCTTGGGAGAGTATCATCTTTAGGGTTTACTCATATTTTCTTCTATTTATCATTTAAGAACTGACACCTTCATTAAACTTACTTTGGAAGATGGCCCTTTGAATTTACAGTTGCTGAGTATCGGAACACACTTTAAAAGGAATCAGAGTTAATAGCCTTTTTCATCTCCTGGCCTTTGTACTTTTAGATTGGATTGGCTATTGATCCATATGTGTGGTTATTACTCTTGACCTGCCTGCAGCTGAAAGGACTTTTGTTTTGCTCTAGTTTTTTTACTGTATTTTTAAGCTGTTATTTTGATAGTGCAAATAAGAAGCACCATACTGCAATTAGATCCAATTTTACAAAATCACCTACAGAAAATGACAGTAATTCCTATGTTAACTAGAGAGCTGCTGTGCTGTAGCAGAGCGGTTAAGTGGTTGGCTGAGTCAGCACTCTGTTGGTCTGAACCCCATGATTGCCAAGATCTCTGCAGGCGGCCTTGGGTAAGCCACGCCTCTCAACCCCAGTCCTCCAGCTGTATTGTGGAGACAACAACAACATTTGATTTATATACTGCCCTCCAGGACTACATAATGTCCACTATCCTCACAACAATCACCTTGTGAGATAGGTGGGGCTGAGAGAGCTCCAAAGGAGCTGTGACTGACCCAAGGTCACCCGGTTGGCTTCAAGTAGAGGCGTGAGGAATCAAACCCAGTTCTCCAGATTAGAGTCCTGCTGCTCAGTCTTAACCACTATGCCAAACTTTGTTCAGTGCTCTGAGGGTGGCACTTATCTGTTCAGAAGGAAGGTATAGAAGAGCAGTTGTTGTTATTTAAAATGGTTTATGTATCCTGTATAATGGGATAGTAGGCTATTTCAGCCCAAATCTTGGATGTTTCTGAGATTCAAAGATGCTTGGTACTTAATGATAGAGATAACAACATCATGACCATACTTCCGCATCAGAAATGTGAAATTCAGAATACACACAGTCTGAGACTTGGGGATTACCAGAAAATTCTGTCAGTGGGATCTTTCTACCTATTTCCTCAGGACTGGGTGCTAGGCTGGGTGACTTCTGCATGCTCGAAGCAGCACAGAAGCAGGGATTTGTAGTGGTAATCAGTAAGTCTCTGAGCGAGCATGCTACATATGTATGGGACTTCCTTGTAGATGCTTTTAACAACTGCTGGGTTGGGAAACAGAGGATTTGCAGTATAGGGCAAGGATCATATGTATGCTTGCAGAATGCATATTTAAATAGCACCTACTTACAAACACAGGTCTAAAATATAAACAACGTCACTTCATAGAGCAAAGATCATACTACACAACCAACAAGATATGGCATATAGCAAGAGAATAAGCGATTTAGAGATATGCTATGAAAAGCTTAGTCAGAAAGAGAAAGCATTTGAACTACGACAAGTTTATTCTAAATTATACCAAGCCTTTTCACAGAGGCTAATTGTCCATGGCCATTGGCTGTGATCCAAAGGACTATACAGAGAAATCCATCTACACGTCAAGGCTTCTGAGCCCTCGCCTTCAGTTCAAGTAGCCCTGTGAGGAGATTGTGGAAGCCCTTTCTGACAACATATGGAGCAATGATCACAAAACAACACCATGAGATGAGCAGCAGTTATATACACAGAGCTCCCTGGCTCTGGCTCTGTGCATTGGGCCCCCTGGATTTTATTTCAAGGAGGCACAGGCCAAAGAATTTACCTCTTCTGTATTTATTTCCAGTTTTTTCACGTCTTGCCCTTTTGTTTCTAGCTGTTCCATTAACTTTGAGAGACTCTTGACCAGTTCCACAATGGAGTTCTCATGGTCATCCCTGCTAATGTTTCCAAAACAGGACATCAGCCTCTTCACTATGGGGTCATCACATCTGAGGGAAGAAAGATCCACATGACTTTGCCCCCTTAACATATCTAGAGACAGGTGGTCTTTCCCAAGCCACGGTGTAAGATTAGACCAGGCATCCTTGTTTATATAAAACAAAGATGAGATACAGAGTTAATCAGCACAGGGCAAAAATAAAAAGCAATGGGAATGGAAGTTCCCTGTCTTGGAATAATGAGAAATGGGTAATTTGTTTAATATCACAGAATAGCACAGTATTTGGCATTCATAATAAATTGCGTTCTGAAATTATTTCCTCAGATAGGATAAGATGATCAATTTTATGTCTGATTGCCATCTTAGAAAGCTATGTGCTCTGACTACACAACAGTGTGCATGGAGTGTCTACAACAGTCAATCATACTGTGGCAAGCTGCAGATCAAGTTCAAAGCAAGCTTGCTTGTTTGGTTGTAAGTAGCAACTCCAAAAGGAACTGCAAAGACAATTTGAGTTACATCCACATCTCCCCCACAAGCTGACACACTGTCTAGGATTACAGTCCTGACACTAAATCAGCATACTACGAGTCTCTCTACATAACACACCAGGGATGCTCAAGTGAAAGATCTTACACTTGTTCTCCCATTGTGCATATACACTGCTAGGGAGACAGAGTACACTTGACTATAAAACCACACAGAGAGAAAGTCACTTGAGCATCCCTGTGTAAGATGTCCTGTGTAGAGAGAATCTACATCTGAATCTTGGAGAATGTGTGTGGGAGGCATCATTCTCCTTGCCGGATCAGCAAAATAAACAGGCATCCAGCAACACCTATGAGACTAACAATATTTATTCCAAAAAGTTTTGTGAGCCAAAGGTCACTTCATCAAATGCAAGAAGTGTTCAAATCATAAGGCAGATTTATTTCTACTCAAATCTGCAGACAGCAAAAGGGGTGTGTGTGTTACAAAGAGACCAGTTAAAAACAATATCCAATCAAAAAGAGTAATCAATTAAATCAGATTGCATTAGGGCCTCTCCTAGGACCACGGTAGGTAGATAGGCAAAACAAGATCAGGTAGACTTAGGCTTGCCAGCTCCAGGTTGGGAAATTCTGGAGATTTGGGGATGGATCCTGTGGAGGAGCGGGGTTTGAAGAGGAGAGGGACCTTGATTCACATGTATTCTCCGAGAAGTTTTGCTAAGCCCCACAGAAGCACTTTGAGATATGCTGACAAAAATGTATCAAACTACATACATGTACAAGTCTTATGGAGACATACCCACTACTACAGCAGGAAAGTCTGGCTAGGAGTTTCTTCACTTCAGCCACCTGGGATGGCTGGTCCCCAGTCCCCTTCTCTTCCTCCTCATCAGATGCTGCCTGACCTTCCACTGAACGAAACATCTGATCTTCCACTGGAAAAAAAGAAAGAACAGCCTTTATTCAACAGCGTGTACTGTTAACACCTTCAAGCAATAACTCGAAAATGATATTCAGTTTAAGCAAGTTGAGGAGGTAATTTTAAGTGAATGGTTTGTTGAAGTACTTGATCCATCCATTACTATTTATTATACACGTGTACAGTGAAATCTTAAGCAGAGTTACTCTAGTCTAAGCCCGCTGATTTCACTGGGCTTAGACTGGAGTAACTGCTTAGGATTTCACTAGTAGGAGAGCTGTACTATACCTAAATGATTCAGAGGGATGCTTTGGAAAAGGGGTAAAGACTGCAGACTGTACTACTGCGTACTGACTGTTGCTATAATCTATTGCATTGATTATGGGATGTTCCAATAGCCTTCTCCTCCAAAAGAATAGTCCCTGCCACATATGCTTCAGGAATGATTTTCAACAGTTATCATTTGTATTATGGCTATTTACTAGATGGCTGAGCAAAAGGAGGCTTATTGCTTAACTTACCTATTTGGTATTTTTTGTCATTGACATTTGGTATCGCCCTTTAACATTAACAGAACCATGGAATTTGGAATTCCTATACTCTTGGTTCAAGAACTAGCTCAATGCATCCACTTTTCAAAGAACTACTCTCTACAGGGCCGGCATCAGCACATGGCAAGGTGAGGCAGCTGCCAGGGCCCATGGCTTCTCCCAACTCACACATCTCCTTTGATGCTTGCACTCACGTCCTTCCACTGGTTGCTTGCGAGTGCTTTGTCACCTCTGCTCCCAGTTGCATATGCTGCCAAGTGTTGCTGGAGAAGGACAGGTGGTGATGCACAAAACATTAATGTTCCTGGTGGCCATGGCAGTGGCACTTTTAGCTGCACTCACCACCCAGCACCATTGGGGAAAGGGCATGCAGGCAGTGTGGGCAGCTGGGACTGCAAGGGGTGGGAGAGCTTTTGAGTGGGCAGGCAGGGGCACATGGGTGGGAGGGCAAGAAGGGGGAGCAGAGTAGTGGGCATGGGGGTGAGGACTCTCTGTCCAAGGTCCCCCCCCCTCAAACCTGGAACTGGCCCTGATTCTGTGTGAAGTAAGCCACAGAGGCAATAAGACAACCCAGTCCAGAAGGCAGACTGAAAGGAAAGCAGTGAAACAACAAGACACTAAAACAGAATTGTTTGTGCAAGAGGTGGAATGAAAGATGGCTGTGGAACAACGTTTATGAACAACAGTACAGTGCCTTTTTCCAGCACATTGCTCTAGACGGAGAAATTCAGCTGCCTTGTTTCAAAATTAGGCCTACTGAAGCATATGGTTATCTTGGGCGAGCTATACGCTCAACATTTTATAGGTGAGAGTGTTTCGGACAACCAGGGTGCATGCAAAGATTATGAGGTTTTTCTACACTTATTTTGCTGGGAATGGTGAAAGATTTAATACACTGTATTCTGTCCAGCAGAGGGCACTGTTGTACAACAACAAAGTCTTCAACACACATTAACGGCTACATGCTTATACCTAAGTTTTTTGGGTAAAATTTTTCTCTTGTTCTACAACAAAGTAAAAACAGATAAAAACATTTTCTACCAAAAAATAAAAAATAAAAAACAACTACAGTCAAGCGCTACTTTTGAGTCAGCTAGAATGAATTTTCACTTATGTCTCCTAAGGATTAATATGCTGTATGATTGAATTATTTTGTAATCTGCCTTGAGTTTCAGCAGGAAAGGCAAGCTATAAGTGAAGTAAATAAAGACAGTAATTTGTAGTTTAGTGGGATCAAAAGCTTGGACAATTACAGAGTGAGAGAATGCATCTGCATCCTTTATGCTATGGTTTCCAAAATTGTCCCCTTAAATTTGCACTCTGGAAGCCACAGAAAATAATCCTTTGTATTTTCAGCTGTACTGCCTACATTTCTTGATAATGGAGTTTGAAGGAAAGTGATCAGGGATAGATCAGCCAGGAAAGACTGGTCTGCAAGCCAATTATGTTGCTGACCTCCACCGTGTTACGTTTGTTCTCAGAGTCACTGGTAGACTGCAGATACCCGACTGGAGCTCTTTTAAAAAGATAGGGAAGACAGAATCTTATAGGAAGTCCTGATGCCTGCACAGCTGAACAATTGTTATCACTTTTCTCCAGACATGGGCATCTTTTTTCTCCAAGGACTTGATCCAGTCTTAGCATTTTTTATTCATAGCCCTGTCGTTTACTAAACAGTACCATACCCAACTATACATTTCTGAGTTACTTTTAAATGCAGAAGCCTGAGAATTTATCACCAGTATGTGTTTTATTCAAAGATGGAAAAACTAAATAGACTCCAAATTGGGTGAATGGGCAACAGCATCACAAAAAAAGGTCCACTACAGCACAACAAAGCCTAATTTTATTTATACACTGATAAATTTTGAGGTGACTGCAACTGACCAAGACAGTGACAACAAGGGTTATAGTAAATAGCTCAAAGCAATATCAAATCAGTGTCTGGCAATGGTGAAAAAGGCAAGTTTGGTGGTAGCAACCATTAGGAAATTAATTTAAATTAAATCAGCCTATAAAGTACTGGCCCTGTATAAATGGTAGCTTCAAGGCCAATACTATACTGGCTGATTTATTTTTTCCCTTTCCCATCATCCTAGAACTAAGGCATGCTCAATGATGTTGACGAGCAATAGATGCCAAACAAACAAAAGAAAGTTATCCTTCCCACAATGCATAATAATCGATGTAACTCATTTCCACAAGACGTAGTGATGGCTGATATCTTATGGTAATTAGACACGTTCAGAAAACATAGGCCCATCAATGGATATCAGCAATCATAGCTAAATGGAACCTCCATGTTCAGGGACAGTATACCTCTGAACTCCAATAACTTAGGGGCAACAATAAGGGGGGGCAGAGTTTTGTCTTCTCTAGTCTAGTCTAGTAGACTAGATGGACCATTCTGTAGTCTTATCCATTAGAACTGCTTTTAGGTTTTTAGGCCTTGCAATATCTACCAGGAAAAAAATGCTGAGAAAAAAGGGGTATAAGTGAATCTACTTTTAAAAAACAAATGATGTATATATGTTAGTAAATAAACAGCAATAGCACAAAATCAGTAAAATGTAAAACCCTTCTTCTGTCAGAATAAAACAAAGAACCAAGCAGCTTTCTATGGCGTCTTCCCCAGTGGTCCATTATCTCAAAATGACAATACAACATATTCCAGTGTCAAAGAATACGCACGTTTGCATTTTCCTATTTTATTCAGACACATTTTCACGGTGAGGAGTGCCTGTCTCTTTATCTCTCTTGTAAGTGGATTTTTGTGCTGAGATAAGCAGAAGGAAGACTGCAAGGGGTGTGTGTGTATCATTTAAGTAGATTGCTGTTTCAGATCACAGGTGATCAGTCTTTGGGAGTGTCCAACTTCTCAGACACTCAGGGTTGGATCCAGACTAAATTTTCCAGCAACAGAACAGAACTTTCCTGCTCCCCCACAGCCACTGCAGCCCCCTGGGGAACTCTGAACAACAGCATAAGGGGTGTCTGAAGGAGAAAGGAGAAATGGCTGGAAATTGCCAGTGTAGTCCGAATCCACCCGTTATTCTCTACGTGGAACAGCTGTATGTTCCCTCCCCCAAATTCCAGATGATGTCCCTAAAAGTATCTCCTGTGAGTCAGAGAGGTGTGACATCCCAGCATACATTACACTCATTCCCTAATTTTCTGTAAGCCAGCATCTCTTACTATTTATCCTCTCAGTTTAATAAATCCCTCAGCATTCTCAGCAAGCATGAGGAATAACTGGACTACAGCATGGGAAGAACTGCATGAGGAACGGACCCCCCCCCCCCAACCTCAAGCTGAAAGGGTGACATATCCAGGTTTGCAATAGAAATTCAGCCTACTCAGTTGTAGTCTCAGATGAGCTTTCTAAAACCCTTGAATATAACAGAAAGGTAGAAGGTCTTTGTGCCAGTGGCCATCTATTCTTTTTGTGGTAATCAAGATATTTGCAGAAGGTTACATGGGGTGGAGCAGAAGCAGGGCTGGGGACAGAGAGACGTAATTAGTGATAAAAGGCTTTCTATAAATCTTTGTCAAGTTGGATTCTGGAAAAATACTAGTCAGAAGCAGGCCTGACAAACCTGCGGGCATTGGTGGGATTTCACACTACCCGCAGTCTCTCAGAAACTGCCACAGACCACTGTGTTTATGGCCACGGATGATACAGCATGTGCAGGACGCTGCTCAGCCTTCTCAGAGACGGAAGTGTGGGAGGGCAAAGTGATTTCTAGGGAGTTTTCCATATGGAAAATTACTGTTAAATGTTTTCCTGGAGCTGGCAGTGCCTGGAATTCAGAGCCAAGGTTTGAACAACAGTAACAGATCATGCTAACAAGCCAGAAGAAATGCACTCGAATTAAATTGCCCCAATTAAGTTTCTCCGCAAAGACAATCCTGTCAAGTATTAGAAAGCTGATACCCATGGAAAGGCTGCCTTTTGGAGGCTGCTTGAAGTAGCTCCCTGAGGTGACTTCCTGTTCATGAACAAGTACAATGGCTCAATCACATGATAAGTGCCCTACGTGAACAGCTTGCTTGGTGGAGGTCGTGGCCACAGGGAGCCATTTAAAGCAGGCTCCATACAGAAGCAATTTCTTTTACTGTCCTTTAGATGAGACACATTAAAAACACATTCAAGAGAGGCCAGTGAGCTTTTCTATCTACAGACTCTTTCCCACTGGCACTCAGAGAGTTTTTTAAAAAATGAAATGCGTGTTGATGGATGTGCCGCATTTACACGCATTCTCCATACCATTCTCTGATATTCCTGCTCCACCAGTGGGTGAACTTCTGTCTTGCTGAACAACTGACAGGGAGTATCGCCCATTCACTGCTGGGTTGATCTTCTGTTCTAGGCTGTCTGATATCAGAAGCTGGACCTTCAAGACCTCGGACCTGAAACAAATAGAAGCAAAATAACAAAATAAATGGAATGTAAGTGGGGGGGGGGGGGCAAACCAACATGCCAAGTTTAAGCATTCTTCAGTGCAGGGGATTCCACAGCCCTCGGTGAACACATGGAGCTGCCTGATACTGATTCAGACTCTTGGTCCATCAAGGTCAGTACCGTCTACTCAAGACTGGCAGCAGCTCTCCAGGGTCTCAGGTGGAGGAGGTCTTTCACATCCCTCTATTGCCTCGTCTTTTTTCACTGGAGATCCAAGAGAATTGAACCTGGGACCTTCTGCATGCCAAGCAGATGCTCTACAACTGAGCCACAGCATCTCCCTAAGGGGTGGTTACACCAGCTTATTTTTGGCAAAATTTGCTCTGGTAGTGCTTGTGCATTCTACAGTCCACTCCACATTTAATACTGTGCCATATCCTGATTTGTACTTAACTTCTGGGAGTTTTGCCTACCAGGGTCTTAGCATCAACTGTTTCTTTCCTACTTAGCCTTTGTCTTGCACACTTCCGTTTCAATTCTAGCATGGGACTTTCTTTTTCTTCATTTATTTGTTGTAGGTATATTCACCTATTCCAACAAGCAGTCTAAAAACCTCCTATGAGTTTTGTTCTTTTCTCACCCTTGATTTTGAACATCCCTGTGTGTTCTGTAAATTCTGTATTGAAAAGACACATCTTTTCAAGCCCTTCTCCCCTGCCTCTGATTTTGCATGGCCCAACAAAATTATCAGTGCAGTACGTGTGTGTGTGTTCATTTCAGCTATGCATGAATCTAACATGAATGCAAACTCTGTCCTAGAAAAGCAAATAATGGTAAATAATCTCTGATGCAGCAAGCATATATTCTTAACAACAGCATATTAAAACTTGAAATCTGGCCCAATATGGAACTGTTTTTTAAAACATGTTGAAACCACCTTGTCACACAAGAAGGTTTGGTACAGATGTCAAAAGCCACAACTAGAGAGTGAATCCTCCCTACCCAGGGTAACAGAGAGCCACTATATGCAGGATTCAGATTAAAGCATTGAAACTTAAATATCACCACAAGAATATGATTAATAAAGTTTATTGAAAGAAGTGCAAGAAAATACAATTATGGAAATGTGCAAGTAGGAGAAAAAATAATAAAACTAAATAAACTATCCTAACAATACTTATACAGGCTTTCAGTCTTCTACTCGGATGCTACCTTGTCAAGCTGAAGTAAAAAAAAAGTCCAGGCAGAACTTCAAAGTCAAAAGTTCAGAGCAAGAGATCCGAGCTGACACCTGTCCAGGCATTCAGGCTCAGGACACAAGAATGACATGTGACTTGCAGCAGGCATTCACCAAAAACCATCCGGAAGGAAGGATGTAACTAGAATGAAGACTCAAGCTTTAAGGCCCACAGTATGACCTGACCACCTTGACCGATCAGTGAGTTGCTAACCCCTGTGACATCAGGTCTCCACAGCTGACACATATTCACAATTAGGAGCAACTCTCCCCATTCCCAAAGATCTTAGCATTAACGAGATGGAATACAGGTGTGAAACACCCTTCTGAGTTCTGTCCTTGAAGCTCTTATGAAGCGCACCTGTGCCTAGTTCCATCTCACCCTTATCAGTCGGAGAACTTGCAGAATCTGACTGCACTTTCCCAGAGAAAGGCCTTCTTTGACTTTAACTAGGTCAAGAAGCCTGCACCAGTGCTTGAAAAAGGTCAAGAAACAAACTGGGCAAAGTCAGTTTCTTGAAAATAGATCCCAAAAAACACAGATGAAGGTTTTCCAGTGAGCATCATATGCCGCCATAGAAATTTCTTCTAACAGGGGTGCATACAAGAACATTTTTCAGTTTAATGGTTCTGGCTGAAGCTCTGGTTCTTCACACTGGGGATTCTGGCTATAATGTAGTTTAACGCCCTCAATGTGCTCAAGGTCTTAATGAAAAGCAATCCTTCCCACAGAATGTAGATAATTTTGTCAGGCTTTGGTAACACTGACAACTGTCGATAAAGCAGATGCAAGTAGAAAAAATGAAACAACATGCTAAGCTTTTCTTTCTTGAAGGGTTCATATGACTTGAAGCTGATTTCATGTGACAGCTATAATATAAATAGCCACCTTCTGACTTGACAATCACTTTAAAGGAACATGGGATTGGGATCTTGTAGGCCCGGGATCAAGGTCTAGATAAGGATGTCTCCGTTGGCATTTAGGAGCATATTATTTAAGTCACTGTGAAGCCGGATTTGCCTAACTCAGGACCCTTCTGGCAATGTATTAAGGTCTGATACACATCTGAGAATCTCCATTTTACAGTCTGTGCCAAGCATCAAAAGCAAGGTTTGTCAAGTCCCCGATGAGCCAGCATATAGGACTCGTGAGCTGCGTTCTGCTTGGAGGGTCAAAGGGTATGCTGGCCTGTTGCAAAGAGATGTATGTTTTCTGGAGAACAAAGAACTCAGTTTTTATCTCTGATGTGGCTTACTAGGGCTTCCAAAAAAAATCAACTTAATATGCAGATCTCATTTTCTACTGAGGCATTAATTTGCAACCAAACAGTATCCATTATGACATAGAAACAACTCAAAAGCAGCGGTATAACCTTAAGCCACAAACAGGCACACACATGGCATGTTTAACTACCAGTATGGTGTAGTGCTTAAAGCAGGGGTCCGCAGCCTTTTTGATCATGCAGGCATCTTTGGAATTCTGACACAGGGTGGGGAGCTCAACCACAACATAGCTGCTGCAGGAGGCAGAACCAAACATAAAATGTCAAGGAGTGAGATTGTGCATAACTCTTAATAGTAAATCTTCAATATTTCAGGCAGAAGCTGTGTTTAACAGGATGACTTTTTAAATGAACATGTTATTTTAAAATATTTTCTTGTATACACATAGTTTACCTTCAGTCACACAGTGAAGATTCTTGTACTGTGGTGGCTGCTGCTGCTGTCAAAGCAAAGTTTTTAAAGATCTCCAACAGCCAATCAGAAACCTGCTAGGCAAAAACCCCATCTGTCCAACTTTCTAAAAATATTTGGTAGGCAAAAGGACAGATGTTGGCAGCCACCATGGCACCTAAGGGTGCCACGCTGAGGACCCCAAGCTTACAGAGTTGGACTAGAACTGGGGAGAAATGGGTTCCAATCCCCACTGAGCCACAATGGTCATTGGAAAATCTTAGGCAAGTCATGTTTTCTGAATTTAACCTACGTCACAGGATTGTTGTGAGAATAAAATAGAGGTGAGGAGAACTATATCTGCCATCCAGAGTAAAATGGAGGAAGACCTGGATTAAAAGGAAGCGGCTGACTCACGAGCAAGCTGGGTTGCCACCTGGGGACGGACGAAGTGGAGGCGGGACGAAGAGTGGAGGCAGAGCGTCCATCCCGCGAGGATCCAACCGCATGGTCAGTGCCATTGCTGTTTGAGCATCTGCAGGATCAACATGCAGGCACGGAGGCAGATGCTCGGGTGGGGCATTTACCTCCCCTGTTCCCCCCCCGCCGCTCAGCGGGGGTGGGGGAGAGCCTGGGATCGCCCCCCCTTTCCCGATAGAGGGTCTGTGCCTCTCTGGGGTGGGGGGCCTGGGGGAATGGGGGGGATTGTCCCCCTTTCCCCCCTGTGCCAGCCACACAGCGGCCCTCACCTCCAGTGGGCCTGGGGGGGCGTAAGGCGAATCGGGACCGACCCTGGGCCCATGGCCCCGGCGGGCCTTGCCAGGGGGCAGGAGGCAACCCCCAGCTCCTTTACGCGGCCGTTCCTCTTGGGGCCGGCTTGCGCCATAACATCAGGCCCCACCAGAGGGCTTTGCAGCGGTGGCACGGAGCGGGCTGCCCGGCCGCCGCCTGAATGAGCCCGGCACAGTTGCGCTTGGCCCACGTCGCATCTTCGGGCAACGGGGCCTTTCCCGAGGGCGGCGCTGAGCGAGCGGGCTGGTTGCTGCTCATGCGGGCCCGTGCTGCGGCCGGCCCAAGCCACAATCCCAGGCCCTGCGGCTGTGGCTGGCCCGCTACGAGGCCAGCAGCCAAAAAAGGCAGCCTGATCTGGGGGCGGCGCCGAGGGGGCTGCCCGGAAGCCGCTTGCGCGGGCTGCCGTGGCTGCGGCCGGCCCGCGACAAGGCCTCTGGCCCGATGTGCCTTCCCTGGCGGCAGCGCCGGGCGGGCTTCCCGGGTGCTGCCGTGCGGGTTGCCGCCGCCACGGCCAGCCCGCGATGGGGCTTTCGGTGAGGAGCGGCCTTCTCCGGCGGCGGCGGGCGGGCTGCCCGGGCGCCGCCTGCGCAGGCGGGCCCCGCCGCGACAGGACCGCGACGAAGCTTTTGGCCCACAGGGGCCTTCTATGGCGGCGCCACAGGGCGAGATGCCCGGGTGCCGCCTGTGTGGGCTGCCGCCGCTGCCGCCGGCCCGCGATGAGGCTTTTGGCCCACTGGGGCCTTCTCTGGTGGCGGCGCCGGTGGGCTGCCCGAGCGCCGCCTACATGGGCGGCCGCAACCACAGCCAGACCGCGACGGGGCTTGTGGCCCACAGGGGCCTTCACTGGTGGCGGCGGCGGGCGGGCTGCCCAGGCGCCGCCTGCGCGGGCCGCCGCAGCCGCGAACGGCCCGCGACGAGGCTTCCGGCCCACAGGGGCCCTCTTTGGCGGTGGCGGTGGGCAGACTGCCCGGGCGCCACCTGCGCGGGCCGCCGCTACCGCAGCCGGCCCGCGACGAGGCTTTCGGCTCACAGGGGCCTTGCTGGCGGAGGCGGTGAGCGGGCTGCCTGGGCGCCGCCTGCGCGGGCTGCCGCAACTGCGGCCGGCCCGCGACGAGGCCTCTGGCCCGATGTGCCTTCCCTGGCGGCAGCGCCAGGCGGGCTTCCCGGGCGCTGCCGTGCGGGTTACCGCCGCCACGGCCAGCCCGCGATGGGGCTTTCGGTGAGGAGCGGCCTTCTCCGGCGGCGGCGGGCGGGCTGTCCGGGCGCCGCCTGCGCAGGCGGGCCCCGCCGCGACAGGACCGCGACGAAGCTTTTGGCCCACAGGGGCCTTCTATGGCGGCGCCACAGGGCGAGATGCCCGGGTGCTGCCTGTGTGGGCTGCCGCTGCTGCCGCCAGCCCGCGATGAGGCTTTTGGCCCACTGGGGCCTTCTCTGGTGGCGGCGCCGGTGGGCTGCACGAGCGCCGCCTACATGGGCGGCCGCAACCACAGCCAGACTGCGACGGGGCTTGTGGCCCACAGGGGCCTTCACTGATGGCGGTGGCGGGCGGGCTGCCCAGGCGCCGCCTGCGCGGGCCGCCGCAGCCGCGAACGGCCCGCGACGAGGCTTCCGGCCCACAGGGGCCCTCTTTGGCGGTGGCGGTGGGCAGACTGCCCGGGCGCAGCCGGCCCGCGACGAGGCTTTCGGCTCACAGGGGCCTTGCTGGCGGAGGCGGTGAGCGGGCTGCCAGGGCGCCGCCTGCGCGGGCTGCCGCAACTGCGGCCAGCCCGCGATGAGGCTTTTGGCCCACATGGGCCTTCTCTGGCAGCGGCGCAGGGCGAGATGCCCGGGCACCGCCTGCGTGGGCCGCCGCTGCCGCGGCTGGCCCGCAGTGAGGCTTTCTGCTCTCAGGGGCCTTCTTTGGCGGCGGCAGCAGTGGGTGGCCCGGGCGCCGCCTGCGCGGGCCGCCGCAACCGCGGCCACACTGCGACGGGGCTTGCGGCCTACTGGGGCCTTCACTGGTGGCAGCGGCGGGCGGGCTGCCCAGGCGCCGGCTGCGCGGGCCGCCGCAGCCGCGAACGGCCCGTGACGAGGCTTCCGGCCGACAGGGGCCCTCTTTGGCGGCGGCGGCGGGCGGGCTGCCCGGGCGCCGCCTGCGCGGGCCGCCACAAACGCAGCCGGCCCGCGACGAGGCTTTTGGCTCATGGGGCCTTTCTGGAGGCGGAGGCGGGCGGGTTGCCCAGGCGCCGCCTGCTCGGGCTGCCGCGACCGCGGCAAGCCTGCGACGAGGCTTTTGTCCCACATGGGCTTTCTCTGGCGGCGGCGCAGGGCGAGATGCCCGGGCACCTCCTGTGCAGGCCGCCGCCGCCGCAGCTGGCCCGCGATGAGGCTTTCGGCCCTCGCGGGCCTTCTTTGGCGGCGGCGGCAGGCAGGCTGCCCAGGCGCCGCCTACGTGGGCCGCTGCAACTGCGGCCAGACCGCGACGGGGCTAGCGGCCCACAGGGGCCTTCACTGGCGGCCGCGGCGGGTGGGCTGCCCGGGCGCCGCCTGTACGGGCCGCAGCAACTGCGGCCGGCCCACAACGAGGCCTTCGGCCGGTAGAGTCCTTCTCGGGTGGCGGCTCTGGGTGGGCTGCCCAGGCGCCGCCTGCGTGGGCCGCCGCAGCCGCGGCCAGCCCGCAATTAGGCCTCCGGCCCGTCAAGCCCCTCCATGGCGGCGGCAGCGGGCAGGCTTCTCGGGCGCTGCATGAACGGGCTGCCGTGGCCGCAACCAGCCCACGATGATGCCTCTGGCCTGGAATGCCTCCCCTAACACGGCGCCAGGTGGGCGTTCCGATCGCTGCTGTGTGGGCCGCCACGTCCGTGGCCGGCCTGCGACGATAACATCGGCCCACAGGGGCCTTGTCGGGCAGCGGCGCCGGGCGGGCTGCCCGGTGCCACCTGCGTGGGCTGCCATGGCCGCGGCCAGCCTGTGGCGATGCCTTCAGCCCATCGGGCCCATCCACGGCGGTGGTGCTGGGGGGGCAGATCGTGCACCACTTGTACGGGCCACCGCGGCCACGGCCGGCCTGCAACGAGGCCCTCGGCCCTCGGCCCGTCGGGGGCTTCCCTGGTGGTTGCGGCGGGCGGGTTGCCCAGGCGCTGCCTGTGCAGGCCGCCGTGGTCGTGGCCGGCCCACCACAAGGCTTTCGGCCCACGGGGGCCTTCTCTGGCAGCGGCCCTGGGCGGACCGCCTGGGCACCGCCTGCGCAGGCCACCGAGGCCGCGACCGACCCACAATGAACCCCCTCGGCCCGTTGGGCCTTATGCGGCGGTGGTGCCCAGCGCGCTACCCAGGCGCCGCCTGCCCGGGCCGCCGTGGTCGCGGCTGGCCCGCGACGGGGCCTTCGGCCCGCCAGGGCCATTCAGGGCATCGACGAGGCTGCCTGCCAGTCGGGCCCTCTCCTGGGGGCTGCGCCGGGCGGGTTTCCCGGGCGCCACCAGCATGGGCCGCTGCGATCACGGATGGCCCGCGGCACAGCCGCCGGCCCGAGGGAGCCTTTCCTGTGGCGGTTCTGGGCGGGGTGCCCGGACGCTGCTTATGACGCCCGCCGCGGCCGCTGGGGTCACCGGGCATGGGCCGCTGCACCCTTAGTTGGGAGGGGCCTGGCCCGACATACAGCCCCCTCCCCACAGGGGAGGGCAATGCCTCCAGAGGAGCGTTGGGCGAATGGCAGTCGCAGGTCCGGGCTGACAGCGGAGTCGCATCGGTGAGGCGGCCCGGCGACAGGCCAGGCAGCCTCCCCCCTCAGTTCCGGACTGACGGGGGACCGCCGCGCCAGGCGGGTGCCCCTTTTTTCGTCACAGCCTAGACTGCCCCAAGCTTGGGCAGGCAGCAAGACAGCAGCCAAGGCCTCACGACAGAGATCTGTCACAAGGGGTGCAGCAGGGCCCCCTCGCAATGTCTGGGGGGAGTCCCGATGGGCCCCCCCCTGGGCCAAGGCTCCGGCCATGGCATCCAGTGGCGGACCACCTGCACCCTCTGGGGACCAGGCTGCGCACCAGGCATCCCCCCTGCGCTAGGGATCGACATCCAGGCGGCTCGGCAGAGCAGGCAGGAGGACATGGCTGTGCTCTCTGCCGCATTTGGAGGGGGCAGGACGTCCAACCGCCACACCTCTCTCGAAGGAGGAGGAAGCAGAGCGGACAAGACCCAAAGGTGAGGGGGAGAGTGGCCCCGAACATGGACGGAGTAGAGGATGGCCCAGGGCACCAGGCCGGCGGTCTCATAGGTATCACCGCAGGAGCAGGAGCTGCAACACAGCATCGTCCAGGGAATCGAGAGGTGAGTCATCCGGGGATGAAGACCGGGAACGGAACACAAGGGACTACTGGGAGACTGCAGCCTACACCCCGGGGCTGGCCGAGTGGGCTTGACGACGCAGGCACCTGAGCAGAGCCGCAACAGGGGCCCGGTCGGCGTGGGAGCACTCCCGCTCAACCTGGCAGGGGAAGTCACCACCACCAGTGGGGCCAGGAGAAGAACCTGTAGGGTGTCACTTGCCAACCTGCATGAGGGAACGCATTGTGAATGGGTACTGCGTGGAAGTGTTCACCCTGCTGCAACCCGAGGAACCGAAAGGGGAAAGCGGGACCCGTGCAAGCACAGGCGACAGGATAGGGAGAAGCCTGCTGAGCGCACGTTCATTAATTGGGGCCTTGGGTACTGTAAGGATGCAGGGGTGGTGCAAGCTGCGCCCCCCGAGCAAGCCTGGCACCTCACCATACACATGAAGGAGGTGGCACACATCAAAGCCACTTCGGGAGAATGGTCAGCCTTGAAGTATGACGAGAATTTCCGGAAGAAGGCTTCCAGCAATGAGCTCACGTGTTGAGATCAGCCAGACAGCATGGGCTGGCTGAGGGCAGTCAACAATAGAGGCTGCACGGGACCTGCGGGGCTTCGTGGTGGCCAAGATCGGAAAAGAGGTACAAGCAGGGCACGGGGCAGGCCCATTTGATCTACCCCCCGTGAACAATCTGAGAGTACCCCCGCTGGGGGTGGTTCCGAAGAAGACACCGGGCGAATTCTGGTTGATTCACCACCTGTCGTACCCGAAAGGAGCGTCAGTGAACGAGGCGATACCGCCAGAGCTCAGCACGGTGCTACGCATAGTGCGAACACGCCGTGAACTGGGTGCAGGCTTGTGGTCAGGGCGCACTGATGGCCAAGTGCGATATGCAATCTGCCTTTCGGCTGCTGCCAGTCCACCCGGAGGACTGGTCCCTCATGGGCTGCGCGGTGGCCTGTGCAGCATTCGAGACCTTCAGCACATTCCTGGAGTGGGCGCTGAAAGAAGGCCCGACTACTTGCCGGTCATATCTAGGAATAGAAATAGATTCGGTGCTGGGAGCCGGCGGGCTGCCCCCCGAGAAGCTAGAAGGCCGCCAAGACAAGATCAAGTCAGTGGTCAAAGCCAGGAAGAAAGCGCTAAAGGGGGCAGTCCCTCCTGGATTGCCTGAACTTTGCATGCCGGGTCGTCACCCCGGGGGGACCATTCTGTGCCCGGTTGGCCAGAGCAACAGCCGGGACATCAGAGCCGCAACACCACATTAGGATACGAAGCACCTGAAAGAGGACCTGTGGGTCCCGTGAGAATGCCCGGCGCAAAAGGGGAAAGGCAGGACTGCACCTAGGACCATCAGGCTGCACACAGCGGCTATCTCGTTTGGCAGGCGACGGCCAGGGCAGTATCGGGAATCAGCCTCAGGCCAGCGGGGCCTGGCGGGGCAGGACCGCTGGGAACACAGCACACGGACGCCCGGCAGCCCATTACAGCTAACGTCTGGCAGGTCACGTTGAAACAGCCGTTCGGGTTATGCATTCAACTCAGGAAGGCATGCTGTTTGAGGCGGCCTTCAGCCTCGTGTGCGGTGAGGGCATGCCACATTAGTGAAGGGGCGGTGGCCTCATCCTGGGGCCAGTCCAACGGGGCGTAGTGCTGGCGGACGTGCCAACCAAGGGGGCGCACGAGGGATCGGGTCCAGCTCTAGACCAAGCCAGAAGGGCGCGGAGCAGCGGACAGCACCATCACGGACCGAGGAGCGCCCCCGCGCCACAGGCGGGGGGCCCCTTGCCCAGGGCAGGCAGGCAAGGGCACAGGGACAGGCGCCCGGCCATCGCAGCCCTGCTGGCCAGTCATTCCCCTCGCAGCAGGCAGGCGGGTCAGCCTTCGATCAGGGGACTTTCCGCCAAGGGGTCCCAAGCAGTCAGCATCGGGGCAGCCACCACAGCGACGGGGGTGAGCCCGGCCGCTGGCATGGCAAGGTGTGAGGGCAGGTGGACGCCCAGAGCACACCTGGGGTATGGCAGGAAGAAGAGTACTAACGTATGTGTTCAGTTGCAGGCACGACGGCAGGCAAGGTACCCCTACCGCGAAGAGGCTGCGCGAATGCTGGACGGCTGGCAGTTACAGCGAGAGCAGCGCAGGCGGAGGGATGAGAGTGGGCCCCCTGGGGGGCCCTGGTGGAGATCGCCAGGGCGCTTGTGCCGGTCGCCTTCGGGGCCAGGGAGGAATTTTTCCCGCAAGGGGCCAGATTGGCCGAGGCCACTTGGGGTTTTTGCCTCCCTCTGGTCATCGAAGTCGGGGGCCCCCGGGGGTTGGGGTGGCTCCACCTTTGTGGTTACAGCAGCTGGAGCGTTGGCGGGGAGGCGGGCCTTTGGCCTGCCTCCAGTGGCGGTTTTGAGGCATTGGGCTGGATCCCAACAGGGTGAGCAGGCCTGCGAGCCGCTCACCCCGACTGATCGGGAGGCACGGGTCGCCAGGTGGGGCCGGCGACGGAACAACAGGTGCCGTGGTGGCCAGCGGGAGGCTGGCGGGTGATGCATCGGTTCGGCAGTGAGGCCTACGATGCCAACGGGGATCCAGCCCAGATGCCAGGCCAATGCTCCATATAGCTGTAATCAATAAAGTTGTGGCCATTTATAACCCACACAAGTGTCCGGTGTGTTTACTTAGCTGCAACGCAGTCCGACATAGCCCCTAGGTGGCAAAAGGAAGCGGCTGACTCACCAGCAAGCTGGGTTGCCACCTGGGGACGGACGAAGTGGAGGCGGGATGAAGAGTGGAGGCGGAGCGTCCATCCCGCGAGGATCCAACCGCATGGTCAGCGCCATTGCTGTTTGAGCATCTGCAGGGTCAACATGCACCCTCCCACCCTCCGCATTTTCAGAGCTTTTGAGGGGGCTCTGTCACAACTTTAGGGGTTGGCGGTTTTGAGGCATTGGGCTGGATCCCAACAGGGTGAGCAGGCCTGCGAGCTGCTCACCCCGACGGATCGGGAGGCACGGGTCGCCAGGCGGGGCCGGCAACGGAACAACAGGTGCCGTGGTGGCCAGCGGGAGGCTGGCGGGTGATGCATCGGTTCAGCAGTGAGACCTACGATGCCAACGGGGATCCAGCCCAGATGCCAGGCCAATGCTCCATATAGCTGTAATCAATAAAGTTGTGGCCATTTATAACCCACACAAGTGTCCGGTGTGTTTACTTAGCTGCAACGCAGTCCGACATAGCCCCTAGGTGGCAAAATAACAGATGTGACTAACAGATGATGGGATTTGGAACTAAATTTAAACTCCACAGAGGACAAGACATGAGTCTGGGCATAAAGCAATTACAGCCGCACACATTCAGATTCGCTGTGTGTTCTCTACACAGTTTAATATACTTCTGAAAGTAGTATTTCTGTTTTTCTGGAATTTACAGTGCAGTCCTAAAAAGAGTTACTCCACTCTAAGCCCATTGAAAGCAATGGGTTTAGAATGGAATAAATCTGTTTATGATTGCACTGTCAGGGTTCCCTGAATTTTTCAACTATCCTCATATTACTTCAAGACACAGGGAGAAATAAAATATAACTGTATTTCAGGGCTCTCCTTTAAAGTTTTTTCCCCTCATTTTTTACACATCCACCTTGATGGAATTCATTTAATATTATATTACTGAATTAATATGTATTTTATTTTTATCTTTAATTTTATTCCTGTTGTTGCTTTGGAACTTGTTAAAAGAAGCATATAAGTTTCACTCATAAATAGCATATGTTTAATTTTTAATTTCTAAACTATTCTTAATCTGTAACATTAAGTATAAACCTTGCAAAAGAAACTGCTATTTATTTAACATTGCTTAACTATCACCTGGTTCAGAAATTTCAACACATAGTAGAGGCTGGGATCATACCACAGGAACATGTACGCCAGACAGTGTATGATATATGCATGCTTTGTGCAGGAATCTTTCCTTCCAGCGACTGCCTAGATCAGCTGAACAGGGCCGCCTTAACGGACGGGCAACAGGGACAGCTGCCTTGGGTCCCATGCTGGGTGGAGCCTGCCCACCGACTGTTCCACCTCCCCCCACAAAGGATGAGGGGAGAAAAGGAAGAGTAGGTTCCTGCTACCATTCACAGACCTGCTAAACAGTATCTTCTTCACCTCAGCTTGTGATAAACCTGTCTTGGATACGTACAACACTCTGGTCCAGACATTTGGTACTGTTGGAGGCTTGAGAGTTGGAGGCTGACTAGGTCTTGGCAGCCTGCAGATTTGAGGCAAGTACCTTTGACTGCAGATTCTGGTGCTAAGACTGCCGCTGCAGTCAAAGTTAACCTGCCTCAGATCCGCAGGCTCCCCAGGCCCAGGTCCAGCCTCTAGAACTACAGGTCCAGCCAAGTTACCATTTCCCTGTCTCTCAAACTCCCCTGTCTTATTCCAGATGGAAAGCTGTGTTCATCTACAGCAGCAAAACAGAACAGGAGTCCAGGAGCACCTTAAAGATGAACAAAGTTTAATCCAGCACAAGTTTTTGTAATTAGAGCTCACTTCATCAGATTCACAAAGCATCCATGTCATTTAGCATTGTGCTTCAGATGCAAAAATGTCTAAAGCAAACTCTGTAAATTTCATTGAGCCTTCCTTTTCAAATGTGAACTTGGCTCTTTTTCATTAGTATTCATAAAACATTGCATAAATGTTGGAGAAAAGTGAATAAGCAATGTATTTGCGAGGAGCAAAGATCAGAGGGTAGACCAGCTCGGAGGAAGCCTGGGAAATGCATCTACACCATGCAGCGCAGCGAGGTTTCCATAGAGACAGTCAAACAGATCACATTCATTTTAAGGCTTTTGTGCCAAAGATAATGAGAAGCTTGAAAAAGGAAAAATCCAGAAACAGACAGCCTGCAAAATGTTGGACCTCAGAGTAATGTCCATGACTAACTGGCTTTTAATTAAGACTGTTTTTGCTATCACTGGAACTTTTACTGTGTTGCAAGGCAGTTTCCCATATTACTGAAAAGCAAAACTATTCTAATGTGCATTGTAAACCTGATTGGATAAAAGATATATTTGTATGCATTCATCCCTCCCTGTCTGTGGAGGACAGTCACACTTGAAACCTCCCTATTCAGACATAACATACCTTAAGTGCTCGAGCTAGGGGCAAATATTAAGAGGTTGTGTGATCACCCAAATTCTTCACTTGAAGGCTTTCTAGAAGCATCTGTTTAGCCACTGTTTGAGATACGGAGCTGAACTAAATGGTCCTTTGATGTCACGCAGCAAAACAATTCCTGTGCAGGGTTACCAAGAGCCCCTAAAGGCCACCAAGCAAAGATTCCCCTGGACCCAACCCAAATAGCATATGAAAACAAACCACATGAAATACCTGACTCCCATGGGCTTCAGGGTGACCGGAGAAGCAGGATTTTGCCATGCTCTTGTCAGCCCTGTACTTATGAAGAATATACCTTAAAACTGTAAATAATATGACATTAGTCTTAATAGCCCAGCTGATCTGGCCAGATGGATCCATGTCAAAGTAACCTTGTAACTAGAATTCTGTAATATACTATATATAGGTCTGCCCTTGAAAACAGCTCAGAAACTCCAGCTGGTACAGAACACCACAGCTCAGTTACTACTGGGAACTAGATGGAGGATGTACCTAGCCTGAAGTCACTCCATTGGCTACTGATTAGTTTCCAGGTTCAATTCAAGGCAATGGTTATCATTTGCAATGGCCTTCATGGTTTATGACCCACATATCTGCAGGACTGCCTCTCCCAATGTGCTCCATTGCATTTATCTGAACAAAGTCTTCTGCAGGTGCCAACCTGCAAAGGGGTAATCAATAACAGCTGCCCATGCCCCAGCATTCTCTGTTGGGCCCCTACCTGGTGGAATGGCCGACATGACTCTTACTGTTCTACAAGATGGGCAAAATGGATGGGCAAAATCGAAGTGCTCAGAAAGGCATTTTTATAAAGTGAGTGAGGCTGTGGTTAACGTAAATAGAATTTAAGGCATTGTATATATTATGCTGTATTTATTGCATAGCTCTCTTACTTTTCTAATCCAGTTTTATTACCTTGTTTATTGCACAAAATATGTTTCATGTCACTGTTGTCCACTTTTGTAATTGTAATTCCTGCTTTAATGACTGTAGTACATTGTGTTTGTAGTGCAATGATGTCTAATTCTGGAGGGTGTGCATTTTTACTGCATTTTTTAAAGTTATAATCTGCCTTGAGTCACAGCAAGAATATGGCTCAACCAGAGAAAGGCTTTCTCTAGACCATAAATGTGCAAGGATAAGCAATGGAAAACTTTTGAATTAGTCATTTATTAACTCATCACTGCTAAACACTGGTCAGTTTCAAAACAATTGTAAACTCAATTCAAAATGAAGCCTGAAAAAGTCTGAATGTGATCTAGGAAGATTATCTTTCCCCTAAAGTCCTCCCCTCCAGCTGAGACTGATGAAAAACACCTTCAGCAGACAAACCACAACTTATATATACATTGGGGGGGGGGGGCTTATTGGATGCCTCATTCTACCCCTAAGCAGGGCTTTTGTTCTGGGAAAAGAGGTGGTGGAACGGAGTTCTGGAACCTCTTGAAAATGGTCACATGGCTGGTGGCCCCGCCCCCTGATCTCCAGACAGAGGGGGGTTTAGATTGCCCTCCATGCCACCACGGCGCAGAGGGCAATCTAAACTCCCCTCTGTCTGGAGATCAGGGGGCGGGGCCACCCACCATGTGACCATTTTCAAGAGGTTCTGGAACTCCGTTCCACCGCGTTCCCGCTGAAAAAAAGCCCTGCCCCTAAGTATCATGTTGCTATTTCACCTTTGTGATTTCCATGGGTCTTTCCTTCCCACTTTCTCTGACTGTAGAAATAGTGTTTTAAAACAATAACCTTTCCTTTAGAAATAAAGAATACTTTTAACAATATTTTAAAAAGTAGCAATATTTGTAAGCCAGACTTTTTAGATTACATCATAAAATAGACTTCAATAGGGCTCTTTTGTCTGCAAATATAATGCAAGCATCTTGAGTGTAATGGATTATATTGACTCCTATAGCAATAACAGCGAAGGCATCCTTTTTGTTTATGGCAACTTTAAGCACACTTTGGTAAAAAAAATAAAAACGACCTTCTGCAGTACAGCTTTCTTCTGCAGTACATTATTTGGATCCAGCTGGGAGGGAAGATCTCTTCTCTCATGGCTGCAAACAGCAGCAACAGTAGGAATGAGCTTCTTTTGGAAGGAGTTTACCTTTGAGTATTAGAGTTAAGAGTCTGACAAGCAGGAGCCCAAAAGGAAACACAGAGGCAGGGAAAAGATTGTCAGGTTCTGACAATGTTTCATGTATATTTTAACCAAAGAGACTCCATTTTAATCCTGTCAGTGTATTAAGTGTCTTTCTTGCAGGTGGCATGCCTTCCAATAGAAGATATCGTAGAGAAGAAGATTGTTATGACTACAACTCTCCCAGTCCTGGGAAGCTTTCCATTTTCTCAGCCTCAGGCCATTTGTTTTGAGAACCGTGGGGGAGGATGGGGCCTACAGGGGTTTGCTATTCTGTACCTTAGCTTTTGCCTGTCATTCGTAACAACACGTGTATCAGCCAAGATCCTAGGGTCTTGGAGAGTGGACTATAATGGTTGTTATCATTCAGTAAATCTTTTGAAATCAATGGGTTCTTGTCTCATTGCAAGAGGTAGTCTGGATTGCAACTTTTAGCAAGCCACTGTCTGACAAAGATAAATGTTTTGGAAATTTGACAAAAGATAAATGTTTTGGAAATTTGACAAGCAGGAGCCCAAAAGGAAACACAGAGGCAGGGAAAAGATAAATGTTTTGGAAATTTCTCCACTGTCTCATACTTTTCTCCAGATATTGGAAGAGGAATACAATAAGTGGATGGAGAGAGACAGGCAACGGTATGTTCATTTCCGCACTGGTATCTGCCCCGAGTTTAATGCTTTTGAGAAGTGAGTTTTTTTCCCCTGCTTCCTCACAGCATTTTGATGCATTAATGAATCTCTCAGGTTTTCCTGGCTTTTCTCCAATCTTTCTCAAATCAAACTTGCTTTGATCTGAAATTTTGGGAAGATCGCAGTAAAGCCTGGATGGCTGCAGAGTATGTAGGAAAATTCAGATTTTTCCAACCCGCATGGCAGCCATTTCCTTCCTCTGCCAATGGGGGGAGGTGGCTTTTTATTGTTAAAAAAATTGTCACTAGAATATCATAAGATCAATATACCATTGTAACTATAGGTGTAGCATGTTGTCTCAATTCTCAGCTTTCGTTTTTGTTAAAGTCCCTTGCAGAGATAAAAGGGACTTTTGTTAAAGTCCCTTGCAGAGATAAAAGGAAAAAGGCATATCTTCGCAAAGGACTTCATTAGAAACTTATTTTTTTTTTAAAAATGTAAGTTGGGAGTTCAGAGAACCTGCTAGTCCTGTAGTTACAATGGCATGTTGCTATAAAAAAGTCTAGTGCGTTTTTTAAAAAATTGTAGAAACCATAGTGGTCCAGGGGAGAAGAGGTGGCCACTTCTGGGGGATTGGGGCAGGGAAACTGCAGAGAAATCTGTCGCACGGAAGCCCTGTTGCTGCTATCCTTTATCTGCAGCCATACCAGCAATAGATAAGGTTGCCAGATCCCCCATGGTCCAAACCAGGCAGTGGAGTGCTCACCCTCACTCAGGCAGAAAGTGCACATGTGCTCCTGCACTTCCCTGTGGTGCCAGAAAATGACATCATTTTCTGGCATGACAGGAAGGCTATGGGTCACATTGGGGAGTGATTTGTTGAAAATTGTCCTCAAACACTAAGTTTGGGGATGATTTTTTTAATGAATTGCCCCCCCCCCCACATGACCAGTAGCTTCTCTGTCACGCCAGAAAATGTCATTTTCTGGCATCACAGGGGAGCATGCACATGCTCTGTGCACGTGCCTTCCCCTCAGCGGGCAAGTGAGTGGAGACAGCAGGGCAGGGGCTGGGGGCAATGGATTCCTACCCTCAGCAATGGGGGGGGATGGCACCCCTAGCAATATGGAAGCCACAAAATTTCATCCCTGTGCGGAAGCCATCAATGTTTTAGACTAACCACGATGCAAAAAGCTGAAGATGTAATACAAGTGGACAGTCAGGGGAAACCACATATTCAATGAACTATATTAACAACATTATCAACAGTATAGTATTATTATAAGTTGTTGTACAATGTTGTGTTTTTTGCATATTTTTTCACTTCGCATTTTGTATGCATAAATATTTAATTAAAAATATCTTCCTTCAGGATTTGAAAAACTCTTAGGTGGTCCCCCTTAACTGACACTCAGCTACTCTAAATATTTGATACTCCTAAAACATATTTAGTCTTCATCATACTTTGGAGGGTATTTTTCTATGTTGGTTAATTTACAAAGTCATATTTTTCTGCGTATCTGAGGAGTTCTCAAGAATGTAGCTATTCCTGTTCTGTTGGTGGCCTGGCAGCTTTCATGATTGGCATGGGGTCCAGTCATATTACTATTAGAAATAATGATCCTTTTCAATAGCATTTGCTTGTTTAATATTAGAGATCCGTACATTCTAGAAGTTCTTCATAGAGACCCACTATCTTAACCTGACATGTATGAGAGAAAGTAATGACATGGCTACCTGAAAAAAGCAAAGATAATTAGGTAGAACTTCATGACAGTTATCTAGTTCATTTGCAGTCTTCCCTTAGGGTGGTGGATGTGGATCTCTGTCCTCCATTTTTATCCTCACAGCAATCTCATGAAGTAGATTAAACTGAGAAACAATGACTGGCCTAAGGACACCCACTGAGCTTCATGGCAGAGTAGGACCTGAACAAGGGTTTCCCAGATCCTTTACAATTTTACACAGGATCAGATCTAGGGTTGCCTGCGCCCAGGTCAACAGAAGCCCCGCGGTGTCCCGTGCACACGCAAAGTGTGCACGCTCCCTGCACTTCATGATGATTTCACTTTCATGACATCATCATGCAGGCCCCCCGGGAAAAGCATCCCACCCCGCTGCCACTGGAGGGAAGGGAGTGCATGGCAAGCCGGCCACCATGGAACACGGCACGCCGCGGAGCTGGTGGTGGCTGTGCGGGCGGCTGAGTGGAGGGCTAGAAGGCCGCCCGTGCGCATTCCCCTTCCCTGCTGACAGGGTGGCTGTCTTGCTGCGCGCTTCTTTCCCTCCAGCGGTAGGTAGCGCGGGCGGCATGCTTCCAGGGGGCACCCTGCACTGCTGCCAGCCGCCCCGTCAGCGGGGCAGGCAAATGGTGCGGCGGCCTTCCAGCCCTCAATTCAGCCACCCATGCGGCCACCGCCAGCTCCACAGTGCGCCGTGTTCCAGGGTAGCCAGCTTGCCGCCCCTCTTTGGCAGCGTTCGATCTCACCCTGAGTTTACAGTGTTTATAAACTGTTTTGGCTGCTGGTTGCTGGTGGATTTTTGGTGCCATTTCAGACAAAGCCATTTGTGTCCAATTTGCAATGTGGGCTTGAGCCTTTAAAAAAAAACACAGTTTTCTCATTTTCTTAAGTGTTCTGTGTGCTTCTGATCTGCTGCAGTTCACTGTTTGAAATTTTAGCAGCACTTTAGCCAGTGGTTGTTGTGGGTTTTCCGGGCTGTATTGCCGTGGTCTTGGCATTGTAGTTCCTGACGTTTCGCCAGCAGCTGTGGCTGGCATCTTCAGAGGTGTAGCACCAAAAGACAGAGATCTCTCAGTGTCACCTGAAACGTCAGGAACTACAATGCCAAGACCACGGCAATACAGCCCGGAAAACCCACAACAACCATCGTTCTCCAGCCGTGAAAGCCTTCGACAATACTTTAGCCAGTGCTGCCTTTTTGGTTTCCTTTTTTATTTTAATTTATTTTAATGGTAATGATTAGCACTATACCATTGTAATGATATGTGTAGCAGGTTCTCTGAATCACTAGCTTTCTTTTCTTTACGTCTCTAGCCCCTTCTGTTGCAGAAATATGCCTTTTTCTTATATCTCCACAAAGTAAGGAGCTAGAGACTTCCTTTTAAAAAAATGAAATCTGGGGATTCAAAGAATCTTCTACACCTATCATTACAATGCTATAGCACCACAAAAAAGCAGTACTGTTTGAAATGGCCAGAGCAATTCACAAAAGTTCATCCATCAATGTAAATGCTGTTTGAAACCACCACCACCTCACATTGCTTTTCATGAAGTCAGGGCAACAACAGCTAACAACCAAGTTAAAACGGAAATGTGACACTGTCTGGCCACTATACTGCTATCACGTGTAAAGAGGGTACCCTGTGCTGCCTTAGCTGTGGATAAAGAACTGAATTGATTTTACCAGCTATGCTAAAGACCAAAAAAAAAATTGGTTCAGCAGTCTTTTGCATGTTCACTTGGATTTAAGTCTCCATAAATTCAGTGGCACTTATTCCCGGGTAAATGTGCACAAGACTGCATTCTTATACTACCGGAACAAAGCTTCTTATTTCTATGAAGCTATTGATCTACTTACTAGTTTTTGTACCAATGTTAGTAGGTATAGATGAATTGGTCTGTTTGCTTTTACATGTTAGCTTGATATTACTTCACTCTCCTCTAGGCGTCACTGTTATTATTATGATGAAGTCCCATTGAACTGCTTCAATGGATTTTAAATATGATGATAAATGTGACAAACAAGAATAAGAATTAGGAACTACACAAACATCTTCTTGTTGTGAGAGACTGGGCAATCTGTCATCAGATAGTGCAGTCATTTACAAATCAGGTCTCATAATCTCAGCATAGTAATTCATGAGCACATTAGTCTTTGACCACAACCTAAAGTTAATATTTAAAATGCAGCATCTCCTCTCCAAGTAGTTTTGGCTGAGTGTAACTAAGATGTCTGAGGCATATTATTCAGATAATAAAATAGGTAAGAAAATCAGGATTTCTACTCTTAAATAATAATAATTATTATTATTATTTCAATTTATAAACCGCCCATCCTCAAGGGCTCTGGGCAGTGAACGACAGTTAAAATCAATAAAAACAAGAAAACTGTAATTCTAAAATCAACATACAATAAGCAATAATAAAATAAATTAACCAAGTACATTAAAGTGCAATGGTGGGGAGAACCCCCCCACCCCAAAGGTGGGAGGCCGACATGGCACCACCCCCTTCAACCACTGAACGCCTGGCGGAACAGCTCTGTCTTACAGGCCTGGTGGAACGATAATATGTCCCGCTGGGCCCAGGTCTCCATTGACAGAGTGTTCCACCAGGCTGGGGCCAAAACTGAAAAGGCCCTGGCCCTGGTTGAAGCGAGGCGGGCTTCCTTAGGGCCGGGGACCACCAGTAAACATTTATCCGCTGATCGAAGCGGTCTCCGGGGAACATATAGGGAGAAGTGGTCCCGAAGATATGCCGGTCCCAACCCACTCAGGGCTTTAAAGGTAAGAACCAACACCTTGAACCTGATTCAGAATTCAACCGGAAGCCAGTGCAGCTGGCGCAGGACAGGTGTGATATTTGACTGGTAGGATATACCAGTCAGGACCTGCGACGCCGCATTCTGGACCAGTTGTAGTTTCCGGATCAGGCTCAGGGGTAGCCCAGCATAGAGTTACAGTAATCTAGCCTGGAGGTGACCATTGCATGGGTTACTGTAGCCAGGTCCTGGGGCGTCAGGTAAGGGGCAAGTTGCCTGATCTGACGGAGATGGAAAAATGCAGACTTGGCAACCGCCGTGACCTGGGCCTCCATCGAGAGGGAGGCATCCAGAAGCATGCCCAGACCCTTCACCACTGGCAAAGTTGCCAGTGGTGTCCCATCCAGGGCAGGGAGCTGGATCCCAACATCTGGCAGCCCCCATCCCAGCTGCAGGATCTCCGTCTTCACCGGGTTCAGTTTCAGCCTGCTCTGTTTCAACCATGCCATCACAGCCTCCAGAGCTCTGGCCAGATTGTCCGGGGCCGTGTCTGGCCAACTGTCCATCAACAGAAAAAGCTGGGTGTCATCCACATATTGATGACAACCCAGCCCAAACATTTGCACCAACTGGGCGAGGGGGTGCATGTATCTACCCCCTTGTGGAACCCTGCACACCAAAGGTTGATGAGGCGATAGATCTCCCCCAAGCACCACCCTCTGTCCCTGACCCTGGAGAAAGGAGACCAGCCACAGTAAGGCTGTCCCCCTAATCCCGTCAGCGAGGTGCCTGGCCAACAAGTCATAGTCAACCGTGTCAAACACTGCTGTGAGATCGAGTTACACAAGCAGCGCCGACCCACCTCGATCCAGATGCCTGCAAAGGTCATCTGTGAGGGCAACCAAGGCCATTTCCATCCCATGGCCAGGACGGAAGCCGGACTGGAATGGGTCCAGGACTACAGCATCATTCAGGAATTCCTGCAGTTGTACCGCCACCACCTGCTCAATCACCTTGCCCAGGAACGGGAAGTTCGACACTGGGCGGTAACTGGATGGGTTGGTGGGGTCCAAAGATGTTTTTTTCAGGAGGGGCCACACCACCGCCTCCTTTAACGCTCCGGGGAAACCCCCAGAGCTCAGGGAGTTGTTAACGGCCTCCAAATGGTCCCGTAGCCTTCACCACCCAGGATGGGCAGGGGTCCAGAGGACAGGTGGTTGGCCTCATCCCCTGCAGGATCCTGTCAACTTTGTCCCGGGAGCGCAGCCTGAAATGATCTAATATAGACCCAGAAGACAGCCAAGGGGTCTCCAGTTCCCTTACTGTATCAACAGTGGGTGGCAGGCCACAGTGAAGGGACAAGATTTTGTCCGCAAAATAGCTCGCAAAAGCCTCGCAGCCAATAGTCGAATTAAGAATTTGGCGGTTTCCCTGAGAGAGGGAGACCAAGGACCGAACTGTTTGAAATAATTGAGCCGGGCATGAGCTAGCAGACGCAATGGAAGCAGCAAAGAAACCCCTTTGCTGCTTTCACTGCCACCTCATAGGCTTTCATAAACATCCTATAAGATGTTCTTGCCTCTTCGTCGTGCCTCCGCCTCCACACTCGCTCTAGTCATCTCAGAGACCGCTTCATCTGGCGAAGTTCCTCGGTAAACCAAGGAGCTACCTGTTTGCAGGCTCGGAGAGGATGGCAGGGGACAATAACATCGATGGTTGCGGAAAGTCGGCCATGCCAATCATCCATCAGCTCATCTAACGTATTGCCAGGGGGCATTGGATCCTGCAGAGCCACCTGGAAACCAATTGGATCCATAAGTCTCCATGGGCGAGCATAAATCCGCTCACCGCCCACCAGAGAAAGGAGCGGGATGCTCAAACGAACCTTCAGAACAAAGTGATCTGACCATGGCGCTGCATCATAGGCATCCAGGACCACCATCATCCCAACACCAAAAATCAAATCTAGCATGTGACCTGCTTGATGTGTGGGAGCCGAAACAAACTGGGAAAGTCCTAGGGCTGCCATGCCCTAGTCTAAATAATCTTCTTGCATTTCAGTTTATAATGCAGATTCCCCAGAAAGTAGTTTGTAATCTACTAAGACAGTTGATGGTTTTTCGAGACTGCTGTTACTGCTATGATAGCATAATCCCAAATAACAGGCATCTGCCTTCTATATACGCCCTGCTGAATGGCTTTTCCAGTATAAATCTTCATATGCCCCAAGCAGTTAACATATGGGTCTGTAAACATTGCTTACTCTTTTCCTGGCAGTCATTTTTCTTCCATTCACATAGCTTTCTTTCATTAGCAAACGTAGTTCTCTTGTAGCATGTCTTTTCTCAGAGATAAAGTAGAATTGCAAACATACCCTTAAGACTATGTCGTGATTATAAAAATGAACTAGAGCGATTTGTTATTTTCTAATGCACACTCCAATATGGAAAACTTCCTTCCACATAGTATTTTGGCTTGTTTGCAAAATGTGATCTGTATACTGGGAGGCAACCTCTCAAGCTTATGAAACACATTCCAACAAGATATTCTTCAGTAATCTCCTCTGGGGGAGTAACATTTTCCTTTTTGTCCACAAATGACCTATATAGTACCAGAGTCTGTTCACTAATTTTATTTTATTGCTTTGCAGTCTTAGAAAGCCCAAAAACAAGTTCTGTACTAACTAGGGGTGTGCAAAGGCACAGTGGTTCGGCTTTCCTGATTCGGGTATACCCGAATCGAGAAGCCAATTCGGGAACAGCTGTACCCGAATCGGCAAGCCGATTCGGGTATAGCGATTCGGGTATCAATTCAGCTTGATTCGGGGGTTCGGGAAAGCTTTTCAATGGGAAAAAGCCTCCCCAGGCTTCTCTGAAGCCTGGGGGAGGCATTTTCCCACCAAATCAAGCCAAAATTGGTGGGGGACTTCCTCTAACTCCTCTCTAACAACCCCCCAAGTTTCAGACCTATTGGACTTTGGGGGGCCATGTTATGGCCCCCCAAACCAGGTCCCCCTATCCTCTCCTATAAAAGGGCATAGCTTTAGGTTGCTGCTGCTAATCTCCAATTTTGTGCTTGCTGCTGCTGATCTCCATTATTTCCTATGGGGGGAAAATGAAGAGGCAGGCTTCCTTTGCCAGGGGTGGCATTTTGCATGCAAAATGCCCCCCAACCCTCAGGGGCCCTTCTCCCACCTTTCCTCCCACCCCCCACCAAGGCTCAGCCTGCTCCCACTGGGGGGGGGCATTTCATGGCCTCCCCAAGTAGGTGACCTTTTCTCTACAACCTACAGCTGGGGGAGGCTTGTCTTGCCAGGGGTGGCATTTTGCATGCAAAATGCCCCCCAACCCTCTGGGGCCCCTCTCCCACCTTTCCTCCCACCCACACCAAGGCTCAGCCAGCTCCCACTTGGGGGGGGGCATTTCATGGCCTCCCAAAGTAGGTGCTCTCAGACCCCAAAGTCCACCCCCTACAGACCCACACATACCCAATACCCCCCCAGCTGCCACACAGACCCAAATTCCCACATTAGCCCCTCACAGACCCAAATCCACCCCCAGTAGCCCCACACCCATAACCCCAGGAACAGGCTTGCCAGCCCTCTCCCTTTGTTCCCTATGCTGGGAACTTCTAAACTCTCCCAGGGCAATTCTGCACAGCCCAGGGGTGCCACAATGGTGGGCACACTTCTGAGTGCCAGCTTGTCCCTGGGAAAGAGCACCTGAACCACAGACACCCTCCCTCAAATCCCACCACCACCTACAGAGATGGCTGGCCAGCCAGCCCCATTGTTCCCTATGATGGGAACCAACTGCACAACAAAGAATAAAACACGAACAACACAAAATAAAGTTTTTAAAAAATTATTTTCTCCCTTTCAAAGTACAAGTAGGCAAAGCATTATGACACATTACACCAGCAGTCCCCCACACAGAAAAATTAACACAACTCACTTAACATCAGAGAATCACAAAAACACAATTCCTGTCAAAAACACTTTATTTCTTGAACAGCTTTAGGTTACACAGCAGGGGGGGCACACCAAAGGGCATGGCAGCAGTATCTTACACAAAAATAACACAACTCACTTCACATCAGAGAATCACCCAAACACAATTGCTGTCAAAAACGGTGAAGTGGGTTGTATTATTTTGTGTAGTACACTGCTATCATGCCCTGTTGTCCTGTTTTGAGTCCTGTTAATCAAGAGGAAAGAAGGATATAACTATTTTATATAAAAATAAATGAAATAATTCGTACATTTTGTCCTGATTTGTCTAGAAATATTTTTAAATTCCTCAAAATGGATAAACAAAATTTGATTGAGAAATTAGCCAGTAATGTATAAACCACACATAAATGGCATTTTGTGTACAAGGAATATGGAACACAGGGGAAGAATGTGTATGATTGAATACTGGTTGCTTTCAGCTTTTTTGAAATATTCCTGTATCCAGATAAAGTACAAACTCTTTCAGAAGTAAATTTTATCCAGATTCTGTGGAGTCTAGCAGACTGTGAGAAACCAGAAACAGATGGTAAATTATATAGGCAATATCTTGTCCCGTGATTTTCTTTATTTGGATGTTTTTTCCTTGGAGAGTTTGAAAACAGGGAAGCTGATAATAGAACTGGAGACCATTTGGAAAAAAATCATAATTTTAAAAAGACCTCAAAATACTTCTGTTTTGACTGGCGGTTAAAATTTGATTAGTTGTTGGACTGATACAAGGAAAGAAATGTAGATGAAATAATTAAATGCATGATTTCATTAACACTTGGCTTTAAATGTACTTTATTTAATTTGATGCAGCCATTGGTGAAACTTCGCTGCTGCTGTTGTATGAAATGAAAACAATTTCCTCTGTTATCACTAAGAGAGAAATACATGCCTATGCCCTCTGTCCATATATAAGCCCTCCCAAAACTGGAGCAGGAAGCTACGGAATACTGTAACTTAACTTCACCAAACCTTACTGTCTCGTTGGGGAATATACATAAAAGTGTAAGACACACCCTCTTCAATAAGCCCTAGAAAAGTCTTCAGTGTGTTTAACTTTGTAGATATGTACACATGCTTGTGGACAGCAACAGATTTTTAACAGAAGGTATTGCTATGGTTCAGAATAATTTTGGATCATCTATGATTTATGGAGAGTCCAAGCACTGTTTGCCTATGGTTGCAACTGGACAACATGCTAGAAATCCATTACAGGATTTTCAGACATTTCTAATTTCCTTTAAAAACAGATGTGGGAGGTCAGTTTGGATAACAGCCAAGGTACTAGGGAGTGGAGTGTTAATACTTTATTTCATGTGCCATTTCCTGTATAGAAATCTCATCCCCAAGCTATTAGTCCCAGTAGGCTATTTGTCCCACCCACCCAGGGAGTAACAATTTGAGAGGTGTGGTGCGCTACCCAGGAAGTAGCATGGAAGAAGTGTTGGACCCTCCCCTCCTTCCCCAGAGCTCTGATCCTGACACACACATTTAAAGACAATTAAAGTTATCTGGAGATTGTCCACCTTGAGGTACACATACTGCTCTATATGCACCAGGTTATGATTACAGAGAAAATTCATGCAGTAGTGGCTTGTAAAATAGAAGAATGGGGCAGAGAAAGGGTGGACTGTTACTGTGACATGAAAAAGAGGGTTTGGAGGAATAAGCTAATTTCGGATTAAATACATTCAGTGGGTTGTCTCCTGCGATCCTTCAGGGGAATGAGTCGATGATTGCAGATCTTTCCCAAATCACCCCTCACTCCAGCAGTCCTTTTTGACTGCTGATGCCTGAGGATTCCTGAGGACGCAGGACCTGCATGTAAATTGGGTGGCAGCCTTAGCAATGGGGAAGGGAAGGAATTGCCCTTTCTGCCTCTTCTATCCGGGCAGCTTCACTAAAAAAAGATGAGGCAATTTTCACCCTGGCCCAACTGCAGCCTCCCAACCTGAATAAACATTCTCAGAATGGGAAAGGACTGCTGGGGAGAGGAGAATGTGGGGAACATCCAGCATCCATGGATCACCAGATCCAACCCAATATGCTGTGTTTTACCGAATCACATTTTGAATTTCTGTAATTGTCATATTAACTGAAGATAGGAACTGATTCCATCGACATGCCTAAGAAACCAGTGTTAATTAAAGATATATGTAGTTCTTCTAGCATTTACATGGGATGGGTTGGATAAGTAGAATAACTTAGTTACCAAACTAAGACAGTTTTTTTTTACACAGAAGCGATAAATCAGTATGCAATGTAAATGTAAAACCAACTAGAACATACATCCAATTTCTCATCTGCATTGCATCCCACATAAATTCTGCCATATATGAGTAGTGTCAATGTGAGAAAAAACTGAACCTACTTTTTAGTCTCATGTCTGAAATTAGCTTTGAGGATAAAAAATGATAAAAGGGAAGGGGGAGTGAGTGGCCAATCATTGCAGGAGCTCCCCTCTGGCCAATGGAAGTCTCTAGAAAAAGAGTGCCTTTTTTAAACTGCCCTGCAAGGAGTTAAGGCAGGCTTGCCTCAGAGCAGCCTCCATTTTGTGTGCTCTGGCTGCCTGGAGAAATCTGAGACCCTGCCTGCTCTTGGCTGTGGACTCCCTCTCTGCAGTCGGACCTGAGCTGATTTGGACTTGATGTGGACTGCAACTGGATCTTGCTGCCCAGTGAATTCATGCAGCTGTTGCCTGCTGATGCACCTGGAGGACTTCTGCTGCTGCCTGGTTTGAGATTTGTAATTGGTTTTTTTCTCTCTTTGTGGACAGGTGCTTCACCTGCTGTCTGGGAAAGACAGCAGGGGAAGGGAATTTTTTTTCCAGTTTGTATTTTAAAAGTGGGGTTCTGTGTGTGTGGGAGGGGTGCAGTTTGGTTTGGCTTTTATGGGAGGTGCTTTGGTTTGGCTTTTACTTATAATAGTGTTCATTTTGCTGTTCATTTTGGGGGGAGTATTCTTCTGTTTTATTGTATTGTGCTCTGTTTGCTGTTTTATAGTTCCTTCCTGCTTATTAGATTGACTTGTTTTTCTGGGAGGGGTGGTTCTGTGTTTTCCCCTGTTGTGGGTTTTTGTTGTTGTACATTTTTGCTGGTTCTTTGGGGGCTGCTCTTTTTAAATAGAAGTTTGGTTGGTGTTTCTGTTGGCATAGAGATTTGGCTTGGTGTGTTGGTTGGTTGTTGTTCTTCCGGGGGGTGGGGGGTTGTAGGGGTACCACATTTACCTAGTGGGGTTTGGGAGTACTTTGGAAATTCAGAGGGGGTTGTGTGAACTTTTATAAGGTATTTTTAAGATAGGCTAGTTGTAAGTCTTGTAAAAAAAACTTAATTCGCTGTTTAGGGACCAACAGAATTTTTTCTCCCTTTAATAGGCGTGTGTAGGAATTAATAAGGGTTCAGGTTTGTTTGTGTTACATTCAAATTCTATAAATAGGCTGCCCATTAGTGACATTTAACTAGGCTTTCCCCGCCCACCTCTGGCTCCCTTGGAGCCAGACCAGGCACATTAGAAGTAGTTTTTTCCCCCATAGGCTTACTTGTAGATTGGGGTTCAGGGGTAACTTGATTCCTGAAGAGGAATTCAGCTGCTTGCTAGTGTAGTGCCACATACCTAAACAGGGCTTTTAAAAAAGAAATTTGTGTGTCCATCACCAGGTTTAGACCCACAAAGCAAGCTTTAAGAGTAGGTAGGTAGGTAGGGTTTTTTTTAAAAAAAATCTCATTTATGGCTAGGTGGTGTTTTGGGTGGGTTGGTAATTTAACTGTTTAATAAGGTTGGTTACTAGTTAGTGTAGGTTCCAGGGGGCAGCAAAATGAGTGACAAGAGACCAGAGAGGGGCCCTGGGGGAAAGGCAAGGGATAAGACTAGAGGGGTGGAGGGGAGAGGGAGGGCTGTAGCTCTCTCCCCGCCTGCACAGAGGAGGCCCAGCACAGCTGCCATTCACTAGCCTGGCTTCTGGTGACAGCAAGAGGGTTCAAATGGCCCTCTTTCCCAAGGCAGCTGCAGGGGCACTACCAAGAAATGTTGTTCTCTTGCCATTGGAATAGGAAGAACCAGCGAGAAATGTTAGGCAAGTAGAACAACACACCACGGCTGCTTCCACGTGCTCCAATTTTTTCGGGTTTCCCTGTCCCAAAGCGGCGTCTTCCCAATACATTTCAAGAACCCACCTTTCACATATATCATCCACATAAGTGTTTTGTGGGTGTTTGTCATGAAAAAAAGTCCCAAAACAGAAAACGCATTCTTGCGCCTCATCACAAACAACATTGGCGCATTCTCACCTAACTTTCCTTTCCTTTCTTTTTTTTTTTGAGTACATGGGGGATTGCACTATACCATAGTCCTGTCTTTCAGCTTCTGTAGAAACTGTGCATGTGTAGTACTCTATTCTGTACTGTTGATTTCCCATTCAAAGTTTTAAATGTGAAACTGTTTAATAAATATGTGGACAGTAGATTAGCACAATTGCACAACTTCATATTTAAAATAAAATTAGAAATGGGACTCCATTCTGAGTGACCCACTGTTGCAAGCACTGCAGTATGATTCCCTTTGTATATGTAGATTTCATAATAGTGCAACAACCATTTAAAAAAAGTTAAAAGGGGGGGATTATTCCATTGTGCACGCAAGCCAGACACATGTGTGATGTTTAAAGGAGAGCTAATGGTGAGAGGAAATGTTGGAGATTTGTGGGAGGGCTCTTCTGAAGCACAGAAAAGCATCCGTATGCATTGATATGGTAGGATAATCACACAGAAAACCTGCATCAAAAATAAATATGGACCAAAAAAGGTCTCACAAAAAACGTTTAAAAACAGGGATCATCATGACCCGCTTGCACATGGGAAATGATGTGTGTAATGAGAGACATAACTCACCACAGTTCCGTTAGTAGGCCATCCCACTAAGGACGTGTGGAAGAGGCCCATGTGTCGCACAGGGAAATCCACAGAAACACCCAAATCAAGCTACAGAATGCTGTTGTGTAATACAATGTATACAATGTGTTGTTCTAATGTTGACTTTCCTCATTGCAGGGGTGGAAAAGAGCTGATGATGAAGGCTATTGCAGAGAGTGGATTATTTGGGTTTCCCGAATACCTCACTGTCACTTTCAGCCTGAGGCCATGTGAGTGGGATTAATCTTATGCAGCTTGCTTGCTGTTGTCTTGTGCTTGTGGCTGGGCACTGCTTGGTTCTGTTCGGTGGTGTTCCCCCACTGGCTCAACTCGGTGCCTGGCTTCTATGAATGGCACTTGTTTTGTTGGGCTAAATTGCAAGTGTCCTTTGCTTCAGTTTGGTTTGGGTGGAATGCATGTGATTCTCTGGTGCGAAGTTGTTCCCCTTGCTTCACTTTGGTTCGGGGCGGGGGGGGGGAGGATTCCATTCTCTTGCTTCGAACTAGGGAATCAATTCAGTATTTGGGGAATACTGGATTCCCCACCACCCCGGTTTGGTATTACCAAACCAAATTTACCAAAAAAATTTCCTGTGCACACCCATACTGGTTTCTTCTGTCTATGCTACAAATTGTAAAACCGCCATAGGACTAGGTTTCTAACCCACTTTACGAACAAGGCTTGGATTCTTCCCTAAGGTCTTTTAACCTGTTTCACTAGAATTTATATCATAGCTAGTTTTAGTTACTATAGCTTATCTTTATTGAACAAAGCAATAATTGAAATACCTATCAGCTTCCTTATGGGAAATTATGGGAATCAACATTATTTAACTTTTAATATTTATTTCCAATATTCATATACTACATCTCCACAGCAATGGGCATGAGGTAGTTCACAATACAGTGAGACAACAACTAATAAAGAAATGACACTATCCCATAAACAACAAGCATATTAAATAAGAACAATTAAAATAGCTAAAACAGCAGCAGCAATTTCAATCCAACAACATTCTAAAAAATCAGGGAAGATAGAAAAAAAAATAACCAAAGGGGATGAAAACTGCATTGAAAGCTTGTTTGTATAATGGATGTAGTGTTGGAACCTGGCCCAATCAGCTCTTCATTTAAGCATGAAGGTTACTGGTTAACTTAGGACAAACCTTTCTATCCAAAGTGGTCTGGTCATCCTTCCTCCTTTATGAGTGGCTCACATATGTCCACCAGGCTTCTTCCAAGCCTCCCTTGTAAGGAAAAGATCATTGTCCAAAACAGGAAATATCACATTCTTTGAACAGTGTCTTCTAGCCTTGGATATTAAAACTATGAGACAGATTATAATTAAGGGAATAAAAATACATTCCCAGAGCATTTAGAGATTCCACAACCTTTATCTGGTACTCCATAATAACTAGCAACCTTTAAGAAAGGATTAAAGCTATATTCTCTGGATTTATTGTATACCCAATTCCATACTGGATGATACAGATATGCAGAGGCATATATGACAGGCCATGTTGACGTGTTAGAAGAATACATCTGTTAAATCTCTCTGAACAGAGTACAAGTCTGTGTATTTCATTTATAGCATTCAGACAGAAATTAGTTCTCTCCTTCAGAAATGGATTACCATTCTCCTAAAATAAAAAATTGTCATAATAGCTCAAACAGAGAAAGGAAATATAGCAGAAGATGTAAATTTCAAATGGCAGGAAACTTTCCACTTTTAATTCAATATTTTCAGCCACACTGTTGAAAGTGTGATTCATTGCCTCTTTTCTCTTTTTAAATGGCTTTACTAGATACCATATATCATTCTGTAATCATTTATCAGCTTCCATTTTGTAAAGGGCATAGATGCACAAAAATACAGGCTTCATCTAAACAAATTCCCTTTACAATTATTAAAACAAAATTGCTACATTTAATGGGAGGCAAGTATTTTTTAAATCTAAAAAGGAAAAGGTTATGATATTTTGGGGCTGCTCTTTAGTTAGTGTTGCTTTCTTAGTAATCAGTAAACTAATATGCAGTGAAAGATTTCAATTCACTTTAGCATACATTTAAGTGGAAATTTCCCAATGAAAAATAAAACAAATAGAAAGACACACAGATGGGGCCAAACCAGATGAAATGTGAAATATCCATGATATCATACTGAAATTTCTTGCTACTTTTTATTTTCCTTGAAAACTACATAGGGATGGCAATTTGGACTGGGGCCAAGATGCTGCAGCAAGATAGGTTGATCCTTTCCCCTGAACTATTACTCAGTATGGTGTTTAGGATAATTTGAATAATGTTGTTGTTGTTATTATTATTATTCAAATTATCCTAAACAATCAACAATAAGCAGAAGTCACATGTTATTATTGATTGGCCTTGCTAAGCTGATACAAGTTTCCACTGGAGACCTAAGTATCAACCAGATATCGGTGTAATATGTACGCTGTTCCAAGAAATGCTGTCTTTTGCAGTTCTGTAGGTGTTATGTCAGAAAGCGTTCGTTTTTCTATATGAATTGCAAAGTTTTTCAAGATGGTTCCAAGTGCCCTGATGACAATGGGGACTATTGTTGCATTCTTCTTCCATAGTCGGGTGGTTTCTATTGCCAGATCTCTATATTTAATAATTTTTTCTTGTTCTTTTTCTTCGACTCTGGCATCCCCAGGAATTGCAATGTCGATTATCCAGACTTTTTGATTTTCCACAACTGTTATGTCTGGTGCATTATGTTCAAGGTGCCGACCAGTTTGAATTCTGAAATCCCATAAGATCTTGACTTGTTCATTTTCTAGCACCTTTTCTACCTGATGTTTCCATGAATTCTTTGATACTGTCAAGTTATACTTTTTACACAATGACCAATGAATCAGCTTTGCGACCTTGTCACGTCTAGCTTTGTAGTCCGTCTGTGCAATTTTGCTGCATTCAGAGATAAGGTAGGATACAGTTTCATCTTTTTCCTGGCAAAGTCGACATTTTGGGATTTTCACTGGTTTTCTGAATTTTGGCTTTCATAACATTCTTTTGAAATGCTTGTTCTTGTGCTGAGAAGATCAGACTTTCAGTTTCTTTCTTGATTGCACCCATCTTCAACCATGCCCAAGTTAGGCTGTTGTCACTTTTTCCTTCAATATTTTTTAGATGTTGCCCATGTAAGGGTTTGTTCTTCCAGCCATTTAATCTATTCTCAAACTGTTTCTTCTTGTATTCAGCCTTTGTTTCGGTTGTTTTTAATATGTTCTCTGTTTTCATAGCCTGAAGTAATTTTTCTGTACTTCTACTGATGAAATCATTCAGGCCGCTCTTTTCCTCTTCCACTACCTGATGTACTTGTAACAGTCCTCTTCCACCAATTTTTTTAGGTAAATATAGCCTGTCAACATCACTTTTTGGGTGTAAAGAGTGATACATGTTCATTAGTTTTCACATTTTTCAATCCAATTTTTCTAAATCACTTTGCGTCCAATCTATTATTCCAGCTGGATATCTGATCACTGGAATTGCCCATGTACACACCACTTAAGATGGAATATTTCTTCATCTATCAAGTACATTTCACAAGAAAGTTCCGGAATGAGGATGCAGGAAACTTTGTAAGGAAATCCTGCAGTAAGGCAACATGGTAGAACGAATGTGGCAGAGAAATGGTACAACAGGAATATTGTTATTATTATTCTTTATTATTATTATTAACTGGATGAAGAATTAAATCAAAATTGTGCACATATCACCTAATGGAGAAGGTTAAAGGAGTTGCTGACAGTTTGAATGTCACTATATTTGCATATGGCTGCACTGTAAGCATTTTCACAAGTTCATGACATCCTGTCACTAAAACTGCTTTTTTCTCCAATAAAATGTCATAAGGAATTATATAATCTCAATATGTAATGATAGAGAGTGGGAACTTACTAACTGGAATCCCTGCAACATGGAGATGGAACTTTTTTTTATTTGCATCAGTGTACTTTGGAGACACTAGACAGCCAGATGTTTGTACTTATTAGCCCAACAGACAGACTACTTCCTCTGTTTATAGTATCATAATAAGGCATGACTCAGATGTTATATATAGGGCTGGAGGACCTAGAGGCATTTTAAGTACGAAGCTACATTTAAAGTTTCTAGGCTGTGTCTTTGTTTTTTGACCTCGATGAATAATAAAGATTTGCATTTATATAGGAAAGTTTAAAAAAACATAAATATGGCTTTCTTTTTATAGGTAGTGAACAAAGTGATTGTTTTGTTAGTCACATGAGACAAAGCAGATTCTGGAAGAGTATTACAACATACCCACAGTAATGCTTTTTGATATAGCGGCTCACCCATTTTCTCCATATTATTTATTTATTTATTGTTATTTAAAGTCTGTCTCACTGAGACCCAAGGTGGATTACACAGTGTAGGTTAATACAATCAATGAGTGGTACATCCAACAAACAGTACAATAGGGTATGGGATTGCAGAAAGTTGAAAACAAAAACAGAACCGAATACAGATATGAAACATTGCACAAACAAAACAAATAATTTGACATGAACATGAATGACGCAGAAACTCGGTAGGAGCATACCTACACCTACAGATAGTACCCAATAGTATAGTCTACAGGCCCTGTCCCTTTACCAAGACATCTGTCTGATCCATTTCTTACAGGACAGACCTATTTCCACAGTTAAAACCCCTTCTAAATAATTCTGTTTTGCAGAGTTTGCAGAAAGCCAAGAAAGTGGAAGCTTTCCTAACTTCTTCAGGCTGGCCACTCCATAAGGTAGGCGCCACCACAGAGAATGCACATTTGCTTGCCCATTTACAGCATGGTATTTGCAGAAAGCCCTGTTCAAATGAGCAAAACGGCCATGGTGGGGCATAGGGACAGAGGTGACCAAGGCCACAAAGGGCATACAAGATAGCTCAAACTTTTTGAATTGAGTCCAATAACTGATGGATAGCCAGTGAAGTGGAATAATAATCATGTTCTGCCTAGCTTCTGATAATAATCAAGCTGCGGTTTTATGCACTAGAGTGTGGCCTGGCAACTGATGGGAGTCCAAGGTGGCAAAAACCGAGGGCAGGGGCATTGGTGATGGTATGATGTCACAATCTGGAAAAATCTCTAGGAATCATCAGATACTCAATATTTTTACTGGCTTTTCCCCAGAAGTGACGTCACACTGTAAGCCCACCGGTGATTTTTTTTGTTTATTTTTTCCCACTGCCTGTCAGAGATTATTCAATGCTTTCTTGTTAACATTTTGCATTTAAAAGTTGTTTCAAAATAGAAAAACTCCATTTCATCCCAAGTTTCTACCTATAAGGCTTTTCCAGGATTGCCCAGAAGTTAAAAAGGAAAGATGACCATAGATGGATTTCTTCTACACAAGCTATAATTCCTTTCCCAAGAATTAATTTACATGTAATCACCATGTATATAATTCACATGTAGGGTCTGCTGTATAAATTTGGCAGTTCTCATCACGCCACTTTTCTTGTTGGATAGTTAAAGTGACTTACTTGTGGCAAACTGCTGTACTTGAACTGCCCACAACATTGCTCTTGCCAAGTAGAAACATTTAAAGCAGCCACCGCATGGAAACTGTTCCATGTAAATTTATAGTCACACAATCTATAGCTCATCTAAGCTAAATATGTAGATTTAAGCTAATTCAGTCCCATATTTACAGCACTGGAATTCAAGGACACAAAAGTAAAATAAAAAACCCCAACTACTAAATTGAATCAGGTTTTATTATGCTACCAGTTTTATATTGTGATGTAATCTGCTCTGAGTCTGTTCTGCAGGGACAGCGGAATATAAATATAATAAATAAATAAATAAAATACTCCAGTCTAATGACTGTGGTGATCATGGAAGCAATGAATGCTCACATCCTGCTGTAGCACTGCATTCTGTTTCAGCTATCCAATTTTAAAGCCAAGTAATGTGACAACTATCTCATCCCCTCCAGGAAGGACAAAATTAACTTTTACTTATATCAACAGAATTTGCTATCTTTTGTTCGTAGGGCACTGCAGGTGACCAGCAACCTAACTAGGACATGGAAGAACTTGTCCCATTTTTATTTATTTTGATTTTATACTTGTTATGAACTTCAGAAAATTTATTTTAAAACCTTACTTGGAACAACAAAAGATAATATTTAACCTACCTATTCTGTGAGATCAACAGATGTAAGAATAGCAGACCTGGATCATTGTGATAAAATTAAACATTCTTACTGGTAACATTTGAGAGCGTCTATGGTGCTGAAAATGGAACTGAGATCAAATTATCTCAATCAAGACATATTAAAATAATACACCAGTAAACATGCTAAGGACATTCCCTGTCCTCCAAACACCTCAGGCATAGAATGGCTTCACCTACAATAGATTTGCTGCATACTAAGGATAGTTTCTATCTTATTGGATAATTTTTTAGGAATGTTTGAGTCAGACTTACTACAAGAGGCTGCACTTATATTTTTTATAGACATAAGCATTTATATATGAATATAAATATATACAGATTTTGAGTTTGATGGTATCTCTGTTCCTCACGAATGTGTTCTATTTAAAAGTTGCATTGAGAGAGAGAGGGAGAGAGAGAGAGGACGGCCAAAAAAGACAAAAAAGTGGGTTCTAGATCAAATCAAGCCTGCATTCTCCCTAGAAGCTAAAACGACTAAACTGAGGCTATCATACTTTGATCACACCATGAGAAGACAAGACTCACTGGAAAAGACAATAATTTCAGGTAAAATTGAAGGTAGCAGGAAAAGAGGAAAACCCAGCACAAGATGGATTGACTCAATAAAGAAAGCCATGTCTTTCATTTTGCAAGACTTTTTAAAATACGTATAGAATAATTTGGGGAGTTAAACAAGCAGTATGTTTAAACTTATATTGATCTAATAAACAAGAACACTGTAAATTCAACATCCCTAAGCCTAGATACATCATAATTCTCCTTCCCTCTCCTTCCCTCCTCTTAGCAAGTTTTAGTTATTCAAACTTCTATATCAATTAATTTCTGCCTAAATAATCAAAGAAGTCCTTCAATTTCCCCCAAAATTCAGCTATTGGTAAATAAGCAGTCAGTTTGGTCATTGATGCTTATTCATAAATCTCATCTCTCCACTCTAGCACATCAGGACAGGTATCTGTTTTCCATTTTGCTGAAATAATACTCTTGCTGCCGTCACTATGTAATGGAAAAGATCTCCCTGTTCTTTTCTAACATTAATTGGTAGGATATTTAAGAGCATACTTTTTGGATTTAATTCAAATCTGAGTTTAAGAATCTTTCGCATCTCTTCATGTATCTTTATCATTTTGCAAGACTTGAGCAACACTGTTAATGCTGGGATATTCTGGAGGTCATTCATTCATAGGGTCACCATAAGTCAGAAGCAATAAAACAAATTAATACTGGATCACAACAGCGTATCACAATTTATCAATTTATTTTAGGTATATCACATAGGCAGTATATATATTCCAAGTTAATGTGTATACATATAACTGGGTATTTTTAAATATAATACTTATTGGTATACATATAGTTACACACAGTTGTGTGTGTGTGTGTATGTGTACACAGAATCACAGAGTTGGACAGGGCCATACAGACCTTTTAGTCCAACCCCCTGCCCAATGTGGGATGAGCCTAAAGCATCCCTGACAAATATTCATCCAGCCTCTTCTTGAAAACTGCCAGTGAAGGGGAGCTCACCACCTCCCTAGGCAGCTGATTCCACCTTTGAACTACTCTGATCGTGAAAAAGTTTTTCCTAATATCCTGCACAGTCACAAAGAGAAATGGAGATGAGAACAGAAGACAATAAACCAAGTCTTCACAATAAAACCCAGTCTTCACAATAAAATCTAACCATACCTAAAATTGTGGATGGGCTTGTTAAAATGACAATCTTAATAAAAACTACATTTCTGAAGAAGCTACCACAAATAGGGGCTGAGGTTTCCGCTGCATTTTCAGAGAAAGAACTCTGGAGATGAGTGCTAGCAAGCTTTAGTGCAACTGAACTATTTTTCAATTATCTCCTGAAATGAATAAGGGAATACAGTACAAATGTTCATCCTTTCATCCTGTCAAATGTACCAGCCCTGGAGGCTTTGTTACACACAACCAAGGATTTAATAACACTTCCCTTGATCCTTGTTTTCTTCAAAACAGAAACAAAACTCAAAAGCTAAATGTCACCTTTAACTTTTTAATATATGAGATATTTTCTAAAAAAATTAAACCACTAACAAACACAATAATGAAATCTGAAAATTATAGTGGGAAAGCTTAAGAGCCACATGTACATCAGAAAAATCTAAGCCAAAGAACTTTAATATTGCTTTCTAGGTCCTCTTAGCTTTACATACTTATTATTAACAGATAAGAAATAAGACCTGTCCTGCTGGCTCAGACCTGTGGTCCATCTAGGGTTTCCAGCTCCAGGTTGAGAAATTACTGAGGATTTGTGGGTTGGAGCCTGGAGAGGGAGGGGTTTGAAAGAGGGGAGGGACTTCAGCAGAGTATAATGCCTTAGCGTCCATCCTCCAAAGCAGACATTTTCTCAAGGGGAACTAATCTCGATGGCCTGAAGATGGGTTATAATTCTGGGAGATCTCCAGCTACCACGTGAAGGATAAATAAACCAAAAAGGACCACGGTGTTCTGTAGCTAATTAGAAGAAAAAACACTGTGCTAAGACAGAAATTCCAACTATTTATTTACCATTCAACAATATCTACAGATGATACTCTTACAAAGATACACACAATTCTTTAAAGTGATTGCACAACACTCCAAAGGTAAGTGCAAAAAAGTGCCAAAGTCTCTTATACTTTCTTTCTTCCAGATGCTTGAAGAAATCCATTCACTTCCCAGCAACCAAACATGCTACCAGTGTGAGCACGTTTTCGCAAACTTTCTCAAAATCGCATGCTATGCGAAATGTCACATGGAACATTACCTAAGCCTTTAGCTGTCAAGTAATATCTCTCCAGTGATCCTATGCAACTTTGTCTTTGAAAACTACAATTCTCAGGTAAAATTGCATCACTCAACACATGAATGATCACTTGTCTGGTATCTCATTTAGCCTGATCCAAAGTCCAATCATGAGAGCCTCAATTCAGTCATTTTAGCATCTAGGGAGAATTCAGGATTGATTTGATCTAGAAGCCACTTACTTGTCTTTTTGGCTATCCATGGTAGCTGTAAAAATGGTATCATGGTATCTCCTCCAGGACCACTTATCAAATGAATCAACTTCGTTCCTGTCAGCTTTCACTGTCCAATTTTGACATCCATACATATTAATGGGGAATACTATAGTGTTAATTACCTTGATCTTTGTCCTCAGCAACACATCCTTATCCTTAAGGATCTTTTCTAGTTCCTTCATGGCTGACTTTCCAAGTCTCAGTCTCCTTCTGATTTCTTGGCTACAGCCTCCTTTTTGGTTGATGACTGAGACAAGGAATACAAAGTCTTTAACAATTTCAATGTCTTCATTGCTAGCCTTAAAATTGTGTAATTCCTTGGTAATCATTACTTTTGTCTTCTTGATATCCAGCTGTAATCCTGCTTTGGCACTTTTCCCCTTAGCCTTCATCAGTAGTTGTTTGCTTCTATTCTTCACTATTTTCTGCCAGTAATGTGGTGTCATCTACATATCTCAAACTGTTAATGTTCCTTCCACCAATTTTCACTCTACTTTCACCTAAATCTACTTCAGCTTTACTTATTATATGTTCTGCATATAGGTTGAACATCGTTGTCTAACACCTTTGCCAATTGGAAACAATTCTGTTTCCCATATTCTATTCTAGCAGTAGCCTCTCGTCTGGAGTATAGGGTATGCATCAGCACAATCAGATGTTCTGGCAAACCCATTTCTTTTAACACCATCCATAACTTTTCATGATTCACAGTCAAAAAATTTGCTGTAATCTATACAACACAAGCTGATTTTCTTCTGGAATTTTCTAGATCCACTAACCATTGTACATTTGCAATATGATCTCTAGTGCCTCTTCTTTTTCTGAATCCTGCTTGAACATCTGGCATTTCTTATTCTATATTTGGTGACAGTCTTTGTAGTAGAATGTTGAGCATCACTTTGCTTGCATGAGAAATTAATGTGATGATTCAATAATTGCTGCAATTTTGGCATCTCTTTTTTGGAATTGGAATGTAGATTGAGCATTTTCAGACTGTGGACCATTGTTTTCCACATTTGTTGACATATTCTTGTTAAGATTTTGTGGATTCAGTTTCTGTAGCTTGACATAGCTCTATTGATATCCTATCTATTCAAGGTGATTTGTTTCTCCCAATTGCTTTGAGTGCAGCATTCACGTCATATTCTAAAATTGTGGGCTCTTCATCAAAACATTTTTCTTTGAAGGAATTTGTCATCCTTTCATCTCTTCTGTATATTTCTTCAGTGAATTTTTGCATCTTTTTCTTTATTTTGTCATGATTTGATACTGTATTTCTGTGTTGATTTTTCAGTATCCCTAGCCATGGTTTGATTTTTCCTTTGACATTCAGAATCTTGTGGAACAGGTCTCTTCTTAATTTTTTGTTATTCTCTTCTATTTCTCTGACTGGTTATTATAATAGTTCTTTTTGGCTTGGTGTGCAAGTCACTGAAAATGACAATTTTATTTTAAAAAATGCAAAAGCCCTGGTGGCCCAGGGGAAAGGCGATGGCCACTTCCAGTGCTGGGAAAAGTGGCACAGTTTGAAAGGGACATAGCCTCTGTTGCTCCAGGCTCCATCCCCTCAGAGGTCAGTACGCCCCACTGGTGCTGGCCTCTGTCTCCTCTGGATTGGCCCAGGCGGGGAACTCTGGTTTGGACTGTGTGATAGGGGAGGATTAGTGATGGGTGGAGCAGCTGCTCCCCTTTTAGGCTTCCCCATGCAAAGACAGGCAGTGTGTTCATTTTTGATCGTTAAAAAAAATCCGCCTTTATTTCAACATATTGATATAAGCATGCACTAACAATGGGGGGGGGTTGCTGAGATACCACCAATGACACCACCAATCACAATGCTTGAAAATCTTGATTATTTAAGCCACATGATGAAGAAAATAAGCTGACTGCACAACTGTAGAAATGCAGAGGGAAGGCAGACATGTGGAAGAGCTATACCAAATTGATTCCAATACTTGTGGATCGACTGCTAAGAAAATCATAAGTCAAGCATGTGGAAAGGCCCTTAGAGTCTATCAAACTAGGATCTGAAGCCAGGACCTGCTCTTGGCTTATTGACTACAGTAATTTTTAACTATGGTTTCATGTAACATCTAAAATTTGAGGTCCTGGCTAGATTCTGGTTTGTTCTCCGGCAATGCCCGCCTGGCTAAAAAAAGAGAAGACCATAAAACCATAAAAAAATTTCAAGGCAAAACGAGAACTGAGTAATTATCTGAGATGAATCATGGTTTCACAAAATAATCATAAATTAAATGAACCATGGTTTTGCATTATATCTAAACCAAGCCTCTATGTTGTCAAAACCTGGCTACGTTGTCATGTACCCGGGATCATGCCTCCCCTCTGCGCCTTGGGTAGCACCACCACCTCCAGAATATCTGCTGTTTGCCCCTGCCCTTGAGCTAGAATACCCCTTGCCTCCTGTAACTATACAGGAGGAAACAATCGTGCAGCATTTTTACTCAGTAGCATAGTGAACCGTCGGGGCATGTTGTAGCAGGAATCAAGGCAAAGCTCTCAAAGCTAAATAACTTCACTATCTACTAGGCACAATCTCAAATGCAAAATACAGTAATATCCAACCCAAATCAAAAATACTTCAAGCAATAACCCACTCTGGAGGCTTCATTCTGTAGTCTTAAAGATTGGTCGAACTACATAACTTTGTTTCTTTCTTCTTACTTCTCTTCCTGTATCAAAATAGTTTTATTACTTGTTCAGCTGTAAGTTGTTTGTTTGTTAGTTTGTATGTTATACTTGTTTTATTTTAATAAAAAAAAGTTTAATAAAAAAATGCAAAATACAGGAATACAATGAAGCATATAGTCTAAGAAAATAAAAGGGAAAAAAGGGAAAAGGTTGCTAGCTAAAAGAATCATACAAGTTTCATGGCTTCTGGCTCAGGCTGAGCCAGAGAAGTGAGTATGTAGCTTTTTGTATGGGACACAAACACAGTCTCCCATCTCACACCACACACATAACACACAAAAAAGGCAGCACTTCTTCAGGGATTCACCCCTATGGATCACAATTTAAATTAACTAATCCAAGCTTGGGATTCTGAACCTCCAGAGGCAGCCATTCCATGGGTCCAATAAAAGTGTTAACAAATCTAAGAGATGGTTGTGTTTTCACACTGGACAGTAAAGAGCACCCATTCAAAGTTGCAGGCTTGTTTCCCAACCTGGATATAGACTGACAGACTTTACTTGGTCCCTCCATCACCATATCTCCCAAATGCTATCTCCCCCAGATACTTTTGCCCTGTCTCATTTTATGGCAATCTGGAATGTCAGATTTTGAGATGTAGAGACTCGTATGGTACAGGGATACAGGGAAGGAGCCATAGCTTCATGTTTTACATGAGGAAGGCTCGTATTTGATCCATGACTCTCTGATCACGGAGCAGGAAAGACCCTGGAGAACTGCCAGCCATGGGGCGGGGGGGGGGGGGGGACCAAGACTGGACTGGTCAAAATGGGCCAATGGCCACAGTCAGTGTAAGGCAGAATCATTCATATGTTCACTAAGCACCTTTCAAGAATGAAAGGTACTCAAGCTGTTCAAATAGTCAGAAAATTTTCATCTTTCAAAAGCTAAAAGCAATATTTAGTAGCGCACTTGCATATTTGGAAACCCCTGCTTTTTCCAGGATTGTCCGAATACTGATTTGCTAGTTTTTGCTAAAGAAAATTGTAGGATGGTCCTGGTACATCTCCATTTATTCTCTATTTTATTTTAATCTTTTGTGGGAGAAGCCAAGCTATATTTTAGTGTATACATTCCCCTAGATGGTTTTAATTTGGGGGGTCCAGTTTTAGAAATAATAATGAAATAGCAATAGTTAAATAAACTAGTCTTCCTGCTTTCCTTGTCTTTACAGAATCAACACCTTCTTAGCTAAACTCTTATTACTGAAGGGGGCTCCAAACACATTGATGTATTTTGGAAACACTAGAATAAAAGGAAAGAAATCTGTTATGATCACAGGATTTTCAAAGAGATGATCTTTTGCTACTTTTTCCATACAGCAGGCAATCTGCTAACAAGCATCCTTCAAGAAACTTATCTTTGCAAAGCTAATGAAACTGCAGGGTAATGTGCCATTTTTCAAAAAACTGAGCAAGAGACTATGTATCCACAAGTCTCCATTTTAAAACAGGATTTAAAAGGATTTGTTAAAGCCAATTTGCTCTTCTTCCTGAACCAGAATGGGGATAGACCACACTAATTTCTATGCTCATCTGGTCTCATTGCTTTCATAACTTACCACAAAATAAGGATCTATGCTTCAAAGAGGCAGGATCTTAACAAGCCCTGGCTATTGTTTGTTATTCAGAGATGGGCAAATCTCCCTCCTTCAAGGCCTTTCAAGTATCAGTCTCTGCCCTTAATGAAATAAAGGAAACAAACAGTGGAGTGTTCTCTACTGCCTCCAGATGGTGCCCCACAGCCATCCCCATTCCCTCTCTTGGGTGCCTTCTTTTGTGTTTTACACACACTGTGCTGTTTCATCATTCACTCTGTTTGATTTAAGCCTCCATTCGCTGGGTCAGGCTGGCAAGGGAAGGAGGATGAAAAAAGGTGACACTTTGACAGCTTCTTTTTCACAGTAATGAACCAAACAGCACTTTCTTTGCCCTGTCAGCCTTAACTATAGTCTTGTTCTTCCCGTACAAAACAGCATCAAGGGGCAGGCCGCCTACGTGTGTGTGTGTGTGTGTGTGTGTGTGTGTGTGTGTGTGTGTGTGTGAGAGAGAGAGAGAGAGAGAGAGAGAGAGAGAGAGAGAGACCGCGCCCCTGTGCATGCAGCGTCTTCTACAGAACGTTCTCTACCTTCACATGGGGCCTATTCTAATGTGTCTGAGTTATTTTTAGCTTATCTTCTTCCTGCTTGATAACTGTTGCTGAATAAGAACCAACTTGCTGCAGAGAGTCACTAATACACATCTGCAGACTTTACTCCTGTGGATTTGGACTAGCATAAAAAACAAGGCTTTAGCAAACTGTATATTGCAGGTTAATAACAAACGGTTTTTTAAAAATTGCTGGTGAACTTGTTTTCTGTAATTCAAAGAAGTTTCACAAAAATGCATTAAATACACAGAAAACTGTTAAAAGGAACTAATCTAGTAAAATATGGTACTGCATTAAAAGAACCAAATATGATAATAGAAAGATCATATAAATATCTTTACAGTTACACACCAGTGATAAGGAAACAGAAAGCAATCACAGAATCTGAAACCTGGGAATTTTAAAATTAAATGTTGTTGTTGTTGTTTTGGCAAGAGCAAACACATTATCTTTCAGAAAATTACAACAGTCTGATTCTAGGTGGTATGGTGGAATGAAAAAGAGAACCTCTCCAATTCTTTGGCAAAACTGGCATTTAGAAAAAGTGTTTTTTGGTTCTGAGGCAACTATATTTCAGGTTTTGGAAATCCTGGCTTGGTTCCAAAGATACACAAGCAGAAACATAAATAATGCAGTTTCGCGTGTGCAAGATTTTGTGCAGCACCTAGCACTTCCTTATATTTTATAGTGCCTGGATATTGGTTGCACTATGCTTGTGCAAGCAGAAAAGTGCTTCAGGACAATGTTTAACTTAGCACAAGGGACTAGCATTTTTTTCATGCTTCCACTTGTGCAAGCATCTTAGCATGTGCAGAAATCTTCCAATGGATCCAACAGGCCCTTATTCATAGTGTTTGGGAAACATATGGACCTGGTCCAAAATCACAGAATCATAGAGTTGGAAGGGGCCATACAGACCATCTAGTCCAACCCACTGCCCAGTGCAGGATCAGCCTAAAGCATCTCTGACAAATATTCATCCAGTCTCTTCTTGAAAACTGTCAGTGAAGGGAAGCTCACCACCTCCCTAGGCAGCTGATTCCACTTTTGAACTACTCTGACCGTGAAAAAGTTCTTCCTAATATCCAGCCGGTACCTTTGTGCATGTAATTTAAGCCCATTGTTTCGGGTCCTACCCTCTGCTGCCAACTGGAACAGCTCCCTGCCCTCCTCCAAATGACAGCCTTTCAAATACTTAAAGAGAGCAATCATGTCCCTTCTCAATCTCCTCTTCTCCAAACTAAACATTCCCAAGGCCCTCAGCCTTTCCTGGTAGGGCTCAGTCTCCAGACCCCTGATCATCCTCGTTGCTTTCCTCTGCACCCTCTCGATTTTGTCCACATCCTTTTTGAAGTGAGGCCTCCAGAACTGCACACAATACTCCAGGTGTGGCCTGACCAAGGCAGTATAGAGAGGGGCTATGACCTCCTGCGATTTTGACACTATGCCCCCTTTGATACAACCCAGGATTGAATTGGCATTTTTTGCCACTGCATCACACTGACTGCTCATATTTAGTTTACTGTCCACTCTTACCCCAAGATCTCTTTCACATATACTACTGCCCAGAAGTGTATCCCCCATCCAGTATTTGTGTTTCCCATTTTTGTGGCCCAGATGTAATACCGTGCACTCGTCTTTGTTGAATTGCATCCTATTCACAGCTGCCCACTTCTCCAGAGTATTCAGGTCTTGTTGAATTTTAATTCTATCTTCTTGGGTGTTTGCTACTCCTCCCAATTTGGTATCGTCAGCAAATTTAATGAGCAGCCCTTCCACTCCTTCATCCAGATCACTGATAAAAATATTCATAACATTCATAATATTCATAAACAATTACATTTGGTAAAGATCCCGTATAATTTTATTTCCAACAAAACTTCCCAAACCACCCCCTACTCCCCATCACCATGAGACCAGATCTCCAAGTGTCCAGCCTTATTTTTTTCATAATTATTCAGGGATTTTGGTCAATGGTGACACTTTCAAGAGTCTCTTACACATATCAACTATATTGGGATTGCCTGGGAAACCCAGTGCATCCTTATCCCCATCCACAATCAATGCTCCTTTGTACACAACCAATGTTCCTATGTACAGGGAACAGGAAGGAAGGAAACAAAGCTCCATGGGGCCTCCCATTTTCAGTAATACAGAGTGAGGAATGCATCCAACACAGCTAATTTTTATATGGCACACTTCAGCCACTTCATAGCAAACTAACATGCCCAGTGATTCTTTGGTAATGACTGTCATTTAGGCTGTAGCCAGGCTGGGGTAAGTCAATAAACTACCCTGCCTATTGCACTTTTTAACCCTCCCCACCCAAACTTCTAATTTATGACATCACAGTTTCCATGTAAAGAATATGAGCTTGTTTTTACCACAGGAATGCTGGGATCTCTGCCTCAGAGTGGACTAAGGTCACTATCCCACCTCTATTTCTTGGTTGGAATATACCTGAGAAGAACACATCACTAATTACTTGTTACAGTCAAGAAGTCTATTTAGAATCCCAGTTTGGTGTGTCAGATTACTTACTCGTATAGTCTTCAAATCTCTTAGCCCACAGAAGTTTGTAATACAACCAAATTGTTTGTAATACAGTTTGGACAGCTGCCCTTCCTCTCTTTTATACTCTCTGGCAATGAGAGGGATGATCCTGCTCAGCTGTTGGCAATCTTGTGTCACTTCACTTCCAGCCTGGCCATGTTTCCTTTCATTTGGGCCACTGGAGCTGCAGAGCTGATGACCAGGCCCCACGGGGACATTCTGTCACATTTTTGTAAAACAAACGTCTCCTTTAGCTATTATGACTGTGAGCTAGGCAAAGCCAGTACAAGGAGGTAAGGCATAATTTAAAGTAGGGTCAGACACCTTCAGTTTGGGGGGCAAACTCTGCCTAACTGATGTCGTCTTCCCCCCCCCCCATGCAAACTGGCCCTATCTAGAAGTACTGCAGCCCTGCCAAATGAAGAAGGCTAGCTACGGCCTGGATGGTTTTGCTGTGCCATGTACCTGTATCTCCCTGATATGCGGCACTGCTAATCCACACGAGGGATGGAAGAACATTCCTGCTGAGTGCCTCTTATGAGGGGGCAGTGTGCTACAGTGCCTCCTGACCCACAGGGAAGGAAAAAATACAGCGCAAGGTCAGGGCACAGCTTGCAACTTCCCTAGCAACAGTTCACTGAAGTCTGTAGCTAAGTTCTTTGTATTCTTATAGCTGTCCTAGGCTAAACAAAGCCGATCAACAAAGTATACAAAACATACAGGAAAGGGGAAATGGCAAATTTAGTACATCAGTATCACTCCCCAATGTATAATCTTTATTTGAACACATTAATCATTGCTTTTCTGATAGACACCCTCCCATTTTGATTCATTGCAACGTGATTTGTTCACTTGCAGTCTGTCCACTCAGGAACATTTTGCCAGTGATTAATAATATCCCACATCCTAGGAGATTGGAACTCCTGCACCATCAATCTTCTTTCAACACACAATGTTCTATTTATATGCAATGTCACTTTTCTTTTAGTACATGCTTCTCTGTTACTTCAGGATTTTTGATATATTTTTAATGTTAAAAAGACCCAAAGTACAAAAAAAATAAAAACAAAGTCCTGTGTTTATTTTTAAAAAGAAAGAAAAACTAGGCTGTGTAAATGTTTTACATGTTCTACCTCCATGCCAGAGCAGAAATTACGGCAGAATTAGGATACAACCGGGCAACAGTTTTTTTCCCCAGCAAAAAAGGAAAGAAATGGGCCTGTTATACAATTAAATCAGCAGTCAGAATTAAGGTTGCCAGGCCCCCACTGGGGGTGGGGATCCCCCACTCCCACTCTCCACCCCCCACTCCTGCTTACCTGGCCGGTTGGGGGAAAGGCAGGGAAATGTGCCTCCCGGGGCGCGCTCCCAGGTGGCATGGTGCACTCCCGTGTGCCGCAGTAGGCCAATTTCAGCCTGAATTGGCCTGCTGCGGTGTTCAGGAGAACTCCAGGACGTTGTGCCACCCCAGCAGCATTCCACAGCGGCCCAGTTCAGCCCCCTGAGGAGCATGGGAGTGCTCCCAGGGGCAGCATGTGGCCTGGAGCAAGGGCTGGGAATGCACCAAGGCTGGGAGTGCGCATGAGAGGGCAGCACCAGGGTAAGTGCTATGTCTCTCACCTCCCACCCAGAGGGTAAGGATACCTGGCAACCCTAGCCAGAATGGACTTTCCTGAAAAATCAATATCACTAATCTGATAGCCCTTGCTCAAATACTTTAAATGAAATTGAGAATTTTTTAAAGAAAAGAGGCAAGGAATGGAGGAATTTTTTGCCCAGATGATCTGCAAGACCTCAAGTAAAACTGGAAGCCAACAGTTTGGATTTATTTGGGAAGAGTCATCTTTGACTTCCCCTGTCATAGGCACTAAGGAACTATTTCTTTATGAACAGTCATTATACAAAAAGCTGATGATGGAATTCCAGTGGTCTTGATAAAAAGTGCCCTGCTCAGTGCAAGGTGTATATATGCATGCATGTGTGTAAACACATACACATGTGAAAGAGATTCCTTCTGTCATTATTCCTTGGCAGAGCTCACTGATGTCAGTGGTCAGGCTGTAAGTCCTCTCAGCCTTTCCACTGAAACATTACTATAAACTGACCACAAGCAATAGAACATGTTCATCCTATGATATAATATGGTGTGGCAGTAAGTTACAGCTTCAGAGCCATGCATATCATGTTTTTATCTCTAAGCAGCAGCAACTAAACTCTGTTCTTCCAAAATTCTGCTTTAAAGTTGGCTGATCTCTCAGCATGCTTTACTAATTACCTCCAGTGTGTTACGTGAACTACTGCCAAGAGTACTGGGACGGGGGTCAAGTCAAGTGTAGATAATAAAAACAGAGCAGATGTGCATCATATGACAATTTCTCAGTGTTATGACTAATGTGACATCATGAACCTCCACTAAATCATTGCACTATGAAAACAGACTCTCTGTCAAAACAAAATACTCAATCTTCATCTCATTCTATGGTGAAACAGAATGTTTGGAGGATTTCCAATGCCATATGCTTCTTAACGCTTTCCACCTCTGTTCTTCACATGGACAATGTTTAGTATCTGTTAACACTAGAAAGGTGGATGCTCCCCCACAGAAAGAGTTCTGAGCTTTTAGGGCTGCTTCACATGCTAGAAAATCCTTGTGACCACCACAAAGACTTTAGGCCATGTGTGCACTGTGGAGTTCCATGCTTCCAAGGTAAATGTGGACCAGATTTGGATCAGGACTACAGCAATTCAATTCAATTCAATTGATTCAATTTCTAGCCCTCCCTCCCTGCGAACGGGCTCAGGACATGTTATATCCAAGTATAAATACAAATAAAAACCACAATAAAATCATACAAGCATAAAATACAACTAAGTCTACAGTTTCCAAGATGGAAGTCCATATCCTTATCATCCCCCCTGCTGATAGTGTACAGGGGGAGGGGGGATGATATGTTATGGAGAGAGCAACCATTCTGGTCAAATTAATTTATGTAGGGGGCCAAGTTGACTATACAGCCCCCCCAACAGGAGACCAGTAGGGAGGCTCACCAGCTGACACAAGAACAGGCTCAACCATATGCCTGGCGGAACATCATTGTCTTACAGGCCTGCCAAAAGGATAGAAGATCTTGGCAGGTCTTCAATTGGACTTTCTCTGGAATTAGGTCAGCTTACATGAGGTATGCCTTGGCCATGGCAGCCTTGGCCCAAGTGTGTTTCTCCAGTGGGAGTCATCTTTGCCTTTTCCCCCATAGGAAACAGTGGAGTGGCTGGCAGGGCTGGAGCACCCATTGAGGCCAGGTAGGCGGTGGTAGGGTTGCCAGGCCCCCTCGATCTCCCAGCGGGAAATTGAGACCTGGCTCTTACCTGGAGGGGGGGTGCGTGCGCGCTCCTGCAAGTGTGATGACGTCACTGCTGGGAAGTGACGTCACCACGCAGCCTGTTTGGGCGTTGTGGGCCTGTTTTGGGCCCACAACGGGCCCAATCCGTGCTCAAACATGCCCATTTTGGCACGGATCGGGTCCGTTTCAGTGCAGATTGGACCCATTTTAGGCCCCTGTGGAGCGTGGGAGCATTCCTGCGCTCCGCAGGGGCCCACAACGGGCACAATCCATGCCAAAATGGGCCCGATCCATGCCCATTTTGGTGCGGATTGGGCCCGTTTTGGCGCGGATTGGGCCCGTTGTGGGCCCCTGCGGAGCGCAGGAATGCTCCCCGCGCTCCACAGGGCCCCCGATCCAGGCCAAAACAGGCCTGATCATGGCGGTTGCTGTGCACGGGGGTGCACAGCCCCACAGGGGGCGTGCATGGAAGGTGTATGCCCCCCGCTGGCCAGGTAGGGAGGGGAGGGGGGTGGCAGGGTGGGGGCGGGGGGATCCCCCGCCCCCACCGGGTGTCTGGAAGCCCTAGGCAGTGGCCTCAGGCGCAGAGTACTGGAGGGAGCACCGGAGGAGGCACGGGGGATGGAAGTGCGCGCCACAGAGCTGCAGCCTCCTATCCCTCCCGCCCTGTGCCGCTGCCACCACCAGCACACACCCCCGGTCGGGTGCAGCAACCGCGGGCAGGCATCTGCAGCGGCGCAGGCAACTGGGCAGGAAAGCTCGGAGGTGACCCGTGCACCGTCACAGCCGCCCGCCGCAGCGATCGGGCCAGTGGCGGCGCGCGCGCTCCCGTGATGACATCACAACGCGACATCATCACACATGCTGGTACGTGTGTGCGTGCGTGCATGCGTGCGTGCAGGGGGGGGGTGCCCGGCCAGCCGGCCACAAGCGCCAAAAACCCTGGCGCCACCCCTGGTGGCTGGGGGCATCTTTTTGGGGGGACTCGTAGAATTGGCCCCCAGGGTCTAATCTTCCTAAAACTTAAACTTTATTTAAAAGATAGTCAAGAACGGCTTTCCTGAAAATGTGGTGGAAATTGGTAGAAAAATGACACACGTACCCCAAGCTCACCGGACAGCCCCAAGATTGAGTTTTCCATAGGAAATAATGGAGAGTAGTTGACGGTACCTTCTTTGAGATTGTTTCCTCAGATTGTTTCCTCAGAAACCTAACTTTTCTCATAACTATCTGGTATTTATTAAGGTCCCATTTTAATTGTATTTTATTTTTATTATTTTAATAACTGTATTTTATGCTCGTAAGATAGATTTTTATTTTTACTGTTTTTAACTTTGCATTGACGGCCTTTGGCCATATACAATTAAACCTTCTTTCTTTCTACCTTCTTTGAAGGTAGAAAGAATTGCCCCCTGGAGTCCAATATTCCTGAAACTTGGAGGGGTCTTTAGAGGATAAACAGCAGTAGGTCCTCGGCAAATATTGTAGCATTTTCTTGAAAAATGACACACACACACACACACACACACACCCTGCAAAAAAGGCAGGAACTGCTGTTCCTTTGTAGGGAAACAGCAAAGCAACAGCCCAGCCTGTATTATCGAATGTTACCAAATTACTTCAGTAAAACTCAGTTTGGTATTCTGAACCTGATTCGAATTTCGTTATTTTGATCCAGAATACCTAGATCTTACCAAATAAGCTAACATTCGATTTTTAATTCCAAATACCGAACCAAACTGCATGCCTCTATATGACACTTTAGGTTCATGATGCTCTGTAACTGCTAGATCCAATTGATGAGCCAAAGCCTATATGTACAGGGATCATATAACAATTCATGAGACGTAACTTCAACTGTGTTACTTGAAAAAAAATACTAATGAGCACACTGTCTACTGAAAAAATGTAACAGGATCTTTTGTTTGGAGTGTAGTGTTAAGAAGCAATTAAACTCAAAACTGACTTTGAATATTTAGTTATAAGGCCAAAATCAACAGAAAAGTGTCTTCAGAAAAGAAAAGGGGAAAAAACAGACAATCTAAAATTATGGGTCATTTAATTTCTGATGCCACACAACCACTTACAATGCTTTTTATTTTAAAGAAACTTACAGGCCTCTTTGTTGTAGTAAAGAATGTGCCACACACTATGGGGCAAAATTCCCTTGGCCCTTTGGCCTACAATGCTTTATATTGGTCCCTCCTTTCCATTCTAATGCTCACGGGCCTTACTATTCCAGCACACAGAAGGTGTGCATCACAATGTAGGTTGCTAAGCGATGGCTACAATATGTACAACAAGCAGCTCCCACACAGGCTTATGGAGGGAATCTCTTAGAATGTGCAAATAAATGTAGAATTGCTTGAATGAGCAGTGAGAACTCTGGGTGACACTACTATTGTGCTCCCATGGAATCACTCCAACTCATCAAGTAAGTCAATAATCTTTTTTTAAAGACTCAGACGGGACGAGGGGGGGATTAATGAGAAACCCAGCTATCTTTCCTCAAAATAGATGCTATGTAACAAATGTTAACTTTCACAAAATGTTCAGAAGGCTTATAAAGGGCTGAATTTGCATTGTTCAGCCATCATATGTAGCAGATAAGCATACCAATAGGCCAGACTTGCAAAGTGGAAATTCAACTAGCCTACAAAAATGTGTAATAGCCCACACATGAAACACTCTTTAATGTCCTTTAGTTTGAAGAATTATAGCATAGTTCCAGAAAATCTGTATTGCACATGTCCCTTATACTGATGTTTTGTCAACTGGCTGAATCACCCTTACATACCATGAAATGGAGACTACCTTCAGTTCTTATTTTATTTCAGGCTTGCTATTTAACATGTAGTTAAGTATTAACTATTCTCAAGCCATTGGAACATAGTTAATGGCTGGGAGCTGTGGGGGGGGGGGGGGAGCAACAAAAAGAGGGGAGATGCATTCATCTTGGAAAAAACTAGAGAAGCCGAAATGTTAAAATATGAGCAACAGAGCTCAGCACCCAAACCATTCAAAAGGTTTTCCCAATAATTCTGAAAATGATTGTTTCAATAGTAATTATTTCAGCTGCTTTTTGCTAAACTTTTTCATATATCCTGTCACCAGCTTCCCATTTCTTTCAGCTTTATTCATTTGTTATGTATAGTCCATCTTCCTTACAGAGACTCAAGCTCTGAATGCTTGAACTTAAATTCTTATTCCTGCAATATCACTGGTAATTATCGGAATGTGTAGAAAATTGGTAATATGCAACCGTATTGATAATAAATTAGTTTTGGCACCTTCTTGCGTATCTCTGTTTCTAGATTTAAGGGGAAAATACTTTTCAACAGAAATATAAGAACCAGAATTAAAATCTGCACTAGCCTGGCAATTATTTGTACTTCTGAATGCAAAGATATTTGTATAGAATTTTATGTCACAAAATAAAGAATTATTACGGACAGTGGGTTGGGGAGAGAAGAGCAACTTTGGCTGCAATCCTAAGAACACTTTTCTGGGAATAAGTCTCATTGAATAAAATGGGAGCTACTTCTGAGTTAGGGTTGCCAGGTCCCCTTACCCTCCCAGTGGGAGGGGTACTCAGCACTCTCCGCTTTTTATTGCTCTTTTGTTGCTCCTCCCACACATGCTTCACAGCAGGCTGATTTGGGCCCGAAACAGGCCCAATTCGGCTCATTTGGAGCCCAAATCGGTTAGCTGTGAAGTGTGCCCAGGAGGCTAGCCAGGTGAGTGGTGGAGGGGGAGAGTGGGGGATCCCCTGCCCCCACCAAGGGACCTTGGATCCCTATTCTGAGTAGACCTGCTTCATATTGCTCTTTTTGTGTTCTAGAGGGACAATAAGCAAATGACACTTCATTTGTTGCATACATGGAGAATAACCCTCTAGGCTCTGCAGCTGTGCAACATTCACACATTTCACTCAAACTTGTTTGCTCAGAATCCCAATGTAATCTCCACTGAATGTACTGTAGGCCACTAGTTCATAACAGGGATAACATGGTTAGTGGACTGGATTCCTAGACCAATAATTTTTTATTTAGTTATTTGCATCATATATAGCTCATATTTCAAAATATTACTGTCATGTAAAGAATGCTCTTGAAGACGTAGACAACCATATCGAAAGACCATTGGATGCTTAAGTGATCATCTGAAAGATAAGCATACTTGACTCCTTTTCCGATTTAGATCCAGTTCTTTACATAACTAGTTTTGAATCCTGATTGAGAAGCTTATCTTCATTGTACTGATATTTGGTAACCAACATTAAGCTTAAACATAAAACTTAACAACATGTAAAGTGATAAAGATTCATATCTGTCGGTGAAATGGCATCACAAAGCTCAAAATGGGATTATCTAAAGAGGCAAAATCTGTAGAATCAAAGTACAAATGTAGTATTCAGGTATACAGCACTTGGTTCCTGTAGCAACTCCAGAGTAGAATACTAAGTCCTTAAGAAGAAATGAATTGCTCAAAGCAACAATAAGTGAAGAACTATTTTGGTTTCACAGTTCCCAGCTAATAATCATCAGTAGAGATGGCATGAACCAGGAAAATGGCAGTTTATGGCGGTTCATGGTTCGTCACGTTTCACAAACCACGAACCTACACTAACATGCCTGGTTCGCAAACCAGTTCATTTGGTTAGTCAGTTCATAGAATTGCTCCCTTGATAGTCAGAGGCCATAGAACAAGCCCCCTTGACAGTCAGAGATGCCAAACTTACAGGGAGTCTTCAGCAGGCTCTCCTCCAGCCACCCTTCAAGTTTGGCGAAGATTGGATTTCAGACGTCCGAGTTATAGACTCCCAAAGCAGGTACCCCCAGGAAAGTTCCATTAGATATAATAGGAGCCACAAATGCCATTTGACTTGCATTGCCTCCATTGAAATATATTGCAGCACCAAAAAGTTGCAATGAAAACGTGGGATGGAAGATTTTTATTGCTCTTTTGTTGCTCCTCCCACACATGCTTCACAGCAGGCTGATTTGGGCCCGAAACAGGCCCAATCTTCCTCTGAGAACAGAATAACAGCCCCCCACAGTGGAATGATGGTTCCTGGGAGCAGAAAAACTGCTCTGGGGCTGGAATGGGGACAGAAGCAGTCTTTGAGGAGACAGTCAAGGAGATGTTCTTGGGGAGACAGGAATATTCTTGTACAGAGTTTCACTTACCGTAACTGCTGTTCATTGACGTCTTCTGTGCAGGCACACATGGGGGACTGCGCATGCGCAGGCCTGCCGACTGGAATTTTTTTCTCTAGCTAAATGTCCACTAGGGGGCGCTCGTCCGCTGACTGCGCATGCTCAGCATTTCCCACCAATGCGACATCCGGCGGCGGCACCCCCTCACCCTCAGTTTCTCCTGTGCCGCCGACCACCTAGAAAAAAACTCCAGGAGGAACATAGCGGGGCAGGAGGGAGGGTTTTGTGTGCCTGCACAGAAGACGTCAATGAACAGCAGTTACGGTAAGCGAAACTCTGTTTTCATTGTCCGTCTTCTGTGGTGCCTCCCTACTTGTTCAAATAGAACATGGTCGTGCAATTGTCTGTGAAGATTTGTACTGTCTTGTGTCGTAGGGTATCTGCAAACGTGATAAGGGCAAAGCGAATGGCCAACAGTTCCAACCTGTTTATATGGAGCTCCCTATCCTGGTCAGACCATGTCCCATGTGCTCTAAGGGGGCCACATTGCGCACCCCAACCAATGGTACTAGCATCAGTAGAAATGGTAGCTTGACACTGAACTAGGCCAAAAGCAACCCCTTTAAAGAGATTGCCCTCGGAGAGCCACCAAGTCAGAGAACGAATCACCTTTCTAGGGATAGAGTACTTCTTATTCTGACAGGCTGCCTGAAAATCATGGACCGAAAGAAACCACAGTTGAAGTGGTCGCATGTGCAGTCTGGCCATCGGGGTCACAGCTATGGCTGAAGCCATCAGGCCCAATAAGGTCTGAATTGCAGATGCTGATTGGAAACGACATCTGGAAAAAAAGCCTATCATGCGCCTAATACGTAAAGCACGCTCATGAGGTAAGAATCCTCTGTTCAACACCCCATCTAAAACCATGCCAATAAATTTGCCCCTGAAAGTAGGGTTGCCAGTGAGATCAGTTCCCCTGGAGAAAATGGCCACTTTGGAGGGTGGACTCCATGGCATTATACCCTGCTGTGGTTCCTCCCTTCCCCAAATCCTGTCCTCTCCATGCTCCACCCCTCAAATCTCCAGGAATTTCCCAACCTGGAGCTGGCAACCTTAACTCTATGGCATTATACCTCACTGAAGTCCCTCTCCTCCCCAAACCCCCACCCTCTCCAGGCTCCCCCCCCCACATCTCCAGGAATTTCCCAACCTGGAGCTGGCAACCCTACGAGAGAGGTGATAAAAATAATAATAAAAGACTCCTCAGATGAATAACCCTCTAGGATTAGCTCCTGAGCCTGGCTGTGGAACAGAATCACATGCTTCAGAGCCCTAAAGCACCAGAATGTCAAGCACAAGCTTCAAATAGCTCCCCCTCTGTGATTGAAAATCCAGCAGAAGTTCCTCCCTGTCTAACTGCCTGCTAGAAACTGAAACCACTCACTTGAGATCTGGTGTTATACTCCTTCTGCTTCATATTGCAGAATGGAAACTCTCTGGTTGGCAGCCAGAGCTGCCTATCATGCTTTGGAGGGCTGACATTGGTGTTCCCAGGGCTGCAGAAGGTCTGCTGAAGTTCATCTCCCCTGTTGCCTAGGGAATAGATTGATTGGCTCCAGGCTGTCTTCAGTGATGAACCGGAAAAGGAACCAAATGAACCACCCTAAAAATCATAGCAGTTCATTGTAGTTTGTCAGAAATGCATTCCAACGAACTGCTGGTTCGCGAACCATGAGCCGGCCTGGTTCGTGACAAACTTTGGTTCATATTTCGGTTCGTGCCCATCTCTAGTCATCAGTGTTCCCGACTATCCTCCCAGTGCTGCCTGAACCTAACAAATGGCTGTAATGAGAAAAAACAAATGCAAGATGATACTTAGTACCCAGTTTCCTGGGGGTAAAGTGTAGATTACTGGGGAAGGCAATGGCAAATCACCCTGTTAAAAAGCCTGCCAAGAAAACGTTGTGATGCAACGTCCCCCATTCGTCAGTAATGGGGGGACGTCTCCCCATTGGTCAGTAATGTCCCCTCCATTGGTCAGTAATGACTTGGTGCTTGCACTCTTACCTTTATTTAGTAGACCACTCATTTTGTCTGGCTCAGCTAGAAAACCAAAGCAGAAGCAAAACAACAGCTCTGTTCTGTGAGTGGACACTTTGATCTTGTTTAAATCATTATATCCCATAGAAATTAATGAAATTAGTCTAGAAGTTGGTTAGCATGTAAAATTTTCACCCTATTTAGCGGCACCACTAACAAGCACTAGAAACTTCTCTCAAACTGTGGACTCTAAAATTACATCTCACAAAGAAATAACTTTGGATGGGCAGCCGAGTGGGTCTGCAGTAGATTCAAATCCAATAGCACCTTTGAAGACCAACAAGCTTTTGAGAGTCAAGCTTCCCAATGCAACACTGGTCCCCCCATTTAATTAGTTCTCACTCTTAGCTCAGGTGAATGCAATCGCTAATTGCTGAAGCTCCAGCTAAGATACTTATAATTTGTCATATGACTGAAGTTCTACAAACCCAGTTAGCAAGGAATGACTGCAAACAATGACTGCCTAAACAAAATCCACATATTTTCATCTAGAAATTGTACTGCACCCAGCATGACTACTGAGAAGCATAGATTTGGACTTGAGGGCATGCATTGCTAGCCTGGTCTTCCAAGAGTTTGGTTCAGATGATCTTCCAACCCATACTTTGGAGGATCAGTAATGATGACCTGCAGGTTCATACACTTCCGCTAAGGAAAAAGTATAAGATATGCTGTGGTATGAGGACTACGCCTTCATTCACATGCTGAAGACATGGAACTTTGACATGGAACTTTCCGGTCATGAACTTCAATGTTATTGTAGTTCTCAAATATCCCTACTTGGACAAGCCTGGGCAGCTTACTGATCTTTAACTAGTTAATCTCCCTTTCCTTAACTATGCTTCATGCTCCAGCAGACTCTGGAAAGGCAACTTGGTAGGCTAGATTGATGGACTGAACTTGAGCTCCCAGTAATCAGGCCAGGGGGACACTTCCCTTCTTTCCCAGTAGTCATGAAACAAAGGCTGTTCTCCTTAGCACTCTACTGTCTAAATGCTCTAAATCCAAACAATTAAGTCATGCTAAAGTTATAAAAGAGACTAATAAGTAATAGAATGTAAATGACAAGTATCTATATGTCAAAGATAAACATTTTAAATAAGGCAACCCCTTTAACAGAACATTTACAGTGCAAGCCTAAGCAGAGGTACTCACAATCCTCCCTACAAGCCTTACTCAGTGGGGTTTACTCCCAGGAAAGTGTTCTTAGGATTTTGCACTGTTAATTTCTGCAGATCTACAGAGAAGAACTTATAAAATGCTTATAGAAATGGTGCCGGATAACATTACTATTTATAGGTACTTCCCCTACTTCCATGAACAATGGACACAATAGCGTTGATACCACAAACAGCTTAAACTGAATTCTTATAACACAGAGAGGAAATAGCATATTAAGAAGAGAAACAGCTATTTTAGATGGTAGAGTGTTTTTAAAACTGTAGTAGGAAGGAAATAAAAACAGTCCTTTATAGTCCTTAGCATTTAACAAACCCTTCATATACATTATTTTATTAATCTTACAACCTTACTTACATTATCTTACAACAATCCAGTAAGGTAGATCACTAATCTCTCTATTTTACAGATGGAAGTATGAGGGTATGAGAGTAGCTTGCCTAAGACCATCTAATAAATTTATGGCAGAGGAAAGATATGAACCAAAAGCTTACCAATTCTTAGGTTAGTCTCTTAGCCACTAACATCTAAAATCCTACCCTGTTCTTCTAAATGGTAAACTCACCCAAGGACAGGGGGTGGTCCTCTTTTTTTATTAAGGTTTGACAATTGCATAAATTCTGTCACAATATTTACCAAGGATAACAAATGAACTCAGAAAAGCAGGAGTTTATTATAATTCTCACTTCCACATATTAGAACTAAGAGGATGATGAGAAGTATGAATCATGGCCAAGATTTCCAGGATATATTAAACTGAATTCAAAGACAATGTGCCATGATTCTGGTACTATTATCTTGTTAGATAATTGAATATGCATTAGGAAGAAAGGAACCATAAACTCACAGATTAGAAGAAATCAGAAAATGGAGGGAAGGAAGAGAAGAACCTCTGTTGACAGCAGCAAAAGAAGAACTGAGGGAGCAAGGGGGAGTTCCACCTTACATTATTTTGTTTGGTGGGAAACAAGCCATGCATGCGCTGTGAGGAGGAGCTCACAGGGTCCTAAAACTTGAACGTATCTCTTTGAGGCTGGCCTGCGTCTGCTCAGTTAGATGCAACAACGAACAAATGCGCTCAGAAAAGCAGAAATCTGGGGAAATTCTTACTTTTACATTATATTATAACTAAGAAGACCATGAGAACTACGAACAATAGCCAAGATTCCCAGGATATATTCAACTGATAAGAATAACACACTTTGTAAACCACTATGAGTGGGCGTTAAGTTGTCCTGAAGGGCAGTATATAAATCAAATGTTGTTGTGAATTCAGAGACAACATGCCATGATTCTGGTACTATTATCTTGTTAAAGTACAGACGATTAAATATGCATTAGTTCAGAATCAAGCCACAATATAAGTCCTTTTCAAAATTTATGTATGGGAATATTCAATCCTGCATGCTACCTGTGATCCTTCCAATTTGTACAATCACCATTTTGTCTGAATAGGGCACAACACATATTTTTCAGCTTTGGTATGTACAAAAGCAAACCCTAAAAAAAAAATAGAGTAGCCATGTACTGCCATGTACTAAAGATGGAAAATACATGTGGTGCCAAGATGATGATTGTGCATATTGGAAGGATCTTGTATAGCATCAACAAAGTACTCCTAGTTAGACACCCCTGAAAAGGACTATGGTGAACTCATGCTGTACCCATGCAATTCAATGAAGCAATTCAATGAAGGTTCGGAATGTCTTCTTAAACCTCCTCCCCGCTAAGCCCCAGGACAGATCATTAAACTTATTGACACTGATGCCAGACTAAGGGTCTCACTCAGCTTATTCTAGGTGCTTACATTTGTTCCTGCTGATTCATTTTGATGATGTGAACCAAGAAATTAGATGACACAGGACCCAAAAGACCTTTGGCCTGTAGTCCTCCCTGTCTTCTTCACAATCGGGCTGTCTGAGATTCTACATGCCTGGTCAGAGTATTGTTACACACATAGCCTAAGGTATCCCATACAAATTAATGCTGTAATTGTTCTCATTATTAAAAAAAATGTAAAGTGAGCTCCCAGTTATATTAAAAACTGTAAAGCCATTCATTCAATTGCTTCATCATACATCTAGCTTTGGTTTCTGATTTTCCTCATCTTCAGTGAAAGCCTGTTTAGTGGCTACCAGATACAAAATTATTATTATCCACTATCAAGGTTGCTTTTAAATTAGACTGAGATCCAAGTGCCCTGGGTTGGCATTAGAAGAGTGAAAGCCTCACCATGTTCAAGCTTGTAAGGTCAGAATCTTGTTTCCTCTGTAGAGCACAATGGACCAAGAACTGAACAAGTAAATACTTTACTTCCACTGATTGGTCCCAACTTGGCATGTAATTTTGTGTGCTTACTACTACACATTATGTTTTCTTCTATATTCATTTTTAAATATTTTCTTGTTTGCAAATGGCAGCTGCTTGGTCTGTATTTTCCACAAAGTGAATGGCATGAGATGGGGAGGAGGTATCTTACATCCTTTCCCTCCCTGTTTTCCTGATGAAGAAAATCCACGTCCACACATGCACACATCCCACCAAGCAACAATATATATATATATTGTTTTCCAAGCAAGGATACAAAAAGCTTGTGGGTACCTGTTTTCAGCAGGAAAACAGTAGTCTGTTCTCCTCTCCAAAACGATCCATGCGGCTACATTTGGGAAAAAATCAATATAGGCCAGAACACAATGAGTGGTTTGACCCCGTGTCCCTTTGAAATCTATGGAATCCATTACCCATTCATTCATTATATTTTAGAGGAAGTAATCCAGTATGTGTTTATGTAAAGTGCTGTCAAGTCAAATCCAGTATGTAGTAACACATTTATTTTTTAGAATGCTATAAATGGAACAATATTTACTGTACTACCTTGTACTCCTAGAGTCCCGTAGCACAGAGTGGTAAGCTGCAGTACTGCAGCCCAAGCTCTGCTCATGACCTGAGTTCAATCCTGGCGGAAGCTGGGTTCAACTAGCCGGCTCAAGGTTGACTCAGAGCCTCGCTACAAGTGACATTTTACACGTGAAGGACACTTGATCATTTTCACAAGTCTTTCTGGGAACTGAAGTCCCTCTCCCCCACTCCTTTCCCTTCTGTTCCTTCCCCTCTCTGTTAGAATGGCTGCCTGAAGAAGACAGAGAAAGCCTACGGCAACAGCAGCTTTTGCAAATCGTCTTGCTGGGGGGTGGGGGATGCTCTGGAGAAAGCTGACATGTCGGTGAAGTCCTAGTGTCCTTCCCCTCTCTGTTAGAACTGTTAGAATCGCTGCCTGAAAAGTCAGAGAAAGCCTGCGGCAACAGCAGTTTTTGCAAATCGTTCTTCCAGTCACCAAGCCTGCTCTCAACGATCTTTGGGGGCAGGCAGCTGCAACTTTCTCAGCTTTCTCCAGAGCATTCCCCCCCTCCCCGAGCAAGACGATTTGCAAAAGCTGCTGTTGCCATAGGCTTTCTCTGTCTCTTTAGGCAGCCATTCTAACAGAGAGGGGAAGGAACAGAAGGGAAAGGGGTGGGGGAGAGGGACTTCAGTTCCCAGAAAGACTTGTGAAAATGATCAAGTGTCCTTCATGTGTAAAATGTCACTTGTAGCGAGGCTCTCAGCCTTCCATCCTTCTGAGGCTGGTAAAATGAGTACCCAGTTTCCTGGGGGTAAAGTGTAGATGACTGGGGAAGGCAATGGCAAACTACCCTGTAACAAAAAGTCTGCCAAGAAAACGTCATGATGTGACATCCCCCTATGGGTCAGTAATGACTCGGTGCTTGCACAGGGGACTACCTTTACCTTTACCTGCCTTATACTCCAAGCCTAAAATTTCAACCAATGGGAGTTCCGCACTCAGCAGAACAAGATGCTGGCAGTTCCATGATCTGAGATCGTAGAGCTTTTCTTCATGAAAAACTGGACATGCAAGGGCCCCATTCGGATTAGGACCAAATTTCAAGGTGTGGGGGGGGGGGTGGATTTGAGCCTTCTGTCTCTGCCATTTTCCTGACTGTACTTGGGCAAATATATAGGCATCAGCACTTGTGTTTGCCATCATTGAAAATGCTCTGCCCTGGGAATTCCCACCCCACCATACTTCTGATTGTGCCAGCAGATGGACCAGGGCACCATCCTGCTAATAGCTGCTGAAGATGGAGGTGCCAACATTTGTAACAAACCCGTGAGTGAGAGTTACATTGCAAGGCATACTGCATGGTGGTGCAAGTAAATATGCCAATTCATATATATGATAGCAGAAACCTAAAAAAAATGAAACGTATCAAACTTGTACACATACTTCCTCCCCAGGCCAGTTTTCCTAGTGGCTGCAGGTTTGAAAGTATTAGGGGCCTGGGTTGTATATGTTACAGGAGCAGATTTCTCAAAAGCCTTCATCCCTTTCTGCTTCTCCCCAAAGCAACATAGACCCAGTACCCACGGACATACACATTACTGCTACCAAAAATTACCACTTCTTAGAACAATTAGTGGTTTCAAGTGGTGGGGTGGAAATTTTCAATAGGAAAACCGTGTAGAGGGAAGAAAGTTAAGAATCCCACTCCTGATGCACTGACCTCCTGCTGTGAAAGTGCAGCACTGGAAGCTGCATTGATTAAAAGGGGGGGGGGGGAGTTTGTTAAAAGGAACCACATAGTAACACAGGAACCAAGTTCTGCAGATCAATGTGATTTCCCACTATTTTCCATTAGTGGATCTAGCGGGGCTCCCATTCTAAAGTATGCCTGGAAATAAAAAGGCTGCATGTGTGATTTGGGCCAAAGAGGCTTAGTGTTATTTCCAACTCAGTCATAGAATAAAGACTACTCCACAGGCCTTTGTATTTTGAAATTAACATGCGATTCTTATAATATGCATGACTTAAAACACAAAAGATTTGCTACAGGCTGGAAAGGCAAACAGGCTATATGAGGTGTCAGTTCCTTCAGGTAAGTGCCTTCTGTGTAGAATTTTGATAGCATGTAAAGGATCTTTTATGGCCTGAACTGAGGTAAGTCCTTTAAACTGCTCTCATGATGAATCTTAAGAGCTGCCTTTTCCTTATGTCCCTTCTTATATTCTCTGGGATCATCTGCAGCTTCCCTACTTCATGTTTTCTCTTTTTTCTGTTACTCAATCTACCGGGGCTCAGGGCAGGCCTTTATAGTGGTATATTCTCCTGTTGTGGGGATCCTACCCTAGGGAGATTTTCTGAGCCCCTTCCCCTGCCCAGTTTCATCATTGTGTTATGAAACTTTCATTTTGGTTGGTATTACCAGCTGGATAATTGCTTCAGATGGTAAATTAAGATGAGATTTAATGATTATGAGAGTTTATACTGATTATATACTAATTTGTGTTTTCATATTTTAATTTAATTGAGTTTTGTTGCAGTTTCTATGACTGTGTTGCCTTTGTAAGTATTTGTTTTGAGTATTCTTTTAAAAAGTAAAGTGCAATTCAATTTTATGTGGAAGTAAATTTCAGTGTTGAATTGAGTGAGCTGTACTCCCAGAAAACATGTAAAAGATTGCACTTTATGCTGTAATCCTAAATACATTTACATAGTGAGTAAGTACCATTAAAAGAGTGGGATTTATTTCTAAGTATGCATAGTACTATGCTGTAAAAAAAAACTTTTATGAAACATGACCCTCTTTCTCAAGATTACTTTGCTCATTTCACCATGGATCAGGTGTCCCCAACATGGCACCCACCGACACCTTTCCTTGCACTCACCAAGTGTTTTTAGAAAGTGCTCAGAGCCAGGTGGGGGTTTTACCCAGAAGGGCTTCTGAATGGCCACTGAAAATTTGATTGGTTGAACATATTTAAAAAAAATATTTTTGGTAGTAGTTGCCACCTCAGCACAACCATTTTCACTGTATGACTAAAGATAAGGTGTGCATAAGCAAGAAAATATTTTAAAACAGTATGTTCATTTTAAAAGGCATCCTATTAAATGGAGCTTGTCCTTGAAAGGCTAAAGTATTGCTGTCAGAGTTATGTATAACCCCACTTCCTGACATTTTGTGATTGGCTCTGCCTCCAACAGCTGCCACACTGTGGTTCCACCCACTACCCTGTGTCACAATTCCAAAGGTGGCTGCACGCTCAAAAATGTTGGTGACTCCTTCCATGGATTATAGAAGTGGAAAAATGAATCAAACCTATATGCAAAACTAGAAAAGTAGTGTGAATTTTACTGCTGTTTTTGTTAGTAGATGCAGTTATGATAACATATTTTTAAATTATAAATAGCAGATTTTTTTAAAAGCTTGAGTTCTGTTTAACTGAGTTTCTACTCCAAAATAACGCTATTGACTGAAATGGATAACCACGTAATCCTATGCAGAGTTACTTCTGTCTAATTCAATTTACCTCAATGGGCTTAGACCGGAGTAACTTCGCATAAAATTGCACTGTTAGACTATAAATGTAGTGTAGTTGTAAAATTATTCTACAAAGCCGAAGCTGGCTCACCTTAAAAAAAAAAACTGTGTAATTACATCCCACAGGGAGAGACTCTAGAAACATGGCCTAAAATATTCTGTAGAAAAACATAAAGAAAAATCACAGGGTACCAAACAAGAAAAATCCTAATGGCTAGTGCTATGCAACATACTTATTTCAAACTAAAATGTAAACTGTATACTGAATGTCCTGATTGATAACCAGCTGTTTTTTTAAATGACTTCTTCCATTAGATTATATGGTACCCTTTCTAAACATCAACTCCCACAATACCATTAATGATGTCTTCTAAATGAGATTGTTAACATCTGCTGGTTTTTGTCAAGGGAATGTTGGACTTTTCTTTGATGGTCTTGCAGTTACCATTAAATCATGTTTACTGTGGCATTAAGTAGAAGGGAGATAAGTTTTTCTCTGAGTCCCTGCTAAGAAAAAAAAAACTACATACAGCCTTATTCTTTACTCACTGCATTTCAGACTACAGTCATAACCCTCTTGGCAAACCACTTTTAAATTCCAGGTCTGGTGTATATTTATTCTACAGCTTGAGGCTTACCTGTAGTATTGCAGTTCTGATTCCAGTTGCTTGATATATATTTGTAATTGTGGCACTTCACTGGCTTTAGTTTCAAGCTGTTTTACTTTTCCAAGGCTGTTGAGGACTGCCTGCCTTGCTTCTTCAACCTTCTTTCTCATTTCAGCTTGCTCCCTCTTTAGGCTGCGATTACTGTCCTCCAGGGAGACCACAGCTTCCTGAGAATCCCTCAGCTCTTTTTCCAGTTCTTGACTAAACCTAATCGCTTCTTCAATTTGTCCATCCCTAGAACTCCGGATTAGTTCAACTTCCTTTAGAACACTTTGAAGGCACTTGGAAGTCTGGGACTGTCTCTGTGTTAATAACCTTCGGTTACGTATAAAGCAGGTCCCATTTTTCTTATGGTTAGCATGGCTTTTCCACAATCCTACCTACAAACAACAGTGGCAGAGGGAGAAATGGCATTTAGAAGCAAAAGTAACAATGCACGTTTGTTTTCAACGTTCTTGCAGACTGTGATTTTTTTATTTTCAGCAATACTATGAAGAAGACATGGATGACTGTGTGCAAATCCTTATTGTTCCTAGAGCATTAATACTTAAGTGACTATTTTGTCTATTTCAGATGGGAAGCTGATACACATGTATCCCAGAACAAACAAGCCACTCATCCTGTTGCCACCCACACATTTTTGACATATACGCTTTTGCAAGGAGGAGCATTAACTTTTATTCAGGAAACACTGCTGTGTTAAGTGGCCCTTAGCTTGTTTAAAGAGGGTAAGGGCCACTTAACACAGAGGTTTTTCCTGAACAAGTAATGAGAACAAATGTATTTTTAAAATGTTTTAAAGCAATCCATACTCTAGGAAAGAAGAAACTTTGATTGAAAACAAGGGACTTAATTTCCAAATAGTATTTTTAAGCAAGGATGTGTGTACATGCGTGTCTTAAATCAAGGTCTTGACTGTACAGTACTGTACACGGGTACACTAGTGACAAGATACAAGTCCCAACTTTGCACTCATCATATCCACACTGTTCATTGCAAAAATTATTATATAAAATATAAATTGTGTTAGAGAAAAGTATGGCAAAATACATCCATTATTGTATTTCTAGGAAGTAAGGTCTACATTTCAGACTACTGAAAACAATAACCCTAAAGCTTGCTTTACTCTATAGTGGATTGCAGACTTTGGTCTATGGTCCAGCCTAAAAAGCAGGGAGGTTGTACATTAATTTGAAAGTGTTACAATATTGTCACACTAAAAAGCTTGCCAACCTCATTAAAGTCAACAGTCAAGGTACCTTTATGAAGTTTTTCCCAATACCTGTTTTACTGTGAAAATTTTGTTGACTCCTCTGCCTTTTCCACCCAAACCCTTATACAAAAGTAAGTTCTATTTTCAGCACATGCTTTCAAAGTTTCCATCAATGTGATTTAAATGCACCTTTGACTGGATCAAGTTCAATCAGTTTACAACCCATCTGGATTCATGTCAGTCTGGCAAAAAATACCTGTACATGAGATGAAAGCAAACAAACAAGCTGAGCTACAAGAAGTATTGGAAGCAAGTGCAACAAGTTTCAAATGAATCTGTCCAGCTGCTCCATCCTAAGTGTACTCCTTTAAACTCACAGCCATTTTAATACGTTCAGTGTTAAGGAATGTATTTGACTGAATTGTTCATCACATGTGCTGATCTTTTGCCAAAGACTCACAAGATTTCAGAAATGACCCCAAGTAATTAGCAGCATGTTTGTTCTGAATCTTAAAAGGAAAAAAACAAAGCAATTTCCATACAGTTGCCTTAAGTAATACAAACTCCAATGAACTTTCAGTCCCTTACAGCATAAAATTAAACTCAACTTTCAAACTTTAAGGAAGATTCCCAATATGGAAATGACATTTGCACTTCTAGGAATGAAAGAAACAGACAAACTTGATTTCTCCCCCACTTTTTCACTGGGTATCTCAAAGCCACCATGGTACAGCAGTGACAGTGACAGATCAGGATCTGAGAGACGGAGGTTCGAATCCCTGCTCTGTCATGGAAGCTTGCTGGGTGACCTTGGGCCAGTCACACTCTCTCAGCCCAACCTACTTAACAGGGTTGTTGGGAGAATAAAATGGAGGAGAGCAGAATAATGTAAGCTGCTTTGGGTCACCACTGGGAAGAAAGGCAGGTATATAAATAAATAAAACAACCCCAAACTGTAAGACACCGTATAGCCTGCTTTCAAGTGAAGATTACCTAGGAGTAATCTCTTAACTCCTGAACTAATCACACGTGCATGCAGGCACAACAGGCCAGAATGGTACTCCTTCCCTTTTTATGCAGGTATGAGTGTTGCTAATAAGAAGTGCATATGCATTCCACATATGCAGACAAGGAATGCATCACCTGTTACAACCTCATCTGACAGTTACATTCTGCTGGTCCCCTCCTCCTTCACAGCTCGGTCCCCGCTTCCTCTGCCTGCTCAAAGGCATATGTGGTCACTGGACAACCCATACAGAACAGCCTTCCAGAGGCTCAAAGGTACCCCAGTCTCCATTCCTAGAAGGGCATGTAAAGTGGCCCTCTTTAAGAGGGCCTTCTTCTGAGTGGCAACTGTGGCTCATTGGAACTGCTTGGGAATGGCTGAATTAATACAGAATTTAATTGTATTCTTTCCAGTCCAGCTCATGTTTTTATTGCTGCTGTTTTTCTGAATGTATTGTATTGTGTGCCTGTTAGCACTCATTAGCTTTGCATCCACAGAGAAAGTCAGGGTAGAAATATTTCAATAAACATGAATTATATATATTTAAAATTACCCTCTTTATCTTATGTGGTGATCCTAAATTCTAGAGAGAGAAATAACTCTGCTTCATCATCTCTGCTAACATTATAAAATTCTTCCACTTACGGAACAGCCACTTATGCAAGCACAGCTTGTGTTCCAAACTTTTGATGCGTGCTTGAAAATGGTCTGTTTTCTCCCTCTACCACAGTGATAACTTCCACAACCATCTCTTGCCACTCAAATCCAGGGCCTTTGAATCTGATTTCTGACCTGTTACTCTCAAGACATCTCCCCCTGAACTGCAGAGCAATTTCACTACACTGGGCAGAGGAGTGCTAAATTGCTGTGTTTTAAAAGGGGAGGGGAGGAAAGCAAGATTCCTCGGGCTTCCTGCCGTTTAGCTGCAGCAAGCGTAAGAGCTGGTTCGGGCGATTCACAGAAAGGCCCTCTGTACATTCCCAGAGGCACTCTTCCAGGAGGTGCTTTTCGCATGGCAGACGCACATCTGGGCAAGTCTCTGGCGAACGTTTATCCCATTAACCCTCTACACCAGGACAGCCTCCCCCGTCCCAAAGGCGAGCTGCCCTCTCCGCTCACCTGCAGCGCCAAGCACCGGGCGTCGCTGCTTTGCAGAGCCGCCCGCATGTCCTCCACCAGTTCGCGCAGGCTGGCGTTCTCCTCCTCGAGCTTGGCGATGCGGTCCTCGGCCTGCTCCAGCGCCACGATCTCCTCATAGCACTCCCTGGAGCACGCGCCTGGCGGCGGCGGGGAAGGCGGCGCAGAGGCAGCCCCCCGCGCCCTGCCGCCGCCGCTCCGGCCGCCCAGGCAGCGTCCCGCCGCCGCCTTCTCCCTGCGGCGGCGGAGCGGGCTGCGGAGGCGGATCTGGGTCTCGATGTGCTCGCTCTCCTTGCCCACCGGCAGCCGGGCCACCCCCGCGCCCTGACCCTGCGCCCGGCAGCCGGCCTTGGTGCTGAAGTAGCCGCACAGCTTGGCATGGAACTGGCGGAAGGTCAGGTCGGCCGAGAGGTCCTCGCACAGGCCGCCGCACTCCTCTGGGTCGGCGGCCGCCTCTTCCTCCGCTCCCAGTAGCCCCAGTACCTGGCAGAGGGTCTGGAAGTCCTCGCCGGGGATCCTGCCCTCTCCCTCCCAGTCCAGGTGGTGGAAGATCTCCTGCAGGTACTGGTCCAAGCCCGTGGCCAGCACGACGATCTCGTTCTCCACGCCGCGGTCTAGCCCATAGTGGTAAGCCAGGGCGCTGACCAGCCACTGAGTCCGGCGGGCCGGCCGGCTGTAGGGGTCCCCGGCGTCAGACGGCTCCATCGCGCCCGCCGCCCTCTGCAACCATGCTTCCCCGTTTGAATCGCGCCTCGCCACTCCCGCAGCCGGCCGACTGGCGGCTCTCTCCGGACACGCCTCCTTCCCCGCTCAGCCCTGCCCTGGCAACGGGACACAGCCCCGCTCCGGCCTCAGTAAGGGCTCCGTTGGAGCAAAGGAGGTGGGCGCGTTCTCCTCAGTTATTTGGGCTCCCCTCAGTCAGCGATTCCCTCAGGAGCGGAACCGTGATATAAGTATCCTCTTCCTTGGGGGAGGGGAGGCTGAATCGAACTATTTCGCCCTCAAACTTTTGCCTTAAACTTTTTTCGAAAGATAAAAGCTGCTAGTGGTTAGAAAAACAATACAGTTAAGATACATCTAACATATCTGTTTCTGTACATGTGAGGCTTAAATCAGTTATTTCGTTTGACAGAGAAAATAAAGTGCTTCTTCGCACAGCACTCAATTTACCTATGAAACTCATTGCTACAAAATGTGGTGAAGGTCACTAGACTAGGCTTTGAAAGAGCTAGACAAATTCCTAGAGGATGGATAAAGCTATCAATGGCTTGGAGCGATGATGGCTAAATGGCACTACCATTTTAAACCTAAATGGATCTAGTTTGTGCCAAGAGAAACTTTGCCGTCTAGGCTGTTTTCTATCAGATCACCACCTAGCTACCCGCCTATCAAAAAAATACCTTGAAAGCTGGTACTGTTTTGTTAATAGTTAATTAATTAATAGTTAATTATCTGTATTAGAATAGAACAAGTGGGAGCTCCATAAAGACTTGCAGATGACATTTCCCCCTCACCCACCATGTCCCCTTCCTTGCCCCTGTAGCCTCTCCCCTTTTCCTGCTTCCTTCTGTTCTTCCCACCATTTCTTAAATATCATGAATGTTCTGAATCGAAGCATAATGTATTTTAAATAATTTTGCTTTCCCCAACATCCCAAAGGTTCCTGAGGTGGACTACAAAGGATAACATATTATAAATGATATAATTATATCTAATTCTCAACAAGGCCCATCTGTAGATACGTAAAACCATAGTTCTCCCAGAGAGGGATTTGTCAGGGGCAGGACAGGAGAGAAAGTTGAAAATGGGGGCGAGATAATAAATAATAATAATAACATTCAATTTATGTACTGCCCTTCAGGATGACTTAACACCCACTCAGAGCGGTTTACAACAAAACACCCTGTGAGGTGGGTGGGGCTGAGAGAGCTAGAAGCTGTGACTGATCCAAGGTCACCCAGCTGGCTTCAAGTGGAGGAGTGGGGAATCAAACTCAGTTCTCCAGATTATAGTCCCATTCTCTTAACCACTACACCAAACTGGCTATACAAACCACTACACCAAAGTTAGGTTGGCTAGTTATTGGGAAGAAGAGAAGGGGGCTTTCAGGGAACAGAAAGAGGACATAGTGGGTGAGGGAAAATGAGCTGCCCCCCACAAGTCCTTTGTGGGTCCTCTGCTTCTCAATATGTCTTAATTCTCACCATGGCAAAATGTGTGCGTGGCGGGGGGGGGGGGGACAAATGTATTTATTTATTTCATTTATTTACATTATTTATAGTCTACCTTTCTCACTGAGACTCAAGATGGATTAAATAGTATAAGTCAATACGAATATTGGCCAGGACATTCAGTAAAAAACAATAGGGTAAGAGAGCAGAAATTTGAAAACAAGCAGAAATCCAGTGCAAAGCTGAAAAAAAACCAATGCTGAAACAAAACATAAAATAGTGTGAAATATATAAACAGTAGGAGTATGCTTACAGTGACAGCCCTTATCCCTGATTGAATGCATCTCTGAACCATTTCCTTACAGAACAGTCCTATCACCTGTGTAAGAAAACCTTCCTGAACAATTCAGTTTTACCCAGTTTGCAGAAAATTAGAAAAGTGGGAGTTTTCCTGACCTCTTTGGACAGGCCGTTCCAAAAGGTGGGGGCCACAACAGAGAATGCACACATATGGGCATTGTTGTGCCCATATGTAGGGTTGCACCTGCAGAAAGTAGAGCATAGGAAGAGAGGTGGTCATACAGATTATGAGAGACCAAGGCCATGAAGGGCCTTTGTATGTGATAGCTGATACCTTGAATTGAGACTGGTAACTATGGGCAGCTATGGGTATGAGTTGGCTACAAAATGGGAGTAATATGCATGTTCCACGTAACTCCTGATAATAACTGAACAATGGAGTTCTGCACCCGATGGAGTCTCAGAGCTGACATTGAGAGCCTTATGTAAAATACATTACAGTAGCCAAGTATCAATCTTACCATGGCATGGATTCAGGTGGCCAGACTGGCCATGTCAAGTACGGAGCCATCTTCCAAGCTAGACTAAGTTTGTAGAAGGGATTTTTTGACTCTATGATAACGCTTCTCTAGTACTGGATAATCCCTAGAGTCAACTGAGTCTGCAAAGGTCAACTGAACCCCATTGAAAGTGGGGAGCACAATGTCCTTCAAGATCTCTGCCTTCCCAACCAGCATCATTTCTGTCTTGTCTGGGTTCATTTTCAATTTGTTTGCTTTCAGCTGTTTGACTACGGCTTTAAGACCTCTACTGCATTACCAAGGGATCTGGATAGTGAGATATAGAGCTGGGAGTCATCCTCTTATTGATGTTATCATATACCATAATTATGAATGATTTTTTTCTAAAGGCTGTATATAGGAATTGAAGAACAAGTGGTGGAACTCCGTAAGATAATTCCCACATGGAAGATAACTGGTCTCCAACAGCAACCCTTTGAGTCCATTTCATGAGAAATTATTTAAATCAGTCCAAGGCACATCTTTTGATACCCACTTCTGCCTCAAAATGCCTCAACAGGTAATAGGATATGTTGTGAGTAGAGATGGGCATGAACCAAAATACAAACCAAAAATTGTGACGAACCAGGCTGGTTTGTGGTTCGTGAACCAGTGGTTCATCAGATCCCATTTCTGACGAACCACCACAAATTTTAGGCCGGTTCATTTGGTTTGTTTTTCTGTTAATCACTCCAGACAGCCTGGTGCCGATCAATCAGTTTCCTAGGCAACAGAGGATGGACTTCCTGCAGACCTTCTGCTAACCCGGAAGTGACCTTCTGCTGACTTGGAAGTGACCTTCTGCTGATCCAGAAGTGGTAGTTTGCTGGCCCAGAAGTGACATTTTCACGAACCAAAACAAACCAATTCGTGAACCAGGGCAGGTTCATGAACGTTTGTAGTTTGTGAAACGTGATGAACCATGAACCGGATAGTTCGTTTTTTTCCTGGTTCATGCCCATCTCTAGTTGTGAGGAAATGGCTCTAAGAGATGCTTGTGATAGAGGTACTGTAGACTATACTACTGAGAACTGTCTGTTGATGTAGGTATGCTTCTACTACTTAGTTTCCACTCCACTCACAGTGAAATCCTAAGGAGAGTTATGCCAGTTTACACCCATTGATTTCAATGGGCTTTGACTGGCATAACTCTGCTTAGGATTTCACTTTCAATATGTCATGTCAGATTGCTTGTGTTTTGTTTCAGAAGTGCTTTGGTTCCATTTTCAGATTTATGCTTACATTCAGATTTCTGCTCTCTATACCCTATTGTATTGTTTATTGCATGTCCCAGCCATGGATTGTATTAACCTACACTGTGTAGGCTGTGGGTAGCCATGTTGGTCTGCAGTAGAAGAGCATGATTTGGATCCAGTCGCATCTTAATGACAAACTAGATTTATAGAGTATGAGCTTTCAAGAGTCAGAGCTCCCTTTGTCAGATACCTAGGGGGATTTTAATTGCCTATGGTTGGAAGTGACTTGACTGCACATAACACGCACACAGAACAAGATGAGTGGGGACTGAATTCTAACTCTGCAAAGGATGGGACTGCAAGCTTCCCTTGTGATATTCTATTATATTCCAGCCTCTAAAGAGAGGAATTGCACAGACTTCAAAGGGCTGAAGAAAACAGTAACACCACCACAAGTTTCATAAAAAGCTGGGGTGGGAAGAGGGATTTTCAAGGCAAAATATATAAAAGGCAAATTGTGTTGCTGACGTCTCACTTCTTATCCCCACACATGCACAGGACGCCATGCATGTGCTGTACGTGGGAATAAGAAGTGAGCAGGGGCAAAATGGTTTTCCTCCCCACTACCTCCTTGAGCCCCAGAAAGTCCCAGTGTGGCAGTGGGAAGGCCTGGTGCCATGGTGCCAGGCCTTCCTGCTGTCTCAGGGCTTTTGCTGGTCAGTGATGGGAAGACCTGGTGCTGTGGTGCCAAGCCTTCCCGCTACCGAATAGCCTGCCACTTGCCACTGAGGGGCCTACTGCTTTTTGTAGTCAAATGTTTATTTAAATTCTTAGATTCTCTTCATGCCTACAACCAATTTCTATGTTAAGTATCATGTGGCATAACATTAAGTATTAAAGGAAAATATGGAGAAAAGTATAAACATTTTAATAAACTGTATTTATCCATTCTTAATGTTGCCACTCAATCTTATATAAAAAGGTCACATCTGTTGTTTGGAAGCCTTAACTTAAAGGATCTCAGAAAACAGCTAAAGCAGAAGGATCCTAGGGGCAGATGTTGAGACAATTACATTTGGTTTGTTCCAGCTATTTTAAATAGTAAAATGTCTCCCCATGAAGATAATTGATTTAAAGAGTAACAAAATCTCTACCAGGCTATAAATTTTACCACAACACCTGCACTTTCTGCTTGAATGACTACTGAGTTTTTGGTCATGTTTTCTCACTGGAATAAAGACACTAAAACTGTGGTGATGGATACTGGGCTTTTGTTGAACTGCTAGCTGCCCATCTGTTCTTCTGATTTAAAAAAAGAAAGGATGAATAATTAGTAAGATAAATTTTTGACTTATCATGCAGTCAATAATAAGGAACTATGCTGGTCAATATGACAGTCTCAAAAATTGAAATTGTTAAATAACTGAACACAGCCTGGTATAAATATGGTGTCTTGCCCCCCTATCATTAGAAAATTAGATTACTTTCCATAATAGGATTCTTCTGTATCTGAAAAAAATTCAGCACAGCACAATCTGTATAATAGAATATTGTACAGGCATACTTCAGGTCACTGGCTATACTAGACAAAAAAGGGCAGACAGATGGTAGATCCAAGATATGTACGTATTTAAAATTCTATCTTTAATAGTAGCAGAAATATTAATTGAATATATGATACCTCCCATATGAATTTGGTCAAGAACCATTTCTTCTTAAGACATCAGGCAAGGAGGCAAACTGAACTGAAGTATCTTTGGTTTGCAATGATTTAAACCGATTGAGTGAACTTTAAGTTACTGCTGATGCCATTATTCTAGATAAATATGTTACGCTAGTGCCATAGTAGCCACTTATAATTGAAAGTGTGTGGGCAATTGTTTATTCATATGAGAAGCCATTTGTGTGAAGCTGCTCTCCAGACCCCCATGTGGTTCAGCTGATTTTAATGGTATCACTCAGCGTAATCCTCTGGAAAAGAGTGATTATATTGATGCATGTGAACCTGGTTAAACCATGCAGATGCTGTGTCATATAAACAGTTATTTATGTGCAACAGTGACAGATGGTCCCAGTTTCAAGTAGTTAGCATACAGAAGGTGTAACATATGAATTTATATAGCAATGCTAACATGCATTGTTTTCTAAAAATCTATATTCATTCTCATAACAATGCTGTAGGGCAAGTTATTCTTACTATTATATTATTGTAGTTAGGCTGGAGGCAGTTATGTTGAAATCCACCCAGTGAGAATGATCTAGCCAGTGAGTATTTACATCTTGTTTGTACCCTGCAGCAACCCTGAGTAATGTAAGGACAAGCTCACACAACACAGATCTACTAGTGATGTTGCTAAAGTTTAGAAATAATGCCTTCAAAATTGTCCTAATTTGCAATATTTGATTGTATCGAAGCCCCAGTAAAGGATTTCCCTACCAGACATTCATAATTAAAAATGAGATCTATTTCAAACAGAAGTGCCTGTTTTGCACCTGCATCGTCCTTATTCATCAGACTAGGTGACCATTCATGAAGACTGCAAGGCACTGTCAGCATAAGGCCAGATGTTGATTACTTTTAGCTATTACTCTCCATGAAACTGTCCTGCATTGCAAAGAATCACTAGAAGTTTTAAAAACAGGAACTGTGCTTTACAAAACAAAACTCTGGCTCATAACACCAGCAACCAGGGCTTTTTTTCTGGGGAAAGAGGTGGGGGAACTCTCACCTGGGGCAATTCCTGGGAGGAGGTGGTGTGCCTCTCAATACATGTGCGCACGCGCAGTGCACAAGCACTCCCAGGACTGCACAATGACATCACTTCCGGGAAGTGATGCCATCATGCAGGTGTGGCTGCCCTGGGAGCACCCCTGTGCTCCATGAGGGTGTCCAATTTGGCCCGTAATAGGCTGCTCTGCCATGGGGGATCACTCCCCCGCCTGGCAGTGGCCGGATCTTGGCCATTTTGGGCCCAAATTGGGCCAAAATGGGCCCAAAACAGCCCAGATCAGTCTGGAACAGGTTGTTGCCACACGGGAGAGCACTCCCCTGCAGGGCTGCAGCCCGAACTTGGCCATTAGGGCCTGATCTGGGGTGTTCTGGGCTCAAATTGGGCCAAAAGAGGCCAGAAATGGCCCAGATCAGCCTGGAACGGGATGTTGCAACACGGGTGAGCGCTCCCCTGCTGGGCAGCAGCCTGATCCTGGCAGTTTTGGGCCCGATCCTGGCCATTTTTGCCCTGAACTGGGACCAAAATGGCTGAAAGGGGCCCCAAATGGCCAAGATTGGGCAGCTTCCCAGCGGGACAGTGTTCCTCCACATGGCAGAGGCCCAATCGTGGCTGTTTTGAGCCCGATCCTGCACATTTTGGGCCAAAGGGGCTCAAAATAGCCATGATTGGGCTGCTGCCAGGCAAGGGAGTGTTCCCCCACCTGGCATAGACTTGTTCCTGGCTGTTTCAGCCCCAATCCTGGCCGTTTTGGACCCTAAATGGGCCCAAAATGGCCAGAACAACCCTGAAATGGCCGGGATTGAGGCCGAACTGGCCTGGAATGGGCCACTGCCATGCGGGGGAACTCTCCCTGGCCCCGTACCAGCCCGATCCTGGACATTTTGGCCCCGATCCTGGCTGTTTGGTCCCCAATCCAGGCCATTTTGGGCCCTAAACCTTCTCTGCTAGTTCCAAGACTACACTTCTTTTTTTAAAAAAAAATCAATAAAACTTTGTTGAATTTTGCAGTTGTATAGAAACATCAATAGATTGCAAAGAAATTAAATTACACAAAATTACACATACTGCTAGGAACAAGCTTTATAAATAGTTGTGTATCAACTATTGGTTAAACTTAATTCTAATACACCTGTTTTAACATTTTGCTAAAGCGTATTTGTCTGATATCATTGGTTTAGGATATTATGATATAAACGATTTGGAGGTTGCATATCATATTTGCTAATATGCTCTAGGAAGGGCATCCATTTTTCATAAAAGCTCATTTTTTTGTTGGATATTCCAAGAGGCTGAATCTTGCCTGTCATTTTTTCAATGGTGATTTGATCCAAAACACGTGAGTACCATTGTGTTATTGAGGATAAAGTATGTTTATTCCAATTAAGAGCAATCAGTGTCAACACTATACTTCTTAAGGAGCAGTTCAAGACCATGCCTGTAAGCAAAAGGAAGTCAATTTAGTCAATTCTTGATAGGATACAAGGGTTTTTTTTCTTTAAGAAATGTATGTATTTTATTTCCTTATTTTATCTATAGCCCACGTTTCTCACTGAGACTCAAGGCGGATTACAAAATATGAAATTATGCAATCAGAAAGCATAAGGATTACAGATTTAGAAAATAATGCCAACAACAAATTGTGGTAATCAATGCAGAAAGTTAAATTTCAAATATAGAAGACAATGCTATAAAAGCAGATACCCAGAATACAAGACTATAAATCTGTTCCATTATAAAGTCACCCTCCTGAACTGTTCCTTTCTATTACAGTTCTAATCACTTTCAAAAAACTGTAGATGCACTTGTGATTAGTGTACCAGTTACAATTCTAGCAGAGGGACTTCAATATATCGATATGCTCCACATAGTTATTCAAATTCAAGCAGCAAATAGTGTCAGAGAACATGTGAGACTTTCTTGAGTTAGGAATTGCTTATTTTGACAAGAGTAGGCCAGAACACATAGCATTCTGTAAATGCCCTCCAACCCTGTTGAAAGTATGGCTGAACAACACAAAGATAAAATGCCATAATCTTTCTTGCCAAAATCACTTTGCCAGTATTATGGTATGGCATCCATTGTTGCTTCATAGAGCATAGTTTCTCTGGTGTGAAAATGCGTTGCAATGATTATTTCAGCATGACAGCTGGTGCCAAAGAATGTGATAATGCTAGAAAGTTGTAATACCAGCTGCAAATTAAACGAGCTTAAAACATTGTTAAGGAAATAAATGAAAACAACATGTTGTAAGGCACAGAGACGCTGAATTCAGAAAGCAGCAGTTCAGAATGTTGATGTTATTAAATATATCAGCTTTTGTAACTAAGTTAGTTCTTATAAGACATTCTGATTCAAAGCAGACCAGAATATGTGCTCTAAGAGAGCAAGTCTTCTAAGTGCAATCCTAGGAAGAGTTACTCCAGTCTAAACCCATTGAAATCTGAAGTAACTCTTCTTAGGATTGCACTGTAAGAATCCTATTGAAGCCTATTCAATGGGACTTAGTCCCAGGCCCAGTGTATTTAGGATTGCACTGAAAGAGTCGCAGGCTTTAGAAGAAGGCACTTTGTCCCCTTGCTCCAATACTAGAATCTAGCCCTATGGTCAGTATTGGCTCAAAACAAATAGTGCTCATTTCTTAAAACTTATAGTAATGGAGGAAAACATTTGAAATTTGGTAGCTATTGTCTCATTGTCTTATCCATTAAGATAGATTTTTCAGGCTTAAGCAACTTCCATATAACCCTTTCCCCACTGTCCAAAGATCACATGTCCAGCCTAGGTCATCTAGAAAACTACAAGATGGAGCTCTAATTCCCTGTCAGCAGATGTATAGAGAAGGAAGGTACTTTCATCAAGGGCAAGTTGCCTTCTCTCCTCAAGAATGGACAATGCAGAGAGGGAAGAAAGATCATTGTTTTTTCTTCAACTTCCCAGTCCATGAGTTGAACATATTGAAGAACATTATGTGGAAACAAGTTTCTTTTTAAGATGACGTTCCCTTCCTCCGCACTAAATAGTAACTCTACTTTGGATTTAGTGAAAAAACTATTCCTGGGATATATTCCAGGAAATAAACTGGTGTATATGGACCTTCAGTGTTTCACCATATCTTTTAAGAGTCTCCTGTTTCACAAGCCAAAATCATTTCTTAATCAAGTGTGCTACATTTAATGAGAATACATTGAATAGGGTTGCTTCCCTACCAAGGAAAAAGCTTTTTATGCTCTTATTACTTTATCTTGTTGTAGCAATTTTTTGTCTGAGTGCCTGAACATATTATATGACACTCACAATAGTTTCATTGTACAAATGAGGCTACAATGAGATATTTCAAAGGAAAAGATTAAAGTGAGTAGCAGACATATAAACAGAAGCCAAGAATTTGAAATTCTACCTTACCATTAGATAATATTCTCTGTGTTATTTGTATCTTTATCCAATGTCATAAAACATTTCCTTATAAGTGTTGCTCATTAAACGCACGAATGTGTTTCAGCTTCTCTTTGTCTACTGAATGAAATGGCTGTGGTAACCGTTATCAATAGCATTTGGAATCCCTGTTCAGATGACCTAAATAAAGAGATGTATAAGGGTTATTATTGCCAAATGATATTGTGCAACTTAAAATCATCTGTCTCCTCTTTACACTCAAGCCACAGATCTGAGTGGGCTTACGTAGTGTGGTCTGTCAGTATCAAGGACCAGACGTCTGTTTATACAAGCAGACATAAGCCAGTGCCGCATGTAATTTTCTTTCTGATCCTGCAGCGATGCTGGACAATCCCTGAGTGTCTGGCTTTATTGTACATCTGCTTGGCCATGGTAATTTCTTTCAAGTTCTTTGAACTGCACAGTGTATAAAAGTACTAAGACATTTGTTTTTTTTTTTTTTTTTAATATTTTTTTTTTATTAAAGAAAAAAATATTACAAATAAAGAAATGACCACTTTTCAGTACAATGTTATCATAACAAAGATTATATAACTAAACAATAGTGGTAGTGATAAAATTTCCAATACAACACTATAACTAGATTGATTCAATTACTACAGATATAGTGCTATGTTTCAATCACAAAATTAAATTTCCGGATTAACGATCTCATAATACGGTAGCCTTGTAACGAGTAGATTTTCCTTAGAGAGGAAATCTAGGAAAGGAAACCACTTCTCGTAAAAATCTGAAGATTTGGCTGGATTCATTCGTAACTGCATCCTGTCTGTTAACTTCTCCATGATCAAATGGTCCCATACCTTCATATACCACGTAGTAAGGTTTGGGGGAAAATGCGACTTCCATCGTGACGCAATTGCAGTTTTAGCTGCTGACAACAATATTGATATCAAATCTTTCCTTATTTGTGGTATTGGATAGTTCCCCCAGATATTCAAAAAAATTAGTTCTGGTTTAAAGGGAATTGAATAAGATGTGATTAAAAAAATTTGGTGAAAAACCGATTGCCAAAATTCTGCAACATAATTACATTTCCACCAGCAATGTGCATAGGTCCCTTGTTCACCACAACGCTTCCAACAAAGGGGGGATCTATTTGAATAAATTTTAGCCAATTTCTGTGGGGTAAAATACCATCGTTGAATAATTTTGTAAGTCTGAAGTCTTATATTAATAACTGGAGAGGTAACTAATTTAGATTTCCAAATTTGTTCCCAATCTTTGTCCGAAATAATGTTTCCACAATCTTGTTGCCATTTTTGCTGTAATACTATGTTAAAAGATTTTATATTACAAATAAGGATATTGTAAATCTTGGACAATAAACCTTTACGAATAAACTCTGGTGCTTTTAGAATTTGTTCTAATTCCGTTTCAGGGCTTTTCATAACATCTTTAATTTTAAGTTCGCTTAAAAGATAACTTAATTGAAAATACAAAAACCAAGGGATATCTCTGCCAAATTCTAACTCTAAATCAGACCTTTCCATTAAGCCATTTTTGGTAGCTATATCCAGCAAACGCAAAGATTTAAAATGTTCCCAAGTCTTGGAGCTTAAGAGGCTATATTGAAGGGGAAAACTCTTATGTGATGTTATTGTTGAGAATCTAGATATTTCTGGTAATAATTTTTTTTTATATTTGTCCCAAGTTTTAATAATTGCCCTAAAGAAAATATTACTATTAATAGAAGGTGGACGAATATTATGCTTAGACCAGATTATATCAAGTGTCGTTTTAGGGTAATACCATGCATTTAATATATTAATCCAATCAATTGTTCCTTTCTTTTGTACTATCTGAATAATATCTACCAATCTGGAAGCGACATTATATAGTTCCAAATCTGGGAAATTAAAGCCTCCATGCTGTGTTTGTTTTCTTAAAATTTTGAAAGCAATTCTTGGACGCTTAAATTGCCATAAAAATTGGTTTAATATGGTTTGCCACTTTTTGGTTAATTTGAGGGGAATTTCAATAGGAATTGTTCTAAAAAGAAAAAGGATTTTGGGAAAAATAAAAGATTTTATTAGGTGAAACCTTTCAAACCATGATAATTGTTGTTTATTCCATTTATGTAAAATGTCTTTGATTTCTTTCATTTTTTGGATATGATTAACTCGAATTAATTGATTCAAATCAGAAGGGATTTGTATACCAAGATAAGAAAATTGTGAAATAGCCCATTGATACTTATATTTTTGTTTAAGTAAATTTTGGGTTGTTCCTTCTAAATTAATGGGCATCATACTAGATTTACTCTGATTGATCAATAATCCTGAAACTTGGCCAAATTCCGATAACTCATATTGCAGGTGTTGCAGTGATATTAATGGTTTCGTGATATATAAAAGGATATCATCTGCAAACAGATTTAACTTATAAATATTATTACTAAAGACAATACCATGAATTTGAGTGTTATTTCTTATTGCCTCTGCCAGTGGTTCTATAGCAATCACAAACAAAATAGGGGACAGAGGGCAACCTTGTCTTGTACCTCTCTGCAGTCTAATGGGTTCTGATAACATACCATTAGCTTTAATTTTAGCTTGAGGATGCAAATATATTGCCCTTATGGCTTGTAGAAAATTACTACCAAAATTCATATGATGGAGAAGTGCTTCTAAATAAGAGATTTCCAATGAATCAAACGCTTTTTCAATATCTAATGACAAAAACAATGTTTGAGTTTGATGCAATTTACTAAACGAAAAAATATTAAGGGCTTTATAAATATTATCAGATATATCTCTTTTGGGTACAAACCCTACCTGATCGTGATGTATATAATTCCCAATAAATGAACTAAGACGTTTGGCTAATATGGACGTAAAAATCTTATAATCTACGTTTAAAAGTGATATTGGTCTATAAGAACCGGGTTTTGAGATGTTTTTACCCTGTTTGGGAATCATTGCTATAGTAGCTTCTGACCAAGAATGGGGGTGTGTACCTGATTTAAATATATTATTACACACAGACACTAATGGAGGGGTCAGTATCATTGCAAACTTTTTATAAAACTCAGATGAATAGCCATCTGGCCCTGAAGCCTTATTATTCTTTAAATTTTTAATTGAGTCTAATAATTCGGAAGTAGTAATTGGATTTTCCATTATTTGACGATGTACTTCTGTTATTTTCCTAATAGCTTTATGGTTTAATAAGAATTCTTCAATCTTTGTCTTATTAGGATTACTAGATGAATATAATTTAGAGTAAAAATCTTTAAAGACCTGCAGTATTGCTGCTGGCTTAGTATAACATTGGCCAGCATCATCTTGAATAACTCTAATAGATCTTTCAATCCTCTTTTCTTTTACTTTCCAAGATAAGTAACGTAGAGTCCTTGGAGAATTATACCAATATTTTTGTTTTAAAAACAATAGATTTCTTTGAATCTGATTTGTTTCCAAAGAATCTAACAATTTTCGTTCATTTAATAGTTGTTTATAAATTTTCTTACTACCCCTTTCTTTATGCAGGTTTTCCAGATATTGAATTCTATTCAAGATTTCTTGTTTCTGATGTTTTTTCTTCTTGTTTAAATATGCTGACAAAGCTATTAATTGGCCTCGAATCACCACTTTAAGAGCGTCCCAAACCGAATGTGGTGAGATTGTTTCAGTTTGATTTTCTGCAAGATACTGATTAATATACTGCTCAATCGCTTTTACATTACTTTCATTAAAGATCAGATTTTTATTAAATGTCCAGTGTCTTTCCTTTATAGCATCTATATCCATAGACAGTACACATCGTACCCACGCATGATCAGAGTACTCAATGTTTCCTATTTTAACTTGCTGCGTTTTTTTAACCAGATTATCAGATAAGAGTATGTAATCTATTCTAGTGTAAATATTATGACGAGGTGAAAAATAAGTGAAATCTTTTTCTAATTTGTTTTGTTCCCTCCAAATGTCTACTAAATGAAATTGATTAAATATTGCAGGTAGTCGTGTGTCCTTCTTAGAATTTTTAAATTTCTTGTTTTTGAAATGAGATTTATCCATAGTGTAGTTTGCTATATAATTAAGGTCTCCACCCACTATGACAGAACCCTCCTGAAATTTTTTTAATTTTTGAAATGCATCCTCTATAAATGTTAATTGGTTGTCATTAGGTGCATACATTGATACTAAGGTGTATAAATGACCATTAATCTGCCCCTTGACAAATAAATATCGCCCTCTCGTGTCCTTTAATGTCGCTTTATGAAAAAATTGAATATTTTTAGACAGCAAGATTGCAACTCCCCTCGACTTGGAGGATCCTTTAGCGTGATACTGATATTGCAACCATGCAGCTTTAAGTTCTGCTTCATTTGTTGCATGAAGATGAGTCTCTTGTAATAAAGCTATATCCGTATTAATTTTTGACAAATTGGACATAATACGTTTTCTCTTGACTAAATTATTTAGACCACGAACATTCTGAGAAATAATATTTAAATTCGAAATAGTAGCCATTCCTATGAATTCAGACCCTGATATAAGGCAATTTCTTATTATATCAACTATTGAATGTACTCACTGTCTATAGCCAATTGACCTCTCTTCCCCCCCCTTTACTCCTCGCTTCTCACTCTCTCTCTCTCTTTTCTTATTAAAAGTTTTAAAGTAAACAAATTTTATTCAACAATCAAGAATTAACAACACCAAAAAAAACAACAGTCTTTAATAAACCAAATCCTTAGTCTAGTATGACAACACTTATTCCAAATACGTTATATACCTGATAAATATTTAACCAAATTTCCTAGCAGCAAGGTTACCCCCCCCTTTCTTCCCTCCCTTAAGTTAAATTTATCTATACAACTCTAGAAAACTTCCCAAAAGTGAATATACTACCCCTAATATATATAAACTATTTCAATTTAACAAAGATTTGGGAAGTCTTATCAAACAAACTAAAAAAAAAAAAAAAAAAAAAAACAACAACAACAACAAAAAAACCTTATCTAAAAGATTTACACCTAATCTTAAGAACACTACTTAACTACCTTATAAATTCTAAATATAACAAGCTAATAAACTACTATGTATTAATTACCTATTAATTAACAATATTATCAATTCGTGTATATAATTATGAAATCCAAAAAAATACTAAACAGTCCTTAATAACCCAGCGAGAGGATCTTCTCACTGAGGTTATCGTATAAAAAACCGAACAAAAAGGACTGTCTCTTCAGAGGCTATTAGGCAGGCTTAAACATCTCAACTCCACCCACATGCCTCATGATCATACAAAACAAATTGAAAGAGTCCCGTTCCATTCGCATCCTTATATCCACAGACATCTATAATGAGTATTAATTATTAAGAACTGGAATTTTGCTACCCTTCTGTGGGGTTAAAGGCTGGCTCCTTTTTCTTTTTTGAGATGTAAGTTCCAGTTCCATTGCAGGTGATATTCCAACTTGTTGTAAGAGGAGAAAACCTGAATCCAGATCGGAAGCATAAAATATCTTGCCATTAAACTTGACACGCAGATTACAAAGATTCACCCAGCGATATTCCACATGAGCTTTTTGTAGCTCGTCAGTTATTTGTTTAAGCCTTTTTCTTTTTTCCAAAACTTCCTTGGGTAAATCAGTATATACAGAGACTCTCATTTCCTTGTATGTTAATGATTTTTGTGCCCTTGCCATCTCCAGGATTTTTTTCCTTAACCTCCAGTCAGTAAAAACCGCTATTATATCTCTGGGGCCTTTTCGCTTTTCTGACTTCACAGGACCAACCCTATAAGCCTTAGATATGACTGGAACTGCATCCTCCTCCAGCTGCAACAATTCTGCCAGCCAAGTAGATAAAAAATGGGAGAGATCAGACTTTGCAGTTATAGATTCATCCAAACCCCTGAACTTCAAATTCTGGCTCCGGACCTGAAGTTCAAGATGCAAAATCCTGTTTTGAGCACTATCGCTTTCTTTTTGCAGCACGCGTATGTCCTCTTGTAATGCCACAGATTGATCTAACGCACAATCCGTTTTTTGGATAACAGTATTCATTGCCACAGTAAGCTCGTTTATTTGTTCAGTTAAAGGATTTAGCATAACTGATATTTTATCCAAAATGCTCTTTTCTAAGTCCTTCAGCATGACTTTCAATGCTGGATCAGAGGCGAGGACTTCTTGAGCAGCTGCCGCGTTTCCCGCGGCCGCCATGTTTTCTGCTGCTTCCTCTGCCTCTCCCATAAAAGCCGAATGCTGTGACGCTGCGAAAAAGCTTTGTAAGCACTTCGATGCTTTTAAATTCTGTTTTTTAATATTCTGATCTTGCTTGCCCTTCATATTAAGATGTTGGGAACGCAAATTATGGAGGGTTTAAGAGGCTTCGAGGTGGAGTTGAGAGGGAGCCCGCGCTTCAAGCGTCCATCCCTGTCGGAGCCGACGCCACGCCCCCTCGACTAAGACATTTGTGATGGACAGTGGTTGGATGATGCAAGAGCCACATCGGAAAAGCGAATCCTACTGCTTTTTTTTACAGTTCCCTCTCACTTTCCTTCAGTCAAGCCAAAGATGCTGCAGAAAAGAAGGCTGATCAAAAGCCCTTTATTTTTTCAGATTCAAACCTGTGCTGGATTTGAACAGAGATTAAACAAGCATGGTACATTCATTTTACACTGGAGTTTCACATATTCAATCTAATGTTTGAAATTTTAGAACTACCAATTAAGGTTTTTAAATATTGAACATGGGATCTTCACTTGAGACTTATTTTCATATGAGGGAAATATACACTTTTTATATTCTAAGACACAAACACAACATTTAAAAATAAATCTTGATAGGTTATATAGCCCTATAGTTATTGTACATAGTGCTCAGGGTAAGCCACAGGAGCCCAGAGCCCCTGGGGATGGGCAGTATATAAATTGAAATATAAATAAATATAAATAAATAAGAAGAGCTGTGACTCAGTGGCAGAGCACATGCTTTGTAAGCAGACAATCCCAGCTACAATCTATGGCATCTCTGGCTCAAGTTTCTCAGGTTGAAGGAGTGGAAAGGACATCTCTCTGCTTGAGATCTTGAAAAGCCACTGCTAGTCACAGCAGGCAGGACTGACCTGGATGGACCAATTGTTTGACTCATTATAAAGGTGCTTCTCCATGGAGCCAATTCCCTGTTGTGGATTGATTGCTTTTGTGCATGCGGACACATTTGCATTGGAATCTGAGTGTCCACACTGGGCAATCTGCTGGTTTTCTCTATTCCCTCGCATGCAAGCATGCGCGTGTGCATGCACACACACAGCCTTTGAAAAAAATTGTTAGCAGACATATTGATGTAATGCTGTAATTATAGCATATATATTTGCTATACCTACTACCAATTTGAAAACATGACAAAGGGTCGATGGCATTGAGCAGAGAGGAGTTGTGGGCATAGGGAGGGAATATCCTCTGGATGGGGGTAGAGTAGAAATCCGTACCTTGCCATTCTCAGGGAGCAAAGGAGGGGAAACTATGGAAGGTGATGTAAGGGGAACAGGATGAGTATATCATGTGAATCCTTAAAAAAAAAACTGTTGTGGTTTGTCAACTGGGATGGAGCAAATTATCTCTATGTAAGCAGTCTAAGATAGTTCTTAAAAGCAAATCATCCTGCAGTTGTATTACTGAAAATTACCTTCCAAAATATGATTAGTTTAGTATTGATCATCATCTATTGGATAAGAGTGAAATTGATTTTGATTATTTTTATTTAAAATATTTCTATGCCACCTGGACTCCCAACTCAGGTTCCTCAAGGTGACAAACATTTCAAACAGTACTGTGATGTGTGTGTGTGTGTGTGCGTGCATGCACGCATGTGAAACGTTCACTGCCTTGCGAAATTAGAGTTGGATGGCCTGGAGGCATAGAAATGTGGCACAGAAATATTTAAAACAAATAAAACCAATAAACAGCAGGCACACAAACAAATCTTTACCCATCAGTGGACGACAACAATAAAGGGAGAGAGCTGAATCTGCCTGAAGAGCGAGTTTCAAAGGTTTGGTGCCATGATCAAGAAGGTCCTTTTTCTGGTTACCACCTATCTAGCCTCAGATGGTGGAGGCACTTGAGTATGACAGGAGTGGTTGGATAGGCCAGTTTGGTGTAGTGCTTAAGAGCAGCGGGACTCTAATCTGGAGAACCAGGTTTGATTCCCCACTCCTCCAATTGAAGCCAGCTGGGTGACCTTGGGTCAGTCATGGCTTCTAGGAGCTCTCTCAGCTCCACTGACCTCACAGGGTGATTGTTGTGAGGATAATAACAACATACTTTGTAAACTGCTCTGAGTGGATGTTAAGTTGTCCTGAAGGGCAATGTTGTTATTATATGGGAGAAAGCGGTATGCTGGTCCCAAGCTACATATGTCTTTAAAGGTCAATAATGGCACCTTGAATTGGACCCAGAAGCAAATAGGGAGCCATTATAGATGGAACAAGACTGGAGTGGTATGTCCTGGGTGTAGCATTTTGTACCATCTGTAGCTTCCAGACAGTCATCAGTGTATCTATATTGATATATTGCTTTTCCCACAATAAATCTGAAGCTAACAGGGACATATCTTCTTATAGAGACTGACCCAGCTGCCATTAAATTATGAATCATTGGTACTTGCAAGCACCAAGGGAGGTAGGGCACAAAGCTTAATTTGAGCCTGATTTGGTCAGTAACCTGAATCTATGCTTTATGAATTGGAAAGGGTCAGTTTATGTCATTATAATGTAAAGATGTGAACTTCCTATTTTTACAGAAGCACATTAAAAATGTGCACAATGGAATAATATAATTATAAAATATCTATTTTTATTAACTTCTTTTATTTTCCACCTTTCTCCCCAATGGGGACTCAAAGTGGCTTATATCATTCTGCTCTTCTCTATTTTATCCTCAACAAACCTGTGAAGTAGGTTAGGCTGACAGTGTGTGACTGGCCCAAAGTCACACAGCAAGCTTCCATGGCAGAGCAGGGATTAAATCCTTGGTCTCCTAGTGCCTAATCCGATGCTTGAACCACTACACCATACAGTATCTCATTCTAAAAATACTAAAAACATGCTGCTTAGGTCTGCTTCTGAACTCTTTGAGCAGTTAAATGTATACTGAATCAAAATTGCATTTAATAGACATAAATAAGAGACACATGCCAATCAAAACCTTCTGCCACATTTATTTCAACCAACATGATTTTTTCTTTTAGATACATAATGCTTTCTTGTTGCACGTCTCCTTTCCATTTGCTAGCTACCAGAAACTGAATCTGGTATCCAGATCACTAGCAGCTGGGATTCTTCTCTGGCTTGTAAACCCTTATGTAGGTTTGGGTAGATTTTATAACTTTAATGGGAGATACTTGGAGAATCAAAATGGGTGTAGACTATGGGTGTTGACTGTTGGGATTCAATACAGAGACTCTGTTATAGCCAAACTGTATGCAAGACGAAAATGTTGGCCAACAACTCAGTTCAAAAGGCCTTAATTGTGGCAGCAAGCCTGATTCTGGTAAAAACCTGGGAGGAGGGGAAGGCAGGTTAAGACAGTACAGTTTGTGCATCTATTTAGAAAACTGAATGCCTCCCTCCAGATGAACAATGCAACAAAACCAGCCTACACAATAAAAACAAACCATCTTAAGAAAAACAAGTCAATAAAATTCTGTCAATAAGAAAATATAAATACAAAAACAAGTCAATTAAAATATTTCAATAACAAGCCACAGCATAAAAGCACATTAAACAAATGGAACAGTCTAAAATGATACTGACAAATCAATTTTCAGGCTACAGCAGACCGTAAACAGCTAAAAAGGATGAAACCCCCTGACCTACAAACCTGGGTAAAAACAAAAGTTCTAGCATGGCACCTAAAGGAAAGTAAGTTAGATGCCAAGGGAAAGGTATTCCAAAGGTAAGGTGCCACCATCAAAAAGCCCAGTCTCAAAAAGGAATTAAGTTCACAGTTAACCAGGCCTTAAGAGAAAATTGGTATAAAATGATTTTCAGATAGTACATTACTCCAAAGGATATTGAAAACATAGATAAAAACTACAGAGGGAAATGTTGGAAATGTCAAGACATGGATGGAACCTTTTACCATATGTGGTGGACTTGCAAAAAAGCAAAAAGATATTGGAAGGAAATACATGTAAAAATGCAGAATATATTAAAAGTTAGACTTTCTGTGAAAGCTAAGAATATGTTATTAGGAATATTACCTAATAATTTACCAAAAGACCTGGAAGAGATTTTTAAATATATGGTGACAGTAGCTAGAATTATCTCATCAGCAAAATGGAAATCAGACAGCTGTCCTAGCTTAGAAGAATGGGAAAATAAACTTGCAGAATATGCAGTAATGGTGAAATTAACAACTTATTTGAGAAAGAGATCAATTACAAAATATGAGAGATGGGATGTGTATTATGTGTATTATGCAAGCAACAAATCTAGAATGAGAAATTTTAAATGAAAAAAAATGTATATATATTAAACACAAATGTATTGTAATGCAGAAAACAGAATGAGAATAAATTTTAAATCTAATACCTTGAATATAAATCTATATAGAAGCAGTTTTTGAGTAGAAGTATTCTTTACTATTATTTTCTTATTATGAAATATATAATAGATTTTCCTTTTGTATTTTGAAATATTATCTATTTGTCAAAAAGTTATAGTAGTTAGGTAGAATGGTGAAAGTATTGCATATGCAGTAAGGTTGAAATTAATAATGTAGGTGCAAAACAGATTAGCTATGTAATCTGAAATTTAAAATGTTGAACATATATATGGAATAAGAGCCCTGTGGCACAGAATGGTAAGCTACAGTATTGCAGCCCAAGTGCTGCTCACAACCTGAGTTCAATCCTGGCAGAAGCCAGGTTCAGGTGACCGGCTCAAGGTTGACTCAGCCTTCCATCCTTCCGAGGTCAGTAAAATGAGTACCCAGATTCCTGGTGGTAAAGTGTAATGACTGGGAAGGCAAACCACCCCATAAAAAGTCTGCCAAGAAAATGTTGTGATGCGACATCCCCCCATGGGTCAGTAATGACTCGGTGCTTGTACAGGGGACTACCTTTACCTTTATATATTGAATATACAAATGTTGAATATGAATTTGAAACCTAAAATGCTGAATATAAATGTCTAACATAAGCAAGTATTACTATATTCAAATAGTGTCTTAAAAGTTTAATGACGGGGATGTTGGGAAGAAATATTTTTTGTTTCAAATATTTTGTTATATATAATTCTGATTCATATAACCATGTTATGTAATCCTTTCTTCTCTTTTTTGCACCTCCTATACTATTTGTCTTTTCAAAAAATTTTAAAAAATGATTTAAAAAGTCCTGTCTCTAGCTACCATCTGCCTCACCTCTGCGGGGCAGGGGTGAGTAGAGAGAATAAGGTTTAGACGAGGATTTTAACTGGCAGGCTGGACAATATGCTGTGTCAGTTCAGTGATTTCACTTCTCAAATGTTGGTCTGCATTTCTTTAGTGCCTGTCCTGGTTTGTTCCATGGTGTTTCAAGAGCATTTTGGCAGGAAACATTTAATAAAAGCATATTTCTGTTTTCATTTCTAAAATATTATTCTCCAGTGTCTTTAACACATTCCATTGTTTTTTGTGGTGCCACTATTTGTTTAATGCCTGTTCTAGCCTGTTCCCACTTTTACCCCTTCCCAGAAAATCTCAGATCTTTTTGCCACACATCAAACTGCTTTTTACTATCTTTCTATCCACCCCCACCCGATCCTTTAGCTGGAAGATTATCACCTTCTCCACAATCTGGTATCATATTCTTTTCAAGAAATTTCCAGCATTGGAAAACCATCTAATACTTGTGAATTATCAACTGACCCTCCTGTAATCAGAGAATCATAGAGTTGGAAGGGGCCATACAGACCATCGAGTCCAACCCCCTGCCCAGTGCAGGATCAGCCTAAAGCATCTCTGACAAGTATTCATCCAGCCTCTTCTTGAAAACTGCCAGTGAGGGGGAGCTCACCACCTCCCTAGGCAGCTGATTCCCCTTCCAATCATTTAAGTATGGTCACCAGATATCTTTGATCTTTGCAGGTCTTTATTTTAGTAGTGGAATAATATTTGTTACAGAGCAAATGTACAAAAATTATTAAGTCACTGATACAATGATTTTATTTTTAAAAAATTAACGATAACAGATATGTGATATATAAAAAAGAATGCAGCAGAAATATTTATTTTTTCAACAGCCAATAGAAAAATTAACTCTCCTGCCCTCTTATCCGTTACACACATACTTTCAATCTGATTTCCAACAATACATTATATCTCATTGCTGTCCAGAGATCTTGCCTCCAATATGCTACAAAATGAGATAGTAGACCTACATTGTGTCAGAGTAGGCTGCACCAATTTAGATTGCAGAAGTCACCGTTTTCATTGCTTCTCTCATTTTAAAACTCTGCAAATAAAAATGCATAGAGGAGTTCTACCATAGCCATTTATGTACTTGGCTAGTTTCCCATTTATTAATGTAGAGGAACTTCAACGTAATTCCTCAGTTGCAATAATATGTTCACTCTACCACCACAGCACTCTAGTCCTGTTTACATGCTACAAGGAACACACATATCTCCTGTCTGTCTGTCTGTGTATGTTTCTGGAAAATAGCCAATGTGTGTTCACTTTATGAACAAAATTGGGGACCAGTACATGGATAAATGTGGAGTTCGTATCACGTTCTGATGTACATGCATTGACAGTACCATGAGAATTACTCAACATACATACAAAGAATATTAGAGTGTACGTCATACACGGAAGCCATATTCACAAGTTACAGTGAATGCACATACACTCCATGTACAGTGTACACTTGATTGTTCTTTATACATATGTTAATTTTCATGTTACATTCAACACATTTACAACTGAAAGCTGCTTGAAACCCCGTATTATCCAAGTACTGGCAGTTTCATTTGTAAGGTGAACATATGTTGGCCCTTTCTTACAAACTGAAGCATACATGTACATGCAGGATACACTCCATGTTCACTGTAACGTGTGAACAGAGCTTCTGGTGCAAACATAAACCACGTTTAAATGATTTTCTCATACACACAAAGCCACACACATGGAAACAATCTGTGAGCCCTTTTCTTTCTGGACACATACTCAAAACTACTTACTATAGATTATCCTTTAACATCCTTCCTTCAGCCACCAGTTAATGCAGTCATAAACGGGTAGCAGTGGGGTTTTTTGCAGGAAAAAATAAATACACAAGTCTACAGCCACCTGAGACTCTTTAAGACTCCTCTTTATTAGTGCTCTGAGTGTAAAGTCTGGTTCGAATCATCCGTAGCATTTTTTAAAAAGAAAAATGTTACATTTCCCTACATATTCAGAGCACAATCTCGTCATTATGCTTAAGTGTCTGAGCGTTCCTTAACGAGCTTCTGCCGTTCTTTTTGCCTGCGAACATAACGTGTTTAGATCGCGGCTGTTGCACACAGAACGCACCCTAGTCTCTAGCAATGCGAGGGGGAGGCGGGTTACGGCCGAGTACTGCTCCTTATAATCTGGGACCCCCTTTACAAGCTACCTCCTTCTTGGAGTCGAAAGAACAGAAGTTGTCACTAGTCTGCTTAGCTCCTCTCAGAAGGAAAAGCAAACAACTTCCTTAGCAACTTCTGCTGCAGCCGCCTCTCTTGAGATCCCTACGCCAAAGTATAATCAAAGAAAGCACTCCTAGGTCAGCTAGCGCTCCTGGACTCGCTCTCACTTTTGTCGCGGCGCTGAAAACAGACCGCTGGACTCTTTGGAGAGGCGGAAGGAGATGGAATGATAGCGAAGTTTTAGCTCAGCGCAAGCGAGTCTGTGTTGGTTGGCGTTCTTATGCGCTCCCCGGAGGAGATACTTTGTGGTTGAGGTCTAGCCTTTGCTGCTCTGCTGTGTGCAGGTAAAATTTAGGCTTATCCCTCCGTGTTGTGCGTGTATCCTCAGTGGGGCTGAGCTTCCTTTTCTCCTGGCCGTTTGCTGTGAAAGAATCCAGAGAAATCCTTGCTGTAGCATTGCTCTCAGAGGCGAGCTCAAGTCATGGCAAACAAGCTGCAGCCCTAGCCTGTGCATGAGCCCCACAAATCAGTTGAGGCCTCCTCCCAGGTAAGTATGCACAGGGTGATAGTTCTCTTGCGCTGCTGTTGGACTCTTTAATTCGATACTCATGCCTTTTGTTGCAAAAAAATTCGTGACCTTGGTGGTTTGCTTGGAGAACTTTGAAGAGGAAAAGAATTTATTCCAGGAATAAAGGGATATAGAGTTTCAAGCCAGTAAAAACACTCTAAGCCCACCCTAAAATGGTGGGGAACATCTTTTTATACTCCTTGCTCCGTTTTGAGCAAAGCCCACCTTGCTGAGACAAAAGGCTCATCTTTTCTCAGCTATAAGTGAAACTTTCCCATGTGATCTAGCCAGTTTTAACCAGTAGTTTACAGCTTCTGCCCTTGCTAGCCAAGCATTTCTCTGTACAGTTACATTCAAGGCCAGGCAAAAGCAGCTTTGTATTTCAAGCTAGCAAAAAAAAATGGCTGTGCTTTTGCTCACACTTTTGTATCTCCATATCTGCTCTACTGTAGTCTGGTTACATTTTAATAAGGATTAGACAAGTAGAGGACCCACAAGGACTTGTGGGGGTGTCTCATTTTCCTTCCCCCACCATGCCCTCTTTCCCTTCCCTGCTCCCCTTAGCTTCTCCCCCCTTTCCTACTTACTGCTCTCCTTTCCACCTGCCTTTGTCTGCCCCGGTTTTCACCTCCCTTCCGTTCTAGGCAGCCTCTCCCCTATGATCCAGTTACATGGTGCTAGCTGAGTCAGGCCCAGTTGCATGGTGGAGAACCTGTGTGGACTTGTGCTTCACTTTCCCCTGTATCCCCTTCCTCACGCTATTTCCTCTTTTTCTCTTCCTTGCAGCCTCCAAAAGCTCACCCTTCCCTACATCCTTCTCTCCTTCAAACCTACTAGACAACTTGCCTTTTATCTGCCCACCCCAATCTTCAACTGTATTTCTTAATTTACTTCATTTATAACTGCCTTTCTCCACTGTGAGGACCCATTGCAGCTTACATCATGTTTCATGCCTCCATATTATCCTCGCAACAACCCTGAGAGGTAAGTTAGGCTGAGTGTGTGTGACTGGATCAAAGTTACCCAGTGAGCTTCATCAGCAGAGTGGCGATTTGAACCTGGGTCTGCCAGAGCCTACTCTGAAACTCTCTATTACACTACACTGTATTGGGAGGGGGGGGGCTGCTGTTGTACAGTAGCAAGCAGCTGGTCCTGGATGAATCATGCAAGTCATATGGTATCAAGTTGCCTGGTTGCTGCTGGGCCTGGTCCCAATGAGTTCCTCCTCAAAGGCCAGAACAGACCCAAAAAACAAGCCCAGAATACTGGCTAGTGGTTGCCTAGCAACAGCCACTAAGGGCATCTGATCAAAGCTGCAAATATTCCTTTTATCATTTTGGGTTTTTAAAACCCCATTGTATTTTTTAGCTTTCAGATTTTTCTGAAAACCTCAGATCAGGGCCACTTGGTTATTAGTATATAAAATACTCTCAAGTTCTCAACCTTTTTTAGTTAGGCTGAGAGGAAAAATAGACATGACAGCATCCTCCATGCTAAAGTGATTTTAAAATGCTGTAAGGGCCTGATTTTGTGGCTGTTTTGGCTCTTGGAAAGTCAGGGGGGGGAATGAGTGCTGTGTTGCAGCATTTTAAAATAACTTTAAAATGGTGGTGGCAGCCATAAGGATGCCATTGTGTCTCATTTAGCCCTGACAGAGAGTGTTTGGCCCAAGGTGAGTGTTTGGCCCAAGGTGAGTATCATGCCATAGTGTGAATTTTAACCCAGCCATCCGTAGTAACACTTTCACATTTTAACCACTAATTCACACTAGCTCTCCGCCGTGTGCATATCATGTATGTATATGTGTGCACAGTGATGTGCATACATGTTAATAGCAAAAATGACTTGGTTAAAAAAAAAAAACCCTCGATTTTCAGCCTCCAATTCTGGCAGCTGACCAAGAGGATAGAATTCCAAAATAAAACAATATAAAATGTTGGCCTGTTGGGAATCCAGTCAGTCACCATTGAAAGGCCAATAATTTATTCTCAACTGGATTGGGGAAAGAGTTTCTAGGACAGGACAATACATACATGCATTAAAAACAGGACAATATGTACAGTAAACAATGCAATAAAAACTGCCTAAAAGTCACAGATTAAAACTGCAATTCTATTAGTTTTATACAAATGCACACTTGAGCAGTTCCATTTTACTACAGCCCTATTGATCCTGGAGGTCCCTTCCAACCCTATGATTCTGTTGCCTTTTAGTAAGCTGTCAGAAGCACAAATACGCAGTTTGGCACACTACTTTAGAAAGACAGGAGTAACATTAAGAGTGAGTTGTGAGCCAAGAACTCCCTGTATCTAATCTTAGCTCTGTCCTGACAGCTTTAGTGAAGACACTTTCTGGGATGAACTACACATTACATGAGAGATCTGCAATCAGATTTTCATTGAAAAATTGTGACCCTATAATTCCTTTCCTTTTCAGTAACCCTCAATTCAGACCAGAAGAGTATATGGATTTATTGTCCCAGTGTGCATCACTTTGCCATATTTGTGTTGCCCATTCACCCTGTTTGGAGAGATTCTGTTGAAGCTCTTCACAGCCCACTTAGGTTTTCATCACTATGAATAATTTTGTGACACTGGAAAATTTGGCCACCTCACCTTTGTTAGTGGTGTGTGATTTGTGATGGCCACTCCACCTGTTGGTTTTTATTTAATGATAATTATCAGCTGATGAGCATATCTGTGGATTTACCCTTTGGCAAATTGCATGAAGCACTCTAATCACTGAAGTAAAAGCGCTATACAAATAATAACACAAATCAGTATTACTAATAATTTGAATGCATGCATGCCACATTGTTATTGTTTATACAGCAAACTGTCCAACATTATTACAGGTCTTTGGCAGTCATGCTCATAAGTGGCTTTGTGAGTTGGCTGTTGGTGATATGTTAACTAGAAAGTGAAATAAGGGTGACTTGTGGTTGTAGAGATTACTTATAATAATAGGTGGAATAAAGGCATGTACATAGGATAGAAGCTCAAATAATAATTAATAGTTCTATCTCAGAATGGCAAGGAAAACATCAGCAGATGGAGTTCATGGACAAATGGAAGAAGAGAAGAAGCAGGAAGACCACCAGACAACACCAGAGAAAGCGCTGGAAAAAGAGAGAGATTTAAACACTCTGGGTTCAGAGAGTACCGACGGAATTGATAGCCCATGGGCAGATGCAGGTGGTCACCCCACACCTGAAGACGAAAGCAGGCCAACCAATGAGTCAGAGAAGAGTCAGGAATTTGAGTCTGAACACCTGGTTACCTGTATATTCACAGTCTCACTGGCTGTCCCACTTAATCTTCCAAGTAAGTACAAGACATTTGATCATATTTTTCTTCAGTTTGCCACACAAGTTCATGAACTATCCAACAGGGAAGAGGAGATTGGGCCCAGAACAATTTTAATGTGATTAATTTATGGATTGCTGATTCATTTGGCTGGCAGTAATGTAGAATTTTTTTCCTCTTGAAGTCTTTGCAATCTTTTGGTGTTTGTTTGTGTCAGGCTTAGTATGGCCTATTTATGATAATGTGTTGTATAATTCTCAACACAAATAAAAGCATGGGATACCAATTTAACTAGAGTGGCAGAAGTGTGAATGGAGCGCAGGGTAATTACTATGGAAGAACCAAAGTATAGTTGAAGGGGCAGTGGGGGCTTGGTTCCTTCATGGATACTCTGGGCCTGTTCCCTAAATCTTAAGCCTTCATTTAAAAAGATTTTCTAGTAATGAAGCACACTTGTTCAGTAGGAAGTAAACCAAGTCTGTTTTTCAGCATCATGTCTATGTTAGCTATGTCTATATAATTTTTATGGAGGTAGTTAGATGACATTTTTCCACTTAGATTTGATAACTCTTTGAAACTGCCTTGAATCTGAGGAGACAAGGTGGGGTATAAATATTTTAAATTAATAAATTTAATAAAGACTCTTCTTCAGTTACTGCATCCATGCAGATGGCATCCTGTGAGATACTTAACAATTTGAGAAATATCTGAGTTGAAAAAATAAACAAATATCTGAATAATCTTGTGGCCTTTTGGATATTTAGAACTATATTCTCACTATAGTATTAACATATATCTTTATAGTAAATATGAACACGGAGAATAAAGAAAATGATTTGTAATGTTTTGAGATTTTATTTCTGTTTCAATATTTGCCTAGGGACTAAGTCTTGGATTTCCTCAAGACAAGATGTACCAAGAACAGCATCTAAAATGAGAGAAGGATTAATTCCAAAAATGCATCGTTTTTATCATATGGAGTATTTTCTTCTACCAGATGATACGGAGCCTCGAAAATTAGATTTGGTGTTGTTTGGTCCAACAGCTAAGCTATTTCTGGACAGTGAATCTAAGGTAATAATAAAAAAATTCTATCTACCAGTTTTGTGCTGTAATTTAATCAATGCAAAATATTCCTGAAAAGCATAAAGAGACTACCATTCAGTAGTCCTGCACTGTACCTTTGACGTCATGAGACATTGCTTTCAAAAGATCCTTGAAAATGTTTGCTTTGTTTCTTCTTAAACTTACAGGAGACTATTTATAAGATGGCTTATTTAAAAAATCTGATGGTTCCTGTTATCAGTACCATGGATACCAAATTGACCTTGATTGTAACCCGCTTGTGTGAAAATCCTGGAGCTGTTTCCATATAATTTCCTTGAGCTTGTTGCTGAACTAGTTTCCAAGAGTTCAGTTGAAGTTGATCTAGTCTGTTCTGTTGGCAAGAATGTTCTTTATTGCATCTTCTCTGACACAGACTGGAAGATGAATGTTTGTTTCTTAGCATTTTTAGTGCAGATAATACATTTGCCTAATTTATCCTTCAGTGAGCTCTGAGTGGCTCATGTGGGAATCCCTCAGGCAGTCTTCCATCTAGGCACTGAAAAGACCTGCCAGAACTCCGAATCCATTTCCAGGACCATTTTCTAATTTAACATGCTTTAGCTGGAACATCAAAGAATTCTTGTGAAGTAGCAACATAACAAGAGCAGCTTTAAAAACCTTTTAATATTGTTTGATTTCTAATAATTCTAGGTTATACTAATAACACATGTAGCCATGTGAGACCTATATAGCTTTATCATCTGCCTAATGTTATAAAAAGCATGACAATGTATTCCTTATAAAACAGATATAATTTGTAACATCAGTATTAATTCGGTGAGGAATAAATCCTTAGTGAAGTGGGGACGCTATTCAAATCTCAGCAATCAGATGAAGTTACAGCAATTTTAACAATTTGGCTGGAGGATTGATTTTCATTGTTTCTAAAAATATTTTGTCAGTAAAACACTTACTGCGTCAAGCAGATATGTCATGAGCTTGGCAATGAAAAACATAAATAAGATGTTTTTCTTATTCATATCATGTTTTTATTATTTGCTTATCTCTGTGTATAAAGTGCTATCAAGTTACAGCTGACTTACAGCGACCCCATAGGGTTTTCAAGGCAAGAGAGGAACAGAGGTGGTTTGCCATTGCTTGTGTCTACATAGTGACCCTGGACTTCTTCAGTGGTCTCCCATCTAAGTACTAACCAAGGCTAGCCATGCTTAGCTTCTGCAACCTGACAAGATCAGGCTACCCAGGGCCACATAGGTCAGGAATTTGCTCATCTAACCTAGAGTAGATAATTGGTTGTAAGATTATTCTAAATTAGCTGGTAGGCTAGGATTTGTTGGCTACTTAAACTGACTGGAACACCTGTCCTACATTATTTAACTATTGATATTTTGAAATTTAAAAATATTAAAGCTTTCCTTTTTATTATGGGAAATCATTTTCTTGCTCCGTTCTGATTTTTTAAATCACTACCGTTGGCTTGTATTCAAACCATAGGGGGACTGTGGGCAGTTTAAGCAAATATGTAGACTTAAAAGGAGCCTCAGCTATTTGTGTGGGTGTTTTTATGGATGTGTCTTTGTACACTAGGAGCTCGGTACTGAACTCCTCTCTTTTCCGTTTAATTCTATAGGAATCAAGAGTATTAAAAAACAGCTCAAGTAGGGAGAAAAAGGGAGGTCAAAACTGAAGGAGTGGAACAGGACAGTGGGCAATGGTCTGGATGTGGGTGAGGGCAGGGTTATCGGTGCAAGAAAGGGGGGAAAGCAATGAAGGTTGGAGTGTGAGGAGGGAAAACATTCTGGAGAAGCTGTGGGGTAGTTATTGGAAAGGTAGAAGTGTCTTAAACTGGAATGGTATCTTAAACTTTTGGTCTTGGCCCTTGTTTTGCCAAATGCTTTAAAAGTTGCATGATACTTATAAATTAAGCTTTTACATAAGGTATACAAATATTTTGTACCAAATTAATAATGCATTAATAATCAGAAAGTTCCTGAAGTAATAGTTTGTATGAAATGTTACATGCTACTGTATCTGTTTCATTGGTCTATTTTTTTTTGTTATCTTGCTTTCTCCTTTCTCTTTTGCTCTTGCTTCTTTTCTTCTATGTGCCATCAGTCAGGGACTCCAAAGGAGAATGAGCGGCCCAGGTCGAAAAAACAAAGCACACTGCATACCTCAGTGAGTGAAGACAAGATCTTAAGATCTTAAGAGGATGGTAGACATGAGTTACATTATGAGTTTTTAAATTTTCTTTTGTAAAGCCAGAATGAGTGGTCTAGGATCCTGGTAGCCTGTGCTCATGGATTGGGGCCTTAATTATGTCCATGTCTAATAACAAAGTTTAAGGCTTGAAGCTCAGTGGCAGGTTGTATGTGGGTGATTCAAAAGTAATGCAATCATCAAGAATCTGTCTGTAGTTTTTGTCCACTTGGTAAGAGAGTGTTCTCAATGTGAAAGATCTGAGAAAAAGGTTTTTTGATTCCTTACTTTCATCTGACTATGTAGTAGTCATGTAAACCATGCTCCCCTTGCGTTAATTGTTATATTGTTTCTTGCAAACCTGTTCAATGTCTTGTTCAAAAACCTAAACAAAATAAACTTATATACTTATAAATTATACATAACTATATACTTATGACTTTTTACTTATAAATTATATTATATATATATAATTAACTTTATTTGCTTTAAAAAAAATACACTCCTTACTGAAATCCTGTCTAAGTACAGTGAATCTTAGATAAGTATTGCTATAATTTGATAATATAAGGTAATTGGAATTCTTTGCACTTTATATTATGTAAATTATAGTAAGGTATAATTTTGTTGACTCTCTAGGTATATTTTAAAGTATATATTATAGACTGAATAATTATGTTTTTAGGATTGATTAATTATGCTTTTAAGATTGATTGATTTATTAAATACATTTTAAATGTAGGTAATTGCTGAAATATGTAGCCTTTTAATGTTTGTTTTTTATATGGTGTGTGCCCCGCTGATGTTCAATCATTTGTAATTTTAAATTGGTATTGAGAACGTGATGTCCTCTGGCTAATAAATTCTACACTCCATACCATGAGAATATGCTATTTCAGTATTTCTAATTTTTTAAACAAATCCTTTTAAAAATAGGTTGTGAAACCATGGCTTGAAAATGACCAAATATGGGTGTCATGGAATCATAGTATTGAAATCAATGTTACCAATGACTTTCTAGTGAAGCTGAGAGATCACAAAATAAAGCTGAGACTATGGGACAACAAGGAAAAAATGTGTGCAAAAGCCAAGTTTTGTAAACCAAAAGCATCACATTTGGATCAACCTGATGTTGATAGTAAGTTCATAGTTAGGACTAAAATAACCAAATACCTTATAAACTCTGTGTGAAGATAAAAGGATTACAGTGCCCCCTATGCAGTACCTTAATAATTCATCACCTTACTGAAATTGATAACTGCCTTTTATTTATGATTTTTGCTAACTGAAGAATAATTGGACAGTGCATGTGTCACAACTACTCTCTTTTAATTGTGAGGTTAGATATGGTGTGTCTTTAACTGTCTTGTTATTTCTCTCTCTCTCTGGGTATGTAATGCTGCCACCAGGAATTTAATTCCAATTTGATTAATTGACCTTTCTGATAGTATTGTGGCTAAGCTTTAAGGCTCCTTCATTAGACTATGTGGGCCTGAGGATGAGACTGTTGTATGGAAATAACATATGACTCTAGGTTTAACCATAAACAAAATAAAACTTTATTTGTACAAGAAGTGTATTGGTTTCAGGATGTTAGCAACTTTTCTTCAGTAAATAAAATAGTGTTATGTTAATCACTTCTGACTGAGGTGTCACAATCTTTCATTTCACAAACACTCCACTCTCTCAAATCCTCCTTTCTCTTCAGAATGTACTTTGTTTAATCTTTATTTTATTTTGCTCAGTTAAACTCTCCCTTTTAACTCAGGTTTCTGTCTGCTTCTTCTCACGCACTAATAATACTTGAACAATATTAGGTTTGACTCCCTCTAGTCTCTAATATATGCTCTATAAGTATTCTACTTTCCTCTTATAATCTTAATGCTTTTCACAACACTACATGGGATAGTAATTAGAAGACTGCTTTTCCAGACTCTGTAGACTGCTGACTCTCCAGCTGTTAACTGACAGCCAAGCTACAAGCGACGCCTAACACAGGTTGGACATTTATCAGCTTCCCTCAAGTTTTGATGGGAAATGTAGGCATCCTGGTCTTGCAGCTGTAATGGAGAGCCAAGCTGTAAAACCAGGACGCCTACATTTCCCATTAAAACTTGAGGTAAGCTGACAAGTGTCCAACCTGTGTAAGGCGTCACTTGTAGCTTGGCTCTCAGGACTGTCGGTCCCCTCACACTTCTTAGCTCTGCCCGTACACTCTCAGAGCCAAGCTACAAGTGACGCCTTACACAGGTTGGACACTTGTCAGCTTCCCTCAAGTTTTGATGGGAAATGTAGGCATCCTGGTTTTACAGCTTGGCTCTCCATTACAGCTGCAAGACCAGGATGCCTACATTTCCCATCAAAACTTGAGGGAAGCTGACAAGTGTCCAACCTGTGTCAGATGTCACTTGTAGCTTGGCTCTCAGTCACCAACCAGTCACCTCACTTACTCATCCCACTCTTTCACCCCCTTGTTCTTCCGCAACTTACCAAGCATTTTTAGAAACACACACTTAAAACTTTAAATCATTACAGTATATAATGCTATTACTTTGTTAAATACCTAAATAGAAGAATACTTGGACACCCTGTCTATGCCAGTTAGAGCTAAAGTATTCTCATCAGATATTGTCAGAGATTGTTTTGAAATTTCAAGGAAAGGAGAATCCAGAATCTCCGCAGTTAGCATGTTAAATTATTGAGGTTCATCAGTCAGTTGAGAAATTCTTCCAGGTGTATATTACACCATCATTTTTTCTCCTCCTACTTTTAATACTGTTGGCTTTGTACTGTACTTTTGAATACAGTGAGGCATTTTTTTGTGTACACACCCCTGCTTTCGATCAAGGTCTTTCTAGCCTTTTAAATCCACAACATCACATTGTTGATGTTAAAGTATATCCACCATAAGTTCCTTTGATTTCAAATCTGAAAATCAGTGCACAGTTTTGACAGGTATGTTTGGCAGAATCTTGCCTGCTTTGTGTCATGCAAAGCTGCCCCCCCTTAACTGTCAGTGCAGTTATAAGCAGAGTTACACACACTACAATGGACTAAGAGTTGTGTAATTCTGTTTAGGATTGTGCTGCCAGTAAGCTGGGTTGTGAATGTTGTCTGAGAGTGAAACAACATAATCGTTTTGTAATTCTTTTCCTAAAATGTAGCTGCTGTGGTTGCTGTTTGAAGGCTGGCAACCTTGCTGAAAATTGCTGTTCCAAAGATGCTTTCGCTCCCGTTCCATATTTGAACCAAACTGAAATTCAGAGTAAAGAAAGCCTCACTGGATTATTTGCATGTGTGTTTCATTGTGAGTTTAGAGAGCTGAAATCTGGAGGAAGGGAAGAGCAATAGTATAAACCAAAAACTTATCTTCCCTATAAACCATCTAAAAAAGGATTAAGGAAATTATGTGGTGGTAGAAAAATATAATTACATGTAAGACAGAAAGAGCCATGAGCCTTAAATATACTTTCTTGTTATTTTTTTCCCTAAAGGTTGGGTAAAACATATGGTTTTGTTTCAAAGAGAACACCTACAACGTACTCAACCAAAACCCAGTTACACAAAACGTAGAACTGAACAAGTATCCACTGTACAAGAAAAATCAGCAGTCAGTGCACCTGCAGGTATGAGCACAACGGTGCTTGTTCACATAGAACTTTTATACATCTTTCATTCTATCCAAGGACAGCAACCACCGGTGCCTTGGACTCATCCCCACCTCCCCCAGAGTGACACAGCCTACCCCCCCCCACAGCCTGGGGGGGACTTATCGGTGACTTCACCAACCGCTGGAGGTGACCCTCCCAACAGCCTCGCAATGCCAGCTCTCACTCCAGCCACCCCAGCCCAGGAGCATGTGGGGAAGTCTCTCTGCAGTTGGGATAGGCTGCCCCTGCCCAACTTGGCCTCAGTGCTCCTTTGGCACCTGGGGATACAGCTCTCCCTGTGCCTGGGTGGCTGGCCTCACTGCCAGAGCCTATGGCAGTTTCGCTGCTAAGGCACGTGGCCTTCCCCTGTCCCAGGAGGGAAGAACTAGTGTGGCTCAGGTACCTAGCCCCAACGTGTCTGGAGAGTACTGCCATGCCTCTGCCAGTCCATGCAGCCCCTATGCTGCTGGGCGGCCACTGTCCCCATAAGCTGGGGAGAGAAGGCAGCCACTCCACGAGGCTCCACTGGCTGAGCAAAGGGCCCATGACCATGGCCCAAACCAGCCAACCGCCCCTCCCTTTCCCAAAGAAGTCCTACTGCCTCGCAGTGATGCAGAGCAGGGTCTAGCCTCCACGTCAGAGGCAGCAGGCATGCCAGAAAGGGGCAGGCCGACATCCATGCCCTGCTTCTGACATGCTGCCTTCTAACCCCTGGCTATAGGACTGGCCTGGGTTCTGGGGGTGGGGAGTGGGCTAGGGATGAAGGGAAGGATAAAAGGAGAGTTCCTAAAGCAGACTAGAGGAGAGGAGAGAGCTGATAAGAAAAGACAGAGAGCAAACAAATTAATGAGCTAGCCAGCAAACGAATGAGAATGTGAGTGAGCATGTCGACAAGCGAACAAGCCAGTGAGCAAGCAGATACCCAAGGCTAATCCCCAGGGAGCCAATGGGGACACTGGAGCAAAACTACTTCCACTCTCCCATATCTGAGGCCTGCAAGGAGCCCTTGGGGTGGGGGGTTGGGCAGAATGACGGATGGCCAGAAGCCAGTTCTTACCCATCTGGAGGGCTTACACATTCCCTCCAGAGTATCTTTGTGGCTCTCAAAAAGCTGATGTTGGTTGTCAGAGAATCCTTGTGGACAACATTACATAGCACACAGACGTGTAGTTGGGCAAAATTGTATCCACCTTGGAGCAGTCCTTGCATTGGTGTAAGAGATTCTACTGGTATGAGAGGAAGGTGGGGTATAACTTTGCTCAGTTCTCCTCCTCATGCCAGTGGATTTGTAAGGGTAAGTTGAATCTTAGAACCTTGTTGCATTATTAAACTACGACCATATAGTTCTGACAGGTACCTTGGCAGGTAGACTGAAAAGGTTCTTACCTAAATACTTAAATAGATAGCAAACAGAATTTATGTAAAGGAAGAAACTGGCAGACAATATCAAACGAGCACTAAATATATAAGAGCACTATAGTGTAGCACATCTATAGTGCTATATTTTATTAATGCAGACAATGCACTTGATAGAGTTGAATGGTTATACATGTTTCCCATGGAAGTTTTGCTTTGGGTATAATTTTATAAAATTAATTGATCCAAAGGCTATATTAACTGTTAATGCAAATATATCACATGAATTCTCCTTAATCAGAAGAATCTCCAGAGGTTCACAAATGGGGAGGGGGGCAGCATGGGAAAGGTGAAATCAGGAGAAATCATACATACCTGCTTTTCTGCGAGTTTTTGCCTTGTGCAAGAGTTCATACAAGATCAATGCGTGTGCTGTGTTGTGCGTGTGTGGCTTCTGCTGATTCTCCCTGACTCTCAAGAAAGTAAGTAATCTCTGCTCACATAAGAATGCAGAAAGAGAGGGCTGACTGCTTCTGTGAGCGCAGACTACTACTTGTGCTAGTCTGGACACAATCTGGCATTTGTTGATTACTAGTGAAACCTTTGTAGGTAGAAAAAGAAAACAAAATTCTTTCATGATATTTGATGTCTGCTAAGAAGTCACATTATGCATACAATGATTTTTTCAGAGCGGAAAATAACTCTGGGAACTCTCAGATGTTCACAACTTTGTGAACATCCGTTTGTCATTTTCTCTGTCTGTATCTTCAGTCTGTCCATTTCTTGACATTATTATTGATCCAGTACTAAGATGAATAATATATACAAACACGTTCATGCTGTAAAAATCTAAGAGTTTGTATCTTTTCGTCATTGCTTTTGGCAATCCATTCATTCATATGCTGCAGTCCTTCAACTTCACATAACTTTCATTTCTCAGCTATGAAACTGAAAGCCTAATCCTATTTAGTTACAATTAAGTGCCCCTTTTTTGGTACAAACTCAGTGAAGATTAGTTTTCTACTGTCTAGGGGAATCCTTGGACTGCCCAGGCATCCATGCAAGTTGAAAAGCTTCTCCCCTTTGACAAGGCAGGGCCACTCCAGTAAATGGCTGATGGTGTCTGGGTGCAGCTGGAATTAAGATGGAGGAAGGACCTGACCGTGAGAGTGGCCTCTACCAAGGAAGAGTTCACTGGCATCTTTCTGCTGGCAGTAAGAGAGAGAGCTGGGAAGAGGAGGAGGAATGAGTTGCTAGAAACTCCTTCCCCAATTTAGCCTGAGGCCTTGCGGTCCCTCCCTACAACACAGAGGGGGAGCAGACAGAGGGGAAGGGGCTGGACACTCATCAGCCTTATAGCTACCTATTTTCTTTGTTCAGTTGTTCTTGAAAGAATTTTGAAATAAACATAGCAACTGTGATTGAAAAGAATTTTCTCAAATTCTTTCTTGTACATTTAGATTCAGTTTAAACCTAGCCAGATGGTAACTGAAACAAATGTCACTGCAAGGTTTCCATTTTCCTAAATGCTGGTATCTTTATTTTGTTGCTCTTTGAAATGAGAAATATGAATATCAGGTGTCTGTCAGGTTTCATTTCAGCCACAAGCAAATACCAAGAAGAAGAAAGTAATACTGTTGAAGTACCAACATCTGCTGTTAGAATTGCCGCTTCACCACGTGACTCAAAGTCTGAAGAGCTTAATTCACCAAGGTAAGCTTCTCCAAATCAGTTGAGATTATTGCTGTTTGTCCTGGCCATCTACAACTAAAGGCAGCTATTTCTTCAAGGGAATGCCATTTAAAACTTCCTTCAGCCACTCTGACCTTGACTTCTGTTGAAGCTGTTAACTGTTTCAAAGGAACTGCAGCATCAAAATGTGAGGTCAATAGTAAACATGGATGACATATTTTGGGGGGAAGCTAATTTGTTTTACTTGTATAATTACAACCAAGTATTGGCAGACTTTGTCACTTTTATGCTTATGACATTTGTTCACAATATTTTTCTGTGAGCACATCAAGTTGTTGCAGTTAGCTACTCTGATTATATTGCCTTGAAAGTACAAGTGTGTGCATGGGGGGTGGGGGGAGATTGTGCATTATCCAGTGCATTAGAGAATGGAATTATTGGCCTTTTGGTAGAAATTGCATTGAGCATAGAAGGAAAAAGTAGGATAGCGTAATAATAATCTGTGTCTGTATGACCTTTCTAGAAGCAAGTAAAAGTGGGGAAAGTGGTTTGCTTTGCATTTGGTTTGTTGTTTTGCAGTGTCAGTTGTGTCTTTCATTGTAAGGTTGTAATGGATGTGTGTCTGACATCAGTAATTTTTTTAAAAAGCACTTTGCTAGTAGAAGACAGTAGGATCAGATGTGTTTGACTAATCAATGTTTCCTCGAGCTTTCACATAGCCAAACCGGAGTAATGGTTAGAGTGCTGATCTGGAAGACTTGGGTTCACATTCCCAGAAGGTTGTCCTTGACTCAGTCACCGTCTCTCAGCTTCACTTGCCTCACAGATTTGTTGTAAGGCTAAAATGATAAAAGGGAGATTGTAATTGCCACACAGAGGTTGTTGGGAAAAGGACAGGATAAAAATGTACTAGTTAGACATTACCCAGTGGATCTGAGTCACACTTTGGCTGACATAAGCCAGCCTGACAGCTAAATATCCTGGTAGTGGATAACCCCTGCCCGCTTCTTTGACATTCAGCTCCCTCTACCTCTCATCCCTGCTGCTATCATGGGTCTGGAAGCCAGGGAGTAACCAAGACTGTCAGTTGCCATTAGCATTTCTTCTCTACTGTGAAAGACTAAGATGGCTGTTCTTGGGTCCTTTCTTCCTCCCTGTAGGCCAAACAGAGAGAGAAGGAAGCCAAAACAAGATGGACTTCTCTCTGTCTAAATGATCTGTGACTTTCTTCTTCAGGAAGGAGACAGAGAAAAGCAGAGGCAACAGCCATAGCTTTTAAATTATTGCTGCTGCCAAATTACAGAGCCCTTTGTTTACTACTTTCTCCCTTTGAAGGTAATTATACAGTATTTCTCAAGTGACCTTTAATTTTTTTTATAAATTAAGGAGACTGAACACTTTAAAATGTTCTCAGTTTCAGGCATGCTTCTGAACCTTGAATTAGTGTTCTGTAATCGTGGTTGTATATTTGCAGAGCTGACTCACCATTAGGATATTGTAAATACAGCATGAGAATAGACTCTGAAGTCTCTAGGAATCTATGCATGGAGTGTACGGCTGCTTTTATTTCAATGAATGTTTTGTAGGAATTTAGAGACATCCTGGATGTCAAAATGATTTTTATATCTGTACAGACCTGCCACTTCATCTAGATACATTGGCTGCAATCCAGAGGAGCTCTTAATGTGTAATACAAGCAGTTATGCACATACACCTGAGGCTTTTGTAAAGATATATTTATATATTCCTCAAGTATCCCTCTCCCTCCCTTCCTGACCATTTATTAAACTTGGAGAGTTTAAAATGTAGATTGAAAGCTTGGCTGGAAAAGAGTTTCTGAACTGGAAAGTAACAGAGAAGGTTCACTGTGTGTACAAGACTGTAGCTTGCACCCATCTGATGAAAGTAAGTCCTAGTGTGCTTTGAACTAATGGGTTGAGTCCCACAGAATAATTCTTGCATGAGCAGAAACAAGTCTTCACAATTAGCCCTTGAACTAAGTCAACTTTACTGTATCCCATCTTGCATTTCTACTTGTGCAAGACAAAACACAGTATTTTTCAGCACCTGCCCCTGGTAATGACCTTCTTCAGTCAAATCCTGTTGTATTTTAGAAATGGAAAATTAGCACTTAATCTTTCTGTAACTTTTGCACAACATTTTGTGCAAACAGAAATACATTAAGTTAAACTTCTGCTGTTGCTTTTCAGGATCCAACCCAGTATGTGGAATATTGAAGTGCCAGTGATGTACAAGATTGTTTTGAATCATTGGTCACTGTAAATGTTTGTTAGAGGGTGCTAAACTTGCTGAGATTTATTATTTTTTTGCAAAAGTGAGTTTATTTATTTAAGGGGCAATGTTCATGGTTTAAACATTTTTTTCCTGTCTTGCTCCACCAGAGTTTTTTTTTTGGGGGGGGGGGGGACATAAATAATACTACAAAACTGGAAGAAGAGACTTTCCCCTCCCCTTTTGCACACACAAACAAAAATAAATACATTAGTTCCTCTGAAATCAGAAGTGATTTGGGACTCTATGGGGAGGGGAGGGTCACATGGAATTTTTTTATTTTTCTTATTTTTTTGTATACAGTGAAAGACCAATGAAAACCCACACCGGAAGTGCCTGCATCAGTGCAGAGTGAGAGCTTAAAGTGTCCTCATTCATATCTTGACTGTCTGTCTGGGCGATTTTGCGGGGTGGGTCAGAATTCCCCCCCCCCTTATTTCCACTTGCTCTGGATCTCTTTTTTTCTCTGCATTCTTTTTGTCCCATTGCTGATGTAGGTAAAGCAAAAGTATGTTGGTCTTTTCTGTCACGATAATTTGTTCAGACTGATATTCCTGTGTGGGAAGATACACCGACGGTCTTCTATTCGATGCTTTACATACAGAGTCTGCATGGAATTGGCTGAAGTTGCTTTTGTTGTAAACAGGCAAGCCTTTCAGAAAGTCAGCCATCTTCTTGGCAGGCACCTCTGAGATTTAATTTTTGGAAGATTGCTTAATTTCTCTCTGCTGCTATTTTATAACTTCTTAATTTTCTGTCTTTCCTCCTTTTAACTGTTTTATAGAGCAATTCTAAGCAGAATTACTCCAGTCTAGGACCATTGAAATGAGTGGGCTTAGACAGGAATAACTCTGCTTAGGATTGCATTGTTAGATCTATTTCTTGCACGTGTATTTTGAAGTCCTTGCCAGTATAACAATTTTCACATTATTTCCACTAGGAAAACTACCCACATGATGATAAACTGCTGATCTTAAGAGCTTCGTAATTACACTTTGGTGGACATTTTACTGTATAATGTACCTGAGACCGATGTTATAAACCAGACAATTTGTAGGGGAGGGGATCTGTATCCAAAGTAACACTCATAAGATTTGACAGATCCAGCAAGGGCAACATCACAAAGCATGATGTTTAAAATGGACATTATAGGAAAGTTGCCTTGTAATTGCAAATAGATTTACTGGCAGAAATGTTAGGATCAGAGTACCAAAAACTAAATTTGAATTAAATTTAATATTATTTCTTAGGCTCCAGATGCTATTTTGTCTTGAAAGAGACTCTGGTTATATAATTATGTAATTATTTAGAGAAATTGGGGGGAAATGACATATGGTTGCTGTTGGCATAAATAGTTCCAGTGAAATGATCCAAATTGTCAGACAGCTAACATCGATGGTTGTTGTGGATTTTCCAGGCTGTATCGCCGTGGTATTGGCATTGTAGTTCCTGACGTTTCGCAGCAGCTGTGACTGGCATCTTCAGAGGTGTAGCACTGAAAGACAGAGATCTCTCAGAGATCTCTGTCTTTCGGTGCTACACCTCTGAAGATGCCAGTCACAGCTGCTGGCGAAACGTCGGGAACTACAATGCCAAGACCATGGCGATACAGCCTGGAAAATCCACAACAACCATCGTTCTCCGGCTGTGAAAGCCTTCGACAATATACAGCTAACATCTCTGAAAAGTAGCCTATTCCAAGAACTATTCTTCCTGACAATTAGAAGAAACATGTATTGGAGTGACTCCTCTTATTTTCCAGTAGGGAATATGGGCTTGGAGAAGAGCATCCTGCACAGAACAAGCCCAAATGTGCAAAGTATACCAGGTTATCGTGGGCAACAGTTAGTGTTTTGTGCATCAGAATTCCTGAAGAACTGGCTGTGGTTTCTTCGAGTGCATTAGGCTTGCACTGATTTAGATTTAGAAGCAGCTAAGAAATCCAGGTCAGTGGGCTTGTGGCAATTGGATAGTTATAGGGTTCACATAAACTGGCATGCTGGGTGAATGAGCATTAGTTCTTTTGCTACATTTAACCTAATCAGCATAGATTCCATATTAAGAAGCAAATTTGGATTTACTGGCTCTGTTTCATTTCTTCCAGTAGCTGAAATTTTATACAGCTGTGCTCCATTTGCAGTGTGGTAATGCTGCAGTGACTTGACAAGGGATTGTTATTTCTCCTTATCCAGACAGACCAATGCATGTGGAAATTAACATTATGTGTGTGAATTTACTCTCCAGTGCTCGTCTAAGGAATCTTGGAATAAGGGGACATTATTAAGAGATGCTGCAGTGCTTGGTAAATTCAAAGGTAGAAAACTCCAGAAAATGTGTGAATAGGGTGGTACAGGCCATTGTTGTTTACAGTAAAAATTGATTCAGTGTTATCCAAGTTTTTATCTGTGGTTCTCTGTGTGTGTGTGTGTGTGTGTGTGTGTGTGTACTTAGTCCAATATATGAGAATTTAAAGGTTGTTTGGGAAGTTATATATTCTTCATTGCATTTTAAATATTGGCATATTTGCTACATTTTAAATATTGGTGGAGGGGGATACCAGGCATGTAGGGATAGCAGGTATGAGGAGACTCCAAGGAAAAAAATGGAAGTGTGGCTGCATGGAAGCAGCCTTTCATCAGAATGTGAAGAGACTCTCAAATCATTTAGTCTTGATTGGTCTTAATGTATGTTAATTTGATGAAATACTGAGTAAATCAGTTAAGAGTCTCTTAACATTTTGCTGAAAATCTGCTTCCATGCAGCAACAATTTTATGTTTTCCTTGGTATCCCCTCATGTTTGCCATCCTTCCTTATGTGCTGCTGGAGGCCTTCTTGTTAATTAAAAAAACAGTATATCACTATACTACTATAATGCTATAGTGATTTATCAGCTTCTTACCTGAAAACAGCCTGCTGGTGGTAGTGGTGGGGATTGGCATGGCAGGCACAAGTGGATGCAGAGGAAAAATGGCCCCAGTTTGGTCAAGAAGGTTTGAAAATCCTCACCTTCTGGTACCTTTGCAGAGCAAACACATTTTGACTACAATCTTTCTGGACAGATCAGAGAAAACCAGATTTAGAATAGATGGAAGCAAACCAGAGTAACCTATAAAGAATGATATCATGTGGATGTCCTGAAACAAACCCTGCTCCGGTTTGAGAACCAGAGTGGATCAAAACACCCATGTTGAAGCAGTCAAAGTCAACATTGAAAACAGAATTTCCACCTCTTATGACTCCTTTAACATTTGGTTCCAGTCCATATATGGAATTAGACCCAAACTTCCACTCACAGAAGGAATTTCCAGAAGTAGATCTTCCCTGCCTTTACCCGGCAGTCCTTTATGTCTCTCAAATACCGTTGCTGGGTGTCAGAGGACCCTTCTGAACAAAATACTATGTGGCCTGGGGTCTGCAGCAAGCAGGGGGACTCAGCAGAAACTGCCCACTATCTCTCTTGTCTTAGTTCAAGCTTGTGCAGGACTGGGATGGGTTTTCTCAATTTCACCTTCTTCCTGCATCCTTCTGTGTAGCACTTAACATTTTATTCAGTGGGGGCTACTGATCCTCCACAGCAGAATTTTAGGAGACAGAGGACTTGTTGCTTCAGTTTACTAGCCCTGCTTGTTGAAGCAGGGAAGTGGACAAGTTAAGGGTTGTCGTGTGTTTTGCATTATTAAGAATGGGTGTCTTTGGTGGCAGTTGTAGTTTCCAGTTAACTTCTAGTTAAAACCATTGCTCTTTGAAAAAGGTTGACATGTGAATACTGTGGTATCTACTTGCCTGATATGAATAAGTATCTCCTCCAGGCTAGGAAACACTTATAAACTGAGGTGAGTGTGTTCTTTTTTCTTTCATGCCATAGCTATCCTTATCCTACACATGAATAACATAGCAGTCTGTGGGCAGTTAGAATTTTGGTGGGCTAGCAAACTTTAAAAGTTGTGATGTCGTCTGTTAATCTAGGGAAAACATTTTCCTAAAAATATGACATGGTAGAGATCAGAAGTATACCTGTCTTGCTCCTCTGCACACAATTTTGTTCTATATTCCATCTGGATAAGAGCAGAATTTCCTTTTTGTCTCATTTTTTTCTAGTACACAGCTATAGCATACATGGAGTTTGTGGGGGAACAGGAGATAGAGGGTGGAAAAGAATGGTCATAGCCATTTGACTTCATTTATTTTTCCTATTCTTTTGGCTCCAGGAAAAATCTCAGAGGAGTTGTAAGCTCCCACAGATGGTCTTGTATCCTGTGTGTTCTTTTGGCTGCAATGGGCAAAAGAGGTATTGTTTCCAAAGAACCCAACAATAAAATTCTGAATGGTGATGGTCATAGAATACACACCTATTATTTCCTTCCTTTGATCTCCTGGAGATTTTTATTCTGATCACTTCAGGCTTGTAGGAATAATTCATTTTCTGTCATTCTTACAAATGAAAGCACCATAGTTGTTTCAACCTTTGAATGCTAATGGTTTCCACTTTCTTCCCTATATAATAGTTTATATCTACAATTTAATGTCACTTTTGTATTTAAGATCCTACTGTGCTATTATTATTATTATTTATTATTTATGTCATTTATAGTCTGCCTTTCTCACTGAGACTCAAGGCAGATTACACAGTGTGAGATTAGTACAGTCAATTTCAAGGACATTTCCATAAAACAATGCCATAAGGTAAATAAGCACAATTTTACAAAGACAGAGCATTAGTAAGAATCCAACACAGAGTTGAAGAAATGCTGAAACAGAACATAAGCAATTCTGGGGCTGACATTAGAAGCACAAGTAGCTCATAGGAGCATATATTTAAGACAACAGGTAGTACGTAAGGCAACATAGTGGTGAAATCTATGGACCTGAACTCATTAGCGAAGCATCTGAGAGCCCCTCCCTATAATACAAAAGCCTTTTTGAATAATTCAGTTTTGTATTGCGGAAAGCTAGGAGGGTGGGGGCTCTCCTGACCTTGTCAGGCAGGCTGTTCCACAGGGTAGGGGTAACCATAGAGAAAGCCTGTGTACAGGCTGCTGTTGATTTTGCCCATGTGCAGGGTGGCACCTGCAGGAGACCCTGTTCAGATGAGTGAAGCTGCTGTGGAGGACCATAGGGAGGGAGGCGGTCCCGTGAAGAGCTTTGCATGTGATAACCAATATCTTGAACTGGGCATGGTAGCTGATAGGTAGCCAATGAGGTTACTGCAGAATGAGGGTGATGTTCCTGCTCCTTCACTAGGAACTACTCTATCTATGCTTGTTTCGTCTTTCTTAATTGAATTCCTCCAAGTCACTCAGACTACCATGGTATGAAAAGTTAGTTAACTATCTTAAACCAAATGGAAATAAATGGTATTTTCACTTTACTATGAGGCTTACAATTGTAGAACGTTATAGTTACAGAATATATATATATATATTTCTTCATTTTAGAATATATTGCAGGGGCTTTAGTACTTAATGATTAACCCTCCCTGCTATAACAATTGTCTTTCTTCCAATTAGCAGAGGTAGGTTTGAAAGTATCTATAGATGCATATAGAAGCCTCTTCATAGAGCACTAATCAATCAGTAAAATACAGTTCGTTATGGTACATGGATTTTCATAGGCTTGATAGAGCCCTGTTTTCCCTACATATTCTCATGTAAGTTTGCAGGCGCGCATCGAGGCAGAGCAATAGTCCATCATAAGGAATGGGAGGCTTCTGCACACCTCCTATAACCCACATTCAGTCCTTCCTTTTACCACAGTAAGAGTAACTTACACCAGCAAGTGTGTTTGTGTGGATGGAATATGAGAGGTATGCATAGGTGTAAACTACAGGGGGGGGGTGAGGGGCTCAAGGCCCCTCTACATTTGGCTGGAGGGGGCTGAACCCCCTCCCCGGACAACCAGTGACAAACTCACATGAGGGACTCAGTTACAATGTCAACTGAAGCACAGGACTGCCCACTAGGGATGTGCGCTTAGGGTTCCTGAAATCCGGATTGGGCCTGAATCGGCGTGATATGCATTCCTGAATCTGCAAAGCTTTCTGAAGCGTTTCAAAACGCTTTGGAAAGCGTTGTGAAGCGCAGGAGCAGTCTTTGTTGTTCCTATTGATGGCAAGAGGAAACAGTGCTTCCCTTCTTGCGGCTTTCGTGCAATGGGAAGGGAGATGAGGGGAGTGAGAGAGGTGGGAGGGGGAGGAGGGGGTGATCAGGGAAGGGGGATTGGCTGAGAGAGAGTGCCCAATCCCTGCAGCAGCAGCTCTCTCCTTCCCTTACCAATTAGAGGACTCTCTGGGAGAACAGCATTTTTTTTTAATTTCAATGCTGCTGCAGGGTATGGATGAATTTAAACTAGAGCCTTTGTCCTGCTTAAGCCATTTCCTGTGTGGCCTCATGACTTACCTCTCTTTCTGGGCTGGCTGTGCTGCTGACCTGCTGCTGCTGCTCAGTTCTGCTGGACCTTACTGGGACCTTGCTGGGCATCCTTGCTCGACCTGGACCTGGTCATCTGACTACTGGACCTGTGTCAGTCCCTGGCAGTTAGACCCCCAAGTTCTGCACAGTTAACACACGGGTGTTCCAGTTGAAGTAACTTTATTAGAGATCCATTCAGTTCAAGGTGCTCAGACAGTGGAATTGGCAGAAGTGATGTATGTGGGGCTAGCAATGTTAGTTATGGGGAATATTCCCACCTTGGGAAAGAGGACCGTTAATGGGGGGGGGGGCGGTTGGAGTGAGACATTGTTTTAGAGTAGACAGTGAGAAAGATGAACTTATCTTTGGTTCTCAAGAAGGATACATTTCGAGCCAGTTTCAGCTGGCAGTCAAGGTCAGATAAATGAAATGAAATTTCCTATGGTTGCTGTAGTGGATGCTGAACCAAATTCTTTTTATAGTTAATTAATGGCCCAAGCCAACTTGTTAAGTGTTTTCAAAAAATGTCTATACTCTAAAGAGTTGGTCAAATAAATGTGTATTGACAATTGTTCACCATCTAGGCGGCAACAGCTAACATGAACTGGTTTCAAGCATATAATAGTATTATTGCACTGTGCCTTACTTTGCCTGGTGGTTGTTTGGATTAAAAGCTATAAAACACTTTGGCAAATTTGAAATGCTATTACAAAAAGTTAGACACTACAGGGATTACACCTTGCCTGCACAACCCAGGCAAGCAAGTCCCAGCAGACATTCACACATATTTGCCAAATCCAAAATATGACATAACATCTAATGTACACAAGCCAGAATATTCAGACAAGGAAAATGTCTGCATGAGCTACTACCAGAATTAGCTAAATTTATCAGAATAGGCCTTACCATACCTGTTTCCTCCTGCACTTCAGAAAGGTCATTCTCATGCCTTTGTGAAAAAAAGATCTTTTTACGATCAAGCATGAGACAGGCTCAAACAAATGGCTTTTCTTCATGGACATAAACAAATCTCTCAGGAAATTGATTTTAGTTAATAGCTAATGAATTCGTTCAAAGAACATCAGTTAGAACAAACACATTCAATGTAACAAAACCCTAGGTGGCGTAAGTTTTCTTCGGGGTCATGGCTATGGGCGCTCTTCTGAATTGTTTCAAATGTGCTTCTACTCATAGGATATGAGTTTGAAGTGAGCTACTAATCTGAACACTGTACATTGCTCAGAAATTGAGTGCACAGCAACTGTTTTATATTCTGCCTTTCCTCTGAGACTTAATGCATTTACAAATGAAGGCATCTGTGATGCCATAATTTAGTAAATTTCAGTACTAAGTTACCGTTATGAATAAAGCACAAACAAGACTCCTGTAAGTGAACATCCAGAAAAACTTTAAAAATGTTCCCCTACAGGCTTTTCTGTTTTGCCTTTCTTAGTGTCAAATTTGTGACCATTAGTTTGTATGCACAAGGTATGTATATTTGTAGATCTTAAAGTGACTATCCTAAAAGTGAATTTCAAAAACGACACGGCAGGAGATTGCTGAAATAACACTATAACCACTGGACAAATCCCATCTTTTCCTAGGTTTGATCCAGCCCAGGGGTGTTGTTAGGGGGGTGCCCGGGTCCCCCTAATTTTGTAGAGTCCCTCCCTAAATCCCCCATGGCCCCGCCTCCATAGATTACTATGACTCCTCCCTATGATGTCACCGGGGCCTAGCATAGCAACCCATCTGGCCCAGCCCCCCCCCCCAGGAAATTGGAAAGTCTACACCCATGGAGGTATGCATTGACTTTCTAATCCCTGTAATGGTCTGTTGTGCTGTTATACATACACTTTTGCATGTGTGGGGTGGGGGGATGTTACTTTATTGAGGCAATGGGAATTCTCCCCGTATGGGTGCTATGTCTATCGTTGCTTGGATTGTACCTGTACACATCTAAATGTGAATTTGTGATCTATTTTTATGAAAGATATTTTGATAAATTAACTGAGATCTCACCAGCATGAAGATGGATTTCTCATATTCTCATATTGACTTTTTCAGGGAGTTTTGTCTTCTCGTGATGTGACCAAAGTACGATAGCCTCAGTTTTTTCATTTTAGCTTCTAGGGAGAATTCAGGCTTGATTTGATCTAGAACCTACATGTTTCTCTTTTTGGTCGACCATAATATTTGCAAAACTCTCCTCCAGCACCATATTTCAAATTAATCAATTTTCTTTTTGTCAGCTTCTTGTCAGCATTGTCCAACTTTCATATCCGTACATGTGGTGGTAGAGAGTGCCCTCAAGTCAGAGTTGACTTATGGCAACTCCTGATGGGGTTTCCATGGCAAGAGACTAACAGAGGTGGTTTGCCATTGGCTGCCTCTGCAACCCTGGTCTTCGTTGGAGGACTTCCATCCAGATACTAACAAAGGCCCACCTTCTGAGATCTGACAAGATCAGGGCTATCCTGGGCTATCCAGTTCAGGGCCATATCTGTACATAGTAATGGTGAATGGTATAGTTTGTATTATCTTGATTTTGGAACCCAAAGAGACATATTTATCTTTAGGATCTTTTCTAGTTTCTTCACAAGTCTCTTCCAAGTCTCAATCTTCTTCTGATTTCTTGGTTGCAGCTTCCCTTTTGTTTGATGATTGAGCCAAGAAATAGAAAATCATGAACAATTTCAATTTCCTCATTGTCAACTTTGAAATTTTTTAATTCCTCAGTAGTCTTCACTTTTATCTTCCTGATGTTCAGCTGTAATACTGCTTTGGCACTTTCTCGTTTAACCTTCATCAGTTGTCATAGAATTCCAAAGGTACTATTCTGGAAGCAGCTGGGAAAAGATGCTGGCTTCCAGGTAGCTCTAACGCGCCGCCTCTTTCAACCCAGATTTCAAAGGAATCCTTACTTACGGTTAGAGCCAGTGAACGACACATGGTTCAATCAGAAGCAAGATACATCTTTATTGGTCCAGATTTATTCATAGACTAGCGGTAAATTCATGATAGCTGTTGCATCCTTGCTTGAGGGGGTAAGATCCGAACAAAGTGAGGAAGAGGACCATCAACTTTTAACACCTTCACAGGAAGCCTACAATAAACTTCCATATTGGAGGGGGGGACTACAATTCCCATGAGTACCAATTGTTAAAGGGACAGCACATAGTTCTGACTACACAGATACTGAGGCTTTCTAAGCTGTGGTTACAGTTATGCCCTTTTCATTGAGCTCCAGAGGTTGGATTTGTTTAGTTATGGCCATGTCTCCAAATGGTTACCTGCATGTGTAAAATGGTATCCATGTAGATTAAGTGAACTATAAATATTATGATTATAAAGACGCTAGGGGAATTCCATATCTTGTGTTCCTGTGAGCATGTTCTCTGACATGATTAGTCAGCCTGTGGTCCACCTATGAGCCATAGATCACAAAAGTTACTTAAGTACTCAGGTTTCTTAAGTGATATATATGTACTGGGTTGTAGTTTTACTGAGCCAGGTTCAAATTGTTTATTTCATGATTTGGTGATGTTACTGTGGAAGAACACTATTTGTAACCCAGTGAAAGATATGGAGTGAAAGTGGATTGTTATACCTTTTTACAAATCTTAAAAGGTTTGAAATTTCCAGTAGGATTATCAGTAGAATACCAGATGAGTTAATCTGTGACCTGTCCTTTTTATAATCATATTGTTTACACAGATATCATGAGATCTTGTGTGAGTTTCCCAAGAGATGTGAAAAGGCTGTTTTGTGATTGTTGATAGGGGAGGGAAGATTTCTAAGGACAGTTTTAATCCACCTAATCCACCTAAGTCCCAATTCACACATCATTTGAAGTGACAATTGTTAAGTGATAACCTTATCACTTAAGTAAACTTAACTGGTATTAAGTCTGTGTTACTGAAAGGATCTACCCATGGGTGAAATAGCTATTTCATACTATCATGCTATCACAGTGGTAATTATCATGTGAGAAATGTGTTACAATGAGTTTCTCCATTGTGTGAAGTGTAACCCTTGAAGCAATTCAGCAAAGTTAAACTCTGACCCTAAAAGCCTCAATTTATGCAGGTTTAAGTTGAATCAAGGTCTGCTGAATGCTTACTTCCAAATACTTGTGCATAGTATTGCTGCTCAAGATTGTTTAATTACAGATGCCTTTTACAATAGGTGTAGCATTAGTATTTGCTTATCCAAAGTATTCCAATCGCACTTTCCAATTGAAATCAGTAATACTATTTAATTTTGATTGAGTCATGCCCTTTGTGAATGGAATCTGTATGTGTGTCAGTGAGCCTATTACATCTCACCAGGAGGGGGGGAGTACAGCAGGATTACACACTGTCCTCATTTTCTGCATTCACTAGACCATCTTAATAAAGCCTAGGCATGTATAGCTGCAAGTACATGAATCCCTTTTGGTTTGACTGAGCTTCTGATTCTACCAGGTGTCTTAGTTGTATGGAGACAACCTTGTGTGCATACAGTTGTGCACATGTAACCTTGATTCAAGTTTACACTCCATCATTCAAATTTATGCCCCAACTACAGATATTGAAGAGGGAGAAATTGAAAGCTATTATGCAAGTGTCCATGAAGAAATTGTTCATATACCTAAACAAGATATGTTGCTAATCATAAGTGACTGGAATGCAAAAGTAAGAAATAAAAGCAAACTAAATATTGTGGGGAAATTGCGCTGAGATTGTGATATGAAGCAGGAGAGCAATTAATAGAATTTTTGAAGCCAACAATTTGTAAAACATGGTTTAGGCAATCAAACGTACAATTGTATATGTGGACGTCACCAGATAGCTAATACTGAAAACAAATAGGTTACATAATTGGAAGCAGAAGATGAAGCAGCTCTGTTCTCTCTGCTAAAACAAGACCAGGATCTGGTTGTGGTACAGATCATGAATTGTTAATACCAAAATTAGAATAAATTTGAAGAAAAACTCTAAAACAATCATAATGCCAAAATATAATCTAAATAACATTCCTGAAGATTTTAAAGACTCCTGTAAAGAACAGATTTGCACTACTAAATTGGGTTGAAATGAGATGTTATCAAGGAAGAATGTGCAAAGACTATTCCTGTAGCCAAAAGAAAAACCTAAAAGGATGACTGATGAGGCAACTGGAACCAAGAAAGCAAATGGAGATTGAGTCTTGGAAGGGAAACCATGAAGGAAGTAGTAGAAAAGATAAGGATGAGGAAGTCTCACTGGGGACCAAGATCCAAGGTAATTCATACTATGTTATCCCCTGTTATTATGTATGGATTTAGACTGTGAAGAAAGCTGACAGGAAAAAATTGATTAATCCCATTGTGGTATTGGAGAAGAGTTTTATGGATGTCATGGACTATAGCAGAGACAAACAAGTGGGTTCAAGGTCAAATCAATCCTGAATTCTCTCTAAAATGACTAAACTGAGGCTACCATACTTTGGTTACATCATAAGAAGACAAGAATCACTGGAAAAGACAATAATGCTAGGAAAAGGCCCTCCCTGGGCCTTCAGGGTTTCACTGTGCTGCAGCGCTGGCTGGTCATGGTGGTACTCCCAGTCTTCCTGTACTGACTGGGTCCATTGCAGCTCAGTGCTGGGTGGGCATGCTAGCAGTTCTTTCCATGACCCAGTGCTGGGTATATGGGCAGGCACTTCCTGGAGCAGCTTGCTTCTGCAGCCTTAGGCATAGATTGTCTTGCTGCTGCCATGCCTGATCCTGAGAAAGGTGAGGGTCAGTGGGTGCGATGGTTCCCACTTCTCTGGCCCCAGTGCACTACTGTGCATGCACAACTGTCAGGTTAATGTGTGTGTGTGGGGGGGGGGTTAAAGCCCCCAATTTTGATTTTTTAACAAGATTTTTTCTTTAAGCCTGGAGGGGGTAGATCAAGGTGGGCAGCTGTGTTAGTCTATTTGCAGCAGTAGAAAAGGGCAAGAGTCCAGTAGCACCTATAAGACTAATAAAATTTGTGGTAAGGTATGAGCTTTCATGAGTCACAGCTCACTTCTTCAGATACAGTTAGAATGAGTCCACCAGTCCTTATATCTTGGAGAGTGGAGTGATTACAGAAGCCAAATGATAATAGCTGGCGTGATTGGATAGGGTGGGGTATGCAGAGGGGTAGTGAGTGTGGAGAAATTAGCATTGATAATGAGACAGGAAGTCTTTGTCTTGATTCAGTCCAGGTGGATGCATTGTCTTGAGCTTCGTTATCAGTTGTAATTCAGCAAAGTTGGCATCTTGTTACAGGCCTTGGTACCAGAGTCCATGTTAGTGTTAAGTAGTTTATCATTGCAGGTGAGTATTTATTTTTGGTTAGCAGGCTGTCTGTAAGCAAGAAAAGGTCACCCCCCTCCCCCGGTGCCTGTGTGAGAGAAGTGTCACAATCAAGCATGAGTGGTAGGTCATTAATAATGCATTGAACTGGCTTGAGTTCTGAGCTGTAGGTGACCACCCACGGTGTTTGTTATTTCTTTGGGCTTATCTTGTGTAGCAAGGTGTCTCTGGGTGTCATTCTGGCCTTTCCAATAATCTTTCTCACTATGTCATGAGGATACTGTAGTTGCAGAAATGTCTGTTGCAGATCTTTCAAGTGGATATCTCTGTCTGAGGGGCTGGAGCAGATGCAGCTGTAGTGTAAAGCTTGACAATACACAATAGATTGCTTGGGGTGGTGGCTTGGGGCATGTTTGCTGATCCAGTATAATGTGGTACTTATGTGTCCCTCGTGTATCCATACTGTGGTGTCCTGGAAGTTTATTTCTTGTGTAGAGTGATTCATAGTTAGATTGATGGTGGAGTGGAAGCTGTGGAAAGCCTAGTGAAATCTCTCAAGGGCTTCTTTGCTATGGGTCCAGACAATAAAAATGTCATCAATGAATCTCAAGTAAAGGAAGGTTGCCAATGGATAGGAGTTCAGGAAATGCTGTTCTGGGTCTGCCATGAAAATGTCGGCATAGTGTGGAGCCATATGGGTGCCTATGGCTGTGCCACTGATTTGGAAGTATAGGTTCTCACCAAACCTTATGAGTGAGAACAAACATGCAGAGTTCAGTGGCAAGATCTGCTGTAGTCCCCAAGATTGCTGAAGCATCTGGTTTGTAGCCTAGTGGCCCCAATCTACATTCACAGAGGTGCACTTGGCTGTTAGTATATAAGATATCTTCATGATTTCATTTTACAAAGATGCATATTTTAAAGCATTTGGCAGTCTAGAAGTCACTGTAAAAAGTATTGGCTATTAGCAGACTTATGGAGGTCCCTGTTGCTTAGACCAGGCAGCTAGATTTTTGTCTTGCTTCAGAAAGTCATTCATATCATGGATCCATGTTAGTCTGTAGTTGCAAAATAGTAAAGAGTCTCTTACACAGCTCTCTTCATCAGATGCATCTCATTGTTCAATTTTACAGGCAATTGAACATTTGGTCACTTTGGATATTTACTCCTCTATTGTCAGAGAATGAATAGGAATTTAAAATTTACCTCTTGAGATTATTACTGGAATGTTTTAAAGCAATAGTTTGCTGAATGCAGGTAATGGGTCAGTGGTAGCCATCCTGATAAGCTATTCTTTTTCCATTCATACTAGCTATTCCACACATTCTGTGACACAGTTATTTGTGTGACTGACGTTAACATAAATCAGTTTTACTTGATTAGTTGATGTGTCATGTTCTGTAAAATCTCATTGCACTGGTCATTTTTCATCTGTTATACAACCCTCCTACTTAATGTCATAAGCCAGTGTTCGATGATGATTAATTACATAGTAAATTCTTGCCAATAAATAATATTGCTCCTAGCGAGCTTTTGCCAGAATCTTTAAAATAATTATTTGTTGGGGCTACCACAAAATATTATGAAATGATATTTAAAGCTAAGCCTTCCTTTGCATGCATGATTTATCTCATGGATTAATTAGGAAACCTACATTTAAAAACACATCTTACTAATTTTCTCAAAATATAAGCATTTTCCAAAAGACAAGGAGAAATTTTCCCGGGTTATTTTTAAAAAAAATTAGCAGCTTTGAACATAACAGTGCCTTCTTTGATTAGAGAAAGTAATTACCATGCTCTGTATCTTATATACTGATAGCCAAGTGGCCCTGACCTGTGAATACTTAATTCCACAGACTGGAGCCATGAATGGACAAGAAAATTGGCCCAGGTTTGCAGAAAAATATAAGATGTAAAAAAATGCATTGATAAAAAAAGATAAAAAGAGCTCCTGTAGCTTTAACCGGATGCCCTCAGTGGCTTTTGCTAGGCAACCATAACAGTTTAGCCAGTACTCTAGGCTCAGTTTCTGTCAGTAAAAGGTAGTACGAGGGGACAGGGCTCTTTCTGGGGCTGTTTTGGCCCTTGAGGGAATTCTCATTGGGGTCAGGCCCAGAAGTAACCAGCAGGTGACTTGATACCGCATGACTGACTTGGGCCTGGCTGCTTGCTACTGTTCAACAGCAACCCTGCCCCCCCCCCCAAACTCTGGTGAAGTGTAGCAATTAGCGTTTCAGAATAGGATCTGGAAGACCCTGGTTTGAATCATCACTCTGCTATGGAAGCTCAGTGGGTGACTTTAATACAGTCACACACTCTAAACCTAACCTATTTCTCAGGGTTGTTGTGAGGATAATATGAAGGCAAGGAGAATAATGTAAACTGTTTTAGGTCTCCATTGTGGAGAAAGGCAGTATATAAATGAAGTAAATTAATAAATATAGATGAAAATGGAGAACAGATAAAAGGTAAATTGTTTAGTGAAGGAGAGAAAAGGACGTAGGGAAAGGAGAGGATATGGTGGCTGCCAGGAGGAGGGAAAGAGGAAATAGCGTGGGGAAGAGGATCCAGGTAAAAGTGAAGTACCCCCTGAAAGTTCTTGCAGGTTCCCCCACCATGGAACTGGGCTATAGGGGAGAGGCTGTGTGGGTAGCAGGGGTATGTGTGTGCAAAGGTGAAGATGGGGGTATGTGTGTGCAAAGGAGGCAGACAGAGGTGGGTGGAAAGAGAAGGAAGCAGTAAAAGGGGGAAGAGTCTAGAGAGGCAAGGAAAAGAAAGAGAACATGGTGGGTGAGGGGAAAATGAGATGCCCCCTGCAAGTCCTTGAGGGTCCCCTACTTTTCTGTAGTAGTGCTATCAGATTCATCATTGTAAAAATGACAAGACTACTAGTCCTTATCAATCTTTTTATATTCATGTTTCCATCAATATATGTAGTAATTAGCATTCAAGATAATCCTTGGCGTGATCATATGTATTCAAGCTATTGTGTTATGAAGTTACACTGCTGACTACCCGTATCCATAGCCATGGGTTTCAATGAAGCATTGTTCAGTCTATGTGGGAGAAAGAAAATCCTTTAGTGAATGTTATCTTTGCTGTAGTTTAGTGTACTTCTAGTACTATGTTAACCAAACTATATACCTGAATCAAAATCTAGCAAGGGAGACGATGATAGAAATGTATGTCGCTGTTGATCCCTTCGCCTTGATAAATCTTGAACTGTTTGCTCAACAAAATGCTGCACTGATGTATCTTAGAAAAATATGAAGGTACCTTGAGGTCAGTCCGTCTGCCAGTGACTCTCCAAGATCCCTAGACTGAACATTTAAATCTATTAATTGTGACAGTAAACATCTATTCTGATGCTATAATGGGAAACAAACATGCAGTGCCCTGCACTGATTAGCACAGATCAGATTCTGGTGAGATCTGATCTGGATCTACATCTGAATGTGTGTCAAACCCAAAATTCAGAACAATACCGCAGTTTGTCTGCAGACATGGCTATTCATCTTGTAACGCAGACAGGAATCAACACACGTTCTCATTGTCTGGGACACCGTGTGTGGTTATTATGTGCGTATTGCTAGTCACAATGTTTATTATCTGTATTATTTCTCTAACGTTCAGTTTTTTTAACTTTTGCCAAATTTCTTCATAATTTTGGTGAATCCTTGCAACAACCATGTTAAGTCAGTTACTATTATTTCTCCTTTAGAGATCTGAGGAAGTAAGGCTGAAAAATAATGTCCTCCTGTTTTTTGTAAATTATCCATGATCCCTTAGACTTCTGTCATATCAGTAATTGATTTATCCAATATCCTAGTATCCACATCTGTGGATACTTAAATCCAGAGACTGGAGCCATGAACAGACAAGACAGATATTTCCACAAACCTGAGAAAATCCCCAAGTTTGTTTGTAGAAAAATCTGAAATTCAAATAAAATTAACCCCTCCCCCAAATAATAGAAGCAGTACCTGTATTGCACTTGAATCCGCCTAGGCCTGCTTTGGCCTTTGAAGAGGACTCATGGGGCCAGCAAGCACTGGCAGGCATGGCTGCTAACTATTATTTAACAGCAGGCACTGCAAGAAAGCCAGTGTGGTGTAGCATTTAGAGTTTCAGACTAGACTCTGGGAAACCAAAATTTGAATCCTCACTTCGCTGTGGAAGATCACTAGGTGACCTTGGTCCAGTCATACATTCCCACCCTAAACGATTTTTTTTTAATTTAAAAGGATATAAATGATTTTTAAAAAATTATTTACATTATTTATAGTCCTCCTTTTTCACTGAGACTCAGGTGGATTACATTGTGTAAGTCATTACCATCTATGGCTGGGACATTCAGTAATCAAAATAGCATATAGACCGCAGAAATTTGGAAAAAAGCAAAAATCTGATACAAAGCGGAAAAACAATGCTGAAAAAACCCTCAAGTAATAAAAAAGATGAAACAGAAATTACCTAGAAGAAGCATACTTACAGCAACACAGTAGTCACGTCTTGATGGTACCATGTTGTAGATCCAGGTGGCCAGATCATCTGTGTCAAGGTAGGGGCCATCTTCTGAGCTACACTGAGTTTGTAAAAGGCATTTTTGTAGCTGTATTAACTACTTTTCTAGCAGTAGTGCTGGATTCAGTATAACCCCTAGGCTCTTAAACTGACTTCAAGGTTAAAGCATCACTTCTGCCTTGTCTGGGTTCATTTTTGATTAGTTCATCTTTGGTTTTCAGTCTTCTATGCCGTTGGCACAAGCCTAATAGAATTTTCTAGCTTGTGCAGACTGAAGGGGTGTCTGTCCTCCACTATTACACACAGCTGCAGTTTTCTAAAGGCTTTACATAGATATTGAATAATGTAGAGGCTAAGACTGCACTCTGTGGAACCCCCCTGAATTTGAAGCTGATTCTGTGTTGTCTTTGTTCCTCACATGTATTGTTTCATTCAGTTTTGTTTCTCCCACCCACTCCCATCCACGTCCAACCGACATTTTGATGATTGGACGTTCATCATTGTCAAACCACTCCTCCTCCCCTCATCTTCCTTTACCCTCATCCTAGGTTCTTTTTCAGACTTAAAAAAATAGTTTCATATCACTATATCAATATACCGTTGAAATAATAGATATAAAAGGTTCTCTGCATTCCCTGCTTTCTTAAAAAAATTATTTCAATTAATAAACTCCAACACATAAGACAAAAACTACAATCATACAAATCATACCTCTATAATCATCCACTACTACAATAATCAGTAATCATCTAGATCATACATAAAACCTGAACACATCATCTGGAACATATTAAAAAAAACCTAATAAGCAAATGTCTATCGTTTAAATTATATTATCATAAATTAAATCATATATCTATATAGAACTTGCTTATACATGTTCTTAATTTTTCACTTCTGTTTAAATATCTCTCCATCTATCGTCATATCTAATAATTGTTATTAACTATTCTTAAGCATCTATACTGATCAGCAAGCTAGAATTTTAGTAAATGGCTCCCACGGAGAAAATCAAAATGGTAAACGGAACTCAACAGGGTTGTCCATTGTCACCACTATTATTTATTTTGGCAATGGAAATATTAGCCATAAAAATTAGACAAGATACCAGAACTGCTGGAATAAAAAAAGACAAAGAAGAGTATAAGATGAAAAGCTATGCGGATGATGTTGTTATATCAGTCATAAAAGAAAACATTTCTTTGAAATATATAATGGAACAAATAATTAGATTTGGAATCTATTCTGGATAGATGTGATCTACTCTGAGCTTGTTTGCAGGGAGAGTGGACTACAAATAAATAAATATAAATAATAAAAAGAAATCTAAGATACTTAACAAAATTTATGCTAGGGTATGAAGAAGTGAGCTCTGGCTCACAAAAGTTCATACCCTACCACAAATGTTGTTAGTCTTATAGGTGCTACTGGACTCCTGCTCCTTTCTACTGCTAGTCTGATTAACATGGCTACCCTTCTAGATCTAAGATAATGTTATTAGCAGCAACCAAAACAGAACAAAAAGAGATAGAAAAAACAATGACTTTTATATAAGGATATAAAGATAACTATCAAAAAGTTTGGACAAGTATTATTGAAGATTTACAAAGATAGGAAAGAGTGAAAATTTCATTGTTGGGAAGAATTTCTGCTGTCAAAATGAATATATTCATTCAGAATCTTTCAGATTGCATTCAGAATGAATCATTCAGAATCTCAGAAAGTTGAACTTTCTGTTTCAAATGTTACCAATCCATATAGATGTAAGACCTTAAAAATCGCAGAAAAGGATAAATAATTTTGTATAGAATGGAAAGAAACCAAGAATAAAATGTAAAATATTACAAGATAAAAAAGAGGATGTTTAGATGTACCAAATATCAAACTCTATCACCAAGTAGCCATGCTAGTTTGGATATCAGATTGGATTATAAACCCAAATAGAAGAATTATGAAATTAAAGAAAATTGATACTAAAGAAGGAATCCAAAGTATTTATGGATTAAGGAATCATTAAAAACTATTCAAAGACAGGACGGCACTGGTATTTTTGAGGGATGGACTATTAAAAATATAGTTTCAATGCAGAATAGGCCTGCCAATTTCACCATTGATACCTCCAATTGATGCCTATTGTGACATTAGTATAAGAAATAAAATTGATTATGAATATGTGATGGTCAAACGAAAGGAAAATAAAAACATGGCAAGCAATTCAAGATGAAGGAAAAAACATTCTGTGGTTGTTGTATTATCAAATGGTGTCTAAATTTAAAGAACAAATAGTCAAAGAAGGAGGCTGGTTAAGAGAGAAACTGATTTTTGAACCATTAAAATATTATTGCCATATGAAACAGAATCAGAACAAGTGAATTCCAGGCTTTCGTTTAAAAGTGTCTAGCCCTTTCACTTGCAGAGATATGCCTTTTTCCTTATGTCTCTAAAAGGGAAGAGAAGGGACTAAAGACTTACTTAAAAAAAACGAAAGCTGGGAATTCAGAGAGTCTGCTACATCTATTATTATTGCAATATATCCATATAGCAATATGAAAGTGATGATTTTAAAAAAATGGCAAAAGCCCTAGTGGCACTTCCAGTGCTAGAAAAAGTGGCATGGTTTGAAAGAGATGTAGCCTCTGCAGCTCCAGCCTCCATCTGCACAGAGGCTGATTTGCCCCCAAAGTTCCAGCATCTACCTCTACATTCTGGGTCGACCAGCTCAGGCAGGGTACTCCAGTTTGGATTGGGGGGGGGGGATTAGGGATGGGTGGTAGAGCTTCATCCCTGTGCAAAGACAGCTGGTTTCTTCACTTTTGATCTTATTGATATAAGGACAGAAAATAAAAGAGATGGGTATATGTGATAGTGCCACTGATGATGATTATTTAAGGCACATGATGAAAAAATAAACTGACTCCACTCTTGTAAAAATTCAAAGGGAGAAACGTGGAAGAACTATACCCAAACTGATTCAAATGTTGGGTACAGTTCCAACTGCTAAGAAAATCAGGAATAAGTTGAGTGTGTGGAAAAGCCTAGAATTTTATTTTCTGTTACTTTTCTATAGTCCTACCTTGATTTTTCAAAGTATATTTTCATTTTTGCTTCATCAGTTTTACTAATCAAAAGACATAGCCTAATGAACAAAGCTATGTCACATTTGCTGTAACAGTGAAAAGTGTTAAATGGTAGATAAGGACTTCCGGTTGGGGGTAGGACTTCCGGTTGGGGGTAAAGACTTCCGGTTGGGGGTAATGGCGAGACCGTCGTGATTCGGAGCTCCGGACCATCCGAAGTGCTGTTTTTGGCTGGTGGGGTGCATCGATCTCCCACAGCCCCCTGATTTCAGTCAGAAATCAGGCCGGAATGCTTGAAGCCCCGAGAGTGAAGGGTTTCGGCGGGTGGGAGGCTCTGAATTAAGAGCTTTCCTCCCAAGCCTTGAGATCCTCCTCGGAGAAGGGCGGCTAAAATCTCTGCAGCAGCTTCTGGAGTCATTAAATTGGCATACCCCAAGCCTCAGGAACAGAATTTGACAGAATTGGACGTTTGAAGCGGTGAGTACAACCCAAGAAGTTTGTGTTAAGTAAAGATTACTATCTCCCCCAACGGACTGTTTTACTGAACAAAGACCGATTTTATAAAAAAATGAAGAACTGAGATACTAAGCGGAAAAGGCATACTAAAGAACTGTTGTTTAATTTGAAGTTTGAGAGTGAGAAAGAGCTAAAAAGAGCAAAGAAGGAACGTTGTTTTGCATACTTGCGGTTGGGGAGATAGCGATGCGGAGGGAGGATCGTGGGAATCGGAAGAAGCAACGCGAGGCAGGAAGTGGCTACAGTAGACTATAATAGACGGAGAGGAGACAGAGCGGCGAGGGAGAGGTCAGGAAGAGCTGGAAGAACCGGAAGGAAAACCACGTGGGAAGAGGGAGTGAAGCGCCCACCATTGAAAGTAAGGGAAGAAGAAGAGGAAGTAAAGTGCTCACCATTGAAAGTAAGGGAAGATCATTGTGTTGACATCATTACCATAGAGAAAGATTGCCCGACATTTTATACCATAGAAAAACATCGCCCGACATCTTAAGGGTAAGGGAAGCCCTAACCGCCATTTTAACTGAGGGCAGACGCCTGAAATTTTGACATAAAAGAATTGAGATTTGAATTAAAAGGAAGACGGAGTTAAGAAAGAGAGCAGATTCCTGGGGGCCCAAAGCAAGTCCGATGGCTTCAAAAAAAGAAAAGGACTGGCAAGCTGCTATGGAGAATTTGGACAAAAAAATAACGGAGGGAAATAAAGAGATTCGGGAGATGGTACAGCAACTGCAGCAAAATTTAATGATGGAAATTAAAGAAGTGATTAAGACGGAAATAACAGAGGTTAAAAAAGAGATGGAGGCAATAAAAACAGATTTACAGAATACCCAACAAAAAGTGCAAGAAACACAACAAGTGGTGCAGGATGGAGGAAAAAAAACAGAGGCTATAAAGACAGAGACTATGGGCATGGGTGAAAGAATTGTGATGATGGAATGTAAAGCAATGGATAGGCAAATTTGTATGAGGGGTGTGCCGGAGAAAATGGGCGGATCTGCTCTGAAACAAGTAGCTGAAATATTGGCAAAATTTTTAGAACAAACAGAGGAGGAAATGATGATACACTTGGATATCGTGTACAGAGTCAACTCAAAGTATGCAGAACAAAAGAATTTACCAAGAGATATTATTGTCCAATTGACCATGAGGAGAATGAAGGAGGAAATTATTAGAAGGCATTTTGAGTCTCCACTGGAAATAGCTGGGACAAGGGTTCGAATTATGAAAGAAGTACCACAAAAAGTGCTCCAAGATCGGAAAAAATATAGAGAATTGATACAAAAGCTGAAGGCAGCTGAAATTAGATATAGATGGGAGTTGCCGGAAGGAGTGACTTTTGAATTCCAATCAGGGAGACAAGTGATTAAGTCAAAATATGCAATGGACATCTTTCTGATGGAGAACGGAAAAGACTTTCCTAGCTCAAGTAGATTATAATTATGGAGTACAAATTAATTTCATGGAATGTTAATGGACTCAATTCACCCTCTAAACGAAAAGCTGTGTTACATTGGCTACCTAAACAAAGAAGTAATGTGATTTGCTTACAAGAGACTCATATTAGAGATCAAGATGTTAAATATTTATTTAATAAGAAGTTAGGAAAACAATTTGTTTCGGCAACAAAACAAAAGAAGAGGGGAATTGTTATATATATTAAGGAAGAATTGCAGCCCAAATTAATAGTTTCTGATAAAAATGGAAGATACCTGGTTGTGGAATTTCTATGTAATGCCCCCAAAAGTTGATACTTGGAGTATATGCACCGAATGGTTCTAAGGATTTTTTTTTTAAAGACTTAAGAGAGCAAATAGAACAATGGACTTATGATCATATAATTGTAGCTGGAGATATGAATGGAGTTGTGGATTTACAGTTGGATAAAAGCTGATCACCAAGTAAAGTAAGGGCAGGGAAATTACCAAAGTCATTTTTTGACATTCAGGAACAAGAAAATTTAGAGGATATTTGGAGAAAATACAACTCTAAACCGAAGCAATATACTTTCTTCTCAACTAGTCATCAATCCTTTTCTAGAATAGATATGATCTGGGCGTCTAAAGAACTGGTAGTATTTACTAAAGAGATTGATATTTTACCGAAAATTAGCTCAGATCATAATCCTGTGATGTGGAGATTTGGAATGAGAAACAAGAAACGGAGATGGAGAATTAATTAGGATCTTTTGGGGGACCCAGAATGTGTGGAGGTGCTTAAAAAAGAAACAAAGTTTTTTATTCAATGTAATGTTGATAAAGGAGTGTCAACACATAAAGTCTGGGATACATATAAAGCAGTAATTAGAGGTGTGTTGATGAACTTAAATGGTAGAGACAAAAAGAAAAAAGAAATGAAGTTAAAAGAGATTCAGGAAAAAATTATTCAAGTAGAACAGCAATTGAAAAAGAGGCCAGGTAAAAAGAAATTGTTGTATGAAATAAAGTTATTGCAAGAACAAATCAGAGTTACGGAAAATAAGGAAGTGGAGTGGGAACTGAAGAAAATGAAGCAAAAATCATTTGAAGGAGCTAATAAACCAGGGAGATATTTGGCGTGGCAACTAAAGAAAAAGAGAGAAAAAAGAACAATAAGTAAAATTATGGAAGAGGGGAAGGAATTATATGATCAAGGACTGATCGAGAGAGCATTCTATAAATATTATGCAAGACTATATCAGAAAAAAAAGTGGACTATGAAAAGACAAGAGACTATTTTGACATGATTGATTTACCTAAGGTGCCGGAGAAGCTGAAAGGGAAGCTTGGTGCTGAAATAACAACAATGGAAGTGGTGCAAGCAATACAAGCTACTACAGTTGGTAAAGCTCTGGGACCGGATGGAATTACAGCAAAATTTTATAAAGTGATGGTAGAGGATTTAAAACAACTGATGCAAAAAGTGATGAATGAGATATTGGAGGGGGCAGAGATGCCAGATACATGGAATGAGGCTAATATTACATTGATACCGAAGGAGACATTAGATTTAAGTAATGTTTAGAATTATAGACCAATATCTCTAACTAATAATGACTACAAAATATTTGCCAACATATTAGCGGAAAGACTTAAGGTGTGATTAGTGGAATTTATAGAAGAAGATCAAGCTGGTTTCTTACCGGAAAGACAAATAAAAAATAACTTGCGAGTATTGCTGAATGCCATTGAGTACTATGATAAAAACCCAGGGAAGCAGGTTGGGGTTTTTTTTGTGGATGCGGAGAAAGCTTTTGACAATTTGAACTGGGAGTTTATGTTTGCAACAATGGAGAAGATGCAGTTGGGAGAGAAATTTATACAAGCAATAAAAGCAATATATAAAAATCAATCTGCAAATATAATTGTTAATTCGGATGTGACAAAAAAGTTGGAAATAAGAAAAGGAACAAGACAAGGGTGTCCGCTTTCCCCACTTCTGTTTGTAATGGTATTGGAGATTTTACTTAGGCAAATAAGAGAAGACAATTCAATAAGAGGACTGAGGACAAAAGTATTTGTATACAAAGTCAGAGCTTTTGCCGATGATATAATGGTGATAGTGGAGGATCCAGTAGAGTGCATGCCAAAATTGATGAAGAAAATGAAAGACTATGGAGATTTAGCTGGATTTGTTATAAATAAGGCGAAGTCCAAAATATTGTGTAAAAATATGACTAAACAACAGCAAAAGAAGTTGATGGACAAGGTAGAATGTGAAGTAGTGAACAAAGTTAAATATCTAGGAGTGGAAGTGACAGCGAAAAATATTGATCTATATAAGAATAATTATGACAAGCTATGGCAACAAATAGATAAGGATATGATTAAATGGAACAAAATGAATTTGTCATGGTTAGGTCGTATTGCAGTAATTAAGATGAATGTTCTTCCAAGAATGATGTTTCTACTACAGACAATACCTATTGTTAAAGATAGTAAACAATTTGAAAAGTGGCAGAGAACGATATTAAACTTTGTTTGGGCTGGAAAGAAACCCAGAGTTAAAATTAAGGTACTGTATGATGCAAAAGAAAGAGGAGGTTTACAATTACCAAACTTCAAATTATATCATGAAGCGGTATGTTTGGACTGGATAAAGGAATGGTTGACATTGTAGCATTTGAAGCTGTTAGCATTGGAAGGATATAATAAACTATTTGGATGGCATGCATATCTATGGTATGACAAAGTAAAAGCGGACTCTATGTTTTTACATCATTATGTAAGAAGAAGCTTGTTTGCTGTATGGACCAAATACAAGAAATATATGGAAGAGATTATACCAATGTGGATTATTCCTGCTGAAGTAGTAAATCCAAGAACAGAATATGCAGGGGAAGAGGGGTTGACATATAAAGAAATTCTTGAGATAAAACAGAACAATTATTTGCTTAAAGACAATGACGAATTGCCGTTCCAATATGGATGGTTTCAATATATGCAGATAAAAGATTTGTATGAGAAGGACAAAAGGAAAAATGGTTTTAGGCTACAAAATTCTGAGATTGAGAACTGCTTGCTTCAGGGGGGGAAGAAAATGATTTCTAAAATATACAAGATATTATTGAAATGGTTTACAGAGGAGGAAGTTGTTAAAGTTCAGATGGTTAAATGGGCAATAAACTGTAATAGGGAAATTTCAATGGAAGCTTGGGAAAAGGTATGGAAAAATACAGTTAAAATTTCAGCATGTACCACGGTGCGAGAAAATGTTTATAAAATGATGTATAGATGGTATTTAACACCGAAGAAGTTGGCCAATGGTAATAGTCAGATGTCTGATAAATGTTGGAAATGTAAACAACATGAAGGTTCATTTTATCATATGTGGTGGTCTTGTGACAAGGCAAAACAGTTCTGGGGGGATATAGTAAAGGTTATGTCGGATATTTTACAAAGGAATATAATTAAAACCCCGGAATTGTTGTTATTATGTATGAACCTAGAAGACTTTGATAAAATGGACAGAGTTATGGTATTTTATATGATTACGGCGGCCAGAATGTGTTATGCACAGTTGTGGAAGACTCAGGAGATACCATCTATGGAAGACTGGATCTTGAAAGTTCTGAACATGGCAGAAATGGACAAATTAACAAGGAAATTGAAAGAGCAAGAAGTATTGGAATATACATTAAGCTTGGAAAAATTCAAGAAATATGTGGAGAAAAAGTGGGACATGAAGGGGAAATTGTGGTCTTTGGATAGTTGTTAAGGGGGAGATAGAAATTTACTTAAGGTTAAAAGGGGGTATATTTTATTATATTTTATTGGAATAGTATAGAGTTATAGTATTATAGTATTATAAAGTTAAGAGTAAGACAGCGTATTCATATGGGAAGTAATAAGGTTGAACAATAAGGTTGTATAGGTAATAGGGAGTATATACAATATTTTAGTGATGTAATAGAAGCAATAGATTTATAATATAGATAATAGGTATTTAAGGATTAGTATATTATATATATATATATATATATATATATAGTTAGTTAGTTAGTTAGTATATGTACCTATTATATACTTATATATTTTATACTCTTAATTTAGATAAGTATTATATTAAGATAGTGAATACAACTAAATAGACTAGATTAGTATGTATTATATAGATATATATTATATATATTATTATAGATTTTAAGAATTTATAGTATATATTCTTTAGGTTAAGTTGGGTATGGAAAACTGTTGGAAGTCATTAGAAAAGGGAGGGGGGAAAGGATGGGGAAAATGCAATGGGGTGGAAAATGATAATGATTATTATGTTTATGTTTGTAAACCCATCCAATAAAAATTCTTTAAAAAAAAGTGTTAAATGGTAGATAACTTGTTTGTAGCGATGCCATGAAATTTCCTGTTCATAATACTTGTTCTTATTTTGAGTAAATTTCCTTGTTGGAAATTACTCTGTTCATAATTAAAAACTGGAGGTATTTCAGGCTTACGTGCTGCTTTTGTACCTGCATGGCTAAGATACATAAGTAGACAGTTGGTTTATTTTCAGGAGTTGATTGTTTGTTTGGCCTCAACAGTAGTGTTTTCATTGCTGAAACAGGGGTTCTTGTAAATGAAATTGTGCATGTGGCCAGTTTCTACTGCCTCTTCCATGAGCAGAACTGTATTAGAGCATGGGGCAAGGTTTGATGGTGACTCATGATAGAAGAAAAGTGCTACTTTCCTCTGTACCTGCACCTCTGGGTTCCTAAGGAGCAGTGCAAGAACATATAGATGCAAGAAAATGTGAGCCAATGTAGAAGTCTTAATAAAAACAAATCTTATCTAAAGATTTCACAGGTGCTAACTGGTGATCCAAGTATAATTTGAGCTGCAGGGAGTTCACTGCCTGGTATTTACAAGAAGATCAGACCTGTATCAATTTTTATTTCTGTTTTAAATTCTCCCCATCTGGTGCTAAAAGAAAGAGAATAACAGCCATCTGTGTACAGTTTTTCTTTGTATGGTTTCACTGTAGAAATTGGTTAGCCTACTTCTGTTTGTCAAGGTTAAAGGGGAGGATATACAGTGACGAATTGTTCATCCACACTAGTCTCTGTAAAGCAATGGGCATATTTCATTATATTTGTCATGATGGAGAACAGCACAACTGTGCTTTTCCTTTCCTCAGCCACATTCTGCAGCTTGTTCAAATATTGTTTAAAAAGTCTGTGCCTGTTTTGCAAACTCAATTTTTGTACAGCCTCAGGTGTTTGTGACCAAGTAAGTGATTGCTTTGATAATCTTTTGCAGTTTCAAAAATGGGTGTTACTTTGTATTTAGGATGTTAATATCCTTAATGCATGGAGATTCCTGCAGTGCTTGACACCAACCAAAGCCTACTTTATGGGCGTATCACTGCATTTCCTCTCATGCATCCTTCTTTACCCTTGCTAAGACATTCATGCCTTTTCTCTGTTGTTTCTCCCCCTCTCTTTCCAACTTTAGATTGAAAGCTCCTTATATATTTGTGTTTCTTGATACAGAATTAATGATTTCAAGATCCAAAGACCCGTGAAATTAGTTCTGTGAATCCATGGGAGATTCAGATGTGTTTTTGAACATCAGCCAACTATCCGGCTTTTAAAGAGCTTTGACTCTGAGGATATTTCAAAAGACAGTTGATATGGAATGTGGGGGATGAGTTGTTCAAATAAAAAATGTGGTGTAGTAGTTGGGCTAAGATCACGAAAATTTGGGTTCAGATGTCCACTCTGCCATTACCTTGGATCAGGCACCATCTTTTAGTCTAACCTATCCAGAGGGTTCTTGTGAGGTTAAAGTTGGAGGAGCAGTGGAATCAAATGTGTCATCCTGAGCTCTTTGGAAGATGGGTGGGATAAAAACGTATGACAGAGATAGAGAGACCAAGACTACCTCATGGAGTCTAAAATGTTCTTTGGATCTCACTTCATAATGATATCCATCAATTCATCCTGAATATTTATTTTAAAGTTTATTTTAAATGTTGCCATTTTTAATAGTTTCATCAGTATTTCTGGAAGCATACCCTCTTCTCTTCAAGAGAGAACTCTCCGGGAGGCTAAACATATAAAGCAGAAATACAGTGCTGCTAAAATACCTAACCCTACAAGTTCAACAAAGTCTGATTTGGGGAAAAGTACAGAACAAGGCTACAAGAGGGATAGATCAAATTCATGTGAGTATATTAATGATTGAGCTGAAACATTTAAGCCCTCTTAAGAAAACAAGAACTTGAAAGTTTCCTGTAGCAATCACCAAATCTTATGCAATATATAGGTATTGAGTTCGTTTATAAGGGGAGATTCAGTGACCTGTGATAAATGATTCCTGTAGGCCGGAGTAGGCATGCCACACAGCCTCCATTAATTGCTCTTTACATTTCTACATTCCTGATCTCCTGGTCAGTTGGCATGCCACACGGGAAGACTCAGGGAGTAGTTTAAATGTGTAACAATAAGTCTCTCATCATTCACAGAGCACAACATTCCCATACACTCTAAGTAATATTCTTCTACGCTCAGAGGCTCATGATGTACCTTTCTTTCCGTTATGCTTCCTAGATAAGACAAAAGTCTGATCACAGCATATTTTGCTTAGTTGGCTGAGAATGGAATGTGTAACTTGTAACTGTTGCTGTAGCCATATTTGGGCATCCGGGACTTCCTGAATTCGAGCTAATAAAACTCTCGCCTCCAACTTTGGAGGAACAGACTTTGCATCCAGACCCTGTCTCGTGTCGTTACTACAATTCCAAACCTGCAACTACCCCTTCATATTCAGTGTTTGCATAAATTATGCATATATTGTACTTAATTTACATGTCTTGTTTGGACTGCAGCTTTTTGATTGATCATGTAAGATTTAAGAGTTCTTTAGTTTTAAGTTTTGAGTTTTTTAGGCATCAGAGTAGGAAAGGAACAAAGGATACTCAGGAATAGAAGTGGGCACAAACCATGAAAAAACGGAACCATGTGGTTTGTGGTTCGTGGCGTTTTCACGAACCAGGAACCACGAATTTCCACGAACTGGGGCAAGTTCATGAACCGGTTCGTGGTTTGTGGGGTTTAAATGCCCCTTTCCGGCTGCTGTCCTCATGGCCTACCCCCTTTCAAGGTGACAAACTCTTTTTGGGAGGCACTAGAGAAGATATTGGTGGAAAGCCAAAGACGCTTAAGAGAAGGGTTAGACTTCCCTTTGCTTCCCATCCTTTGCTCCTGCCACTCCTTGGCCAGACCTCACCAAGAGCCAAGACTCTCCCCTTGGAACATTCCCAGGCAAACCTTAGGAGAGGATCTTCAGATCCAGATCAAACAGGCAGCAGCAGGGCTGAGGAGACATTCACAGCTTTGACAACAAGGCTTCTAAATCCTGACTCGCTTTAGGGCCTGGTGGGGAGGAGGATACTTCAAGCCCATCAAGCATGGGTTGAGTCAAAGGCGGTCGCCTGGACCCTCGAAGTGGTCTCCAAAGGTTAATCAAGTTCAAATCTTACCCACCGGATCCCTTCCTGAAATCTCCTCTCTGCAAGGACCTCAGTGGAAATTCATCATGTAGGCAGTGCTTAAGCATCTTCTAGACATCCAGGCGATAGAACTCATCACCAGCGGGGAAACAGACCTAGGGGTATACTCCCTGTTCTTACAGTCCCAAAGAGAAAGGAGGACTAGAGGGCAATTCTAGTCTCGTAATTCTCAATCAATATATTAAATTGAAACGTTTCTGTTTGGAGATCCTACCATCTATCCCTGAAGCATTGCAATTGGGGGAGTTTCTCATGCCTATAGACCTCACTGAGGCCTACCTTCACATACCATCAATCTAGATTATTGACATTTTTCTAAGGTTCCATGAGAACAATTGCCACTTTCAACTCAGAGCACTGTCCTCCGGCCTAATTATGGCACCCAGGGAGTTCTCCAAAGTTCTCATCAACTCAGTGGTTTGCCTCAGGGATAAGAGGATCCACATTCACCCCTGTTTGGACAACACCCTGATCTGCGCCAATTTGCGGGAGAAGTCCCTCCAGGACACCTGGACAACAATGCGCTACCTCCAACTTCACAGCTTCCAGATAAACCTGGACAAATGCCCCATCCTATTGTCCCTGAGGCTGTTACACTTGGGGATGATAGTGGATATCAAAAAAAATGTAATGTTTTCCCCCCATAAGAAAAGATCCAGAAAGCCAAGGAGCTTATTTAGTCATCCACACAAACCAAGTCTGTCTCACTCCAAACTCTATCCTGGTTGATGGGAACTGTAGTGGCGAAACCATCTACTGGGGACATCTTCTCATGTGAAAACCATTATTCTTCTCCACCCATTTCAGTTGCAGATAGTGACCAAGGCAAACATGATCACCTCGGTCCCTTGGAAGGTCAAGGAAAGTCTCAAATGGTGCACCAGAGTCAGCAACATCTTGGGCAAGAACTTTATGGCTTCACATAGGCTACAAATATCCATGGATGGAAGACTAGTCAGTTGGGGAGCAACACTGGAGGGTTGTCCAGCTCAGGGCCTCTGGCCCGAAGCAGAGACACATCTCCTAATCAATTTCCTAGAGATGATGGACAAGCCGGCTGGCTCTCATACATTTTTCTGGTCATATAGCGAGCAAGGAAATCCTAGTCTGCACAGACAACATGTCGGCCAAGGCTTATATAAACAAATGGGGTCACCGAGTCCTCCAAACTTCACAAGGAGGTGACCAAGATCATTGCATGGGCAGAACCTCCACTGTCTTCCATTCAAACAGAATATGTATAGGTCATGGCCAGCACTCAAGCTGATCGGCTGAGCAGATGTACAATACAGCCGGGAGAATGGACCCTCAAGAAAGAGGTTTGTTCCAGATGATGATGGATCATCTCAGGACTCCAATAATGGACTCCTTGCAACTTATCAGAACCACCAGGTTCCAAGATTTCGAACCAGGTATTACCACCCCAGGCGGAGGGACCGACTCCCTAACGGCTCAATGATCAAGGGGTCTGTTCTGTGCATTCCCTCCCATTCCAGGTATTCCCAAGCTGTAATGGAAAATAGTGGAACAGAGGATGGAGGTGATGCTGATAGCCCCACGATAGTCAAGAGGTTTATGGCTTCAACACTCCAGTTGATTTCATCCACCTCCCCTCTTCCTCTTCCGTCCGGACCTTCCCCAACAGGGCCCAGGCTGATACTTGCACCCAGAGTGGACGTGTCTGACCACCTAGAGGTTGAGAGGGACCCCTATCAAGATTGGGACACCTCCCACAAATAATCAACACACTGCTAGCCTCCATCTGGATAGAAGACATCCTCTCCATCTGTACTGGTAAATATAACCCAACCCTGAATCTCTGTCCCTCCTCCTCACTGGTTTCTAGTTAGCTCTGTGTGTATGTTGTGTGCTATTCCCTGTATGTTTGCTTTTCATACCCCTTCAATAAAGATCTTTTTGGTTGAACATCTGCTTGTCTTTATTAAGAGTCCTCTAGAGGTGGAGAATCTCACTTAGTTATCCCCTCTTGTTGCCTCTCCTTGCACACTAATTCCCCCAACTTGCAAGAAACCCCCCTATTTAAGTAACTCAACCATAGTTGTGCTTCTAGGTACAGCATTCCCTTTTCTTGCTTATCAGAAATAGAATGAGAGTGGAACAACAATTGCCTTCCAATTGAAGTGTGGGAAGGAAGATATTGCCACGAGCAGAGGTTCTTCTGTTGGACATAGGAGCTTGCAGATGAATATGCTTTGCCTAAGTGTAACAGCACAATCATCATGTGTCAGGTAATCTGGTGATGCTGGATCCCCTCTAGCGGGATTGGGTTGCTACCTCTGTACACCAAATGCTTGCCAGAATATTGACCAGATGGTAATCATCCAGCTGTTTAGAAGACCAAACAGTTGCTTTCTTAAACATGTTAACCTATATTAGTTAAAATAAATTTCAATTAGCTTTGTAAGCTTTTTTTTAAAAAAAGTTTTCTCTTCCAGTATTCCTTCAGCTATCAGAAAAGAAGAAAAGCAGACGAAAAAGCATTTCTGCTGCTCTAGAAAAGAGACAAAGACCTCGAAAAACACCCGCTAAAGAAGCTGGTGCACAAGCACATTTTAGGAAATATGGAATAGCATTTATACATCTGGACCTCATGCCCCTCTTGTCAGGTATTTTTATTTTTTGTTTAGTATTGGATTTTTTAAAAGTGTGCTTTATCAGTTTTGTTAAAAAATCAATCCTTCAGAAAGCAGAAGGGAGGTTATTGTGAAAACAGTCAACTGGTTGTGTGGAAATGTGCCAGACTCTAGCCAAAAGCTCTCCCCAATGTAGGGAAAATGTGACTGATCCCATCCAGTGTCTAACTCAGACAGTCTTCCGTTTTTATCTAGAAAATGGAGGCTATCTTGCTTTCCTGGTACTGTTTGATTAAAATGGAGTTAACTTGCAAATATGTCCCCAAAATATCCTAGTTCCCTCAAAGTTTAAGAGGTAATTGCATACGCCAGCTTATGCTAGTCATTTGCACATCAGCAGCAAGGAACTTACTCTTTTTTTACTTTTAATTTAAAGCTTTTATTTAATGCTTGCTTGTTGGTGATTCATACCACTAGTCAGTTACTGTTTTCAGGCTTATAAACAGAAAAGGACTACCAAGGAAGACTCTGCATATACCAAAGCTCTTCTGCTTCCCACTTGCCTTGAGAGTCTCTTGCTGAGGTCGCCATAAGGTATAGGATTTAAGTAAATAGTCTACATTAAGAAGGACACAGAGAGAGAGAATATAATTCTGTGAAGAACTGCTGTTTCAAGCAATGTGTGGAAGGAAATTTACTACAGCTAGGGAGAATAATTTACATCTGCCTAATGAAGCTTTTTAAATCTTTAATGCAGATGAAAAGGTAAGCAGTTAATTTGGGGAAAGATGAACTTGTTGTGTATATTAAATTTTTTCAGGTTTTGATCTAATCCTGCCAAAGCATCACATTGTTTGAATATACAGCTGAGCACCTAACTCCTCTTCTTTGTATTTCTCAGACTTTATTCTGTATCTGCAGTGTGTCAGGTTCTAAACAGAATATAGAAGTGACCATGCATATTCAGAGGTCCAAATGATAAAGATAGGGTAAAGGTGGAGGTAATGTACTTGTAGAAAGGTAGTGAAGTAAGAATTATGATTAAGATTCAGATGGCTATTTTCTATTTCTCTCTGGGCTCTAGAAATCAAAGCAGTAAGCCATAAACATTATGGCTCGATGAACTGTCCTCACCATGAAATTAGCCTGGAAAGCAAAGACACTCTGCTGTGCCTACTGGAGGTGGTTGTGGGGTGGGCCTTGGAGTACCCCAGAATGATAGTGTTGGGGAACTTCAACGTCCACGCCAATGATGCCGCAGTGCAGGCTGTGGACCTGGTGTTGGCCATGACAACACTGGGACTTTCTCAATTTGTATCGGCTCTCACACATAAAGCAGGCCACACGCTAGACTTGATCTTCAAGGTGGGGTTGGATGTGGTTCTGGATAGGATAGAGTTTGTGCTATGGTCAGACCACATGGTCTTGAAGGCTCAGCTGGGGATCCCACGCCCCCCCTGCAAGGGCAGGGAGCTGTTTTATGCTCGCCTGTGGAGACTCGTGGATCTGATTCTGGTTTCCAGAATGTTCTGCGGGAACCAATGCTCCAGGGCGGTTCGTTGGATGAGCTAGTGGAGGACTGGCATAGCCGGCTGTCCAAAGCCATCGACGAAATCGCACCCTGTCGCCCTCTTCGTCCCCACAACTGCCGAACCCCTTGGTATATAGAGGAGCTTCGGCGGAAGAAGCGGGAGCTGAGATGGCTGGAGTGCGTGTGGTAACAATCCCGTGACGAAGAGGCAAGAACATCTTATAGGTCGCTTATGAAATCCTATGAGGTGGCAGTGAAAGCTGCGAAGAAGGAATTCTATGCTGCTTCCATTGCATCAGCTTGCTCATGCCCAGCCAAATTATTTAATGTGGTACGTTCTGGTCTCATTATCGGATGGAGACCACCAAAATTTGAATTCAGCCGTTAGCTGTGAGGCTTTTGTGAGCTTTTTTTGCTGACAAAGTCCTTTCTCTCTGCCATGATTTGCCAGCCACAGTTGATACTGTATGTGAACAAGAGGCCCCTTGGCCGTCTTCAGGGTTAGTATTCGATCACTTCAGCCCTCTCTCAGGGGAGGAGGTGGACAGGATTCTGCAAGTGGTGAGGCCTACCACTTGCCTCCTGGACCCGTGTCCATCGTGGCTGGTGAAAGCCAGTGTTGATGGACTATGGGATTCTCTGGAGGCTATTATTAACAAGTCCTTGGACTCTGGGATTTTCCCCGGGGCGCTTAAGGAGGTGGTGGTGAGGCCCCTTTTAAAGAAGCCATCACTGGATCCCGCTGACCTGCTCAGTTACCGCCCAGTCTCAAATCTTCCGTTTCTGGGCAAGGTGATTGAGCAGGCAGCAGAGAAACAGCTGCAGAGTTTCCTGAAGGAGACCTTGGCCCTGGATCCCTTCCAGTCGGGCTTCCGCCCGGGCCATGGAACCGAGACACTGCTGGTTGCTCTCACGGACGATCTTCGCAGACACCTGGGTCGAGGTGGATATCGGCGCTGCTGATTTTACTAGATCTCTCAGCAGCATTCTATATGTTCGATTATGACCTTTTGACCCACCACCTTGCTGACACAGGAATACAGGGGACAGCACTACAGTGGCTTGTCTTCTTTCTCCATGGTTGGGGACAGAGGGTGGCGATCGGGGAGGAGTTGTCATCCTGCCATCCATTAGTATGTGGTGTGTCGTAGGGGTCAATACTCTCCCCGCTACTGTTCAACATCTATATGTGCCCCCTCGCCCAGCTGGTGTGAAGTTTCGAGCTTGGGTGTCATCAGTATGCTGACGACACGCAGCTATATCTGCTGATGGACGGCCAGCCTGGGCTTCCTTGCTGGTCACCTAGAGATAGCTGTGCCCCTACAAAGGGTATCTACCACCTAGCCTTTGCCATATATTCTTGGAGGTGGTTGGGTGATGGTTGCTGGAGAAATCTGCTGCTATATGTCTTTTTAAAACCTGCTGCTGTATTGCTTGTTGTGCATTTTTAAATGTTTAATGAGTTTTACTAGTTTTTAAAGGTACATGTATTAAATATTATTTTATAAATTGTAATCCGCCCTGAGCCTGCTGATGCAGGGAGGGTGGAATATAAATCAAATAAAATAAATAAATAAACTTTAAGGACAGGGTGACACAACCATTACAGAAGTGAGGACTATAATTAGGTTGTACATCAGAAGGAGCTCAATGTGGATTCACAACACTGGGAGCCTGATACACACACCTGTCCTTCCTTTGTGTTTCAAATGCGGTAAAACTGAGTGCTGTGCAGTGTCATTTGTTTTAGAGTAGATCTCTGCATATAAAAACACAAGTTAGACCTTAACGTAAAAAGCGTAGTGTAATATTTTTTCCTGCCATGTATTTAAGGTGGTCTGTATTCACTAATTTTCCTGAAGTCAGTGGGCTTAGAAGCGTGGCACTCTTCATGTAGGAGAAGTATTGCAGCCTTTGATAAAAATGACAGCAGTAAAGATTTAAAAAGCTGCTTGCTGTGACATTGTTCAGAAGAGACATCTTTTGAAACTTCTTGAAAAGGAAAAAAGGTTGGAATTATATCTGTAGCATTACATCATTCTAAGACTTTGGACTCTTAAAAATATAGGTGGTTGTGACTCCTTGCTGAGCTATAAAATGGATATTCTTTTCAGAAGTGTACCTGTCCTTTTTCTATGACATGGCAGAGTAGGGTAAGAGCTGGTAATCTCACTTCTATTAGAAATGCAAGAGTACACAGCAGCAGACCCTGGGGACTGCACACAGCCTGGGCTGGCCTAGCCAACATCTTGCATACAAATGATCTCTCTGCTGCATGTTTCCTGATGGTTTTCTTGTAATTGAAGCTAAGCCTTCAAGGGCATTGAGACATTAACTGAATGCCTGCCTGACATACTCAGAATTTCTCTCAAGTTTGCTTGTACTTTTAACTTTGTTCAGCAACTCTGCACTGGTGATAGCTTTTGTACATTTTAAGTAACAGGCTGATTATACTCCCACCTCATTGCATTTTGCATAGTAAATGCTTGTAAAAAGATGTGCTACAGTGAGTACTAAAAATGTTCTACTTGCCTGATTTTCACAAATGAAATTGGCATAAATTAAGGCTGACGTTTGTAAAAAAGTCGTTATCCTTCTCCTCCATTTCCTTTCGAGTGTTGTCTCTTGTGTTGCCCTGGTACTTAGGAAGTTCTGCAGTTGATCTGTGGGCTGTTCCTGCTGGTGACCCACACCATGTCCAAGGCATGGGATAATTTGTAAAACTAGCCCTTTGCAAACTGAATCCTCTCCTTTTGGATTCCAACCGTTTCTCTCTGATTAGTCTGTTCCCTGCAGGGGTTTCGTAAGAGGAGAAGGCACACTAGAGGGAGGAAAAGAGCAAAATTTCCAGAATATGTAAGATTGGAACACAAAGTGGTAATTTTGATGGGAAAGTATATGGAAGCTAACATACGGATTGGACACATGCATACATCTAGTAAACCAGGTAGCAAATTTTAAAAAAGCAAAGTATTTGGTTAAAAACTGGTGGTAGATAAGTCAGAGGAGGGCATCTTGCATGAGAAGATAAAGATCATGTCTGGAAGAAGGGATGATAGAGCTCCAAACAAATAGTTGCCAAACTAGGTCAGCATTAGAGATAGGCACAAAACGAACCACAAAACAAAATTCTGGACGGAACGGCCGGTTCATATTCAAAGAACCACGCGTTCTGTGGCACCAGGTTTTCCCAAACCAAACAAATTTTTCTTACCATTCTGTGGCCAGTTCGGACACTTTTGGCGCCAAACACTCCATCGCCCATGCAATGGTGGCAGTCTTTAGGTTGCCCCCAATCTGACGCCTCCAGGCTTGATTGGCAGCTGTCCCTGCCAACTAGAGAGCTCCCACTCTGGCCCATCCAGCTAGGAAAAGGGGAGGGAGGGTTAGAATCTCTATGGCAACTAAGGAGATGGGCCTTGAGTAGCCATGGTAACACCAATCTCTTCCTCCCAAACCATGTTAGGCAGGTCTTTCTGCCAACCAGAGTGCTCTTGTGTTGTTCAATCTTGGCTTTTTCCATAAATAGAGGAAGCCGTGTGATTCCTGGTTTCAGTTTCTCTAGAGTGGGAGAGGGAGGAGAGTTTGGTGGCTGGCTGTAGTGTTGGAAACTTGGGAGGGATCTTTGGCCTGCACTTCTGGCTGCTGGAAAAGGGGCTGAAAAGCCTCTTTTCTCTTGCTTGCTGCTTTTTCTTACTGGAGACTCGGGAGGTGTTTGGGAAAAGGGTGCTTTTTTCCTTTCTCCCCACCCACCATCATAGTCTTAGCTTTTCACCTCCCTTTCCCCCCCCCCCCAGCCTAGTGTTAGGCCTTTGAGTAGAACTGTGATCTTGCTTGACCAAGATTTTTATTTGCTTTTCTTTTTCTCCTCTGCTTTTTGGAGGCTTTCTCTTCTGATTTGATTTCTGGGGGGTTGTGATCTCCCCCCCTCTCAGGGAGCTTCAATTTTATTTGCTTTTATTTCTCTCTTTCTCTGCTTATTGGAGGGTCTCACTTCTGGTTTGTTTTGTGGGTCCCCTCCCCAGGGAGCCTGACTTTTCTATTAGCTCTCTATGTGCATTTGTGTGGTGTACTGCAATTTGCCCTTTTTCTGCACACCCCTTTAGTGCCCTTTAGTTTTCTTTTGCACTCTTCTGCAGCCGGTGCCAGTGACTGGGTGGAGTTTTGGGGGGACTCGTGCCTCTGGTGCACTGACTCAACACCTGCACGGGGTTGCTACACTGTCTCTGCTGCGCACACCATCAGCGCCCACACTGGGTTTTTTTCATTTTGAGCCCCTGTCCAGCTGGGGCTAGTGACTGGGTGGAGGTGGGTTTTGGGCTCAACACACCCAATCCCAGTGTCAGGGCCGCTTCTTGCCGCCTCACTCCCTCACTGTTGAGTTTGTCCTCCATTGTCCTCAATAGTTCCTCTCTGTTTTGGCTTTTGTTTTACTGCACCACTATGAAGCGTTCCTTGCTAGGCAAGCCTGGACACGGGGGGGAAAGGGCAGAGTATGTGGCCCATCGGAGGCCGGCAGCAACAGTTCTGGGGGGAAGTCTGACTGGCAGCAGAGTCTCTCACTTCTGATCCATGGAGCCTGTGGCAGAGGCAGAAGTGGTCTCTCCTATGCTGTCGGGAGTGGACCTGGTGAAGCTGCTTGCGGAGGAGGAGGGATTTGAGGAGGAATGGGCAGGGTTTGGAGCATCATCCCAGTCCTCTGCATCAGAAACTCCAGGGACTCTCTCTGTCTGCAGCACCTCCCTACTTCCTCTGCATGGTCTAGCTCCACGCTGCAGCAGTCATTCCTTTGATCTCCTCCTGAAACACCAACTGCCGGTGCCCATTTTGACAACTCAATTTGGAGGTACTTACAAGTCTTCCCCCACGACATGGTGCCGTCTTTGCGAGGTGCTGGTGTATAGGGGCACTGACCCCAAGCCCCTGTTATCCTCTGCTCTCCACAAGCATAGGCAGAGGCACCACCTGAGTGTCTCACTTCTGCCGCTACGTGAACCACCTGGCGGGCGGGTGAGGAGTCCAGAGTAGAGAGAAGGGGGAGGGGAACAGGAGTTGATGGCCAGCAAGAAGACTGGCCATGAGGGTGCTGTGGGTGGGAGTGGTATGCTCAGGCAGGCTACCCTCCAGAAGGTTGTCCCCTCTGGGTCTCTGACAATGCCCAGCATAAGGGTCAGGGGGAGGGCTCAGGTGGCATGCACTGGAGCAGTGGCAGAGATAATAACATTGGACAGACTCCTGTTATCCGTCGTGGAGTGTGTGGGTTTTAGGAGGCTGGTGTGTTGATTCGCTCCCTGGTTCTCTGCTGTCACAGAGGACCATTGGCTGACGAGTCTTGCCCGCCCTCTATCAGGCTGTGAAAGCCAGGGTCATGAGGGAACTGAAGGGTGCCAAAGGACGGACCGTCCATTTCACGGCAGACCTCTGGAGTGGCCGTCATCACGGCTACCTCACCATCACAGCCCACTGGTGGTAACCAGAGGATCTCCACTGCCCCAGGGAGAGGTTGGATCCCCAGGAGGAGATTGGCCCCCTTGGCGCTGGGCTATAGAGTGCTCCTGCTGCAGGTAAGGGGGATGGAGAAGGATCATACGGGCAAGAACATCGCCACCACGATCAGGGCTGCACTGAGGGAATGGGCTCCTGCGGGGCAGGTTTCCTGCTGCTTCATGATCACCGACGCAGGAAGAAACATGCTGGTGACCCTGAGAGAGGCATTCCTGGACGGCCTGGTCTGCCTGGCACACAAACTGCACCTAGTCATGACAGATTCTCTGGGGCTAGGGAGCAACATCAAGGCCAGCTGGGACCAATCGACGTTGTCCATGCGTGCATTGCTGGACAGCTGTTGGCACCTGTCAGCCCACTTCTCGCGCAGCATCAAGTCTTCGCGCGAGCTGCTCCAGGGGGAGGGGGGATCCCAAGCACCACCTCTTCCAGGACACGGCCACCCGCTGGAACTCCACCTACGACATGGTGAGTCATCTGGTGGAGCAAAATAACCCTGTGCAGGACATAATGTCCTCAGTGCCAATCTTATAGGAGAAAGAGGAACTCAGCCTCAGTTCTATGGACTGGCTAGCTCTTTCTCAGATGGCCTGTGTCCTGAGGCCATTCAAGGAAACCACCGAGCTCCTATGTGGCTACCAGTCCTCTCTGGGGCAGATCATCCCCCTGATCTGTGGCCTGGACCAGATCTTGGCCGAAGAGATGGAAGAACAGGACCAGCTTCTCCACAGGGTCAGGGACTTGGTGGAGAGGTTGCAAGCAGGCTTGGCCACCCGTGTGCATCCTCTGTCCAGAGAGGACCCATACAAACTGGCCTGCATATACGACCCTCATATCAAGGGCAGCATAGCCATGCGGCAGAGAGAGCTCCACCAGTAGGCGAAGCTCCTGCATTGAGCGGTGCGCAAGCTCTGGTCCCAGCGAGAGGAGGGGAGGGAAGAGTGTGTGGGCGAGGGGATGAAGCAGGAGGAGAGGGTGGTAGTGGTGCCCAGCGCCACCAGGAGGCAGAAGAGCCCTCCTCACAAAGACCCACCCCCATTCTGGTCCTCAGTGGTGGGCTGGGCAGTCGGCTGCAGCGGGGTTGGGACTTCAGTTGTGTTGGAGGACTCATTGGAGGCCATGGTCAGAGAATACCTAGCTGAGCCCGCTGAGCCCTCCCACTGCAACTCCTTGGAGTATTGGGTGAGAAAATCTGCTGTTTGGCCGGACCTCTTGATGGTGGCCACCAACATCCTCTCCTGCTCCCCCACCTGAGAGACCTCCTCTGTCCACGACGCTAACATCTAGATCCGGACCTGGTGGACCAGCTCTCTTACATCAAGGTCAACCTCTCCCTACTTGGCTACCCCTCCATGGATCTTGAGCATTCTAAGCCATGAACTGGCCTCTTCCTCTCTTTCGTTGTCTGCCCACCCTCAGGCTCCAGCCCAGAAAGCCAAGCCAATGCATCCAAGATCCCAGTCCAGGTCACTTCTGATGAGGGCTTGCTGAAAATTTTTTGGGTTTTCTTTCCCCTTCAATGTAGAGCATGTTAGGATTTTTTTCCCCCTTCTGTTTGGAGCATGTTTTCCTTTTCTTTCTCCTCCCATCTTCCTTTGAGCACCTTTCTCGAATGGGAAGGTGACCGTCCACCGCCATTCAATTACTTCTTCTGGAAGAAATACATTCTATCGTGGAGCGCCTGCCCAGCATGAGGAGGGGTGTGTTGGTTCGGGCACTGCAGGGCCATAACTGAGGACAGGGGCTGAACCCTTTCTGTGTTGTGGCCCCTAACCTTGGAAGCCCTGAAAGAGGCATACGTTGAGGGCCCAGTTTGCCTGCTGCGTATAAGCTGCCCCTGCTCATGCTGGGATGCGCACCAGGAAGGGTGACGGAACTTTGAACAGCCTCCCCCCAAGGAGGAGGAGGCATCCTTCTCTTTTGTCACGGCTGGCAGGTGGGTCAGTGATGTCCATGTCCAACACTCCTCCACACGAGGGATGGCTTTACACATGTAGTTATAGAGGATGTGGGAGGAGTCATGTTCAATGGGAGAGACTGTCTCCTCCACGCCAGGGGGAAGGGGTTCCTTCTATGCCACCATGGACGGCGGTTGGGACATGCTGGTGACTGCCTCCACACTGTTCTGGGCCAGCATCATGCTGCATGCTGCTCTTCTGGGTCTGTCCTCGTCCGGGCCGATTATTTTGTGCAACCTCTACAGCTGGGCTGTCGCCCCTCCATGTGAGGGAGGTGAGCGCACAATGTCTCCCCCTTCCCTGACTGTGACCCGCCACATCCGGCAGGTAGGTCATGCCGGTGACCGCCTCCACTTTTCCACGCTGGCATTCCTTTGTACGCCGTTAATCTTGGGCCAGCCTCATCCAAGTCTCTTATTTTGTGCTGCCTGTACAGCCACACCATCGGGCCTCCATACGAGAGAGGCAAGCGCATGAAGTTGAGTTGCTCTGCTTTCCAGTCCCTTGAGGGCCAGGACTCCACCCACGGCTGGTGGGTGGGACATGCCGACGACAGCCTCCCTCCACATCTCCACTCTGGCGTCATGCTGCACTGTTTTTCCGGGTCTGGCCCCTTCTGGGCCACTTATTTGGTGCTGCCTGTACAGCTGGGCCATCGGGCCCCCATGCGAGGGAGGCAAGCACATGAAGTCGATGAGTTGCTCTGCTTTCCGGTTCCATGGAGGCCAGGTCTACCCCACCCTGACTGTGACCCACCACGTCTGGTGGGTGGGTCAGGGACTTGCCAGTACGGCTGGTGGGTGGGTCATGCCGGTGACTACCCCAATTCTTCCATGCCAGCGTGACGCCATATGCTGTTTTTCCTGGGCCAGCCATTTCCAAGCCACTCATTTTGTGCTGCCTGTCCAGCAGGATGTCGCCTTTCTATGCGAGGGAGGGGTGCACACTATGTCGCTGCATCACTCTGCTCTCCCGCTGGGGGAGGGCTAGGTCTCCCCCCACTCTGACTGCAATCTGCCACGTCTGGCGGGTGGGTCAGCTACTTGCCACCATGGCCAGCGGTTGGGACATGGTCTCCTCATACCCTAACAATGACCCGCCACGTCTGGCAGGTGGGTGAGGGACTTGCCGCCATGGCCGGCGGGAGAGTCATGCCGGTGACTGCCCCAACTCTTTCACGCCGGTGTGATGCCATGCACTGTTTTTCCTGGGCGGGCTGTTTCTGAGCCACGTATTTTGTGCTACCTGTACAGCTGGGACATTTCCCCTCCATACGAGGGAGGGGAGTGCACGATGTCACCGTGTTGCTTTGCTTTTCTGCTGGGAGAGGGCCCTCCCTGACCGAGACCTGCCGCACCTGGCCAGTGGGTCACGCCAGCAACAACCGCCACTTTTCCACGACGCTGTTCAGCTGCATGCTGCTCTCCTGGGCAGACCTTGCCTGGGGAAATTGTTTTGAGCACCTGCCCTGTCTGCTTTCACTCCCCGATGGGAGGAAGGGATCCCGTTGTTGCTGCCACGGCTGGCCGGTGGGTGAAGTCTGCGGCTGCCACATCCTATCCCAGGGACTTAGAATGGCCTCCCCCTAAGGTGAGGAAGGCATCTGTGACTGACGCCTTGTCTCAGATGTATTTTAAAATCTAATTCTCATACTCAGCAATATGATATCAAATACTGTGATAATGTGCGAATATTCAACAAATTATATGAACGTGTGATACAGACTTGGGTTGGTTTGGTCAGCAGCCCATCTTCTAGGAAAGAGGGGTCTCACACTGTGGGATGATAATACGACCTCCCGAAAGCCACCAGCAGGACTTAGAATAGCCTCATCCCAAGGAAGGGGAGGTCTCCGTCAGTGTGCCACATCCAAGAAGTGAATTTTGTTGGCGGCCAGTCACTCACTGCTTCTCGGCATGAGAGATGGGAGTCAATCAGTCTGTTTCCTGTCCAGGGAGGGTATGCTGCACACCATACATGGGACTTGGATGCCTTTTGGGGAAGTAACACTCACCTCCCCAACCACAGGGAGGAGGGGGCGGCCACCGACATGTCCCACACACCAGCTGTGCGATTGCCCGTACGGCCATGCGGGCAGGCACATAGGGTGCCTCCGAGCGGCAGCCAGACCCCTCGCCCCCAAGTTGGGATGCAGCCGGATGCCTCCCCGAGGCTTCCCGCGAGGCCGACGACATGACCCACACACCAGCTGTGCGGTTGCTCATAGGGCTGTGTAGGTAGGCACAGGGGGGTGCTGCCAGGCAGCAGCCAGACCCCCCACCCCGAGTTGGGAGGCGGCCAGACACCTCCCCAAGCCCGTCTGTGAGGAGGGGGCGGCTTGCAACATGACCCACACTCCAGCCATGCAGTCGCCCGTAGGGCCGTGCAGGCGGGCACAGGGGGGTGCTGCTGGGTGGCGGACAGACCCCCTGCCCTGAGTTGGGAGGCGGCTGGACACCTCCCCCAGCCCGCCTGTGAGGAGAGGTTGGCCACCAACATGTCCCACATGCCAGCTCTATGGTTGACCATAGAGCCGTGCAGGCGGGCACAGGGGGGTGCTGCTGGGTGGCGGCCAGACCCCATGACCTGAGTTGGGAGGCAGCCGGATGCCTCCCCCAGCCCACCTGTGAGGAGAGGGTGGCCGCCAACATGTCCCACACACCAGCTGTATGGTCGCCAATAGAGCCATGTAGGCGGGCACAGGGGGGTACCGCCAGGTGGTGGCCAGACCCCCCACCCCAAGATGGGAGGTGGCCAGATATCTCCCTGAGCCTGTCCGCGAGGAGGGGTCGGCCGCCGACATGACCCACACGCCAGCCGTGCGGTCACCCTTAGGGCCGTGCAGGTGGGCACAGAGGAGTGCCACCAGATGGCAGCTAGACCCCCCCCATCCCGAGTCGGGAGGTGGCCGGACACTTTCCCGAGCCTGCCTGCGAGGAGGGGGTGGCCACCGACTGACCCACATCTGGGGGTCCATCACTTAAAATGGAGGCATAAGGCAATTGCCATTGATGGCTCCAATTCTATTGAATGGGACTTTCCTTGGGGCACCACTTTGGGGCTCTATGACTTGAAGATCCATATTGCAATCTTCATTAAACTTGGAGGGTGGCCGGAGGAGAGTCTGCTGAAAACTCCCTGCGAGTTTGGGCTCTCTGAGTGTGAAGGGGGCCGTCCTGGGCTCTGATGAAGCTCAAACTGGTTCAGAAATCGGTTGAGTTCGTTAAGTTCATGGTTCGTGAAAATGAACGAACCATGAATCAAGCGGTTCGGGTTTTCCCCGTTTTGTGCCCATCTCTAGTCACATATGATAAAATACTGTGTAACATGAAGTTGGGGGAGGGACAACTATGGCATTGTGGCTTCTCTCCATCCTCATTTTGTGGTTTGTGTGTCATAGAACTAATAACCAAATAGGGTACTTTATATGGATCAAAAAATCCACAAGGGGAGGCTAAGATAGATATTTCTGCAAACGATGGGTTAAGTTCCAGGTTTGAAGAAAAATACAGAGTTAACTGTACAATTGAACCATGATGTACATATGTTGTGGGGAGCTTTGGGTGGCATTCTGAGTTACTATGGCATTTTCAGTTGCTATAGCCCAGCTGTTTGATTATCTAATTGTATGGATGCAGACTAAATTTATCCCCTCCTACCCCCGTTCATTTCAAATTAGTGAATTCTTGTATAAAGATGTGCTAAAATTAATAATAAAATTGTTCTACATACATGATTGTGATTTCATTTGGGCTATCGCAACCCAAAAAGGAATGTGAGCGGGGAGGGGGAAGACTAGGGAGAGGTGAGAATGTAAGGAGGGACTGGGGAGGACAAATGTGGGAACTGGCAGGTATGAAGAAAATAAGGAGGGAGGCACGATGAAAAGTAGGTGAATTTAAGGGGGAACATGGATAGGTAGAGGACACAAAAAACTGTAGGGACATCAAAAGTGGGGAAAGCAGCTGTGGGAAGAAAAGACTGGGTGGGTGGGCAAGAAGAAGAAGGGGACAGGGAGAAGAATTGGGAGGGGATTACTGGGAGAGGAACAATTGCAGGAGGCACAAACAGAGAAGTGCAGAGCAAGACATGTGATGTGGGGGGCCAGCTGAAGAGGGAATGGGATTTCGACTTGCACTTGAGCCCTCAAGGGCCCCCTCTTCAACAAAATCTCATTTCTTTTGAGTGTTCTTGTGTGGGAGAATATTGTGGCTCTTTCAGATTTCCAAAGTAATTTACACCTTACTTGCTGACACCTCGAACATCTTTTTAAAAAGGGATCTTGAGTGCCCTTTTCCTCTTTTGAATTGTCATCTGGCTTAAAAGCGCAGTAATGGACATGCAATGAATGGTGTCCTCCTTCAGAAGCAAGATATTATGAGGACCACTGGATTCAGAAAAGTTGTCCTGCATCATAAATAAAAAGATACATATTAAGGAAAAATAGAGTAATACATGACTGAAGGAAAAAGGACTCCCATTCTTGTCCACTAACCAAGATTTCTGCTGCTCCCTTTCCCATTTCCTTCTACTGCTTTGTCATCTTCCCTCCTTGCTTGTAGACCTTGATTGCTTCTGATGTTGTTTCTAATTGGAGATGCAGCAGCATAAATTATAATTCCATTTCTGCAGGCTTTATTACATTTATATCCCATCTTTCTTCTGCTATGGTGTTCAGAGCAGCATATATACAAAGTTCCCATGAAGTTTGCCATCTAGCCATTGTCCAGAGTCGGATCCATTTACATTCAGCCGGATGGACCCTCACCTTTGCATAGCTGTGCATGCACATTCCCTTCAAGACTGAAGTAAAGGAATGTATATGAATGAACAGCTATGTAGCTTAGCGCTCTATTTCTTTGTCTGGCAACAGCGTTAGAAGCGACAGCAATTATGTAGCAGTTGTTGAGAAACATTTTCAAGAGTAAATCGTGAACCAAATAAAAGGAAAGCAATGCCAGTCTGGTCAGGGGAGATCTGCAATAACACGGAGCATTGGCCCAATGATTACAGCCTCTTTCAGCTGATAGAGGTATAAAAAAAACCCTCCCATGTTGGTCAGTAAGATGGCCCAGTAAACTGTTTTTCCACTCAACAAACACGTGCTTAGGTAGAACAGAAAAAATTCACACTACCCCTGACAGTTAGCAGTTAGCAGTTACAAAATTTCTTTCTTTCCCTACTGCAGACAGTGGGACAAACTAGATAAAACTACATCCCTAAGTTTGCCATAGGGAAGCAGCACCATTTTAGAGCTTAGTTTTTCACTTTTCAAAATCCTGGGGGGCCTTGCTTTGTCTTGTGAAAATAAGGCTGAGGAGGGACAGGGGCTCCTTGTCCCCTGGTCCCCAGCAGGATTGGGCCACCCTGGCATTTTGAAACGTTAAAAAACATTCTCTAAAAGGACACTGCATACGCATGGTGGATTCGGAGACATGGAATTGTCTGCTTTGGCCAAGAAATGCGCTAAACTTTCCCCCCTCTTTTTTATAGGTATCTCATATTTTATTAAGCAGAAAGACCATTACATTATTTTATTTTCTGCCAGCCTGGTGGTGGTTGTAACATGAGAATTGTACAGAAGGGCAAAGTGCTTTTTTATTCTTTACTACGATAACATGCTTCGAAAGTGATAATTATATTAGTTGTCTTTTTATCTTGTCTGATTTTCATCATATTCATGAAGGAAAACCCAACATTCCTGACTATAATTACTTTGGATTTCTTTTTCTTTGCCTCATTGATCTTACCATTTGAAATGTCATTTCAACTGTAATAATTACTTTATTCTTTTTAGTTGTTGTTAAGCTGAAAAATTCTAACAAGAGCCCTAGAGCATACAATTCTGCCTAGGGCACTGTAGTGCCTCCATTCTGATCCTAGTGAGTTTATAAAATAATAACAGATTTCCTGAAGATGTTTTTAATACAATTCAAACTGTGCATGTGGATTTTTAACAGTAAAACTTTGGAGCGTTGTTAGAAAGTTGAATATCCAAAAATATATAAACAGAATTAAGACTGAATGTAGATGCAGTTCTGACAGCTGTCTTGCTATGCACGTTTGAGTTCAACAGCTGAAAATGAAACTTATTGCTCATGGTATAGGTTGCAGTCTAAATCAAGTGGATCATCTAATAAGGCTGTTCTTGGGGACCCTCTGCCTGCCTCCCACCAGGATCTAAAACATAAGGTTTTCTTTGTGTATTGCCTCATCTATTCCTCAGGATGAGCACATGCCTAGAGCTATTTCTCAACATATACATGCCGTTGGGGAGATAACCACAGCATATGTGATACATTCATTCCCCCCTGAATGTGTCTTTTATTGCTGAACCACAAATAACAACGATGGTACAGCAATATGTATGCTATATAAATTGTAAGTTGTAATTGTAAATTGTGATTCTAAGCCACCTTGAGCAGGACTCTGAAAAGGGGGCTTATAAATGTTCTACCAATTTTCGTTCCACCTTTATCTAACTCTAATCCAGCTTTCTATATGATATGTTCTGCATATAGGTTGAACAGGTAGGGAGGTAATATACATCCTTGTTTGATCCTTCGCCAATTGGAAACCATTCTATTTCTCCATATTCTGTCTGACAGTAGCCTCTTGCCCAGAGTACAGTTTGCTCATCAACACAATCAGATATTGTGGCACATCCGTTTCTTTTAACACCATCCGCAACTTGGGTTTTACACAGTCAAAAGCTTTGTTGTAATCTTTAAAACACGCTGATTTTCTTCATAAATACCCTGGTTGCTCCATTAATCTTTGTAAGTTTGCAGTATGATCTCTAGTGCCTTCTTTTCTGAATCCATCTTGAATATCTGGCATTTCTTGTTCCATATATGACGAGAGTCTTTGTTATAGAACATTGAGCATCACTTTGCTTCCATGGGAAATTAATGCAATGGTCCAATAGTTCCTGCAGTCTCTGGCTTCTCTTTTTTTCAGAACTGGAATGTAGATTGAGCATTTCTGAACTGTGGGCCATTGTTTCATTTTCCATATTTGTTGACATATTCTTGTTAAGATTTTTGATGGATGTGATTGCTGTGACTGGAAATAACTCTATTGGTATCTCATGTACTCCAGATGATTTTTTTCTCCAACTGCTTTAAATGCATCTTTCACTTCACTTTCTAAAATTGCAGGCTCTTCATCCAAAGATTCTTCTTTGAAGGAATCTGTCATGCTTCCATCTTTTCTTTATTTTGTCCTGATTGAATACTGTATTTGAATACTGTATTTCCGTGTTGATCTTTCAGCATCCTTATCTGTGGTTTAAATCTCCTATTGATTTCCTTGATTTTATGGAACAGATCTCTCTTTCTTCCTCTTTTGTTCTATTCTATTTCTCTGCGCTGCCTGTTATTATAGTCTGTCTCTACAGGCAAGTTTCTGAAAAGTTGCATTTATTCTAATTTTTGATACCAATAATTAGTAATCTATGCCATAATCAGCTTCTCGTGTTGTTTTAGCAGAGAGAATAGCATGGAAGCAGTTTATTTATCTCAAGAACAAACAAATAAATGAAAGAAATAAGCTTGGTTTCTAAGCAGTAGGCTGTGAGGGGGAATGTAAGAATATATAATATGGTTTCATTATTGCGACTCTGTAAAGTAACCAAAGGGGTGTCCTGAAACACTCATGTGCTATCTTTATGAAGAGTACATCTAAAGCAAGTTCCCCACTGTGGTGCTTGTAGGGGCCATGGTCCCTGCAGACTCCTTTTTGTAATACCTGCCAAGGATTTGTGAGAAGTGGGTGGGACTTTGCTGACCAAGGATTTTGGTTGGTCATTGATTTGCTCTGCAGATTTTTAAAAACATTGCTTTGGCAGCAGCTGCCATCACAACACAAAGGTCACTGGGTAGCTGAAGGTAAGCTTGGGATATGCAAAATATTTTAAGTAATATGCTCATTTAAAAAGGCAACTTATTAAACAGAGCTTCAGCCTGAAATGCTGAAGAATTAGTATTAGAGTTATGCATAACCTTACCCCTGATATTTTGTGGTTGGTTCTGCCTTGTGGCTGCACCCGTTATCTTGTTTCAGAATTCCAGTGGTGCCTGCAAGTTGGTGTCCCCTGACCTATAGGCTTAATTGGATCTGTTCTTTGATAATGTACAGTAGCTATTGGGGGGAGCTGATTGGAGGCACATTGCTTAGGAAAGGCTTTTCTAAACCCTTTGCCCTCATATGGTTTTCAAAATCTTATACATCACTCATGGTGTATGAAAAATGTAACATGCCATACACATACCTATACATGTTAGCCTGAGGCTAGGGGTAACTAAGATTGCAAAAATGGTGCATGAGACAGGAATAACCCTTCCTCTCCCTGCACTATACTGCTGCTATAGGTAGTTTAAGAAATAAACAGCACGACTGGTTAGCCCCTAAGTGAAAAGACTCCTTGAGTCATTTGTAACTATGGTTTTATAATACGTTCAGAGTATAATCTTCAGACAGCAAACATGCACACCGGAAATATTTTTCAAGATGGTAGCAGATACATAGATTCTCATACCAATCTGGTATCTTTGAGGGCCATGCAGGGGTAAAATACTGTGCCCAGATCTTGGTCCCCCTCCCCCCAGATCCTTCACCAATCTTTCTGCCTTTCTGTCTTCAACCAGGATCTAAAACATACAACTTTTCTTTGTGTATAGCCCCATCTGTTTCCCCCTTCCAGGATGAGCACATACCTGGAGCTATTTCTCAACGTATACAGGCCATTGGGGAGATATCCGCAGCATATGTGATACATTCATTCCCCATAGTGTGTCTTTTATTGCTGAACCACAAGTGATAACAATTGATGGTACAGCAATATATATACTATGTAAATTGTAATTGTAAGCTGCCTTGAGCAGGACTCTGAAAAGGGGGCTTAAAAATCTCGTAAATAAATGGACAAGGAACTGGATGCATTTATTGAACTTATTAAGTAGTTCAAAATAAGTACTTTTTATATACATCAGATTCCTGGTATGAATTAACGTTAAAAATGTTTCAATCACAAGACCAATATTTTTTTCCAGCTGATTACTCAGTAATGGAAAAAATTAGGAAAAACATATAGTGAAACACGACAAAATTTAATTCATACCTCTATTTCTAATTTGTTGTTTAATTAACTAAAAGTAAAATAAAACGATGGGAGGGAAGGCAGGTTGGTATAGCCTGATCTCGTCGGATCTCAGAAACTAAGCAGGGTCAGTACTTGGTTGGATAGGAGACCACCAAAGAAGACTGTGCCGAGGAAGGCAATGGCTAGCTACCTCTGTTTCTCACTTGCCTTGAAAGCCCTTTGCTGGAGTTGCCATAAGTCAGTTGTGACTTGATGGCCCTTTCCCCACATCAAAATAAAATGATATAGTAAATGATCAATAAGGGATGAAGATAAGATTTTTATCCATTAGGGTATGTATCTCTAGATAGTCCATCATAGGAGCTGAGTCATTGGCTTGCCAGCGAGAGACAAATAATTCATTGTATTCAGTCACAATTGAGAACGCATCATCAGCCATTGCTGGCCTTCACACTCAGCTATAAAAAGGCCAGAGGGGGCCCCAGCAAGCCTTAAGCTCTGAAAGGCCCATCAAGGACAGGTGGAGCTCCAGCTGCCAAGAGCTCGAGAGATCTAAGCACCATCCCAAATGGCAAGATTTGCCAGACGCAGCCGGAGCCGCAGCCTCAGCCGTCGCCGACGGAGGAGGCGACATGGAGGGAAAGGTGGAAAGCGAAGAGGAAGGCGCCGTGGTGGCCGAAGGAAAGGAAGAAAAGGTAAAGAGTTTTAACATGGATCTGGAATCTGTGGCTTACTTTACACTGCTCTTTCCTGACATGATTCAAGCCAGAGAAGTAACCATGGTTTTTATTTTCTGTCCTATCTAGGGAAGCGAGGCCATAAAAAAGGGAGGAGAGGAAGAAAGCACTAAATCTTCATGGACCCCTCCACTCATCTCAAGCCTTTCAGCCTCTCTGGAGCTTCTGCCAAACCAAAAACCAAAATGAATGAGACCTTACCAACAGAGCACCCAGGATATGACATCCTCAGAATCAAGGAGGCTGAAACAATTTGATCATTGCCACCTGTCTTTCAATAAAGCACTGACGTTTTATTTGTGTGTTCTTTCAGTTAATGGGGCCGGAGGTAACGATGAGGGCAACTTTATGGGATTGATGGCTAAGATAAGATTTTAGAATAACACAGGCTTGTTTGTCTGTTTGAAGCTGGTGATAAGAGCCCCCCTCCCCCACAGCTGCATTCTAAGAATTCTGGCAATTTTATTCTGATGGATGGGACAGATAGTTAAATTCAACAGGGGAACTTCACCATTTCACCTGATAAATATTTTCAAGTCTTGGAGGGCAATTTTGACATTTATTTAAATGAAGTAAATAAATACCCAAAACCCCTAACATTGTTCTCTGCCATTTTATCCTCACAGCAACTCTGTGAGGTAGGTTCTACTCCCTGGAAGTGTACTCCCAAACTAGAGGGAAAACCCATGAATGGACAGCCTAGGGTGTAACTCTGTCCCGTCTCCAGCCACTCATTTGGAGAAGCCTCGGGGCACCAGAAATGACCATTTCTGTTCTTTTTACTAGTATTCTTAATTCTACCTGTTTGCAGATTATTCTAGAAAACACAGATGTTTGGCAACATACATTCAGTTAAAAAAGTGTTTAAAAACTTTGGTCTTTGGGCTTTTGGGAAGAGACCTCTTGTATTAAAATCCCACCTGTGGGCTGACTGCTTAAGTTCCAGGTTTTCCAGGGGTACAGTAGTGAATCAGACAGCCCGAGCGTGGACAAAGGGGATCAGTTCATTAATCCTTACTGAACCAAAAGAGTGTGGGGAGGTTCTAGAGGCTCCCTAAGTTCAACCCAGGAAAAAGAAACACATTCTAAAAATGGACCTGTCTCATGGAGCCTCAGCATATGGATAGGAGACCCCAAGAAGGTGGCGAGAAGTGAGCAACTGGGGCCAGAATCTGACAATCTGATCCTTCATGGAAACTAAAGTTCCCATATGGCAACTTTGTTTTTTCCATGTGCATGTAAATGAGTGGCTCTGCATGGAATATTGAGATGTAACATTAAACTGTACCAGAAGTACCCATCTTGGCGATGGGCTTGTTGTTAATATGTCAATTTTGCCATTCCTTCAAAGATAATGCTACCAAGACAATGGAAACTCCTCTATGAGCTGATCAGAAGCACATGACAACACAGTGGTAGGGGTTCTTTATGATGCAGCAAAGTCACTTCCATCACCTCAGTTCAGTGTGTTTACATGGTCATCCACATTGAGTACTCACACACTTTTGAGTATGACGGAGAGATAGGGTGCTTAGAAAGTCAACAACCTCTAAGCCTTTCTGAAACTGAAATTGTTCATTATTATTCCCCTTCTGTGTTTTCATTTGAAACCAAGTGGAAGAAAGGATGCCTGAATTTAAGGAGTAAAGCACCTGAGCCTCTTGGGATTGGCTTATAGTTGAGGGAGGCATTTGAAGGAGATAAGAGGAACTTCAGTTATGAATCAGTTTCACTGTTGGTTCTCCCTGGCAAATATATTGTGTCAAACAGTTGGCCAAAATGTGAACAACTGCAGTGGGAATAAAGTGGAACAACCCTGTAGTGGAAGAAGGCAAAGGAGTTCCAGCTCTATACTTTATTTTGACTCCTTAGAGATAAATTCCAGCGCCTCCCCTTGCAGTGTTGACATGAACATTTATTAGAGAATCAGAAATGTTACATTTCAGCACCTATTACTTATCTTTAATATAATAAATATTTAAGCAAATTCACGATTACAGGGAAAGATGAAACCAAAAATAGAGGTAATGGTCTAGTATAGGGTTATATATTGAAAAAAAGCAATCAGCTTTCTCCAAAATGGATTTGAATGTTGTCTCTAATTATGTTGGATGTAGCCACATAAATGGTGACCTGTCTGGAATTATTTATTGATCTTATTAAATACCTCAAATTAATATAATTGAGTGACAAGAAATAACTATCGTTAATTCTCATCAGATTCTTGATATGAACACACATTAAAAATAGATCTTGTATTAAAATGAAGATCCTTCTTTCCAGTTGTTATCATAGTAAATCCAAAATTCACTGAGGGTGTATGTGTGAAAGTTCACAATGTTTAAGTCATACATCTAGCCCTACATTTTTGTTTAGATGGCTGCAATCCTAAGCACACTTAAGAGGGAATAAACCTCATTTTGATACATGGGACTTAAATTTTGAGTAGATATGCTTAGGATTGTAGTGCAAATATACTTTTAAAATCATTAGTGATAAAATATTTCTGTCGATTGCAGGTATGTATGGGCCATGTATATCATCATAGGGGTTGAGTCATTGGCTTGCCAGAGAGAGACAAATAATTCATTGTATTTAGTCACAATTGAGAACGCATCATCAGCCATTGTTGGCCTTCACGCTCAGCTATAAAAAGGCCTGAGGGGGCCCCAGCAAGCCATAAGCTCTGAAAGACCCATCAAGGACAGGTGGAGCTCCAGCTGCCAAGAGCTTGAGGGATCTAAGCACCATCTCAAATGGCAAGATTTGCCAGACGCAGCCGGAGCCGCAGCCTCAGCCGTCGCCGACGGAGAAAGCGACATGGAGGGAAAGGTGGAAAGCGAAGAGGAAGGCGCCGTGGTGGCCGAAGGAAAGGAAGAAAAGGTAAAAGTTTTAATACAACTCTGAATGTGTAATTTTCCTTATATATAACTGCTCCAATATTCTCCATATCACTCCATATCACTGTTTTTTTCTTTTCTGCCCTGCCTAGGGAGACGTGGCCGCAGGAGAGGGGGGAGGAGGAGCAGAAGACATAGTGACTAAATCTTCATGGATCCCTCCCCTCATCCCATGCTTTGTCAGCCTTTCCAGAGCTTCCACCAAACAGGAATGATTCAAACCTTACCACAGAGCATCCTGAACGACTTCCTCATAACCCAAGGAGGTTGAAACAACTTGAACACTACCACCTGTCAATAAAAATGCTGACATTTTATTTATGTCTTTTCATTCAGTGCGGCCTGAGGGGACTTTTGGGAGCAAATGGATAGAGAACCAAAATGGTAACCTGGACTATCTTAATCCTGACGTTAATTGAAGTTAGTTTCATGGTTTGCACCTCATGTCTCCTAAATGAATAGAATTTACTTTTAGCAGATACAGTTCACATACAGGTTTGGGGCCTGTGAATATATGCAATAAATTCAGCAACTGAGAATTATATGAACCTTCAGCAAGACGGGGAATTAGAAGACCTCTTACCCTGGGAGTACCTTTTTTTTTACCACCCTTGGAGTACCTTTTTTTAGCCCCACTGTGCTGTAGGAGGCAACAGATCTGTTCGTTGAGCTTATCCCTTTCACTAATCATTGGATCCAATGTATCATTTTCTGATAGGGAAATTTAAGTACATTCCTAAATCTCTCTTTGAAATCAGTGGACTTGAATGTCCATAATTCTGGCTATTGTGAACATAGATCAGTGTCTGCTACCACGAGCTCAGCAGATGGCCTTGGATAAGCCACTCCTCTCAGTCCCAGCTACTCAGCTGTATTGTGAGGATAATAACACTGACTTATTTCACTGCTCTGGGTGGGCACTTATCTGTTTAGAAAGTGGTACATATTTGTTGTGGTAATGATGTTGATACAAAGCCCTTCCTCAACATCATACCTTCCTCTTAGGGAAAAGTGTGGTTCTCAACCAGTGAGACTGCTTACCACTGTAGAGTACAGAAGTAATCTAGGTGGGATGCTGGGTTTTCATAGCAATTTCTAAGAATTCACTCTCCCTCGATCGCCTTGTCCATCTGCTACCCCGACCTGCCACAGATGATCAACAATGACCTTTTGGCATGCCTTTTTTTTTTAAATCCCACCTTCTGGAGCAATGGTCCCCAATTCTAGATTACTTAACAAAAGATGAAAATATGACAATTGCAAGCAGGAAACATGACCTCTACTATTCCCTAGCATATTTATGATACCGGTTGGCACAGTAATAGGATCATTACTGAGCAGTAACCAAACCTGGAAAAATTTAGTTTAACAGAGCTTTTCCTATATATCTTTGTCACACAACAGCCGCTCAAATAACTAAGTAATCTTGGATACTTAGTGGTCCTCCTAATTCCCCATCCCTCTTTCCCACCAGTACATGTCTCTGATGTGCTTCTTCCCACTACCTGTCAGGGATTATGCATTGTGCTTCTGCAGTTGTTTGTCAAACATAAATGATAAATATATCAACCAAATTCTTGTAAATAAATTTCCATGGAGAAAGTGGACTCATTTATTTTGATCATGGTAGGACCCAGCATGCAATAGAGTGATTTGTGGGACTGGTAAGTTTGGTTTAGTTGGGGCTTTGGTAAGGTATGAAAGGCTGAGAACCTCTGAACTGAAGCATACTTTTTAAAAAGATAATTTTTTTAAAAAATCCAATCTTTTTCATTATATTTAAATTATACATCCTTTATATAAGTTCTGAATTTTACATCTACACGTAAACATTATTTCCAGACTTGTAGCACTGGGAGTACAAACTGAAAGATACTTCAAGTACATCAAGTTGAAGCCTGGCTGATGTCACAATCCCCCTCTGTGACTTGAATGATTTATTAAAATATTTAGAAGAATTTGATCTATAGGTTCAAGTACCCAAACTATTAAATATTCAAAAATGAGATAAAATTTTTGAATTGGCTTCACTTCTGGTTCTCCCTGGTGAACAGATACTGTCAAACAGTTGGCCAAAGGGTGAATAACTATAGTGAGTTACTTGGGACTAAAATGGAGTGAGCCTATAGCTAAAAGGAAAACTCCCAGGAATGTCATGGATACAGACCAGATTTCCACAGTGTTAATGTTAATGATAATTAGAAGATGTGTGTTTCTGCAAGTATGCTTCTTGATGTATAGTATAATAATTAGAGGTGAGCTCCATAAATAAAAAAATACATATTAAGGAAAACATAAGAGTAATCCATGTCTGAAAATAACTCTGAAGGAGGAAGACTCCCGTGCCCTCCTCCGTTTGCCACGATTCCTGCTGCCCCCTTCTCCCCGTTTTCTTCTTCTGCTATGTCATCTTCCCTCCTTGCTTGTGGACCTTCCTTCCTGAGGAGTGCTTCTGATGTTGCTTCTTTTAAAAAAAAAATTATTTGGAACGAAAAATACAGATAGCAATAGAAAGTGTGTAGAAACTTATACAAGATACAGAAGACTAAATTTGAACTACGGCAGAAAAGTATATTCAGAATATGCGGTAACACAGCTAAATTATGAAATATTTCTCCTCTCCCTCTCCTTCATTACTTATACCTAAAATTTCATATCAGCAATCTTTAATCAGTCATCTGTTTCATACATTATACTCAACATTTTAAGGTCTCTATCTTATAATTAATCTATTTCCATATTAACTGTTCTTAATTTTTCTTAAATTCAAACTACCTAATCAAAGAAATCTTTCCATTTTCCCTGGAATTCCAATATTGGTCTGTTATGCATATAAGAATTTAATTTAGTCATTGATGCATAGTCATACACTTTATCCATATGCTCAGACATATCTGGGCATTGATTCATGGAGATGGTTTCTCCAAAGTTTTTCATGAATTTTAACACAGTTTTTGACATAGTAAAAAGTCTCTTTGTCATGCTAACGAAGAGAGTTGTGGTTCTCGAAAGCTTATGCCGCCATAAAGTTGGTTAGTCTTAAAGGTGCTACTGGACTTTTTACTATTTTGCAACTACAGACTAACATGGCTAACTCCTCTGGATGTAGTTTTTAACTTGTTCCATTTCTGTGTGGTAATGCAGGAAAAATTTTGTAGATTTTTCCTAATAAATGCTTCAAGTCTCTACTTATTAGTTGTTCGAACTCTGTTTTCTCTCTTAATCTGCCACCATCTTTGAGAGTTTGTTCTTTAAGTTTGGATACCATTTGATGATACAAATGTTGTGGGGATAATAATAACATACTTTGTAAACCACTCTCAGTGGGTGTTATGTTGTCCTGAAGGGCAGTATATAAATCAAATGTTATTATTAACTATGGAATATTTTCCCCTTGAGCTTGAATTTCTTGCCATGTTTTCATGTTACCTTGCTTGTACATCATAGATTTATAGTTGACGTGGTCAATTCTGTTTCTTGTTGTGGAGAACTGGGATTGATTCCCCACTCCTCCACTTGAAGCTAATTGGGTAACCTTGGGTCAGTCACAGCTCTCCAGAGCTCTCTCAGCCTCACCCACCTCACAGGGTGATCGTTGGAGGATAATAACAACATACTTTGTAAACTGCTCTGAGTGGGCATTAAGTTGTCCTGAAGGGTGGTATATAAATCGAATGTTGTTGTTGTTGTTGTTTGCCAAATTAACTCTATTGGATTATGGAAATTTCAAGTTCCTTCTGACTTGGGATATTCCTGTGAGTTAACAACTTACTTATTTTATTTTTTATTTTATATTTTCAATTTATATTCCGTCCTCACCACACAAGCAGGCTCAGGGCGGATTACAGTATAAATTATATTAAAATAGTTTAAATAACAGTATAAAACAACATAGTATAAAATAATATAAAATAGATAACAGCACTCAGTAACAGGGTAAAAGAGCTAGACAGTGGATGTATCTGATTGGAGAGGAATCTAATCTCTTCTATTTGGCTGATGGAGGCCAAGCCCAGCCTTAGCCATACGCCTGGTCTCATTTGACAGAGAGTTCCACCGGGTTGGAGCCAGGACTGAAAAGGCCCTGGCTGTGGTCAAGGCTAGGCAGGCCTCCCTGGGGCCAAGGACCACCAACAGTTGCTTATTTCCTGATCGTAACATCCTCTGGGGCACATACGGGGGAGGCGGTCCCGCAGATACGCTGGTCCAAGTCCACATAGGGCTTTATAGGTTAGCACCAAACCCTTGAATCTGATTTGGTACTCCATTGGCAGCCAATGCAGCTGGCGCAATACCGGTGTTATGTGCGCACCATTTGGTACTCTAGTGATGACACGCGCTGCTGCATTTTGAACCAGCTGTAATCGCCAGATCATATTCAAGGGGAGCCCCATGTAGAGCGTGTTAGAATAGTCCAGCCTGGAGGTGACTGTTGCTTGAATCACTGTAGTTAAATCGCAGGTCAAGAGATACGGGGCAAGCTGCCTGGTCTGTTGCAGATGGAAAAAATATGATCTGGTAACCGCTGTGACCTGAGCCACTATTTTCAAGGAGGCATGTAAGATCACCCCCAAGCTCCTGACCCTCGGAACCAGCGGACAGGAATAACCCTTCCTATCCCTGCACTATACCACTGCTGTTGGTAGTTTAAGAAATAAACAGCACCACTGGTTAGCCCGTAAGCGAAAAGACTCCTTGAGTCATTTGTAACTATGGCTTTATAATGATATGTTCAGAGTATAATCTTCAGACAGCCATATTTTTGCATGTGCTCAAGCAAACATGCACACTGGAAATATTTTTCAAGATAGTAGCTGATACATAGATTCACATACCAATCTGGTATCTTTGGGGGCCATGCAGGGGTAAAACATTGTGCCTGGATCTTGGTATCCCCCACCCCCAGATTCTCCACCAATCTTTCTGCCTTTCTATCTGTCTTTAACCAGGATCTAAAACATACAACTTTTCTTTGTGTATAGCCCCATCTGTTTCCCCCTTCCAGGATAAGCACATACCTGGAGCTATTTCTCAACGTATACAGGCCATTGGGGAGATATCCGCAGCAAATGTGATACATTCATTCCCCATAGTGTGTCTTTTATTGCTGAACCACAAGTGATAACAATTGATGGTACAGCAATATATATACTATGTAAATTGTAATTGTAAGCTGCCTTGAGCAGGACTCTGAAAAGGGGGCTTAAAAATCTCGTAAATAAATGGACAAGGAACTGGATGCATTTATTGAACATTAAGTAGTTCAAAATAAGTACTTTTTATATACATCAGATTCCTGGTATGAATTAACGTTAAAAATGTTTCTATCACAAGACCAATCTTTTTTTCCACCTGATTACTCAGTAATGGAAAAAATTAGGAAAAACATATAGTGAAACACAACAAAATTTAATTCATACCTCTATTTCTAATTTGTTGTTTAATTAACTAAAAGTAAAATAAAACGATGGGAGGGAAGGCAGGTTGGTATAGCCTGATCTCGTCAGATCTCAGAAACTAAGCAGGGTCAGTACTTGGTTGGATAGGAGACCACCAAAGAAGACTGTGCCGAGGAAGGCAATGGCTAGCTACCTGTTTCTCACTTGCCTTGAAAGCCCTTTGCTGGAGTTGCCATAAGTCAGTTGTGACTTGATGGCCCTTTCCCCACATCAAAATAAAATGATATAGTAAATGATCAATAAGGGATGAAGATAAGATTTTTATCCATTAGGGTATGTATCTCTAGATAGTCCATCATAGGAGCTGAGTCATTGGCTTGCCAGCGAGAGACAAATAATTCATTGTATTCAGTCACAATTGAGAACGCATCATCAGCCATTGCTGGCCTTCACACTCAGCTATAAAAAGGCCAGAGGGGGCCCCAGCAAGCCTTAAGCTCTGAAAGGCCCATCAAGGACAGGTGGAGCTCCAGCTGCCAAGAGCTCGAGAGATCTAAGCACCATCCCAAATGGCAAGATTTGCCAGACGCAGCCGGAGCCGCAGCCTCAGCCGTCGCCGACGGAGGAGGCGACATGGAGGGAAAGGTGGAAAGCGAAGAGGAAGGCGCCGTGGTGGCCGAAGGAAAGGAAGAAAAGGTAAAGAGTTTTAACATGGATCTGGAATCTGTGGCTTACTTTACACTGCTCTTTCCTGACATGATTCAAGCCAGAGAAGTAACCATGGTTTTTATTTTCTGTCCTATCTAGGGAAGCGAGGCCATAAAAAAGGGAGGAGAGGAAGAAAGCACTAAATCTTCATGGACCCCTCCACTCATCTCAAGCCTTTCAGCCTCTCTGGAGCTTCTGCCAAACCAAAAACCAAAATGAATGAGACCTTACCAACAGAGCACCCAGGATATGACATCCTCAGAATCAAGGAGGCTGAAACAATTTGATCATTGCCACCTGTCTGTCAATAAAGCACTGACGTTTTATTTGTGTGTTCTTTCAGTTAATGGGGCCGGAGGTAACGATGAGGGCAACTTTATGGGATTGATGGCTAAGATAAGATTTTAGAATAACACAGGCTTGTTTGTCTGTTTGAAGCTGGTGATAAGAGCCCCCCTCCCCCACAGCTGCATTCTAAGAATTCTGGCAATTTTATTCTGATGGATGGGACAGATAGTTAAATTCAACAGGGGAACTTCACCATTTCACCTGATAAATATTTTCAAGTCTTGGAGGGCAATTTTGACATTTATTTAAATGAAGTAAATAAATACCCAAAACCCCTAACATTGTTCTCTGCCATTTTATCCTCACAGCAACTCTGTGAGGTAGGTTCTACTCCCTGGAAGTGTACTCCCAAACTAGAGGGAAAACCCATGAATGGACAGCCTAGGGTGTAACTCTGTCCCGTCTCCAGCCACTCATTTGGAGAAGCCTCGGGGCACCAGAAATGACCATTTCTGTTCTTTTTACTAGTATTCTTAATTCTACCTGTTTGCAGATTATTCTAGAAAACACAGATGTTTGGCAACATACATTCAGTTAAAAAAGTGTTTAAAAACTTTGGTCTTTGGGCTTTTGGGAAGAGACCTCTTGTATTAAAATCCCACCTGTGGGCTGACTGCTTAAGTTCCAGGTTTTCCAGGGGTACAGTAGTGAATCAGACAGCCCGAGCGTGGACAAAGGGGATCAGTTCATTAATCCTTACTGAACCAAAAGAGTGTGGGGAGGTTCTAGAGGCTCCCTAAGTTCAACCCAGGAAAAAGAAACACATTCTAAAAATGGACCTGTCTCATGGAGCCTCAGCATATGGATAGGAGACCCCAAGAAGGTGGCGAGAAGTGAGCAACTGGGGCCAGAATCTGACAATCTGATCCTTCATGGAAACTAAAGTTCCCATATGGCAACTTTGTTTTTTCCATGTGCATGTAAATGAGTGGCTCTGCATGGAATATTGAGATGTAACATTAAACTGTACCAGAAGTACCCATCTTGGTGATGGGCTTGTTGTTAATATGTCAATTTTGCCATTCCTTCAAAGATAATGCTACCAAGACAATGGAAACTCCTCTATGAGCTGATCAGAAGCACATGACAACACAGTGGTAGGGGTTCTTTATGATGCAGCAAAGTCACTTCCATCACCTCAGTTCAGTGTGTTTACATGGTCATCCACATTGAGTACTCACACACTTTTGAGTATGACGGAGAGATAGGGTGCTTAGAAAGTCAACAACCTCTAAGCCTTTCTGAAACTGAAATTGTTCATTATTATTCCCCTTCTGTGTTTTCATTTGAAACCAAGTGGAAGAAAGGATGCCTGAATTTAAGGAGTAAAGCACCTGAGCCTCTTGGGATTGGCTTATAGTTGAGGGAGGCATTTGAAGGAGATAAGAGGAACTTCAGTTATGAATCAGTTTCACTGTTGGTTCTCCCTGGCAAATATATTGTGTCAAACAGTTGGCCAAAATGTGAACAACTGCAGTGGGAATAAAGTGGAACAACCCTGTAGTGGAAGAAGGCAAAGGAGTTCCAGCTCTATACTTTATTTTGACTCCTTAGAGATAAATTCCAGCGCCTCCCCTTGCAGTGTTGACATGAACATTTATTAGAGAATCAGAAATGTTACATTTCAGCACCTATTACTTATCTTTAATATAATAAATATTTAAGCAAATTCACGATTACAGGGAAAGATGAAACCAAAAATAGAGGTAATGGTCTAGTATAGGGTTATATATTGAAAAAAAGCAATCAACTTTCTCCAAAATGGATTTGAATGTTGTCTCTAATTATGTTGGATGTAGCCACATAAATGGTGACCTGTCTGGAATTATTTATTGATCTTATTAAATACCTCAAATTAATATAATTGAGTGACAAGAAATAAATATCGTTCATTCTCATCAGATTCTTGATATGAACACACATTAAAATAGATCTTGTATTAAAATGAAGATCCTTCTTTCCAGTTGTTATCATAGTAAATCCAAAATTCACTGAGGGTGTATGTGTGAAAGTTCACAATGTTTAAGTCATACATCTAGCCCTACATTTTTGTTTAGATGGCTGTATCAGGCATCTGACGAAGAGAACTTGATTCTCGAAAGCTTATGCTACAATAAAATTGGTTAGTCTTAAAGGTGCTACTGGACTCTTTTTGATTTTGCAATCCTAAGCACACTTAAGAGGGAATAAACCTCATTTTGATACATGGGACTTAAATTCTGAGCAGATATGCTTAGGATTGTAGTGCAAATATACTTTTAAAATCATTAGTGATAAAATATTTCTGTTGATTGCAGATATGTATGGGCCATGTATATCATCATAGGGGTTGAGTCATTGGCTTGCCAGAGAGAGACAAATAATTCATTGTATTTAGTCACAATTGAGAACGCATCATCAGCCATTGTTGGCCTTCACACTCAGCTATAAAAAGGCCTGAGGGGGCCCCAGCAAGCCATAAGCTCTGAAAGACCCATCAAGGACAGGTGGAGCTCCAGCTGCCAAGAGCTTGAGGGATCTAAGCACCATCCCAAATGGCAAGATTTGCCAGACGCAGCCGGAGCCGCAGCCTCAGCCGTCGCCGACGGAGAAAGCGACATGGAGGGAAAGGTGGAAAGCGAAGAGGAAGGCGCCGTGGTGGCCGAAGGAAAGGAAGAAAAGGTAAAAGTTTTAATACAACTCTGAATGTGTAATTTTCCTTATATGTAATAACTGCTCCAATATTCTCCATATCACTCCATATCACTGTTTTTTTCTTTTCTGCCCTGCCTAGGGAGACGTGGCCGCAGGAGAGGGGGGAGGAGGAGCAGAAGACATAGTGACTAAATCTTCATGGACTCCTCACCTCATCCCACGCTTTGTCAGCCTTTCCAGAGCTTCCACCAAACAGGAATGATTCAAACCTTACCACAGAGCATCCTGAACGACTTCCTCATAACCCAAGGAGGCTGAAACAACTTGAACACTACCACCTGTCAATAAAAATGCTGACATTTTATTTATGTCTTTTCATTCAGTGCAGCCTGAGGGGACTATTGGGAGCAAATGGATAGAGAACCAAAATGGTAACCTGGACTATCTTATTCCTGACGTTAATTGGTTTCATGGTTTGCACCTCATGTCTCCTAAATGAATAGAATTTACTTCTAGCAGATACAGTTCACATACAGGTTTGGGGCCTGTGAATATATGCAATAAATTCAGCAACTGAGAATTATATGAACCTTCAGCAAGACGGGGAATTAGAAGACCTCTTACCCTGGGAGTACCTTTTTTTAGCCCCACTGTGCTGTAGGAGGCAACAGATCTGTTCGTTGAGCTTATCCCTTTCACTATTCATTGGATTCAATGTATCATTTTCAGATAGGGTTCCTAAATCTCTCTTTGAAATCAGTGGACTTGAATGTCCATAATTCTGGCTATTGTGAACATAGGTCAGTGTCTGCTACCACAAGCTCGGCAGATGGCCTTGGATAAGCCACTCCTTTCAGTCCCAGCTACTCAGCTGTATTGTGAGGATAATAACACTTATTTCACTGTTCTGGGTGGGCAGTAATCTGTCTAGAACAGTGATATACCAGTACATTTATTAATTTATACATTTGCTGTGGTAATGATGTTAACACAAAGCCCTTCCTCATAATAGAAACATTACAGAAACATCATACTTTACTCTTAGGGAAAAGTGTGGGGAGATATATCAACTAAAGCTGTGGTTTTCAACCAGTAAGAGTGCTTACCAGTGCAGAGTACAGAAGTAATCTAGGTGGGATGCTGGCTTTTCATAGCAATTACTAAGAATCCACTCTCCCTCAGTCCCCTTGTCCATCTGCTGCTCCTACTTGCCACAAATAATCATTGATGTCCTTTTGGTATTCTAATAGAAATCTTGGATACTTGGTGGTCCTCCTAATCCCTCTTGCCCATCATAGAATCATAGGGTTGGAAGGGGCCATACAGACTATCTAGTCCAACCCCCTGCCCAGTGCAGGATCAGCCTAAAGCATCTCTGACAAGTATTCATCCAGCCTCTTCTTGAAAACTGCCAGTGAGGGGGAGCTCACCACCTCCCTAGATAGCTGATTCCACTTTTGAACTACTCTGACGGTGAAAAAGTTTTTCCTAATATCAGTACATGTCTTTGATGTGCCACTTCCCACTACCTGTCAGGGATTATCCATTGTGCGTTTTTTATGCCCATAAAACTAACCATATATAATGCTTGCAAATAAATGAACGTCCTTGGAGAAAGTGAGTTTTTTGTTTCTGTCGTAATTCTGCAATAGAGTGATTTGTGGGACTGGTAAGATTAGGTGTCACTTTGGTAAAATATGAAAGGCTGAGAACCTCTGAACTGAAGTATACTTTTTAAAAAGACAATTTTTAGAAAATCAAGACTTTTCTTTCTAAATTATATATCCTTTATATAAGTTTTTAATTTTACATCTACACGGAAGTATTTCTAAATTTGTAGTACTGGGAGTACAAACAAAGATACTTCAATTACATTGTTGAAGCCTGGCTGATGTCACAATCCCCTCTGTGACTTGAATGCTTTTTTTAATTCTTAGAGTAATATGACAAAGTACCTCAAATGTTTTATTAAAAATGAAGTTAAAATTTTTAACTGGCTTCACTTTCGGTTCTCCATGGCAAACAGATACTATCTAACAGTTGACCAAAGGGTGAAGAGCTACAGCGAGTAACTTGGGACTAAAATAAAGTAAGCCTATAGCTACAACGGAAAAAGAAATTCCAGCTCTATATATTACTTAGGGAGTAAACCTAATCAATGTACTCAGTCCTGTTTTATTCAATTTTGCTTACATTTATATCTCATCCTTCCTCCACCATGGTGTTCAGAGTAGCATATATGGTATAATGGTTAAGAGTGGCAGGACTCTAATCTGGAGAACTGGGATTGATTCCCCACTCCTCTACTTGAAACCAGCTGGGTAACCTTGGGTCAGTCACAGCTGTCTTGGAGCTCTCTCAATCCCACCCACCTCACAAGGTGATTGTTGTGGGGATAATAATAACATACTTTGTAAACCACTCTGAGTGGGCGTTAAGTTGTCCTGAAGGGCAGTATATAAATCAAGTACCTTTTTTTAGCCCCACTGTGCTGTAGGAGGCAACAGAACTGCACAGACAATATTCCCTAAGCCAGAGGAAGCTGCACACCACTCTTCTGGAAAAGAGATGTGTTCCGCTTAAAGGAGAAGGGGGGGGGGAATTTGTAATGATTTCAAGAAATGGGTGCATGTGTCTTTAAATGTTTGGAGAGATAGGTGAAGAGTGGGGGTGAAAGAGAGAGATGAGTAAGTGATATGATTGGTTGATGACAGAGTGGGCGGAGTGAAGGCAGTTTTCAGTTACTGAGGGAGAGAAAAAGATTCAGTTAGGGCAAGAGAGGCGAGCTGTGTGCAGCCTGAGTGTGTTCATGTATTTGTGAGGGAAAGGCAACCTGAGTGGAAGCCTGAACTGAGTGTGTCTGGGAGACTATATATTTATTCTATTTGAAGCAGGCAAACTGTGTGTGCGCCTGAGAGAGAAAGAATTGAGAGTGAAAAGAAAACAGTCTAGCTGTGTGCTGTCTGAGGAGTTCTCTGTGAGAGAAATATAGAGCCTAGAGAAAGAGGCTAACGGTGTGTGAAGCCTTAAAAGAGATCTGTGTGAATGAGTTTGGATGAAGTAACTAGAAGAACTAAGAACTACTTTTATGAAACCAATACGCTTCTTGAAAAATAAACATTTATTTTGTTTTGTTAAAAAAAAAATCAAGTATTATTATAATGCTTTCCATGAAGTTTGCCATCCAGTCTCAGATCCATTTACATTCAGCCAGGTGGACCCATACCTTTGCATAGCTGTGCTTGCACATTCCCCTTCCTTCCAGTGCGGTTAAAGGAATGTTTATGAAGTTGATAGGCAGGGAGAGATTGGTTCTTCTCCTGGCGTGAGGACCCAGTTTGAAGAGAGACAATGCCATCGCTTGAGAAGCATCAAAAATCACACTCAAGTGCGTTCCACACATTTTCCCTTCCTGTCAATGGATTTAATTAGGTAGTATAACATAACACAAGGGCTCTCTCCCCTTGGTTCCTATAGGCAGACAATGCCAATAAAGAAAAAAGATACTGCCAACCCAGTGTCTGCTTGCTTGTTGCCACTGCAGAGTAAGAACCAAGATGAAACACACAACTTTTTTGGTGAGAGAGTGTTGTTATAACTCGATTTCCTAGATTTGGTTCACCATTCTGTAAGCTGCTTTTAAAAAATGAAACAATTTCTGGGTACATTTCTGGTTTTTGTTTGTTTAATTCTGCATACCCCTAGTATAGACTTGTTACCACATTATAATTTTAGATTAAAAAAAACATTTTTTCTGTTCTCAAACTACTAATGTATTGTTACAAAATTGATAAAATGATTTCTGATGCCCACAAACTCCCCACAAAAGGAACTTGGATCAATATAAAAAGACTACTTTAGTGGCAGTTGCTAATATGTGTTACGTGCTATCAATTTGCTTCCAAATTAGGACACCCTTATGAATTAAAGAATCTCCAAATTGTCCTATCATTAAGAATCTTGCTCTGATCGTGCAAACTAGTGTGTGGCTTCTTTTATTTCATCAAACCATCTCTTACCATTTTTTTAGTCAAACCATTTCTTACTGTCTTTCACATTTCTTAGCATTGTTGTGTTTTCCAGTGAGTCTTCTCATAATGTGACCAAAGGAAGATAGCCTCAGTTTTGTCATTTAATCTTCTATGGACAATTTAGGCTTTGTTTATTCTTGAACACACTTATTTGTCTTTTGGCCCTCTATGGTATCCATAAAACTCTCCTCCAGCAGCACATTTCAAATGAATCAATTTTCTTCCTGTCAGCTGTCTTCATTGTCCAACTTTCACATCTATACATAGTAATGGGGAATATTGTAGTATGAATTTTCTTGATCTTGGTCCCCAACACATAACACATCCTTATCCTTAAGGATCTTTTCTAGTTCCTTCATGGCTGCTCTTCCAATCCTCAGTCTCCTTCTGATTCCTTGGTTCCCAGTTGGATGATGACTGAGCCAAAGAAAAGAAAAACCTTTTAACAATTTCAGTTTCTGCATTGAAATTCATTAAAATTATGTAATTCCTCAGTAGTCCTTACTTTTGTCTTCTTGATGTTCAGCTGCAATCATGCTTTGGCACTTTAACTGTTATTGGTAGTTATTTCAAGTCTTCACTATTTTCTACCAGTAATGTGGTGTCATCTGCATATCTCAAATTACAAATGTTCCTTCTACCAATTTTCACTCCACCTTTATCTAACTCTAATCCAGCTTTCTGTATGATATGTTCTGCATACAAGTTGAACAGGTAGGGAGGTAATATACATCCTTGTTTGACACCTTCGCCAATTGGAAACCATTCTATTTCTCCATATTCTGTCTGATAGTAGCCTCTTGCCCAGAGTACAGTTTGCTCATCAACACAATCAGATATTGTGGCACATCCGTTTCTTTTAACACCATCTGCAACTTGGGATGTTTTACATAGTCAAAAGCTTTGTTGTAATCTTTAAAACACAGGCTGATTTTCTTCATAAATACCCTGGTGTGCTCCATTAATTTTTGTACGTTTGCAGTATGATCTCTAGTGCCTTCTTTTCTGAATCCATCTTGAATATCTGGCATTTCTTGTTCAATATATGATGAGAGTCTTTGTTATAGAATGTTGAGCATCACTTTGCTTCCATGGGAAATTAATGCAATGGTCCAATAGTTGCTGCAATCTTTGGCTTCTCTTTTTTTCAGAATTGGAATGTAGATTGAGCATTTCTGAACTGTGGGCCATTGTTTCATTTTCCATATTTGTTGACATATTCTTGTTAAGATTTTGATGGATGTGATTGCTGTGACTGGAAATAATTCTGTTGGTATCTCATGTACTCCAGATGATTTATTTCTTCCATCTGCTTTGAGTGCAGCTTTAACTTCACTTTCTAAAATTGCAGGCTCTTCATCCAAAAATTCTTCTTTGAAGGAATCTGTCACGCTTCCATCTCTTCTGTATAGCTCCTTGGTATTGTTTCCATCTTTTCTTTATTTTGTCCTGATCGAATACTGTATTTCTGTGTTGAACTTTCAACATCCTTATCTGTGGTTTGAATCTCCCATTGATTTCCTTGATCTTATGTAACAGATCCTTTTTTTGTTCTTTTCTATGCACTGGCTGAGGGCTTCAGTAGCCTTTGCCTTTCTTCCTTTGAACTCTTGGCATTTTATGTGAATGTAAAAAGTGCTAATATGATCTAGTGTGGGCCACCAGAAGGATAAAGGGATTAAGTACTGAGACTAAATGGTAGTGGTCAAGAGTGTCATCAAGTCATAGCCAATTTATGGCAACCCCTGCTAGGGTTTTCAAGGCAAAGAGACTAACAGAGCTGGTTTTCTATTGCCTGCCTTTGCATAGAGATCCTGGTCTTCTTTGGAGGTCTCTTATCCAATTACTAACCAAAGCCAACCCTGCTTAGCTTCCTAGATCTGATGAGATCGATCATGCCTGGGTTTTCATACAATGTTTCTTTTCTATAGCTCTTTGTATATATAATTATAAAATTATAGTGATGGATTAAGAAATTTATTTCCATCCCCTTCTGTTTTCCAGGAGAATGTTGTGTGACCAGTCAACTGAAAGAACAATCCTCCAGAGTTTCTAATGCATACCTCAGTTTTTCTTTTGAGGGGCCTCTCATGACCCAGAAACAAAAACAAGATTTAAATCCTCTGATCATCAAGGTTTTGAGTGTAAAATGTTTACCGGACACCCCTGTTTCAGTTGAAGACCTGGAGGTAATTCTTCCGTGGTGCCTCATATCCAGACAAACAAGGATTATTTTCTTGGGGAAAGTAGAACATAGTTGTGAAGAACATCTTCCTGTCTTGTATTTCTGCTTTACTGGTTAAATATAGACTTCCTGAATGGAATGTTAAAGCTTTCAATTTACATGATGAATAGTGAATAGTAATGAATAGTAAATCTTGCTGGTATGGATCCAATGTCTGCTCTTTTAAATACACAGAGAAGCCTTGTGGGGAATGGATTACCAGTTTTAAATACAAGAAGACTTTTTAAAAGTTTGTTTTTATGTACTTCCACCCTTGGAATATACCTTTTTGTTTGTGCTGGTGACAGGGCACGTGTACTTGTGTGTGAGTTAACATTCTAGGCATCTTAAGTTGCTGTCATATGGAATTTTTGAGGGCAAAACTCAAGTTGTGCTAGCCCTTCAGAACCATGAGAAACCTGAATCACATGCAGTTAAAGGGGTTTCCCACAAAGGTTGTTTGTCCTCCCTTGGATGCTAATGGGAAGTGGTTTTTCCTCCTGCTTCTTCACAACATCCTGGTGTATTTGTGCACCTGCTTTTCTCTATATTTCCTGCTGTCTTTCCAAAACTTGATTTACTGGAATCTTTTTTGAAAGATCTTAACAAAGGCAGGGGCTGCCATGTGATTCGGATTGTCTGGATCTTCCTGGTCCTACTGACATCAGTGCCATTTTCCAAGCCCCAACCTCCACAGTAACCGTTCTCTCCTTCCTGTCATGCCAGTGGTCGTGGGGAGCTGTTCGTTTTTTACATCAGTAATTGACATACATGTTATCAGCCAGAGAAAGCCCTCCTGGGGAGACAATTGCCACCATGGGGGACTGAGACTGGAAACATGCAAGGAAGCCTGCCATCTTGCCACTACACCAGATTGGGAGCAACAGCAACAACAGGGAAACTATCTGTGACAGAAACCCTACATTCAATACGGCTCAAGCATCTGGGTTCTTGGACCCTTGGAGCTTGTATGAGTATAAAGTGTTATTCTCCCCCCCCCCATTCCACATCAGGGATGCCTTGCCAACTTACTCCTTTTTTGACAACAGCTGGCTTGGGCCAGATTCCCTTTTTGTCATGGAAGTGCAGAGACAGTAACAGGGTGGAACCATCCTGTAATAATTCTTTGATTGGTAGCCATAGCCTCAAATATTAGGGATGGAGCTTTACTTTGGATTGGTTGAATTGCTAACTGTTCTCACAGAGGATACTAGCTTAGATAAGATTCCATTGCCAATAAATATCTGGGCATTCTGGACTTTTCCTTTGTCCCCACTTCAGACCAGCATGCAGTCGGCAGTCCCCAAGACCAGTGAGCAAAAGTTAAGGACTCCTCCACTATCTTGGTACTTGGTATAAAGACTTTTTTGCTTCATTAGTACAGAATATTTCTGTGAGATATTTCTCTGCCCTACATGCAAAATTGCACAGGCACCTACATAGTTTGCTATATTTTTCAGGGTTTTCATCAGGTTACTTCATTATAGTTCTAGTCCTACACTAGTCTAGATGTTCTCATGAAGTACCATGGTGGTGGCAGCCAGTTATTAGAGTGCTTTCCTAGGATCCCTTGATGTAAAGGAGTTTCTCAGCAAGGGAAGTCACCTTTCCCCATTTCCTATCAGAATGCCACCAAAAACCTTTACAATATGGAAGAGGTCTGAGTATGTAGAATCATTATTTCTTACAATTATACAGGTAGAAATGTATGTCTTGTATAGTTCTAGCCAGTTCCTGAGACTCATTGAGAAAGAGGAGGCTTTGAAGGAAAAGAGGCTCCCTTAAACTTCTCTGGTGAACCTGAGATATACTATCTCACCATGATTTTAGATTATACTATCATTTTGCTACTCTTGAAGGCATGTTGATACTGTTTGCAAACAGTTTATTATGTGGAATCCTGTGAACTGAAACAATCACGTGACTGGATGAGAGTCAGTGTGGTATACTGATTAGACTACAGGTTTGAATCACCACGGTACTATAGAAGCTTACTGAATGACCCTGTGTCTGTCACACAGAGCCAGACTAGATATGACAAGTCCACCACAGGGATGCATCTGCCATTTTTGGGATGACATTCCTTGTGTTTACAAATGCCACAGGGCCCTGTCCTGATTGGGACTGCATGGTGGAGGGTGGGGAAAACGTGCCCCTACCCCCACCTTTCCAAATAGGATTGGGCTGCTGCGGCATTTGTCAATAGAGGACATTTCACTTCTAAAATGATGGAGACATCCCCTAGTTTGCTCAGGGACATTGTCACATCTAGTTTGGCCCTCAGTCTCAGCCAAACCTATTACATGAGGTTGTTGTGAGGATGAAATGAAAGAGAAGAGAATAATGTAAATCATGAAGTAAATAAATAAATAAATGAGAATTTGAAAGAACGAAGGAAGAGAAAATGACATACTTGCTTTGTGCACAGAGAAAGATTACTGTCTCGCTACAGGTTTGGTAAGGGACAAGGACTACCGGGTGCTGTATTAGCAGTCATTGTTTAAATTTTACCTGATAGTAATTAATACAGGAAAATTGTGTGTGCAGCAGTGGCAGTGACTGAGATAGTTATGGCATTGATATGGCTTCAAAAGCAGTAAAATAGTGTCAGCACATTCTGAACAACTCAAAAGCAGCATTTCTCTTTTCATAGTGAGATTCTCTAAAGTGGACATCCATTACCAGTCAGTGAAAGTCTGACCAATATATCTTGCTTGTTTTCAGATTTAATAGGCACACATTTCACAGTAAGCATGCAGCACAGAAGAACATTGGCAGTAGATGAAATACTGCTCAAAGCTTAGTAAACATGTTAGAACAGTACAACAATTTAGTGCCTTTGGTTTCCCATTCCAGTCAAGTCCCCAAGCTGTGGTAGGAAAGTTGGGCTCTGCCCTAAAGGTTGTGTTAGTGTTACTCCCCTTATGCTCTAGAAACCTTGTCCTTTGTCCCTAAGGAGTTGGAGTGGCAGTTTTCCCTCCAGGTAAGTTTCACTGAGAGACACTGATTTTCTCAAAGCCAGCCAGTGACTAAATAAACCAAGATATGTTGGAATCCTTTTTTAAAAAATCCCCTGGCTCCTCTCTTATTCTTTTGATAGCGTTGGTGTGATCCTGTTTACTGCAAATACAAATTCCACAACTTGCCACCCCATCAAACACAAGGTCGCAATCATGGAACTGACGTCTTCTTCAACGACATCAATGTGATTCTAGCAGGGACTATGATACCTCAGGAATTACGTGAATATCTAAGAGGCCCACCTTTGGAGGTTGAAGTTCATGACCGAGACAAGAAAATAGAAACTATCATGAAAAAGCCTTCATTGTTTGGAGATGAGCCAGGGGACAGCAAGCTAAGTCATTTGAACACTATCACTAGCAAATATATGGTCCAGAATCCTATGGCAGGCAAGGAGGAAATATGGCACCCATCTGGGGTAGCTAAAATTAGCCTGACTGAATTATTGCTGGGTGAAAAGCACTTGAATATCTGTGTACCAATTCAGTGCTGCTCAGTTCAAGATACAAGTATCTGCATGGCAGAAAATGTTAGCTGGAAGTCTATGGCAGCTGATAGTTCTTTGCCATCTCAGCTACCAATGGGGCATTACGTAGACTCAGAGGCTCATCTTACAGTAAGAATTGAAATCAGTGTACCATTAAGTCCTGAAGATGAAATTCCTGACACAGAAACTGTGTACTGTCCTTACAGCTGTATCATCTATATTTTTGACTATAAAAATAGATCACTGTTGAGTTTTTTGCTGCAAGAGATTACAGAAATTAATGCAAAAGCTTTCCAACTTGATTCTTATCCCCTACATATAATTCAAAAATCTCTTAATACATTAAAACTGACGAGCAAGCTTTCTCTAGAAGAAATTTCCCAAATGGACATTATTACTGGATTTCACATAATGGATGGATCAGTTCACCTACTTGTTGTGGAAGGCTTGAAGGACAAAGCACTTAAGAAGATGTGGAATAAAAGAATAGATAGGTAATGTAAACTGTTTTAGTTCTTAAACTTACATTCCTTTACACTGTTCCCTCAAACACATTCTTCTGGACTCATCTTTCATTTGGTATCTCTTTCTGCAGGAAGTACTCAGACACCAGATACTGAGAGCATAAACAAAGTATCAGTCACATAGTGGTACTTTTGCTGGGCTGTCAACAGTTTACTCAGATTTTTAAAAAAATGTTTTCCATATGCAAGTTTAGTATGCCAGGGAGAGAGAGAGGTTAATCCTTTCGTAAAGAGTAGTACTCCAATACTCTCTGTTCTGTTTGCTCATATGGGAACGGGGGGGGGGGGGGGCAGGGCCTTCATACATAGCATCCAGCTGTCCTGTTTTAGACAGGATAGCTCTGTTTTTAAGAGTTGTGCCCTAGGAAAAGACAAATCCTCTCTTGTTCCCACCCTAAATCAACAGCTCAGTTTGTTTATTTTGGTGATATATATGCCAGCAGAAGTTGAAGCCCATAGTAGGCATGATAAGAGGAGCTTCCTAAAGTATATCAACCTTTATATTTTTTGATGTGACATAAATTATGTTGATGCCAAAAACATAAATTATGGTAACTTGACTGTAAATGTTCTCATTGAAGTAAGAAAAGATTTTGGCATAAAAATATTTTAAATATATTTGAATGCTTTTTTCCTGTGAATAAAAATATATGTCCTTCTATGGTGTTGGTAAGTTTTATTAATGACATGTTTGTGTGAGTTGACTGCTGGAACGAGGAATAGAAAAAGGCAGACATTAATGTTGTTTTTCATTGTGGATGGAAAGGTTTATGGACCTAGGCCTTAGACTTGCAACCCCTGCCTATGCCTGTGCTCAGAGACAACCAGCTCCTGAATCAGGGAGGCAGGAGTGTACAGTGTACAGGGAGGCAGGAGTGTCCAGGGGGAAGCATTCTGTACGCAGGTGCTTTGCTTTCTATGTTGCAGGATTCTGCTTTGAAAGACTCCTGGGCTAATACCTGGGAAAGAGCTGGCACAAGACAACTCTGGGGGCTGGGAGAGGGAAGGAGAAAAAACAAGGAGAATTTGTGTATTACAAGTAAGAGAAGGTGTGTGTTATGTGCCATCAAGTTGCTTCCAGCTCATGGCAACCCTATGAAGTAATGACCTCCAAAACATGGTATAATTGCCTTGCTCAGGTCTTCCAAACTGAAGGCTGTGGCTTCCTTTAATGACTCAATCCATCTCAGTCAGCCACAGCTTCTCGGAGCTCTCTCTACCCCACCCACCCCACAGGGTGATTGTTCTGAGGATAATAATAACACACTTTGTAAACTGCTGTGAGTGGGTGTTATGTTGTCCTGAAGGGTGGTATTTAAATCAAATATTATTATATTAGGTTTTCCTCTTTTCCTACTGTCTTCAACTTGTTAGCGTTACTGTCTTTTCCAGTGACCCTTGTCTCCTCATGATGTAACCGGTAAGATTTTAGTCCAGTGGCACCTTAGAGACCAACAAGATTTTCTGAAGTAGAATCCTACTGTTCCACTGCAGACCAACACTGCTACCCTCCTGAACTATCCTCATGACATGACCAAAGAACAATAGCCTCAGTTTTGTCATTTTAGCTTCTAGGGAGAAATCGGGCTAGATTTGATCTAGAACACACTTATTTGTCTTTTTGGTAATCTATGGTATCTGTAAAACTCTCCTCCAACACCACATTTCAGATTAATCAATTTTCTTCCTGTCAGCTTTCTTCATTGTCTATACATAGAAATGGGGAATAGTATAGTATGGATTATCGTGGCTCCCAGCAATACTTCCTTATCCTTAAGGAACTGCCTGAAAAAAATGTCCTTTTCCTTTAGCAGAGTCTTCTTAATGGGATATAGTTTACCAGGTGATGTAAATTACTTCCATGTTGCGAAAAGCTTCAGTTTTGCATTTCCACACAGGAAGTCTCTATTAAAGGGACAAGACATTTTTCTTGAGGCCTGTAGGCAGCCCTAATTTTAAAGAAAAAATCCTTTAAAAACTTGATAGGTATTATGGATCTTCAGGAAACATTCAATTAAGAAATATTTCGCTAACTTGGTATTTTATTCCTTCTTTGTTACAGAATGCAGGAATCTAAGACTGGAAGACTGGAAATACTCTATAACTCCCAAATAACTTTCCATCAGCGCTTGTATGTAGATCTTGAAGCAATCTTGTTTCATATTCGTCTCTGCAAACCACTCTCAAGTATCACAAAACAGCCTTTGCTGTATATCAGGGACTTGGTTCCTCTGGCATGCTTCCAAGCTCTGTCCAGGTCAGCTAGTTCTTATATCTTTAACGTGGGGTTTCAGAAGACTTGAAGATTTAAAGTATATGTTATGATGTGGTAGAAACAGTCTATAGATGCTTTTTAAGAGAGAATTTTTGTGGCAGCTTGTAAGCACTCATCTGTTATCTCAATTCCTATTTTTATTCTTCAGTGCAGAGACAGTAATATGAAGAGGGCAAAAATATCTGTGTCGACTCTCCTAGTCAATAGTGAAGCATGTTACTTTAATCAATGGATCTGGCTTGTTTGTAAGAACCATTTCTGCAGGTGTTCTGGCAGAGAGCTATCCTGCAGTGCCACTTCTTCCTTTCACTATTCAACCCACATTGATTGGTGAACAACATATTCACATTAGTTCTTTCACATTTTAGTTCTTTTTTGCCCTTGGCTATTTGGATGGTGGAGATGGAACTGTATTTTCTCAAAGAGATGTTACAGGCACCATGTATTATTATGTTACATTGTGTTCCCCAAGCATTATACTTAGTAGCTCCTGTGGCCACTACATCATGTTTGTGTCTTATGACTGTCCAAAAGCCTTTCTAGACTATCATTTTAGCCAGTTTGGTGCAGTGGTTACAGACTTGAAGAGACTCGGAGAATCTCAAGTTCAAATTTCCACTCAGCCACAAAGTTCATTAAGTTAACTTGGTCTCTCAGGGTTGCTGTGAGGATAGAATTTTTTTTTAAAGTGTGTGTGTGTGGGGGGGGGGACCATGTATAGCATTCTGACTTTTTCTGTATTCCATATTCTTGAGGGCCTCCCAAATAAATTCAGCAAAGCTCTTACCTCAGCAGTTAATTTGTCTCAAGGAGGAATGTATCCCATTTTCCTTTCTTGTTATAAGCTGTAACTTCCATGGTAAACCCATTTTTCTAAAAACCAATTTATGGTTGTCATCCCCAATCAATTACAATATGGATCTCCAGTTTTCTTCAGAACAAATGGTAATTGATTTTTTCCTAACCAGTTTAAGAGTGTGAAATACCAACAAAAATATGGAAAAACAAATCTAAAACATGACGACAGCGAAATTATCCTTCACACATATACCTTTTCAAATAGATACATTTGGTTAAAATTCAATCTTCCAAGTGTTTTCAGTTTATTTATAATGCATGGCCCCTACAGCTGATAAATAAAATAATTTCATTTTCTCTTGTAGGACCTTTCACTGAGGGCAGGGCAGAGTAATAGCTGAACTAACTTCTGAAGCAGAGTGTGAACACATGGCATTTATTATTCCTTTCAGAAAGTTACATCATTCCCACACAGTCACCCACAGAGCTAATACTTGCTAGTCCTTAAAAAGAGCAAAGCTTTTATCCCATCTGTTGCTTACTGACTGTGGTGCCAAATGAAGCAGAGCCTATTTCTTGCTTCTGGGGAGTATCAGGGCTTTAAATGTTGCTCCAGACAACTGAGGTTTATACAATAAAAGGACAAAGAGCTTTATTACTTTTTCCTTTACCTTCTTCTAAAATGTTCTCAGGCAACTGGCTATTCAATGTCAACTGAAATGGTGTTTTCCTCCAGGTCCATGATCAGGGTGTCTAGCTGTTTAGAAATCCTGGGCTTTTATTCTACATTCTAGAATAAAAGCTACAGACATAAGGCACTTCGGCCGCAAATGAGGAGATGTGATGAGAAATTTCACTGTGAGGAAACTTTGTAAACTCTGTCTCCTTGAAAAGATCATCTGGCTCAAATACAACTCAACAACACACAAAGGAGAATAATATAATAACAACAACAACATTCAATTTATATACCACCCTTCAGGACAACTTAACACCCACTCAGTGTGGTTTACAAAGTATGTTGTTATTATCCCCACAACAAAACACTCTGTGCGGTGGGTGAGGCTGAGAGAGCTCCCAAGAGAGCTGTGACTGACCCGAAGGTCACCCAGCTGGCTTCAAGTGGAGGAGTGGGGAATCAAACCCGGTTCTCCAGAGTAGTCCCGCGTTCCTAACCACTACACCAAACTGCCAGAACTTGTCAGAAAAAAGCCAAATTCCTCATACTTTAGATATGAAGAAAAATTATAGATACATCATAGTTCTTTGCTGAAGAGGAATGAGGATAGGGGTTGATAGGACCATTGCAAGTCATTCTGTCTGCTCACACTGCATTCTCTTATGATCGGCCTTAGGAAGCAGTATAATCCCAACAGCATAGCTATGCTTTCCCAAATGACATGATTGCTTTAGTCTGTTAGGATGATACTTTAGACTGTCTTGGACAAGAGAGGGGAATAGCATTTTTTTTTGCCTTTCTTTTAACCCTCTGGGGATAGTATGGCTAAAGTATGGACTAAGCTGGGGAACCTATACTTTGATGCCAGAATCAGAGTACAGTTTCCTAAGGAGATACTGTGTTGTCAGTACTTAATGCTATGTTTAATGAGTTGCTTTATTGTTTGCCAAAAATACAAAATAGTAGTGCAGCTTACATTACTACATATATTTGCTGATACAGACATTTCAGTAATGTTTACTGCTAATTTGACTGAACAGATGTGTCGGTTTTTGTATTTTCTCATTTGTGATAAACCAGCAAACAAGGTTGCATAATCAATTAGATTTCTTTGTTCCGTGCTTCATTCTCTAGGCTTGATTACATTTGCCACAGCAAGAAGTTAAGGGATGTGGTACATTACGATTTGTTGCCCTCGGCAGAAATGATCATTTCACTGGGTCAGGAGTTTGGGATCCCCTTGGCTAAAGATGACCTGCTTATTCAGCAGCAGCCAGAAATCTTGGAGACATACAAGTTTCCCACCTACTTTCAGAAAAAACAAAAAAAGCACTCCTTTTTGGATAACCAGAATAAACTGTATATTCTGAGAAAAATGGAAATGGAAAGTCAGGCACCACAGGACTATATTCAGGTAAGTCTTCAGCAGCAATAACAGCTAGTCTAATACAATAGTTAGAGTGCCAGACTATAACTGCAGAGACCTAGTTTCAAATCCTCACGCTGCCGTTAAGGTCACTGGGAGACTGCGGTCCAGTCATAAGGACATAAAAAGAGCCCTTGCTGGATCAGACTAGTGGTCCATCTACTCCAGCATCCTGTTGCACATAGCGGCCAACCAGTTTCCCTGGTTGTTACTAGCTGCTCTTTCATCCTAACCTATCTTAGAGGGGTTTTATGAAGGTAAAATGTAGAAGGGGAAAAACATGAGTTCATTGGAGGATGGGCAAGAACCTGTTTCTGCCAGGGTAGAGCCCTCTTATGTGCCACCACAGCAAGCACATGGGGGCTTCTTTGTTTGAAAGCACTCTCATAGCATGTGGACATCTTATGCATCAGGAAAAGGATCAAACAGATGTTTAAAATGCATTCTAAAGTGGTATAGGTTTGCCATGAGCTGTCCTGACTAGAGGCAGGCACAGACTGGGGAAAAAACATGGACCGTCGGCCCATGGTCCGTCACGTTTCATGGACCACGAACCACAAACTTTTCACGGACCCACCCTGGTTTGCGGTCTGGTTCGTTTGTCCGTGCTCTGTCACTTCCAGGGGCCCTAGGACCGCCCCCTTCACACTCAGAGATGCCAAACTTGCAGTTAGTCTTCAGCAGGCTCTCCTCCAGCCACCCTCCAAGTTTGGCCAAGATTGCATTTCGGAAGTCCAAGTTACAGACCCCCAAAGCAGCCGCCCCGAGGCATTGGCACTTTGTAAAATTATTGAGTTTAGCACTTGGCACTTTGTTCTTTGCCATTATACTTCTTGTGAGATGCTTTGCCTTTTGTATGTATCCAAGCTATAATGTATGTATAGTTTATGAGACCCCTGAGAGATTGTTACACCACTAAATGATATTTGGAATATATTTCTTAAGTGACTATTTAAAAATTCTTCAGTTAGTTGATCACGGTTTTTTCCTGTTGGGTAGTTGCATTGGCTTGCAGCAATTGGAAGAGCCCTAGGCTAGCCCAACATCACACAATCAAATAAGAATTGAAAGGAGGGGGGAAATGAGACAGAAGAGTGAGCCCTCAAGGAGACCAATAAGCTTGCACCCAGAGCCTTAACTGCAGCTCTGAAACTGGGTTGGGGCAGGGCCCTAGGCTAGCCCACCACCCTACGCGCAAATAAGAATTGAAATTTAAAAAAATATTAAACAGACGAGTGAGCCCTCAGCTGAAGAAACCCAATAAGCTTGCTCCTACCCAGAGCCTTGCTGCAGCCCAAGCCCCAAGCCTCGCTCTGGCGCAATCCAAAAAAGCTCCTGCAACAAACAGTTCCTCCATCGGTAACCAGCGGGAAAGTGAAACCATGGCTCAGTGCTGGGTCTCATAGAAAATAATGGGAGCGCTCTGGTTGGCAGTCAGAGCTGTCTATCAAGGTTTTCACGGCTAAGATTGGTGTGTTCCAAAGGGAACAGAAACTCTGCAGGCGACTCCCCTACACTGCCTAGGGAATTGATTACTCAGTGCTGGGATGTCTGGTTTCATGGACTGACGGACTGGCCCCAAAGTCGTCACGTCTATGAAAAACGCATCCCACGGCCCGCTGGTTTGCGAATGCCGGTCCATGTCAAAATTTGATCTGTTTTTCGGTCCGTGCCCACCTCTAGTCCTGACTGTCTTAATAGTCTTTTCATCATGTGCCTTGTGTTAACACAGTAAACCAATATATAAATGTTGAATTATATCCAAAAAAATACCAATGGAGCTCATCTTGCCAAATGGTTTTTTCCTACATTGTCCTTTGCATTAAAGTCTCTGGTACTCTCTGAACAGCCATTTTTGAGGGCCTTTAACATTACATTATTTCACAGGTCCACACAATCAGCCGAAGCAAGGTCTGTGGACTTCCGCTCTCCCTACCTCCCATGAAATGGCCTGGAGGGGGCCTGCTTGCCCCGTTGGGACTCATGTGCACTGATGGTGTACACTAGCTTTTCCCAAACAGGGCAAATAGCACCCCTTGAAACAGCTGAAGGTGATGGAATGGAAGGTTACCACCCTTCTTTCTTTCAGTGTTTTCAGATTATATATATTTTATCAAAACTCATTCCAAAATATCGTTGTGTAAGAACAAAATCAGATTTTGAATGGTTGATATGATATGGTAATATCATTAAAGGATTAATAGGTATTATCTATAAGTATTAGTACTAGGACCAGCATTGAATGTATTGGATAGATTTCAATATAGATGAGAGAGAGATCTTGGGCAACAAATCCCCATGAATGAATGGAAGTGGATTTGGACAAAAAATTTCAGTGATATGATGTCAACAAAAATGAAAGAGAATTTGTACAAAATCCAGAATTAGTAGTATTTGACTCCATATAGGTTGTAACAAATGTATAACCCAGTTTTGGATATCTAGGTGCGGATCTGTACACATATCTTATTCATGCTCAGTAATAAAAGTGTTTGGGGAAGCTATATATTGGGGATAATTAGGGAAATGACTGGATACAACTTACCTCGTGGACTTAAAGTACTCCTACTGGGATTTCTCAGATGCTTAGTCATAAATGTAGACTTAAAACTTATTGTAGATAGGATATAACCTGTGCTTAGATTTCAATAACAGGTCACTAGAGAAGAGTAGATCTGCCATCATTGATAAATTGGTTTAAATGGATATGGGACTTGGCACTCATATCTAAATTGACATATTCAAAGCTAAACTTTTGATAAGTTTGTAGAAAGGTGGTCACTGTTCATGATGAGTTGGAATGATAAAGTTAATGATAATATAAAACCATTTTCTCTTTTTGGGTCAGTGTAGATAGTTCTTACGTTTACATTGAATTTTTGATTTAAGATGAGATCGAGTTTCATGAATATGATACTGTATTTGTTTGATGTATCCTTAAGGTAGTGTATGGTTGGTATTACTAAATTTAAAGTTGTTTGATACATTAAATATTGAGACTGTTAGATAGATTATTTTGTTTTTTTAATGAGATGGTTTTCATTTTACTAAAAACATGTATTTTAAAATATTTATGAAATGTTTGACTTTCTGGCTTATATAAATGAAAATAAAGTTGCTAGATATTTATAATTAATGCACTGTCTCACCTTTGAATGATTACAAGAACACTGATTTACAACTTGTATATACTCGATTGTGAAAAGATCATTTGTTTGTACCACTTGTTATTTTGGATTGGTCATATTATAAATGAATAGTATACCTAGCATTGCAAATACACTTTGGTAATCTTGTGTAACCTATCTTTATTATTTCAAGGTGTTATGTTATTTGGAACAACATATTCCAGATATAGTTTACTATTCTACCTTCCATACCTATTAGGCTTTGCCTCTGTTGTCTTCTAGTGGTTAGATGACTGACTAGGATCCGGCAGACAGACATGTTGAGTAACCATAGTACAGTCATAGAGGTTCAGCCTAACTGTCACAGGGTTATTATAAGGATGAAACGGAGGCAAAGAGAATGATGTAAACCGCTGTAGGTTGACAGTAGGGAGAAAGATGGGGTATAAATGAAATTAATTTTTTTTAAAAAAATGTTTATCTTCCTGAGTGCATTATGTTCTTTAGCAAATTAATAAGTTAACATGTTAACTCTTTATTTCAGGCTAATATTGAGAATGTGAACCTGCTTAGTAAGATGATGCAAAATGAGGCCCTTGGCATTATTAGAGCTTTCCCTTCTGATGGCAAGTCCATTTTTAACTACAGCACTCAGTACTTGAATTCTGCAGAAATTGCAAAGCGTTTGCTTCGTCAGGAGATGGCACAGGTAAGAAAGCAGTGCTAATTATCTTCTTGATGCTAGTTGGAAATGTGAGGCAGAACATTTTCTTTGCTTTAATATTTTGTGGGAAAATTTCCTGCTCATAAAATTTATACCAATGGAAGGATGCCATTTCCAGTATAATATTAGGTAAGCATAACTGTTTCATAGTTGTAGTGGTTTTCACATGAGTATTCCTAGGAATTTTGTGATAAAGTATATGCATAAATAAAATGACAGATACAACCAATTAAAAATCAAGTTATGAATTCACCAGATTGTCTGTGCAGATGAATTAAAACCAAAGCTAATTTTTTTATTTATATGTATGTCTCCTCTCGCACAGTAGAAAGGATATTGTCATCAGCAGTCTGATATGGAACTCACATGTAATGCAAGGGGGATCCATCAGTTAGCTGAAACTATAGGCTCTAAGCAGTGATGCCCTGTCATGTAACATCAGGAAAAAACCAGCTATGCTACAGCTAAATCTCTGGAACAGTCTGTTAAGTAAAGTCACTTTTTAAATGAGGTGCATTCTTGTCTCCATGAAAACCTCTTACGGAGGTTCTGTGGTAGCACCCATTCTTTGGAACAATCTTCCAGAGATGTGAAAGGCACATATCCTGACTAAATTCCACAGGTCTTTTAAAACAACGCCATTTCAGCAGGTCTTTTACTGTAGCTTCTGAGACTTCAGCTTCTTTTGATTTGTAAGAGGCTGCTTTCTCTAAACTGAAGTATATTTTACAGAACAGAATGTTCAGGGCTGCTTCCACACCAAGGATTTCCCAGGTTTCAGTCACCTGAATGGTGTGGTTTTTATCACGTTTCCACGTTACATCACCCTCTATTTGCGTGCAGACCTTTAACAACCATGTCCTTCCACAAAAAAAAGTCTGCTTTATTTCAAACCTGTTAAAAACGGTATTTCCTAGGCAGGACACTATCAACAGGAGCAGTTGTTTGTGTCTGAAGAGGAAATAGTGCAGTTGCTGGACTTCTGTGAAAAGTTAGTCAGTTACTCTTTTCATTTGTTGAATACCACAAGGAGCCAGTCCCTGGCGACCATTAGTATAACAGAAGAGAACTGTTTGCCTTTTAGAGAGAGGATAAGGTATTGGTGAGTCTGCAAATACAAGTTTTTAAAAAGATTGTTAAAGGTATTGTGTTATGCCTCCAGCATTACTTATGCTAATTAAAAAAAGAAGAGGAGAATCACCCATAGCTCAGGCTGTTTTTTAGGAAGACGGAAGGGGATTATTTGACGTGTCTTTTTAAAAAAGTTATCGCATTGTGTCTATGCAGAACTGTGTTACTCATCCTCCTCAAAAATAAAAAACAAACAGGGTAGGTAGAGAATTCTGAGAGTTGCACAAGAACACAGTAAGCAGGGGAGGGGGGCCGGGCTTAGTGCACATGAGGTATGAAAGGGACACCACCAGTAGAAATGGAAACAGATTATCCTGGGCTGTCTAGAATCATCACTGCACCGACAATTTCATACAGAATCACATCAGCAACCAGACTACCATGGAAAATCACCCTAGTGTGGAACAGCCCAGTTTTGTATTTTCTTATGCTATTGTTTAATGAATGTCTTGTTTCATTTATATAGTTATTGTCTCTCTATGATTTTTATTGTCATCCCCCTTTGAGTAAAGATAGTGCTTGGATATATATTTAAATAAAGAAATAAATTGACGTCGAGGGGACAATTTGAGGATAGGAAAGTTCTGTACATATCATCAGCTACTGTGGTTCTTAGCAGTCATATCTATTCCCTAAAGTTGCAAAGAATGGATAAGGGTAAAAGCATATTTTAGTTTTAAAAGCATTATCTATCAAGGGAATAAGAATTCATACAGAAATACATAATAATGGTTGTTGTGGGTTTTCCGGGCTGTATTGCCGTGGTCTTGGCATTGTAGTTCCTGACGTGACACTGAGAGATCTCTATCTTTTGGTGCTACACCTCTGAAGATGCCAGCCACAGCTGCTGGCGAAACGTCAGGAACTACAATGCCAAGACCACGGCAATACAGCCCGGAAAACTCACAACAACCATCGTTCTCCGGCCGTGAAAGCCTTCGACAATACAATACATAATAATGTTTATCTTTTTTAGGAACCAGGAAAAAGGTTTGCTTATTCTCACAAATATGTCTCTGGCATATTTGACCCAGTGGATGAAGATAGTGTACGAAAGGAATCCATTGCCCTTTTAAAGAGGAAGTGGCTGACATCAGAAGGGTTTGTATTTCCTGGCTTTAAGAGCAGTGTTGAATCCAACATGCATTCTCATATGCCTGATGAGGCACGAGTAGAGGAGCTAACAGAGGTAACTATGAGTTTCAAATTTCTACATGCTTGCTTTAATCTCCATAGAGTGACATTTTAACCTCACAACTAGGGCTGTGCACAGGTGGGGATATTTGGTATTCCCGCTTCAGAATACCCCCAAATCCAAAGCGGCAGGAAGGGCTTTCTCCGCCGTCTCCGGCCCTTCCTGCCCCTCAAATGGCCGCCACGCCACCGGCACGCCGCGGCCATTTGAGGGGCAGGAAGGGCCGGAGGAGGTGGCTCCGGCCTTCTCCACCACCCCGCAGGCTCGGGCGGTGGCGGCAGAGGAGCCAGCCCGGAGCCACCGCAAGGTGGGGGGGAGGTGGGGGGGTTGATGTTTAAAGGGCCCCGCCGCTGCTTGCAAGCAGCGGTGGGGCCCTTTAAACAAGCCCCGAAGCTTTCCAAAGCATTTCTGAATGCTGGCCCCACTTCGGGAATGCTGAAGCTTGCCGAATTGGGTCCGCTTCGGGTATCTTTACCTGAAGCGAAACCGGAATAGCACAGCCCTACTCACAACAATTTCCAGCGAGTTTGGTACTGAATGCACCTATCTAAACCAAGTCTTCCCCAAATTCTTTTTCACTATAATTCATGGTGACTATTGAGTTAGTTGAGAAAGTCTGAGAGAAGATTTAGACAGTATTTTAATTACACATATTCAGTGGAAATACTTAAAGTTAGTATGCAAAGACACTGAAACCATCAATACAAATCAATCAATCAAATCAAACTATCAATCTTTCCCTTCCCTGCCCCCATAGCCTCTCCCCCCTTTCCTGCTTCCTTCTCTCCTTCCCACCTGCCTTTGTCCGTTTTTACCTTCCACCCTAGGCAATCTCTCTTTTATGGCCCAGTTGCATGGTTGGGAAGCTGTGTGAGTGAGTGTGAGAGTACTTTTTCCTCACACTATTTCCTCTTTTCTTCCCCTGGCAGCCTCCATATTCTCACATTTCCCTATGTCCTTCACTCCTTCAAACCCATTAAACAACTTACCTTTTATCTGCCCCCATCTTCATCTAAATTTACTAATTTTCTTCATTTATATACTGCCTTTCTCCACAGTGGGATCCCACAGCAGCTTACAGCATGCTTCTTGCCTCTATATTATCCTTACAACCACCCTGAGAGGTAGGCTAGGCTGAGTGTGCGTGACTGGATCAAAGTCACCCAGTGAGCTTCTGAAGCAGATTGGTGATTCAAATCTGGGTCTCCCACATCCTACTCTGAAACTCTAACTACTGGTCCCAATGAGTTCTTTTTCAGAGGCCAAAACAGGCCTGGAAAGGGCTCTACCTTTTCCTGACAGAAACCAAGCCTGGAATACTGGCTAATGGTTGCCTACCAACAGACACTGAGGGTATCTGGTTAAAGCTAAAGGAACACCTTTAATCATTTTTAGGTTTTTTAAAACTCCCAATGAATTTTTTTAGATTTCAGATTTTTCTGCAAACCTGGGACATTTTTCAGGTGTGTGGGAAGATCTGTCTTGCCTGTTTATGGCTCCAGTCTTTAAGTATCCTCAGATTAGGGTCACTTGGCTATTAGTATATAAGATATTTCCCAGATTTAACTCATTCCATCAACTTTAAGAATACAAAGCCAGAGTAGTGCAGTGGTTAACGTATCAGACTAGTATTTGGGAGACCCAAGTTCAAATCTCAACTCTAGCATGGAAGCTTGCTGTGCTTGGGCCAGTCACACACTCTCAGCCTAACCTACCTCACAGATAACAGTTGCTAGGTTCCCGTACCACCCCCCCACTGGGTGCTCCCGGTGTGATGATGTCAATTCCAGAAGTGACATCAACATGCAGCCCCCAGGAATGTTCCCACGCTTCATGCTGTGATCCAGTCAGCCTGGCACAAAGCACAGGAGCACTGCCAGGCCTGTGTGATAACATCACTCCTGGGAATGGCATTGTCACGTCATGCCAGGAGCGTGCCCCAGGAGACTGATTCCCACACCTTTTCAACCCACTGGCTAGGAGAGTGGGGGGGGGGGCGGAGGCTGGGAGCAGAGCATCCCCCGCCCCCACTGGGGGAACGGCAACCCTACTCACAGGATAAAATGGAAGAGAGGAGAACGATGTAAGCTGCTTTGGGTCCCCATTGGGAAGAAAGGGTAGGGCATAAATTAAGCAAATAAGAAATTAGAATGATTTGCAAGCTATACATGGTGCTTTTCACATGGGAATGGGCTTTTGTGGTTTCACCACTGCTACTGTAGTTGCTGATAAAGCACAGCACCAAGGGAATGTCCTACTCCCATCTCTCCATAGCAGTCATCTCCCCAGCATATAGCATGAGGGGGTTTTCAGGCTTTTTAAAAAAATCAGTAATTGAATATTGTTACAGCATTATAACGTTACAGCAAAATGTTTGTTAGGTTCTAAATTCCCATGTTTCATTTTTTTAAAAAACTAAGTCTGAGAAAAGCATATATTCCCACAACAGAAAAGGCTAGAAACTGACTCTCATCTGCAGGACCTCCTCTGTTCCTGTATCCTTCTATAACAACTTTGCTCATCTGAACAGGGCCTTTCTACAAATAGGCAAAATCAACAATTGTGTATACATGTGAATTCTCTGTTGGGCTCCCCTGCAAATGGAATGGCCTGCCAGATTAGGTTAGGAAGGCTTCCACTGTCCTGGCACTCTGTAAACTGTAAAACAGAAGTGACCAGCAATTCAATTGTATAAAGCAACAGGGCTGTATTATAACAGAATAGTTCAGGAAGATGTTTCAACAGAAGGGACGGGACTGTGAACTGTATTACTGTGTATTATCTGTTGCTGTATGATTTTATTTTGCTCTCAATGCTTTATATCTCTACTTACATAATACCACTTCTTACATTGTTTAGCATTTCATATTTAATACTTAAGCCTTGTTTCAGCAATCCTAGTCCTGTTACATTGTTATATACCCCCTTATCCTGTTGATTGTACTGTTGATTGATTGTACTGTCCTACGTTATAGAGCCAGTTTTCTTTAATGGTTAGGAGCAGCAAGATTCTAATCTGGAGAACCAGGTTTGATTCCCCCATTCCTCTGCTTGAAGCCAGCTGGGTGACCTTGGATTAGTCACAGCTTCTAGAAGCTCTCTCAGCCCCATCCATATCACAGGATGTTTTGTTGTGGGGATAAGATGCTTTGTAAACTGCTCTGAGTGGGCGTTGTCGTGAAGGGCGGTATATAAATCAAATGTTGTTATTATGTAATCTGCCTTGAGTCTGCCTTGAGTGAATAATGGATTTTTGTTGTTTGTTTGGAAAATTTTCTGAAAAGTAGAAACACTTTCTAAAAGGCTGGAATTTTCATTTAGAAATGGGAGGAGAACATTCTTCACAGAAGCATTTTGAAGCCAGTGCTGGATCGTGACAGATGGACTTGGGACAAACGGAAAGTTGATTTTGATCTTTACACAAAGCCTCAATATTCCTTTGTGGCCCCTGACACTGATCCTTACGGTAATTGCTGCCTTCTATATGTTTTCCAATGTGCTACTAGATATCCAACAAGCAGCTCGTTCCTGAAACTGCAAGTCTGTTATAAAAATAAAGACTAATATCCATTATCCTGGGATTCAAAGAGCTATGGCAGACACACCCAGGAGATTGGGTATTCCCAGTGGTATTTTTCTTGGACAGTAAACCGTCGTACCCCATACCATAGTAAAAAAAAAAAAAGTCGTAGTTTCAAAAGTGATTTATCAGGTGGGCTGCTTTTTGTGAGGAACCAGTTTAGACCCCCGCCCCCTTTGGGCATGCCACACTATTTATGCAGTATTGAGGATCCTAGCCATTGCTGGAGATTATTCCAAGTTATAGTTGTAATGTCACATGCGTACAGGTAACAGTGTTACAGTAAGAACCCATATGGTTTCCAGGCCATTAAATGTTAGAGCAGTACCATGGGGGCGGTGCTAGAGAACAAGGTTCCCACATTTCTTTCTTTTTTTTTTAATTTTAATGTTCCCACATTTCTTCATTTTCATCATTAATTGCCAATGCTAAGATATAATTTCAAGAGCCTGAATTCTCTTCTGGTTTATTCACAGCTCCCCCCACCCCACCCCCACAACTGGGGAGACCTCATGAAATAGCGATATCTTGATTTTCTTACACAAATATTCACACAGCAACACGAACCCCTATAGCAGGCCTGTACTTTTGCTGACATTCCACCTCTTTATGTGCACTAGCTGGGCACGTTATAACAGGACTTTGAGGAGGAGTTTTTAAAGCTTACTAAACTTGTGAGGGCGGGACTCAGGAACAGCAACACTAATTGAAGCCATCTACACCGCCCTCTTTATTACTTCCTTATACCAGTGTTGGGCCCATTTTTAATAATTTACATGGGCAAAATATTTCATTTATCACTAAACAGGTGTACTTTTTGATACCAGAAAGTTATTGTGTATTTAAAACCTGTTTCATAATTCTGTGCATCATTTTTCAATGGACTCATTTATGAATAAAAGAGCATAAAAGGGATGAACGTTGCAACACAGCACTCAAAGTTCACAGGTGCTCTCCAGCAACAGAGCTCATCTCCAGTGGACCAAAAGCCAGTTGCCAGCTAGACCGCTTCCAAGGCCTCCTCAAGGATAAACCAATGAAATTGGCCTTGAAGAGCCATGACAGAGGTATACAGGTAAAAATCTTCTACTTTGAATTTCTAACTGAGCAGTTGTTCCTGTGGCCGTTATAATTCAATATGCTTTGAAAAATAAGGAGCATCACTTACTCTTTAACCTTGTGTCACAATTCTAATTGGCACATTGTAAGCTAAACAACAAATATTTTTGCATGTCTTTGGGCAAAAAAAGTGACACACTCAATACTGAACCCATTCATGTAAATTTAGTAGCCTATGATTATGAACTTTAAAAAAAAATATACTCAGTTTGAAGAGGTTTAGCTCCTGTATTTAACACAAGCAGCAGTGGTGTGAAATCAAATGTCTCTGTTTCATCAGGACATACCAGTTGTGGGATGTATAGAAAGGACAGAGAGTGGCATCTGCAGAGGATTAATCCCGGGCAATGATGATTTTCACAACTTGAAGGGGAATGGGAATGTAATTCCTTGCCATGACAGGAAATACAATATGTTTAAAACTTTGAAAGGAGCAGACTTCCGGTAAGTCACACAGCTGTTCTACAAGATTCAAAAGTGACAAGACAGCTTTATAAATTGGAACATGTACTTATATATACCTAGTGCTGCTAACTGTCCCTTCCCTTCTCATCCAACTCTTGTTAAGAATTAGTCATGGGAACTAAGAAAGTAGAGCCTGTCTTGCTACTTGCTGTCTTCCTACTGCCTTATCATTTTGATGTGAAAATGATGCTTGAGACAAACGAGGCTTTGCCACTGGCATTAAAACAACATTACAGCTCAGGGGCGGATGAGTTACTGTCAGCTGGCATCCAGCATAAAATGTAAGAAACACTGAGTCCGTCCCACTCCTGTGTTCTCCGCCTTACTCAAAGTAAATAATGCACCTTATGATCTTTCGTATTCCATCTGGAATTCTGAATAGCACAAGATCTATAGTTACACTAATCTGTTTAAATTAAATATACATTAATTACTGTTTTGGGGTTCCTGACTGCAAAACTAGGAAAGTGCTTTGAGCTCTTAAACAGAAATCTTTGTACATCAAGGCTTGTCCTTCTTTAAAGGAAAACAGCTAGCTGGATAGATTCATATTTGTAAAAATATGAGTGTGTACGTAGCTAAGCTGCTTCAGGATACTAAAAATATATATAGTATTCCACCTACATGCTTTCAATTGTCAAGATTTTAGCAAGAAATCAACTCATGAATATTCAACTTCTTTTATGCAGTGATTATTTGCCATTTTCAGGAGTCTTTTCTATCTTCCAGATTGATTTGTCGTAACCATTCATTTAACTACAAGAGAAAACCTTCACAGAGATGGCTTTTGGAGAATTAAATGCCAACAACAGATGCAGGTAAATTGGGAATGGAAAATAAAGCCATGGTTCAATCAGTAACCCTGTAGGTACAAAATTCGCATGAGCAAGTAATCTGTACCTTGATTTTAAAAGTTTATGTCTGTATCTGAAAGGCAGAGAAACCCTGAAAATACACAACTCTGAAGACTGAGGTTGAGAAAATACTATAGACACCATTACTATTACGTTCAATGAGTAGTTTTATTTAAAACATTTATATACCACCTTTCCATCCAGATAGGGATCCCTAATTTGGTAAAACTTTACACAAACAATATTTACTAGGAACTATTCATAGGTAACTAGATTGGGAAGAGACAATTTGAGTGTTTCTTTATTAGCACTCATTCTGTGTTTTATTCCTCAAGAATTATTTCTATACTTAGCTGAGCAGCCTATCACAGCCTATCACAAAGAACTTTACAGTGTAGTAGGGGTTATTAAAGTTGTAATCTTGAACATTCCACCATTAGAGAAATCACAAACTTCCAAGAGGGTTAGTGCACGGCTGCACTGAGTTAAACCATATTTATTATGATGAAGTCACATCTCCATGGGAGATGCACGAGGCCTCTGGTAGGACTGGAAAGGCTGCTTTGAAATTCAAGTTTCAAGCTTTTAGATAAATCAGAATAAAGATGACTACATAAGTGACATTCAAAATGTTATAATTCAGCTGATGATGCTGAAGTTTCTGAAATGAAATTAACCCTGGCTTCTTATCTTGGGATTCTCAAGTGGGTTCAAAGAAACAAACTGAACATTATTTTATAAAAATAGCTGTACAGCTTTTGAAACCATTCTTGAAAAACAATTGTCGGCCGTTCATTCTGCCTCATGGGACCAAGAGCAAAACAAGGATCTGGTACTGTATTTGGGCCTCTTAGGTAGGTAAAGTAGCAGTACTTCCGACTGCAATCCTGTCACCGTTTCCAGTCTTCAGAAGGTTCTGTCAAGTGGATGGGAACATATATAAGATCTCTTCTCCAGCACCTGCTTAGCCACTTTTTTAATGCTTTCATCCAAGTTTTCAGGTGCATCTAGAAGGTGATGGAAATAGAATGAACAGTTTGTTTAGAGCCAGCACTGAGAGTACTTTCTTTAAAAAAAATCCAAACCTGTAAACACAAGCTGTTCTGGAGCATCTGTCATATTAGAACTAATTATGGGAAACAGCAACATATTAAGGCTTGCTTTGGCAACTAGATCCTTAGGGGATACTGGAAGACCCCCTCGTCCAAACAGAGAACAAAACATCAGACATACCATGAGAGTTTGTTCTCATCAGTGGATTGGAAAGTATCCTTGTGTAGGTTGTGCCACCTCCTTGCTCACTGGACAGTGCATATGGCAACTTTTTGGAAAGACTTCCATTTTCCTGAGTTGCCCCCCCACCCCCATTCATGTCTTGCCAAGCTTCTGATTAAGACAGATCCACCTGTAGTGTTACAATCACACAATATAGAATTTCTCCCTGGAGACCTGAAACTAGAGATACTGTAAGGCTGAAAAACAGGTGAGAAAAACCTGAGAGTCCTCCTTTTGACTTAGGCAGTTCCTTTCCAATTCCTCTTTTGCCAACTAGGGTGGGGGAAAATACTTTCCAATCTACTGATGAGAAGATACCCTGGAGGAAGGTGCTCTTGTACTGGACATTGAAAAGCTCTTTTTGAGAACTCCTTTGCTAATGCAGCCACAGCCAAGGCAAACTCGTTTAGCTGGTAGTGCCCTCCCCTTCCAAGGTAGAAGCTGAAGCCCAAGTTACTGCCCTACCTCTATCTGCAATGGACGCATTGGTATAGAGGACTGCATAAGTAGCAGCCACTCTGGCATAAAGGGCAGAGACCTTGGAGGCTGACAGATGTTGAGGGAAATGCACACTTTGATCCATCTGGTTTTGTTTTACAATGATGCCTTCTTTCTTCTGTTGTTGGAGAAGAAGGAGACAACAAAGTATCCAAAGATATGAAAGCTACTGGTCACTTAAGGTAGATGTGGGGAGTCCTCTGGACATCTAACCTATGCCAGTCACATTCCTTAGGATGGATGGGATGATGACAGAATGTAGATGGATTTCCTGGTCCCTGTGGGAAAGAGTTAACCATTGGCAAGAAGAAAGATATGGTGCATAGTCACCTAATCCTCCTGAAAGGAGCAAAGCTCTTCTCTGAGCAGGGCAGATAGCTCTGAAGCATTCCTTAGTGAAATTGAGGGTACAAGGCTACCTCGAACCATGAAACTCTCAGTGGAGCAGATCTCAAAAGTGATTTGTGTAACACTCTCAACACCTTGTAGAGATTACACGAAGGGAAACAATGCTGAGAGTGAAGAATGGATAGGACTGCTTCCCTTTATGAAGGTTATAACTGATTTTGTCCAGCAGGTGGTTGTCCTGCTGTAAGACAGAGAACCAATGGCCTGCCACCTGTGGAAAGCCTTCCAAGTGGCTTAGTAGATCTCATAGGCTTTCTAGAAGCCAAGGTTTCCTTGACAACCTCTGGACAGCCATGTTGCTCTAGCGCCTTCCTCTCAATTACCATGCAGATAGGTAACTCCTGTAAAATCCACTTCCCAGAGGCTACCTTTACAAAGTTGAAGGAACTCAACTTATGATTGCCAAAACTGGATACTGACAATCGTGCCCGGTGAAAGTCCACCACCAGAGCTTTGGTGTCCAAAACAGAAGATGTGGGCTGTGATGTTGGGAGTGGGCGCTAATGAACACCACGCATACTAATACAATACAATCCTGAATCCATCTAGTAAAGGTGCTTTAGAACCTTTCTTTCCTTCTATAGCATTCTTAGGAAATAGGGGAAATTCAGAACTTCAAGATATGCCCTTAGAGTGCTTACAATGGGAATGTAGAAAAGGCAAGATCAGATAAGAAAAGAAACATTTGGAAGAGAAACGAACCCTTTCTTAATACTGCCTAGAGATATGAAGGCCTGGAGAATAAATGGAAAAATTTAGAAATAAAAGTAGTTTCCTCATTTTTCTCCCCATGGAAAAAGTGAAAATTCTGGGGAGTACTAAAGAAACTCCTACAAAATATTTCTTTTTAGCAAGAGTGACATGCTTTTAAAGGCAAAGGTGAACAATGCTGTAGACACATACAGTTCTTAAAATCAAGGATCATTTCTGTCCCTAAAAGGCGTGAAAGAGTAAAGAAGCCTGTTTCAATTCATACAAACCTAAAGTTTTCCATATGATGACCAAGTTAAACTAATTAGCACAGTGCTATGGGCTGAAACAAACGCAGAATTAGCATTCCACAGAAAGATGGCCCCTTACACTGAAGGAAAGCAAACAGTGGCAATAGTATTGAACGTTTGCTGTTTGGACTTAAACTTTTAGTACCAAAGACAGGCAATTGAAAATGTTGGTAATTTGCAACACTGTAATACTTACATTTTCCTAACTGTGCTATTGCATAATTGTTCTGGAAACCAGCTTCAGTACAGAAAATATTTGCAAGTAGCACCTGGAAAGCAAGTTAAATCATCAATGGCTTGAAATACTCCTTTTAAAAAATACTGTTAAAATGTAACTCTCTGTAATATTATTTGTTCATAATCAGTGTACGCAAATCGAAGACCAGAGTACTTGTAAGCTCTACTCATTCTGCTTCTGTCCTTGATAAACCCTGGTATGTGTACCTAGTTAGCAGAAATTAACTAATGTCTCTTTTATTCACAGAGTCTGTTACCCCCCCCCCTCCGAATAGTGACTGAAATTTGACAAGACACAGCAGAAGTCATTTGGGTTGCTGTCTCCAATGCAGTTAGAGCCTGATCATGCCAGATTACCTGACTGCAAACTTCATAAAGAATCTACACTTTGTGAAAAAGTTACCCTTACCTATCAACAGTTTTATTGCATAAAACCAAATTTTGAGCAATGTTAACAACTTACTTTGCATGTTGTACAATAATCTTAATGTGGTTTGAATGTGTTAGTATTTAAACACGACTTTTCTGGATTCTGCTAGAAGAATGTAAAAACTATACATCATGACAGCTCTAAGGCCTGATGGTGGCAGACTTCCTCAGTTTAGCCTTATCATCTGCTATGCTGAGGCACACTATCTTTGGATTAGGGGCACTGTTTATACAATTCATGGCCCAAATGCATTTTCCCTGTAATGAAGTAACAACCAAATCTGATGGTTTATAGGATCCTTTTGCCACAGAACATATACCGCATTTTTTTAAAAATGTACAGATACAAGTATCTGGCTGATATCAATCAAAAAGTATTCTAGTATCCACAAAGGGAATTCAAAATGTCTCCACATCTGCTTAATACACTGTCATTCATGCGGAAATGTTTGATTGCCACATTAGTCACAGTTATAAAAACTACAGGTGCACTCACCTCATGATCATGATTCCGCAAACCAATACTGATGGATCGGCTAGCTCTGGAAATAACAGCTGTCATTGCATACAAATTAATGACAATATCTGCCACTCTTTTTAGAATCAGCTGCTCATCCACAATAGTCTGGAATCAAACAAAAAGAAAACCACAACCAGTTCAGTCAGTCATCATTCTGAACTGCTGAAGTGCCCAATGAATTGTACAGCAAGCTTTAAAAAAATCAAGATGCTGGTCGTCTTTTGTCAGTATTTATCTGTCTGATGAGCAAAAATGGTTGTACTTGATGCTGCTCTAACGTTCAGATTACTGGATAAATATTTTTTATGCTTTCTGTCACATGCTCTTTTAAGTGTGTTTTTTCTATGGTGCCTCTTTAACATGCAATGGAATGTTGGTCTAGAAGAGAGTCTTCTGAACACACTTTACAACTTGGGCTATTGTAAGAAAATGGAACTCATTTTTGAGAGACATTTCAAAAGGGTAGCCAGGTCAGTCAAGTGGCACCTTTAAGATTAAGCTTTCATGAGTCAGACCTCACATCTTCCGTAGCAGGGATACCTGGTTAGATTCCCTATCAGAAAACCCTGATTACCTTGCCAAATCTTCTCAGCAAGCCTTCTACTGTAACTCCAAAGTAATACACATTTTTTTCAAGTATTGTGGCACTTTCCTGCAATAGAAAAACAATAACGCTCAGAATGTTTGACTTCTCAAATTCTTCCTTAACTCCTCTTTGCCTATAGGCCAGCAACTGGGGGTGGGGGGAGGGAGAACCTGGTGGAAGCTGGAGTTGGATTTGACTGTGGCTTCCAGGTGCTTCCTATTCTAGGGAATGCTGTTTTACCGTAACATTTGGTATGATATTTCCTTTTGCTAGACCATAGTGGAAATGACCATTTAGAGTTTCTTTTGATCCATACTGTGCTTTAAACAAGTTTTCATTTTAAAGCAGTAGGGTGGGGGAGTGGAACAGTAAACAATTATAAATTTAGTATAATTTAACTTAATTTATACTCCAGATCTCTCCCCAGTGGGGACCGGAACATACTTCTCCTCAACTCCATTTTATCTTCACCAACAACCCTGTGAAATAGTTTAGATTGAGTTTGTGTGACAGGCCTAACAAGCTTCCATGGCAGAGTAGGAATTTGAACCCAGGTCTTCTAGATCCTAGTCCGGTCCGACACTCTAACCCATCCACCATGCTGTAGCAGGAAATGACTTTGGTATTGTCTGTTGAAAAAAGATGATCTTAGAAGTCTGAGAAAAATGCCACAGGGAAAATGCTATTTATAAACACAGGCATACAGGTATCAAAAACAGGAGGAAAGGCAGAGAAATTGCCATTTCAGCCAACAGGAGTGTGCTCCCCTCTCCAAATCTGGGAAACCCAAATTTGGGCTTCAGAGATCTCAAAAAAAAATTGGGATTTCTAAAATCCGGGAAATATTGTCTAATCTGTTTAAGATAGGGAGCCTATTTCTGACTGCCCTCTAAATACTCCCAAATTTCAGGAGGATTGGACCCCAGGATCCAATTCTATGGGTCCCTAAAGATCCAATTCTATGGGTCCCAGCCACTCTCAGGAAGAAACGGGCAGGGACAAGGCTGCCAAGTGGCCAAAGGCATACTCCCAAATACAAGAGGAAGTTCAACAGAACCCAACTGAAGTAACAGAAAGAATGGAATCTCCCCAGAACTAAAAGGAATCAAGGGGACCAACATCAAACCAGAGAATCATGTCAAAACAGAGGATTCCATCCAAACGAGGCACTGTTGCAGCTTAGCCCAACTGGAAGTGTCATTCACAGAAGCCAGGCAGACAAGGAGCTCTCCTTCACAGACCGGCCACTCACTTCTTGCTCCCTTCCTCACTCCCCCTCCTTCCTTTTTTGGAATAAAAGTGGGAGAAGCCCAGAAAGAAGCCAGCCAGAGGCTAAAGCCACATTATCTGGGTTTATCCAGGGGTCTGGATCTGGGTTCCCAGATTGGATCCTGGATTCTCTGATTTGATTCAGGTAAACCAGATTTAGCCACACTGGCAAAAATCCATCTTTTCCCCTGAATCCCAGATCCAGATTGCACAGCCCCATCAGCCAACATGCAAACAACCATTAACTATAACAGCGAATGTACTGCTACTTTAACCAGTTATACCCCAGTTTCTCGTGATCTTTCTTTATTCAGTTAAAACATTTCTAAGCCGCCTTTCTAGCCAAACATGGTCCACAACAAGATAAATATCAAAACACTCAAATCTCAATATTAAAACAGCTTTTAAAATAAAGTATATATGAAATAAAAAGTTCAATGTAAACATATAGACAAACCCACCAAACAACACAATAAGGGAGGAGGATGAGAGAGAGAGAGAGAGAGAGAGAGAGAGAGAGAGAGAGAGAGAGATAAACTAAGGGGCAGCCTGGGCTCTTAGACCTGACAGAGGGCACCTAGGAGCAATCACGTCAATTCCTGGATCATGTCCTCATTCCAGAAGTCAACCAAGTACCAACATAAGTGCCAACCATATCAAAAGGGAAATCCCCTAATGTCATCTGAAAACCAGTCGGATCCATTAGGCTATCGATCCCCTACCCCTGCAGAGTCTTGGTACCCCTGTAAATCTAAACCCCGGCAAGCAGTAATCTGTCTATGAGAATGGGATCCTCTTCAGTCCCTCTTCATCTTCAGATCACCTTCTTCCTGCCCACAGCAGAACACTAAATTAAGAGTGTGCCTGCACAGTGTGTGGGGCTTGTTATTCTGAGATAGGCCCATAGTTATCATGGAGACCATGACATCCTGATCTTCACACAACAGGGTAGCCTTGGCATGGATGTTTAAGTTTCCACAACAACTAGCCTAGAAATCCTCAAAACCACCTCCCCCAACTTGGGCATAGTAGGAAGAGGTTAACTCCTCCCTAGGGCAGATCTAAGTAATGAATGCCACGTCAGAGTTTTGTCTGTAACTGACCTAGCATTTAAAAACAAGGTATTATTATATTATGAAAAGAAAGAAGGGGCAACAGCTCACCAACGTCTGCTGTCTCTTCTCCTTACCTGTTCTTACACCACCGTATCACCCTTCCCTACATCCTATTTATTGTGGCACCATTCTCTGCCCCATTCTGCTCCCCCAGATACATCTTCAGCCAGCAGAAGACACAAGGACAAACCACCACCCTCGTACCCTACAGTTTGGATGCTAACTCTCACTTGGATCTGAACATGCCAAACAAGTATCAGTGTCACAGCTGGAGAAAAAATCTTAAGGTCACTATGGATCTTCTCACAAATCAAGTCTTATGCCATTACAGATTACAGTGTGAATGATACTGTTCAGAGTAGCTGAAGCAGGTAATAGGAGTGAGTAAAATGAAGTTTACCAAGAGGCATAACAGCACAGCAACCTAAATGATACAGTGTTTATGGGAACTGGGTCCGCACTTTCTCTGAAGCCATGTGTGACATAAGGATGCAGTCTCAAGGAGTGGTTACAGGAAATCAAAAGATATTCTGTCAATTCACATCAAGTGCTGCACACTGATCTTTCACTGGGATCAGTGTTCTGCTTGGAAACTGGACAAAAAGACATCACGTTCTAAAAGTTAAAAGAAAAAATACTGGACGGTGCTTTTGGGTAAAGAAAAACAAACCTCAGGCAAAGACAGTTCCCTGAACAGACCTGCGGTCATACCATGAATTAGAAAAAATAAAATCCCAGGGATAATTTTGCAATAGATTGCACCATGTGACGGCAGATGTGATATACAAATCTGTGGATGAATGCAGATGTGCATGCAAGGGAGCTACACATAGTGTGTATAGCTTGGTTTACAGTAGTGTTTGTGAACTCAGGTATGTACCTGCATACATGATCTTATGGAGGAATTTGACGGTGAACTCGTACTAAAAATTAAAGCCCTGTTATTTTGAGAAACCTTGAAAAATAAAAGACATTTTTCGCAGATACTACTGCACCTGCATGCATTACTTACTTCTAGACTGGGATGTGCTACTCCATCTTTACCAACAAGTCCTAGATTTACCTTCCGGCCAATGCTGTCGTGGAGCCTGTCCACCAACGTTCCCAATGCCAAGCCCACATTTCCCTTCTTCATTTCCCTGCAGGATTCAAATGCAGAGGCTACTTTAAAATTAGACCATTTATCCAAAATTAATTTGCCTCTTCTGGAAGTAGTTAATTGGCATAATTGAATGGCTGAATTCCCCTTCCCCCCACACACAGTTCTTCTAATTTTATTCCAAATACCTTCCATTTCTACAAAATTCTCTACTCATAAAGCTTCCTACTCTTCAAATACTAATGGCCATGGAAGATATAATGTGATCATATCTTCTAACTATTGCCATCAAGAGATGGGCAGTCAAACCTCAAAATACTCAGAAACAATATGGCTGTGTAATATTGATTTCAAAGACTTGCACATATACGCAACGGTAATTAATTTACCAAATGGTACAAACATCTGTTCAGCTGTATTTCAAAACAGGAAATTTGTAGCATTCACACATTTTAGTAAATTTTCTTAATTTCTATTTTAGAAGAGTTTGTACCTAGATTTACTTGTTGCCCTGTTTCCTTTCAGTCCCCTTTTCATTTTGTTTTGTGTGTAGGCACTTATCTTGAACTATAAACTTATCTTGAACTATAAAACTATAAGACCTTGAATGCAACAGCAGAAAAACAGTACATAAACGTATCAAATAAATATACCATATTTAGAATCTATGCAATGCTGGGAGCATGGTTTTTTCTAATTTGTATTAGAAATGAAAGTTTAACACAAATTTTGATCCAGCCCTTCTTTCTATACCTGCCCCCACCTACTAATAATTTTCATTTTGTATGTAACAGTTATTTGTGTAAGGGGTATGTTTCCAAATTGCTCATACTTGATTTTTCCGGTTAAGATTTTGCCTGCATGCTGTATTCCTGTCAAAGCAATGTACATTCGTAGAACTTCATTTGTTCCCTGAAAGAGGTAAGATTTTCTTTAGGTTGTTTAAACATAAACTTGCCAAAAAGATATTTACATGTAGAGTATCCATTGTTATTTCCCCTCAAGGAGATGCAATCAGATGATTGCAAGAATGAAAACCGCCTATCATCATAAAATCATTAGACTTGCCCTGTTGTTAAGACACGAAGCATTGACAGTTAAAATCAATTTAATTATTTATATTGAGACAATATGTGTTATCAGTATGAAATACAGTATGCAGAAATTTAGGGTGAGGGGAACAAATCATACACAATAGAGAAAAATTGGATGAGAAAGACTGATTTTAGCTAATAGTTTTTTCCCCTCCTGGCAGATGGAATTTTTCTTGCTGTTGATAATTAAAACTCATCTGAAGGTATACATATTTTCAAAATCTCAACCAGGAGGACAAGGTGTACCTTCGCTCAAGTTTTAAAAATCCATTGTGCACTTTTAATTTTAGTTTCCATTGTTACACAGTTGAAATGAAGAGAGAGGGTACAAGGCATGTATACTGAACTGTAACCACCACTAGGAGGTGCAAAAATAGAAGGGATTTTGTAGCACTTCCAAGACTGACTGAACAGGCACACTGTGTAAAAAAATGCACCTTTCAGACTCAGAAGTCTTTACAGGATTACCCTTATTGGTTTTTCTTGCTATTGTCTCTACCTGTCTATAAAAATGCCCTATTTTCTCCTCTCTCAGATGTAAAAGGGAAGAATAATGAATGCTGAAACTACTACAAGAAGTTGGATTCAGTGTACTCCTTATTTTTTAAATGGAAATTCTAGGATATGAAAACCTTCATTACAAATTTACTCATGCTTTCCTCAAAAATGGGAACAAACTCCTACTTTACTTTGCATGTAATATATATCCAACCAACTACAAAAAGAGCAGAGATAGATAGAGTGGACAAATATCTATATCTGCTATATCATCTTGCCAAAGATCTGAGGGCGGGGGCAGGTATCCGCCTTCTGTTCATGTAGCTGGATGTGGCCAGAGGTACAAGTCCTCTGGCACAAGCTGAAGGGCAACAGATGAGGAGCTCTTGGCCCTTTGGCTTTTAGCTGGTGGCTCACAGCCCAGCCTTTGGAGGAGCCAGCATACAAATCCAGGGTCATTCCAAGACATAGGCTGGTTATGCATCCATTTATTCACTTATGTGTATAGTCTCTCTCTCTCTCTCTCTCTCTCTGTTTTTTGGTTGTAAGCCACTTTGGAGAGAAAAATGGGGTAAAAATACTTCAGTGAATAAAAAGTGAATCTAACCAGCCACAAACAGTGAGCTCATGTAAAGGTATTTGTTGCTTCCTTCTTCTCATAAAAGGTCTCTGTGCCCACCCAACCTCCCTCATCCAAGAGCTGCTCCTAATATTTAGCATATCCTAGGAAGTGATCCTTCCCTTTCACAAATGCTTTCACAAATAAAGCAAATGCTTCTGGAAAACAGAAAGAAGCAGCGTGTCTTCTAATTCCTCCTTATTATCATGCCTCCTCTCCCACAGGCCATATCCTACATCAGTCCTGAGCTTACTCAGTTCTCATGCGTAACTTTTTGGTAGGTATAGACGGACTGCTATGGACAGGGTTAAGGATCACTCCCATGTCTCCCTCTCCTCGTGGCTGACTGAGTCTAACCCCACTATAAGCAAAAAGGTGTTCTGTATTTTTGTTTATTGTGCTCCACTTCCAATTTCAGCCCCAATCCTCGTTCAAGTGGGGGTGACACAAAAGTTATTAAATTATTATATTTAATAAGACTGATGTAAACATTGAAATTAATGATATAGAATACCATTTTGGAAGGAACAGCAATGCCAGTATGGAAATAAATCCTATAATTCACAGATGCCATTAAGTAGTTGAGACATATTAACAGTTTCCCCCCTGAGATTATCAGGCAAACAAAAGGAGAGCTCACGATAGTTTTGCAAAATTTCCAATACAGCTCTTTTTTTCTTGTGGTACATATCAAGAATTCATGTTATTTATGAGAAAGGAGGCAACATAAATGTTCCAAAACCTTCTTTGGAAGCTGAAAGAACAATCTGGCATCTGTATAAATCCTGGAAGCAAAGCATCCACTTTTTAAAAGGCTTTGGTTTTAAAAGATGTAAAATTCTGACAAAGACAGCACTATGCTTTTAGCAGGTGTTGCTACAGCAATTAAAGCTTTCAAAGTGAACAGATGGATGAACAACTAGCTAATTAAAATTATTATATACATTAACTGTGTATGCCAAGTAAAACTGATGTTCTTTACATACTTGCTTTTCATTATAAACACTATTATGCTGGGCAGTAAACACTCTTGCAAGCATTTTGAGCCAAGCTAGAGTTGGTGATACCAACTAACAGATGAAAGTGGATCATCAATAAGGTGGGAACCTGATGGCCAAGCATTGCTTAGCAGAACCTCCCTAGGTAGCCTCCCTAGGTAGCTTCTTCCAGATTTCAGTTCCAGTTACTAGTAGATATAGAAATATGAAAACTTCATTGTCTACAGACTATTTGACATCTTTCCCTTCCCCGACTTACTATTCTTCCAGCAGACAAGCTGGTATGAACAAGAAACGGAGGAATCCAAACTGAGAGGGCTCAGTGCTTGTCCTCTCTCTCATCAGAACTCTCCTTTAACTGCTACTGTTTCCGGACTGCATTCACATGCCTTCACTAAAGGATTAGGCTCATTTTGTGCAACTTTAACTAAAGCTTACAAAATTCTTCTAATTCAGTTTTTGCACAAAATCAGTTTAGTTATAGGCTTCTGTATTTCTCGCACTCCTACAACAGTTCTGCATCTATGAATCCAACTGAGTTGGCAAACAAAATATCTTTTAAACAGGGGTCTCTACTGCAACACTTATTTATAATTGTTCTAATAAGCAAGGCAGAATGTTTCCAAAATGAATGTTTCAACAGAGATGTCTGGAGAGAAACCACAGAAGTCATTTTTGAAATATCAGGCACACTAGTCCAAACGCTGTGCTCTTGCTGCTATGACAGAGCAAGTACTAATTTAGGAAGCAACTGCTACCCTGGCATCCTATGCACAGTCAGGGAGGTAGAGCCACCTTCAACAGTCTACAAGCCATGGCAACCACCTTATAATAAACGGTATCAAAAACAGGACTGTATCTGGGTGGCGGAGAGATGCAGGGACACTCAATCAGCCCCTAGATCACCATGTAACTACTACTACAGATCTATGCTAGTAAACTAAAACTGGATGTGATTTTATGAAACAAACGTAGTAATACTTGCCTCAAAAATTAGAAGTATCCTGCAATCCCGGAGATAGCGCTCATATGGATAGTCTTTCATGTAGCCAAGGCCACCAAGGATTTGTAACGCTTCACTGACACAAACCCATGCACTTTCAGAACTAAACACCTGCCAGTAACAAAGTAGTCCAAGTTATTATAGCATCCATAGCCACTACATTTTCTTTTAAACGTCAGAATACAAGGAATCCAGTGCCTTCTATCCTTGGATTCATCTAAATGCGGTCATATTTTTTAATGTGATCCAAAAACGAAGCTCAAGTTGGGGCCAAGTAAATGAAAATAAAGTGTAGACTGTGTAGATAGGGAGCAGGCTGAATTCTCTGTGGCCACCAATGAGTGCTCCGGAACAAAGAAAGCATTCTGTAATGCCAGTTACAATCCAAAGGAGGGCAGGGTATTGCTGCCCCCCCTCCTAACTGTGTCACTTGCAACCATATTATTTTCATACACTATTCCACAGGAGAAATAAATGGCTCTGTATCAACAATACTTCAGCAACTGGCAAATCATATACCTGATATCACCAAAAGTATGTTTAGCTCTGACCTACCAATCAGCTTTTTGTATCATCCTTCCTCCAAGAAACTCACAGAGGCACTGTACAGGTTCCTGGCAAGCCAGGGGTTTGCCAGTCACCTTTAGCGGTGTCAGAAGGCAAAGTTCTAAACAAAAGGGCTGGCAAATGAAGCCGCACTGCCAGGGTAACAAGCTGCCACCACCCTTTTAACTCACAGCTTAAAGCCAAGAAGCAGACCTAAACCCTCTGGGGCTAAAACGCAAAACATGTTCACATTTATACCTGTGGCTCAAGGACTCTTATCCGGTTGGGACAGACAGTGTCGACCAGCCCCAGTCTCCCAAAAGGAAAAAAAGCCTCAAAAGCCTAAACCAAGATGTTTAAACTAAAAAAGAAATGAATTGGGAAAATGGTTCTCTCCTCAATTTTATCCTCACAGAAATCCTGTCTAATAGCTTAGGCTGAGAGTGTGTGAGTAGCCCAATGACTAAATGTGGATTTGACCTGGGCCTCCCCCGTTCAAGTCCAGTGCCTGATTGGCCAGGTGCACTCCTGTAGCTTTTTCCCATGTGAGGGAATAACTGACTCACTGAGAAACAGTGAAACACTGCATTTGATGATACCACTACAATGGGCCAAACCTGCTCCCCAACCCCAGCACTACATAGCTTGCCTTCCAATGATGGGTGTCCCATGCAAGTGTGGGGGTGCAGGTCTCTCCCCCATAAAAGAGTTCTGAAATAGACAACAGAATTCTACTACCCTGTCCTTTATAACATCAAGCATTTTGCCTTGAACCTCCTTTGTTGGGGTATTATTTTAATAAATGTACAAAACATATTTAATAAACAGAATAAGGGCAGATTCTCAGAATATATTATGTTTATTAAATATACTTAAAACCTTTGCAGACCAAAAGAAAAAAAGGGGGGGGGGAATTATCTGATTCATGCTGTCCCCAAGTAGAATAACAATCAATAGGCATATTTCTTTTTAATCTTTTTTTAAAAAATGAAGGTAAAATTGTGTATGTGGGGATCATGACAGGAGGTATGCAATCTAAGGCCTGGACAGGAGGAAATATACAGCCTTCAAATGATCAAATACAACTATGAAAACAAACCAGCAAGAGTATTAGAGTATAGATGATAGCTTTACCAGTGTATTTTTAAAAGTGTATTGTTCAAAGGCCAGATAACTACTCCTCTGCTGGAATAGGGCAGTTGAACAAAGAATCAAATTGGAGAGTTCCATAGCAATTTTATGCTTGTGTGTATCACACACATATTTTAGGAGTTGGGGAAAATAAGCGTGAAACCCAGCTTAAGCCTTTGTAAATACCTGGGGCTACAAATAAAAATAATAACCATCTATACATATCAACTCTAAACTAGGTAAGAACATACTTATAAAAACACACTGCCTAAATCAACCAGATCACACTCAATGAAGCAACACTATAGATCTTCAGGTTTACTACCATTCTACCTTGCAAGTTTCACATTAGGAGAAGGAATAACTCTCAAGACTGTTAAGTGTTAGTTGTTGTGGGTTTTCCGGGCTGTATTGCTGTGGTCTTGGCATTGTAGTTCCTGACGTTTCGCCAGCAGCTGTAGCTGGCATCGTCAGAGGTGACACAGAGATCTCTGTCTTTTGGTGCTACACCTCTGAAGATGCCAGCCACAGCTGCTGGCGAAACGTCAGGAACTACAATGCCAAGACCATGGCAATACAGCCCGGAAAACCCACAACAACCATCGTTCTCCGGCCGTGAAAGCCTTCAACAATACACTGTTAAGTGTCATGATTTTCTTGCTGAATTTCAGGACTCATTTTCACTTCAAGTAAGTATCTTCAGGGACAAAGTCCACATAGCAGGCATATACATATAGCAAGAACTGTACATGATTTGTTTAAAAATCATCATGCCACCAGCTAAGTTAGATACAGGGAAACAACACAAAAGGGACAGACATGTAAATAAAATAAGCAAGCACCTTCTGTTGAAATTCTTTATTAATGACATTCATTCTTTATTACACGAACCAACTTATCAGAACCTAGACAAGGCAGGTACATTATACCCATTTGGCAGTCACTCCACCGACTGCCCATCAGCTACTGGGTTCAATTCAAGGTACTGACTATAATATATAAAGTCATGTATGGCCTTGAACACATGAATCTGCCTTATACTGAATTGGAGCCTTTGTCCATTAGTCAGTATTGTCTACTCAGACTGGCAGCAACTCTCCAGGGTCTGAGGTGGAAGTCTCTCACCTCATCTACTGCCAGATACTTTAACTGGAGATGCCAGAGATGGAACCTGCGACCTTCTGCACGCCGGGCAGATGTTCAACCACTTAGCCACGGCCCCTACCATTAAACCTTGGAACCTCATATCACCTCACCCTACGTTTCACCATGACACCTCCACTCATCTGTTCAGGGCCTTCTCCAGGTGCCACCCAGCAAATGAGCAAGACCAACACCCACCCATACAAAGGTTTTTTTTCTGTTGTGGCCTCACCTTTTGGAATGGCCTGCCTGAGGAAACCAGGAAGGCTCTCATACTCCCCCCATTCTGCAAATTATATAAAACTAAGTTGTTCAGAAGAGCCCTATAAAAGTAATAGGGTTATATTATAACAGCATAGTTCAGGAAGGTGCTTCATAAAGGGAAAGGAACTGTGGATTATATATAAAACATATTATCATTGTGCTGCATGTATTATCCTGTTGTAGTTTCACTGTTTTCTACTGAAGTAATAGCAATTTTCTGCATTATATCCACACTCTGTATCATACCTAATATCCTACGCTCATTCAGATTTTCATAATCCCAGTGCTAATATATTGCTCATTTGATGTTTCTTCATATTGATTATATCATCCTGCTTATTAAAGATCACTTTGTATGGATTGTTATTGATGTACACAATCTGTTTTGAATCTCAGTAAATAAATATATAAAGTAATTTAATACAATTTATACCAACATTTCAGGAAAATGTACCTTAACCATGGCTGCTTCAACTGAGCAATCTGGAATCCCCGGTTTGTCCATCATCCCTGCAGTCAGGTACGCCATGCTCTCCATTACATATGCTTTCTGAGCCATAAGGGCAAATTTTTCCTGATAAAAGAGCAACAATTCAATATGAAACTCCCTTCATATTTAAGCCTTCTTGAGAAGGAGGAATTGCAATTCAGAAATCAATACAAAGCAGGATGCCAAAGAATTTACTCTGCAAACCTAAAATATTTGGCACTTTGCACAATTGTTCCTAAACTTCATGAATAAATTAGTAATTTATTTTATTCATGATTTTCAAATGAACATAGATTTAAACCAACTCTACACGCTTCTATACTGATGACAACATGTAACCCATTTTTAAAATAAGAGATTAAAAACTTTTATTCTGATCTGAACAAATGACAGCTGAAAGCCAGTTTCTACAGTTACCTGAATTAGTCCAAATTCACTCAGTTTCTTATTAAACTGTTTTCTAGTACAAGCATATTCAGCAGTCATTTCTTTAAAAGAAAAAAGCAACATGTTAATTAGGCAATAAAAACAAGTTATTAAAAAACGAAATGCTTTCTTAAATATTTCTATATACTAAAAGGCCCTTGTTTATTATTTTTATGTGCTAAACCTCATGCTTTCATTAAGATGGATGTCATCTGTAGCTCCTTGGACACTCTTGTACCATCACTTCAATAACAACAGTACATATTCCGTTAGATGGTATCTGATGTGGCTTCCTATGTTGTAACAACAACCCTTTGATCAGACTGAAAAAAGTTCTATAATAAAACAGCACCTGTAAGTGAGGTCATGGCAACTGCGCTATTTTGCTGCGCTATTTGCTAGATTAAACAAAGCAAACAAAGCAGTTTATGCGCACGAACTGTGCAACTCTGCATGGGGTTACTCCATTTAATCTCAGTAATATCAATGAGCTTTAACTTTGCACAGAATTGCACTGTAAGCAATTCTAAACTGCACAGCTCCTGGAAAAGTACAATTCAGGAGGTAGAGGAGAGCACAATCTACTTTGGAAAGTAAAAATTTATTGCATTCATACTTTGCGTGTCAAGTTTGTTTGCTGAAAGTTCCCTGGTGTTTGCAGTAGTAAACACTGTAATATATGAAACAGAGACGTACAGTTATAACACACTGACCAATAGTGTTCAAATGGGGCTTCCTGCCACTGCATATTTACACATTTTAGCATTCCCTTCAAAGTTCCAGTGATTACCACTGCAAATACCAGTATGATTTAGTGTATTACTTGAATCGAGCCCACTTAGCCATAAAAAAAGCTCACAGGGCAATTCTGAACCAATTACTTTCTTTCCACTTAAGCCATTGTTCATGATTGTTTTGTGTGCGTGTGCATGCACACGCGTATACTTGCTTGCAGAGCCATGTATACTGCCTTGTGCTCCTTGAAGGAAGGGCAGAATAAACAATACAATATACAGAAACATCAGTGTATATGCAGCAAGATTTTTCCATATAAAATATACATCAGCTCTCAGAGAATGGGAAACACATGAATTTATTTACTCAATGATCCAGAGGCAAAAAAGTCCATAGTAAGTTGTGCCTTCCTTGCCCAAATCCTTGCTTCTTGCAACTTGGAGAAACAGCTGTTCAACATATTCTTTGGGGAATTACTTAATAACGTTCTTCCTCTCTCTGAAAGATTTATAAAGCTTTTTCTCCTTAGGCATGTAGTCTTTTCCTACCCAGTTAACTGGTTTTCTGTTTGTTGAATTCATTCATAAATATTTTATGGAAGAAGACAGCACACAGCTTATCAATCATGCAGTTGCAAATTATCTAAATCTAAAGTGATACATCCATACAAAAATGTGGACAACCTACTACGGCCTTTCACAACCGATGAAATCTCTCTCATGTTTTTAAGGAATCCAAACAAGGAAAAGGCTTCAGCCTCCTAAGACTATGATATATAGCAATTTTCTGTAGGCCGCCTTTAGAACTGTATGCGATTCATTCCCTCTGGTCCAGCATTAGTTATTCATATCCCAAGCATGCTCATCCATTTTGGAAAACAATCTAGAAACAGGGAAACAAATTTCAGGGTGAGATACTCTGTGACACATAAAGAAATGCACTGTTTTTTATTCTTATTGAGTGAACAATAAGTCATTAGCATGTATGTCACAAAGGATCTTCTCCTGAAATCTGTAAGGCAATACTATGGAAGATTTGTATGCAATTTCTCTATGAAGTAGATAAGAATGTATTAAAACATTTTATCCTTCCTCACTGGAACTCAGGGTTTTTCTCTTCTTCATTTTACCCTCACAACCACCTTGTGAGGTAGGTTAAGCTATGTGCAAAATACAAAATTCTCTTCTGTAGACATAGCATTAATACAGACATTTCATCCTATCCAGGAACACATCACGGTTAGTTTTACCTATCAATTTCTTAAGCATTCCAGCAGATGCACTTCCCATGCTAAATCTTCCACTGTTTAGGATATTCATAGCAACCTGTAGGGAAGATAAACAGCCTTTATTCAAGAAATGATATTTGGAAAAATTTTCTTTTTAAAAAACTAAGAATTCTTGCTTTGATTTGAGTTCAGCTAGACATGCCCTTTATCAACTGTACACTGTATCCACCCAAAAACAGTAAGAACAATATGATTATTTTCTACAAAAGGTGGTTATACCTCATTGTGGAATCACTACAATCAGTTAGAGGTGTGTCTCTGTTCTAAACCTTAGAATGTAGGAAGATGAAAACAGACTACAGGGAATTAACCAACTGTTATACACAACTGCCAGTTTTTTCAAAATGATGTAAATGTGGTCAGTGTAGAAATCAAAACTGACCCAGCTGATTAGACTTTAACCTGAATAAGTTACAACACAACAAAGAACAGAAAGAGTTTAAGGTCAACAACCAATATTATTCAATTGAATTTATACTTGTGATAGTTAACTGGTTGGTTGACAAAACAAAGGAAGCTGAACAGTCTACAACAGGCTCTCTGACCTGCCTTATTCTCATTGCTTCCAAAGGATTCTGGGGCTCTGGTGAGTCCTGAATGAAAAATAGGTAAGTAGCTGGGAGTGCTCACTAAGGAGCCTGTTACATAGCTTCAGTGTTTTAAATAGACAGAAAGACATTCCTGGTGAGACTTTCACAGCCAAGATTTAGAGCATTTGAAGTTAACCAGTTTGGTGTAGTGGTTAAGAGTGTGGGACTCTAATCTGAAGAACCGGGTTTGATTCCCCACTCCTCCACTTGAAGCCAGCTGGGTGACCTTAGGTCAGTCACAGCTTCTAGGAGCTCTCTCAGCCCCACCCACCTCACAGCATGTTTGTTGTTGTGGGGATAACAACAACATACTTTGTAAACCACTCTGAGTAGGTGTTAAGTTATCCTGAAGAGCAGTATATAAATCGAATGTTGTTGTTGTTGTTATTATTATTATTAACCTCCAACTACCTGAACAAGGAAGCCTCAGACATCTTAACCATCTTCGAAATAGGCAGGATAAAAAAGATATTTCAGTCAAATCCCTTGTTGACTATCCTAGGACATTCAAAGTTTACTACGTGTTCTATAGATCTATGAATTCTACCTTCAAGAGATCAACATTCAAACTTGCATCCAAGTGTGGATGCTTTGTTTGAGTTACTGCTTTCAATGGGATAAATGTTCAAATCCACATCCTTATACAAGTAGAATATGATAAAATGAGGGGAGAAATTGTTCCAGGACAAATTTAATATTGCAAGTCTGTGAGAACTTTTGTTTATAAGTACACAAGTTCATGGCTAGCAAACCTACCGCTTTCTCTTAAACTATTTGCTTTGGATGATCACCCATTCAGATTTCAACACCTCCATGATATTTATTTTCAACCCCCATGAAATGAAAGTGTATCATAGCTTATTCTTCTGCAGCTTGTGTAAACAGTTATTCCCTGCATCCTACCTTAAATCCTCCTCCTATTTCTCCAACAACGTTCTCTATAGGAACTTTTGTATTTTCAAAATGCACTTCACAAGCTGTAAGATAAAGAACGTTACACTAATGTTGCAGTTACCCAAGTTCAAATAAAGGAGGGCATGCCCCTAAATTCACTCTGATGCAGGTTAAGGACACTTTCTCAGAAGTAATCTCCATTGAATAACATGGTGTCTTACTTCTGCTCTCAAAATCACTTTGAGAAACTGAATTTTAATTGGGTAGTTGGGAGTGGGGAAGTCATGCAATCCCATGGTTTGGTACTGAAACTAAGCCCTTCAATGTTCATTTGGTCTACTTTGCTTAAGGTTAAACTGACAGGCTAGAAGTAATATTCTGTTCAGGGAATAAATATTAATTGTCCATGTATTATGCAAAGCAGATGCATGGCCCTTTGCTAAAGTGCCATACAGAAAAATGAGTTATCTATAACATGGAATGCACCTCCAGTGTGTTTGAGCATTCAAAAGCCATATGGAGAATGAGCACACAGAAGTCCTCTGACTCCCAATTCACTACTGTGGGTAACATTTACAGAGCTACACATCTGAAGATAGCAAAGAAATGGGAACAAAATTTTCTTCTTAAGTTAAGGAACACTGGATAATACCGTATTACCTTTTTCTTTCTTGTTTCAGGCAATTATCCATATATAGACTTTTGAAGGCAAGATAGCAGCAAAGACAGTCTTGCAATTAAGCAACTCTAGAAACCAATATGCCCACAACTGGACAGCAATTATTACAATAAATAACATTACCAACAGACAACTGAGAAAGAAGTCCCTCTTGAAAATCTGACAAAATGTTCCTGATTTCATGAGCCTGAATTTCTTTGCACATTCTTCCAAAAACATTAATTCTACATTTTCTCTAAGCATTTTTCATGTGGCTCTTACTGTTAGATCCTCGAATGCCCAGTTTATCCTCTGGTTTTCCATTAGAGATCCCACCAAAATCTCTTTCTACGATGAAGGCAGTAATTTTGTCTTTGGTTACACCATCTTTATCGACCACCTCTGTTCTTGCAAAAACAGTAAAGATATTTGCAATACCACCATTTGATATCCATATCTGCAATTGAACAAGAAAGAGACACTTCTATTTTTGCTTATTCCATGAAACATGAATTGAGTGATAGATTTCTTGCTCCCTCCTCCCTACCAAATACTTCACTACAGACCCTTCTTGGGCTTTGGACATAACTCCTTGAGTGAGAAAGAATTTCCCACTCAAAGAGCATCTCTCAAGTCCAGGCAGAAAATTTCATCAAAGAAAAAGTCGTTTTACTGTCTCATTTACTATGTTACACTCAGCAATCAATCACCTCTCTAATCAGATCAGTTTTCCTTGGATTTGGTTCTTGTTCTCTGACTAGCTTTCCTTTGGGCATAACTGAATTAATCAGGGAAACTATTCAGAGAATAACTGATCAAACTGACAAGCAGAAAACAATCTCTTTTCTGCAGATAAGTACCTTTGAACCATTTAATAGAAAACTTTTGCCATCTTCACTCAAAGTTGCTCTAGTTTGAATAGATGCAGCATCACTTCCACTAAAATATAAAGAGAAAATGAGAGGTTAGCAGTTGAACTTAGCTGAACTCAATCCAATACCCCTGAAAATAAATAAAAGCCTTAGATCACCGCGTAGAGGAGCTAAATATCCCACCAATTCTAATTTACTCAAACAACTTTTTAAACAGACCTCTAAACTGCTTTTGCAAGCAATCTTTCAAAATCTTGTCTACAAGTACACAACTTGCAACTTAAAAGGGAAGACTAGAACCTACTTCAGTTGCAAAATCATTCAGTCATAATCACAAAGATTGTGAAGAATGGGATAGATAAACTCTGCAGGTTATTATTTGTAGTTAAGAAATGCAATTAGTCTTCTTGTAATACAGCTTACTTTTTGTTAACAAAGATCTTGCTTGAAGTGATAATACAAATTAATATTTATACTGTGTTTTAGAGTATTCAAAGGGATTCACATAAATTACTTATAACCTTTTCAACCACCATACTGAAAATGGTGAGACAAAGTGGAATACAACTTGAGTAAGGCCTCCAAATGAGTTCACAGCAGGGAGGCCTGATTTGTAGCTCAATCACCTAGCCAGAAAAATGCTGCCAATTTTGTCTTTTTTAAACACATTACCTTCCTGGCTCTGTGAGACAAAATGCTGCAATGTGTTCCCCAGATGCCAGTTTAGGTAGATACTTTTTCTTTTGTTCTTCAGTGCCTGCCATAAGGATGCCCTGCAATAAAATAAAAGTGGGCTGTTTACTGATGCACACCAGGACATACATGAGCCAAGTTCTCTTGCACAAGCCTTGATTGAAAGGAGGATTATTTCTCAGGTCTGTAATCAATGCATGAGCACTTTATAGACATACATGGACTGAGTCAAACAGTTGTATCACCTTCGCTGTCTCTTCTCAAGCAATTTCATGCAGGTCAGAGTTCTAGGGTCCAGACAAAAAGACTCTCCTCTTAAATTTCAAACATATAACAACTATTTTATACTAAGATGTAAATGTGCAAAAGTGCAATCAATTATAAATATACAAAATATTATTCCAATTACATATACCATAGTCAGTCCTTTCTAGAGCTGACGCACAGATATTGTCACTAGGACCATTTTCTAAGGCACCAAAGTTATACTCCCACATGTTCATTTCCAGTGGCTCAGAAAATTTTTAATAAGTTCTGTGAGCAAGAAACTTTGCCTGGCATGTGTAAGTTATGGAAAACACCTGAACAGCACATTCCATGTCTCCTGTTGTGATTGTTGCTATGCTGCGGGTCAGTATGACACTACACAACTTTGTAAATATGTAACTATAAGCAATTTTTATCTAAAATAAGAGTTCCACATTCAGCCTTGGACACTTCATATTGCAGACTGTTTATGTTCCGGCCTTACCACAGGGAGCCAGAAAGAATCCTTATTTGTCTTAAGTATTTTGATTGTATCTTGCCGCTCAAAGTAATGGTGCCATCATTCTCTGTAAGATGAAGTCTAAGTGAATGTTTGTAATAATGTTTTTGATCTTTTTATTCAGTTTGTTCTGTAAACAATTTAGCATTAAAGTATTTAGGCATAAAAACAAGGTCACTTAGTATGCATCAGGTCCTGTGAGCCTTATTTGTCTTGAGTATTGTGTAACAATAAACTCATATTTCTCTCTCTGTGCTTGGTGTCTTGTATTATATTTGGGTAAGTGGTAAAAGGGAAATTTATACTTGGCAGCAGAGTACTATTAAAGAAATTTCCCTATCTCTAAGCATTTAGGATCATAAGAAGTCAGCTGTAGCCCCTTCATAATCATTTAGCAGCATTTTTGCTACCATTGTTGCTTGTACTCAGGCACACTCATTTTAAGCATTATTCATTAGGCATAGAATTCTGAACAATTTGGTTGTTACAATAATTCAGATGTTTAGTCAGCTTTCCTTCTGAAGACAATCAAAACAATTTACATCAGTAAAAAGTTTGTATGAATTCTTCAACAACCAAAAAAATCAATGCAGCTGACGATTTTCAGTTTACCAGACCTATCTTTAAAACTAACTGAATTGTCCATTAGTTTAGTTTTAATGCCACAGTACTCATTTACACTAGTGCTTCTGGAGGAATCTAAAAATGGGCCTGAAACCCTTGTCCTTTATTGTCCGACTTCTGTTTACATTTTATTCTACATACACCTTATTAATACACCTGCTGTCCACTTGGTTCAAGTGACTTTCCTATCACTGAAGAACGACAACTCTGGATGCAGCTAGAAAAAAATAAAAGAAACATTAATACTGCAGAGCTCAACAAAAACATGATTCTAAGAACCGGGAAGTTACCTTCAGCCCTATAGCTTGGTGAGCTGCTAAAGTTACTGCAATAGCTCCATCTTGAGAAGTGATTTCTCCCAAACGTGCATACATCGTATTTGAAAGGCCAAGGCCCCCTGTTTATAAGGAAACACACCCAACTATTAAACTGCTCACAAGACAAATGATATTTTGGTTAATTACATTTATCACACTTTTTAAAAAACCACATATGCCTATGGCATTCCAGCCCCACATCCTAAACCAAACCAGCTCAGCAGATTGTGTTTTTATCAATTGCTGCACCATTGCTGCAGTATTAAAATATATCTTTCTAGATAGAAGGGCAAACAGACCCACCCAGCTAAATTAATCAGAGACATAAATAGATATTTTTCTACTTGCAAAAACAGCTTGCCCCAGAACCAGAGTATTAGCATCCTGAAAAGTATTTGAACACATGTAAAACTTAGCAACTGGATTATTCTGAATAAAACACAGTGTGATGAACAAGGCTGGTGATACAGTACCTGTGATGGGCCACGTAGGTTTGATTATGTAAGCTGTTTGGCAAAATAGAGTTTTATTATTTCTTCATTAAAACTATTCTATAATTATGCTATACTTCGACATTAGATTGAGAAAAGACCCTATCTTAACCTGTACTGTGATCACTTATAGTATTCAGAAAAAAAGAATGGTGCAGTGCTCCTGAATGATACCATACAATGCAGAGGAGGGATATGTTTAAATTTTCCCACACTCTGCAACAGATCAAAATCTTGTGCACAATCAAAGTTATCACACAGGGGAGAGATGCTCTAGCCTTGCTTCGTCTTCTTCCTTAAGTAGTAGCTATCTATGTGCAAAGATATGATGATGTTGAACAACATTTGAACATTATTCACACCTTGGGCATTCTGGAGTGGTGCTGACCACAGTGTTTTTTTTAAGGATTGCATTTTGCTCCTGGGGAGCAGCACCACATATGTTTAAATACAATTATAAAATCTGCAAAGAAAATATGTTCATTTAATCAACTCCAAGCAACTCAGTATAACATCTTTCTAAGGTGTCAATGTTTTTTTGTCTGATATATCTAATACAAAAATTAGATGCCAATAAAGCTTATGTTCCAACAAACAAGGAAAGAAGAAGTGCAAACAATCTCTCATGCTGGAAGACTTAATAATGGCATCAACTACACTGTCTCTGGCTCTTACAGCTGCTCATCCTCCAATGTGATATATGCCCTCATGTGCCAACAATGTCCTTCTGCTCTGTACACTGGACAAATCAGCCAACCTCTACGCAAAAGAATAAATGGACACAAATCTGACATTAGAAATGGAAACGTCCAGAAACCAGTGGGAGAACACTTCAATCTACCAGGACCTTCCATCAAAGACTTAAAGGTCGCTGTAGTTCAACAGAAACCTTTCAAAAACAAAATCCAACGAGAGGCTGCTGAACTGGAATTCATATGCAAATTTGACTCTGTCAAGCTGGGACTGAATAGGGACTATGAATGGTTATCTCATTACCACAGGTAACAGATTTCCTTTACAGAGGTGGGGTCTGGGGGAGCTCAGTGGCACCTGGCGTGGGCTTTCGGGAACCACAGATCTCTTTGTCAGATGCATCTGGCAGGGAGAGCTGTGGTTATCGAAGGCCCATACTGCATTGGAATTGGATGGTCTAGCTGTTTGGCTGCTACAAACTAACAGGGCAAACTCCTTTGAAGCTAACTGATACACACACTAAAAGGATATGTTTACATATACTAGCAAAGGAATGTTTTGATTGCACCCTCCCCCTTCCTCCCCCTAATTGCCTCTTCTCTCTCCTCCTCTTCTGTATTTGACCAGTCTCTGTATCAGGCATCTGACGAAGAGAACTTGATTCTCGAAAGCTTATGCTACAATAAAATTGGTTAGTCTTAAAAGGTGCTACTGGACTCTTTTTGATTTTGCTACCACAGACTAACACGGCTAACTCCTCTGCATCTATAATAAGAACTATGGAATTCTAAATTCTGTGTACTAACTTACCATGTTCCTCTGGAATCTGAATACCAAAGAGTCCCAGATTCTTTAGTCCGTTAAGGGTCTCCTGAGGAATTTTAGCATCCTGGTCAATTTTCTTAGAATCCACTGGGGAAAAAAAAGTATTTAGCTAAACAACATAACTAGTTACAAAAACAGCACAGTTGGGCTTTGTTAATTTTGCTAAAGCATATTTAGGGAGTTAGATCCTAACAAGAATCAGATGATTCATTAAAAATGTTATTGTTACTTAAGGAGCCAACAAGCACCAGAAGAGGTTTAAACCACTCTGTTCAATTGTTTGCTATGCCATCTAATCCTAACACCACCCCATAAATTAGTGACTGTATTGACCTTCCATGGAGTGGAACACAGCCAGGCAACATCATTTATGCAAATTATTTTAGCATCCAACTGCATCATGACAGGAAATCATCTGGGCAATAATCTCTCTCCGTTACAATGAGACAAATGCAACAAATTCTCAACAGAATAAAGCAGCTGAACCTATTTTAAGAGGAAATGCTCAGGAGCTGTTTACATATGATAGTAAAACTTCTTAGCCCAGAAATATGTGATACTTTCTTATTTTGGTTGACTAATCATGCAACGAAAAATCACATATGCATGCAGCAACTAGCTGAGACTCAGAATGGATTGCAAAATATAAAAACCAATTCTATCAGACAGCAAAGACCACCAATAAACAAGAGTAGGACAAGGATTACAGATACTGGAAAACAATATAAAAAGTTTTACACGTAATACTATAGGTTACATAAGCAAACAAAGTCCTTAGGAACGGGAAAAAAGGTAATACCTTCTTCATTGAAGAATTTTTCGACTGGCCCTACAAACTGGTTAATTTCTTCCAATTCTTCATTGCTAATCTCAGGATAAGGAAAAACCTCCTCCTAGAATGACAGATTTCAACCCAATTTTAAAAAAAACTTTTTAAAAAGGTTCACACATTGGACTTAATCCACAGGAAGCTATTCCTAAGCATACTGCTGTCACTAAAACACCAGCATTTCAAAGAGGTTTCCCAAGGAGCTGTTCCTAAAACTCACACCCTCAGTTACCAGATAATCACAAGGGGGAAAAAATAACAGTATAGGGTGTATCTTAAGAAAAGGTGAAATAAGCAGATATTTCACATAAGTAAAATTATTTTGTGCTAGAATGTGTTGCTGCATTTGCAGCAATCACTTTAAATATACTTCATTCTTATGTAAACTATATTAGCAAATTACCATTCACGCTTTCTGATGCTGCTTCCCTGAACTCTTTCTTATTTAGCACTAAGTAGGGGTGTGCACCCAAAAAAGCTTCGGGTTTACCTGAAGCAGGAAAAAGCTTCGGAAAAACCCGAAATCCGAAATGGCATGCCGCTTCTCATACGGGTTTCTAAGTCGCTTCGGTATGCTCCATAAAGATTCTGAGCATACTGAAGTGATGGGGAGGGGGAGGCCCCCTAAACACTTCAACTCCCACCCCACCCTTTAACCCCATCCCCCCACCCCTACCCCACTTACCTGGTCAAGCGGAAGGCTGAAGGCAATGCCACGCTGGCCAGCGGAGAAGGCCTTCCTTGCCGCCACTGCACAGCCATGGCTGGCGTGGCTGGCTGGTAGAGAGGGGTTTCCCTGCTGTCATTGCTGCACAGCTGCAGCTGGTGCGGCTAGCCGGCAAAGAGGGCTTTCCCTGCCACTGGCACCACACAGCCACAGCCGGCATGGCCAGCTGGCCGTCAGAGGTCCGCTGCTGCCGCCAAAGGCCAGCAAGGAGGCGGGAGGTCCACCTCCTCCAGCACAGTGCCAGATAAGTGGGGGTGAGAGGGTAAGGGTGGGGAATGGGTAAGTTTAAAGGGCCCCACCACTTATATACCAGTTATATAATGCGATATGATATCATATTCTTTCAGGAAACTTGGATGAAGGAAGCCTTTAACTACCAAACTATACAGTAGCCCTGCTTCCCGCCACTGTTAATCCAAGAGGAGGAAGACCGTCAGGAGGTCTGAGTATATTTGTATCAACTGCATTGAGCGCCACTGTACAGAAATTAGATATTGCTGGAAACTGGGGTTTAGCTGCCTGTATATCTTTTACTAACTGTAAAATTGTTTGTATTAATGTATATATGCATCCCCAACCTTCCCATTCATACATCAAAAATATTTGGGAACAAGTAGAACAATAGATACGCTGTTTTATGGGGAAATTTCCTATGGCGATTTCAATGCCAGACTGGGTCAAAATGATAATCAAATATTAAATCAATTTGGAGTAGGGATCCCAGACACTGCCATACCCCAAATATATGTTAATCGACAATCATTAGATCCAGTGGCAAATTTTGCTGGCGCATGTTTAACTCAAATGGTGTACAGATTGAATCTTATCATTTTGAATGCTTCGTTACCTGGTGATTGCCCAGGCCAATTTACTTATTGGTCTGGTATTAAGCATTCAACAATCGATTATATAATGACCTCCTTGAATTTCTACAATAGTAATATTAAATTCAAGACCGACGTGAGACCAGATAGTGATCATTTACCCCTTAGTGTTAGTTGGGGAGAAATATTAAGGCCCCCTAAGAATAGGGATAGGACTGGGCTGAACAAGGTAGAGCAGGTAGGGAGGGTTAAAAATAAATGGAATATTAAACTTAGCAAAAAATTCCTCACTTGGACACATACTGAAGAAGTAAAATCTATCTCCCATGCATTGACATCTACAGAAAATGGAAACTCTATATTAAAAACATATGATTTGCTTATATGAAAGCTAACTTCCCTCCTATCAAGAGCTGGTAGCTCCAAAGATAGACAAATACCACTGAATAAGAAGTGGTTTGACCAGGAGTGTGTACAAGCCAAGATCGAACTTATAGAGAGCCTAAAAGCATTTCAGCTAAGCCCAAACCTAAATAAAATAACCAGTCTTGAAACCCAATCAAAGAAAAGGGAATATAAAAACTTATTGAAAAAAAATAGCGGCTGTGCACACTCAGTGGCAATCACTTATTAAGGCCACTAAGGAAAGGGATAATATAAGCTTTTGGAAAATAATTTTGTGAAAGCAGGAGAAGAAATCTAAGGTTATGACCAATAGCATTCAATCGGAAACTTGGGAAAAACTCTTTGATACCCTGTACAAAGATCAACATTATATATCACCTAGAACCGACTGTTTACAAATATTCCATCTTGGCCTCCAGTCACAGCTAGTGAGGTAACCTCATTAATATTACAGCTAAAAAACGGCAAAGCACTGGGAAGTGATTTCATTATAGGAGAATTGCTTAAAACACATAGACTGGTTGGGTTCCAATATTAGCTAATTTGTTTACATACATAGATCAATCAGCCCAGATACTGAAGGACTGGGGTCTAGCTATCATAGCTCCTGTGTATAAGAAAGGGAACAAAAATGATCCAAACAATTATAGGCCAATCAGCCTTTTGAATGTCATTTGTAAATTATACACTAAGCATTTATGCCTGAAGCTATGTAAACGGCTAGACCAAGAGAATCTATTAGAAATTGAACAGGCTGGCTTTTCCCAAGGCCGTTCAACCATGGATCACTGCTTGGTACTGGATTACCTCATCCACAAACATGCAATGTCTCCCAAGAAAAATTTATATGCAGCATTTATAGACCCTAGGGCTGCTTTTGATACCGTCTCTCGAGGAAGACTATGGGCCAAATTGGGAGATCCATTGATAAAAGATTGTTACACATGATGATTAAGCTTCATGAGAGTAATCAACTCCAGATAAAGCACACACAAGATGGCAAACTATCTAAGAAAATCCCAGTCCAGAAGGGCGTTAAACAAGGTTGCTTATTAGCACCCTTTTTATTCAACATCTATGTAAACACACTGATTCAGTGTTTACATGAGACAGATGTCCATGCCCCGAGTCTTGCAGGAAGAAAGATACCAATTCTCATGTATGCTGACGATGTGATCCTCCTGTCCCAAACAAAAATTGGTCTAAAGCGTGCCATGAAAAAGTTTAGTGATCAATGAGATACTGAGCTTCTGACAATTAATTACTCGAAATCTAAAATTATGTGTTTTAGTAGACACTTTAAAAAAACTAACTGAGAAATAAATGGGAATACTACAGATCAGGTTAAAAATTTTCAGTATCCAGGAGTCATCTTTACATTCAATGCTAACTTTTAAAGCCCACACAATTTCATTGTGCGTGTAAAGGACACTGGTGCGTGTAAAGGACACTGCTGCCCACACCGGGATGAATGAATGTATGGCTGGTGCTTATTTTTACTTGGTGGTTATAAACAGAAGCTCCTGAAGAAGCAGGCACGAAATCTGTTTGCAGCCGGCCTCAGATTGAGAGCGTTCCAGGGGAGAGCGTTCCAGGGTGTGCTATCCCAGGAGGAAGCACCCCCCAGTGATTGTTTCCTCACTGGCAATTACATCTGCACCATGCTGGAATGAAACAACAACTAAGATATTTCTACCTTAAGCGATAACAACATAGAAGGATAAACTGACTTCAAATAAAGACTCAAGCCTATGTAGGCTATTCTCTCCCGGAAAATATTTCATGAACTGGTTATCTAAATGGTATCATCTTTAATTCATCCTACCCTGTAAGATTGTTTATGTAACATGTACTGAATCATGTATGGAGTGTTATGAGCACGTTGCATTTTTGAAACTTTGAAGACACTGTATGAAGTGTTATGAGCACATTGCACTTTTGGAATTTTGAAAATATTATATAAAGAATCATTTTTTGTATCCTGTAGGGTTCTGCCCTCCTTTTTCCTCCCAGTTTATTACAGGTACAGCCACCTATTTTGCACACAGTTTCATCGGCAAATGCTGCAGAAAAGAGTGCTAATGCCATCCTTAGATTCTTCAGAAGAGAAGGCACGGGCTTTATACCTGCAGCCCTGAAACTATTCCAAACAAAATCATTAGCACAACTCTTATATGGATCAAAAATGGGACTTACTGCTAATGTTAAGATCTTAGAAACGGTCCAATCTAAATTTCTTAGATCGCTATTTAATGTACCTAGATGTACTCTTAATGTCATTCTTAGGCAAGAAGCTGGCTTGCCCAGAATCGAACTAAAAATCTGGGAACATGCCATCTATTATTGGCTAAGAATTCATATCTTGAGCCAAAGGGCTTAATTCCCTTGTTGCTAGCTTCTGAACCTTAAAATCAGGCTATCTTGATTTTATTTGCAAGGAAGTTAAGCAAGAGAGAGGGAAACAGCAGATGCAATGTGACACTAGGCATACAGACAGGGTGCATAAAAATCAATGATTTTTTTAAAAAAATAAAAAAAATTGATTTTTTTATTTAAATCGGATTTTTTTGATTTAAATTGGATTTTTTTTAAATAAAATGCTTTTTGAGGAAAATATATTACCATCCAAAGGTTATTCCATCATGAAATAAAGATTAGTTTTTAATTATGTAGAATAAGGCTGTATATGTTTAATTTTTTTGGTAAATAAATTCCATTAATCCATTCACAATGTCATGCTCTTCCAGAGGTTTTTGTAAGATTATTGGGCAGTTTCTCTGCCTACAAGATATTCTCACAGATGCTTGATTTTGCAGTTCTCAAAACTGAATTTGTGTCAGCTCAGCAGAGATCACATGCCTCTTCTTCACAGCAAAAATGTTATAACATGAACAGAGTTGAGAAAAATACCTTAATCCTATTGTTCTACAAACCTATGAAGACAGAATCAACCCCTCCAGTGCTAAGTTTCAAGAAGTTCAGTGAATAGAAACAATATTTTTCTGATTGTTTGGAGTGGAACAGATCTGCACAAGAAGAAACTAAGTGTGAGGAGGGAGGGGCAAGCAGTACAAAATGAAAGTGAAACTTTTTGAGCACAATACTGCACAAGTCTTTGGATCTTTTGTGTGTATGACCTGAGGTTTATCATATTCTTTCCTTGGAGGAAAAAACCTATAATGGCAGCAGGCCGTAAAAGAGACCCAGTTTGGGAATACTTTAATGAAGTTCTTTTACCTATCGGTAAGGCAGGCATCTACTTGCATATTAAAGTTATACCAGCAAGAATTAGTCTTTATGTAGAAAAGTATGATTTAAATCAAGCCTTAATGACTAGTGATTTAAATCGTGATTTAAATCAGTTTGATTTAAATCAAATCCACCCTGCAGACAGAGTTAATTTGGACAGAAGCGTCTGCACAGGAATTCTGAACCAACTTCAAACAGGTTAACAAAATGGTTGCAACAGCCCTACGTATTTTACATGTACTCTTAAATTTTTCTGTAGTTTCTGCCTTCTCAGAAGCTGTATCTACAGAAGTTGCTTTGGCTTTGCCACCAAATTAGCTTTGAAGTACATGGTAGGCCCTCCCTGCAATGCAAAAAAAAAAAGTTGCATGTCATGCCACACTGGACCACAGCCACAAGTGGTAGCATGATGCTGTAAACAGTACTCTTAATTCTGACACGAATGCAAGTCAGATGTACATTGGTATTTTCTGTTTACCTCTTCCTGGAAGAAGGAAATGTCTAGGGAACCAGAAACCAATCCATTGCATTTAAAATGACATACTCCTAACAGCCAAAAAACTTTGTTAAACCCTTTCATTTAAATAGTGATTCATCTGTCATCTTCACTGTTTATTATCCTCACTTAATTACTATTTCAGTTTAAATCAACTATTCCAGGGACAGTAGTGCCCTGGGTTCACATCAATAAAAATAAAGGGAAACAGTTTACACTAAATATCAACAATAGCAGTTGCCAATACTACTTGGGTTGCTTCCCCTTGGTGATAAATCTCCATGTAGCTCTTGCTGCAGATGCAGAAAAATGGTGACAGTGTGGGTGGGACCTTCTGGTTCACACCATGCACAAATGGAGTTTGACTATGATCTTTCCAAAAATACTGTATCAAACCAGGTCTGGACAAAATCATGCTCAAGCAGGGGAAAACCCAGAAAATGGACAATTAGGAGATGTCATGTGGATGCCCTATGGGGAAAAAATTAAGAAACTTTTTTTCCCGTTATCTCACCCTTTCTTCAAATTCCTCAATGGACTACTTTAATTCCTTCAACTTGGTCTAAACTATGCCATTTCCACACAAGTTATTAGTACTGGGTTCAATGCTGTGAGGAAGCTAGAAGCAGGTTAATGAAAACAGCTCATGGGAACCTCTACCTCCTCCCTTCCGGCATGGCAATGGCAGATGCTAGCCTCTGACAGTTTAGCTGCTTCTCCATAGTATCACTGTATATTCATGCACTTCCCAGTGTTTCCCTAGTTTTCCTCTGATCTTTCCCAAAGATGCTTTGCTCTGAAAACTGCTACAAAGCCTAGATGACTGTCACATGAGCAGGAGAGATATGATTTCCCCAGTCCCTCCCATATGGCAACCATTTTACTCACAGCAGCTATTTCTGCCCTTGCCACTGGGGCGGAAGGAGTTAATTTGGCAACTGAATATTGCTAATAGTTTATAACAATATTTACTTATAGTCTACCTTTCCCACTGAGACTCAAGGCAGATTACACAATGTAACTCAACACAATCAATATGATGATACATCTAATAAGCAATGTAACAGAACTAGAAATTGCAGAAATTTGAAAAGCTGTCATCTGAACAGAGCATAAGTATGAACAACGGAGAGCTTGGTATTACATCAGTAGAAACGAAGTACATTTTCCTGGGCCAATATACTATGATGTAGTCCTATTTCCATTATAAAAACGTCCTCTTGAACATTGTTTTATACAGTTTGCAAATTGCCAGGAGCATAGAAGTCTTCCTAACCTCCTCAGGCAGGCCATTTAACAGGTAGAATTTTCTGTGCATCGCCACACAGAAAAACAAACTAAATTCTACAAATTATACATAAAAACAGTGTCACTATTATTTCAGGAACAAGTACAAACTCAAACAACCCATATTTTAAAAAGGCAGAATATATCAAAAGAAAAATATCAGAAGTATGAATTACATATACATATCATACTTCTAGTCTCTCAAAATGTCAGCTTAATTTTTTTAAAAGGCATACTATTTACTTATGACATTTTTATTTCGCCATTCCTCCAAGAATCTGAGTGGTGCATACTGTTCTGTCCTTCTGCATTTTATCCTCACAACACCACCGCTGTAAGGTGGGCAAGGCTGAGTGCTTGCAACTGGCCCAAGCTCACCTAGCACACTTCCATAGTACATGAGGCTCTGAATCAAGTTCTGCCTGATCCCAGGCCAACACTCAGAGGAGAAAGTAGTTTCTTGAACTTAAAAAAACCGTAAACTATGTGTGTAAAAGAAGCGGAGAGTGTCACTTACAAGCAACTGGAACCAGGCATAACAGAGATGGCACTAGTTTTAGTGGGTAGCCATGTTCTTCTGCAGTAAAACAGCAGCAGGATTTGAGTCCAGTGGCACTTCAGAAACCAACAAGATTTTCAGAGTGTAACCTTTTGAGTCAGAGCTCCCTTCTTCAGATATTAGCAGTCAGGCTTTTAAAATACATTACAAAAAAGGATCCTGAGATGTACAGCCTTGGAAATGGATTGTATCACTTGAGACCACAGGTGTAGGATTCCAGCTCTGCCTGCAGGAGTCCAGTAGCACCTCAGAGGCCAACAAGATTTTTTTACTCTAGAAAGCTCACATCCTGAAAATCTTGTTAGTATCTAGGTTACCACTGGATTCAAATCCTGCTGCTCTACTACACACTAACACAACTACCTACATGAAATTAGCTCTACACGATTCTTCAGCAGCCCAGCAAACAAAAAACTAGCACAGCAGGGAGAAAGCCTTTCCCTGATTACTGAGCTTCCTTTCTCTCTGCAGGGAACTTGGAGCATAGGGGCTCAGTCCGCAAACGTGACCCTCCATGTGTAGTATGAAGTGAGTTATCCCACCAACTCCCCCAGAACGTCTCACACAAGGTCCTCAGTGCCTGGGCCTCGTGAGAGCGACACAGCAGCCCATGGAGCTTTCCGAAGAGCCGAGACTGACTAGCCGCCCGGACAGCCTCACCTTCCGAAAGGTACCCCGGAAAAGCTCCTTGGCGAAGGCAGGCCGAGGGCAGGCGGTGCGGAACTGGCGGACTCCAGCAGGGAAAGCGACACGAGCCGCTCGTAGGATAAGACCCAGTCCACTCATGTCTGCCGCAGCCGCTCACCTCCCTCCCCTCTTTGGCTGTCGCCGACTTCAGGGCGCGGCTGGCGGGTTCCGATGACGCAAACACCGCGCGCGGCTCAGGTCTAAGGCGCGCAAGCGGGCGCGCTCTTCTCCGCCCTGACGTTGTCGTAGCAGCCGGTGGGGCGGGGTCTGAGCGAGCGATCACTGGCGGGCCCCTCCCATCCTGCCGCCTCGCCCTTTCCCAGGGCCCCTTCCCGTTGCGCTTCACAATAGGCGGGGCGTGCCTGGGGTTAGAAGAGCGTTTGTTACGTGCTGTGGGAAAGTAGGGGCGCAATGAGGAGGCTTTTTTGGAGAAGTAAACGCTGTTGTTGCACCTCTTAGGACTTGCGTCCCGTCGAAGAAAGAGTGCATGGTAATCAAAGCTCGTTTCCTCAGATGCATGACAATTCATGAGGCCAAGAGATTTTTTATTAAAGGCTGAAAACAAAAGAAAAGGGGTGAGGGCGAGGTACTACTCCCAATTGTCTATAGAAGGCAAAATATGTGTGCTGTCATGTTTCAACAGTGCACTTCTGTTCTGTGCCTTGGCCAGCCTGGTCAAACACCAAAGAATGAATGGACACAAATCTGACCTCAAAAATCTCAATAGTTGAAAGATAACAGGTGACCATTTTAATGTTAGAAGGCATTTTATTACTGATCTAAAATCACTGTTCTCTGACAAAACAATTTCAGCTGGAGAATTCAGTGTGAAGTTGTATGTATGTGTTGTTATATGTACGTATTAAAATTCTTCAAGAGATTGAACACCATCTCCCCTCCCCCAGTCTTTACATGAAGGTGCTAATATCTTGCACATGTTCCCTCTTATAAACGTTACTTAGTTCCATTATATGTCTAGAAGTTTATAATCTGCTTTTCTGGTTTTATCTTTCCTAAATCACATTATATTAATCCTACTTCGCCTGTCTATCAACAATTGGGATTGATCTCCACCCACTCTGAGTGGATTGATTACTTTTTTGATTGGATCTTTTATTTAACTGGTTTGTCTTTGTGACATCCCCCGCCCTGCCTTTCTCTTGTTTACAGCCTTTAATATAAATTCATTGGTTTTATGGATGCCTCTGTTGAAATGAGGCAAGACTCCAGAAAGCTTATGCTAGAATAAATGATGGTAGTCTCTAAAGTGCTGGACTCCTATTTTTATTAATATGTTCTTAAAACTATTAATGTAACAGTTGTAGATTTACATCTATGGATCTAGTGTATCAATATATTACACTTGTCTATTAGGACTATTCAAATCCTATGTGTAGTTAGGACATACGTCCTATGTATAGTTAGATGTGCTTATGCTCACTCATTCCAGTGCTGCAGAACCTTGCCTAACACTGCATGGCAATGGACTATACATTTCCAGTACTTTTTAACATTTCAATTATTCCTTATCAAACCTCTTTTGAACTTACAAGCATATTTTTTTACAAAAACAGATTTTTTCCCTTTTTTGTTTTATGATGCTACCTCTCCACGTTGCCTAATTGGTTGAAAACTTTAAAATATATATGATCATAAAACAACCATGATGTGCAGAGAGCAGAATGAGAAGTACCAAGATAAATTAAAAACAAAGGAGAGAAAGCTTACAATAATTGTGTTTTGCTGCAGCTATCTACTTGATCATTATTATAAAGTCTGGATCGAGCATCTTGTAGATGACTATGTAAATCAGTAAAAAACCTAAGGAAAACTATGTTTAAAAGTCAAATAATTTTCAGATTGCTGAAGGAAACCATCCTTAATCACGTGTTTTTTCTTCTTGTTGATGTAGCAGCACTTTTGCTCAGTCATCTCTGTTCAAGTCACAAATTGCAAGAAGTGCCCTTGAACTTCAGGAAAATATTTGAGTTTCAAACATTTAAAATCAGATTGCAAATGCTCTGTATGTACATCACCACATTACTATCTTCATCCTTTATCTTTGTTACATGTTACAAAAACACATGTTTGTAATCTTTCTTTGAGTGAAAAGCTTGTGTCACTATTTTAGTCCTGACTAATAAACTAGGTGATAATTTATGCGAGTGTTTGCATTTAATCTCAAATATTCATGCCTGCACATTTTTACATTTTTTTCCCATAGCAATCCACTCCCCAATCTATCCACCCATTGTACCTACCAGTACCCAATAGTGTAGCATATAGTCCCTGTCCCTACCAAGGCCTCTCTCTGAGCTCTTGCTTATGAAACAGCCTATAATCTGGGTAGAAATAATTCAGTTTTGCATAGTTTGCAGAAAACTAGGAAAGATCTCCTCAAGCAGGCCATTCCATAAAGTGAGGATCACTACAGAGAAAGTATGTGTGCAGGCAGCTGTTGATTTTGCCTAACTCTAGGGTGGTATCTAGAGAAGGCCCTGTCTAGATGAGCAAAACTTTCATGGAGGAACAGCAAAGCTGTCATGGAGAGGCGACTGCACAGATATGAGGGGCCAAGGCTATGAAAGGCTTTGAATGTGATAGTTATGACCTTGAATTGAGCCTCGTAACTGATGGGAAGCCAGTGGAGTGACTGCAGAATGTCGGTGATATGCATGCTCTGTCTAGCTCCTGAGAGTAAACGAACTGCTGCATTCTGCACCAGCTGGAGTCTCCAAGTCACCTTTGAGGGGAGGCCTATGTAAAATGCATTACAGTAAAAGGCCATGCTTCATTGTTGCTTCTCCTGGATTTATCTGCAGCTTTCGACACAGCAGACCACGCCATCCTGCTGAGCCCTTTGGAGGCAGAAGTAGATATCAGGGAATGTGCCTTGAATTGGTTTAGATTGTTCCTCATGTGGTGTATGCAAAGGGTTGCTATTGGAGACCAGCCATCCTCAGTGTGGGAATTATCTTGTGGGGTTTCACAAGACACAGTCTTATTCCCCATGCTATTCCACCTCTGTGCAAAGCCTTTAGGAGAAGTCATTCATAGCTATGGACTTCAATATGCAGATAATATCCAGCTCTATATATTATTATCCAAATCCCGTCGATGCAGTAGAGGTACTGAGTCACTGCTAGATAGCTGATGTCTACTGGCTGAAAGAAACAGAAATTGTACCAGGACAAGATGGAAGTGATGCTGGTTGAAAAAGCAGAGATCTTGAAGGACATCATGCTTCTGACCTTTGATGTGACTCAGTTGACCCTGTCTGACACAGCTAAGAGCCTAGGGATTATGTTATTTCCATTTCCATTTCTTTCTCTTACCATCATGTTTGTAAAGTTCCCTCTTTTGAAATCAAATGTTACTCTTTTGAACTTAGGGATAACTTTCCATTGACATGAACGCTGAACTCAATAGCTTTGTGGTCACTGTTCTCAATTGGTGGAACAACGTCTATATCTCTCACCACTTAGAAACAAGTCCAAGATCACTGCTCCTCTGGTTGGCTCTGTGACCAACTGTTCCAATGCACATTATCTTGAGTGTTTTCATTATTGCCCATTATTATTTTTTCATTATTGCCCATTATTGCCTCCAACCTGGAGGCTCCCTGGCCCCTGTCTACTTTCCTCCTGGAAGTATTTTAAAAGCTGCTCTGCCACCTTTTTGATATTAAGTGCCAGCAGTGTGGTTCCCTTTTGGTACAGCTTAAGCATGACCTAGAAAGTTACCCGGCGCCTAACAAATCTAAACCCTTCCACTCATGACCACTTTCTCATCCACGTGTTGAGACCCCCAATCTGTGCCTGTCTAGCTGGCCCTGCACATAAAAATGGTAGTTCTAACCACAACCTTTGACTAGGCAGGCAAGTCACCATGCAGTCAAAATGCCTTTCATGGAGCCTGCTCTCTATATTCCTAATAATCGAACCACCCACTACCAAAAGCCCACCTCTCCCCAACCTCTGAGGGGTATCATTGGTAGTCATTAACCAGATGAAACAAAAGCGTATTGTAAAAGCAATCCGAACATTCCCATTTAAAATTGGATAATAAAAGTAATAAATTAAGAGCTAGATAATGTCAGGGCTTTTTTTCTGGGAAAGAGGTGTTGGAACTCAGTAGGGGAACTCAGGACTACACAATGATGTCACTTTGGGTCAGCTGGAACAAGGAGGGGAGTTTTTTAAAGTTTAAATTGCCCTCCACAAAAATGGTCACATGGCCAGTGGCCCTACTCCCTGATCTCCAGACAGAGAGGAGCTTAGATTGCCCTCCATGCCGCGGCAATTGGTAAAAATAGTGACATTTTGTAATACTTCCTGATATCTTTTGGATATGATTGAATAGTTTTGTAGCATTGGCACTTTATATTTATTAATCACGTTCTTATATACAATATACAAAAAACTATTTTATACTGTTGCTTCCCTCTGCATTTTGCTTGGTTTGCTTCTCTAGTTGAGGGTTGCTCCTTTTTTTAAATTCCCTCTCCTGATCCCAACTGGTTGAAGGCGAGGGTGGGCATCGGCTCCTGCTCCGCTCCTGATTAGACATGGGCATGAATTGAAAAAAAACAAACTACATGATTCGTGGTTTGTTGCGTTCCATGAACCACGAACTTCCATGAACATTCCCTGGTTCCCGAATCGGTTTGTGGTTCGTGGCATTTCAAACACCCGGCGCTGGCTGCTGAAGCTGGTGCGGGGTGTTTGAAATTGACAGCCCCCTGCCGAGCGGCAGGAGAATGGGGCTGTCACTTTCACATACCCTGCCCCGCCTTCAGCCGATGGGCTGAACCCTGCACGGGGCATTTGAAACAGACAGCCCCCTTCTCCTCCTGCTCACGGGCAGCAGGAAAACGGGGCTGTCACTTTCACACATCCCATGTGGGAATTAATGGATTGGCGGTGCCAGCCTGTCTGGCTTCACAAACCGCTCATGACTCTCACGAACTAGGCAGCAGGAGAATGGGGCTCTCAGTTTCACACATCACGCACCGTCTTCAGCTGATCGGCTGAATCCAGCGTGGGGCGTTTGAAACAGACAGCCCCCTTCTCCTGCTACTTGTTGGCAACAGGAGAATGGGACTGTCACTTTCACACACCCTGTGCTGCCTTCAGCAGATCAGCTGAACCCAGCACGGGGCGTTTGAAACAAATAGCCCCCTTCTTCTGCTGCTCGGGGCGGCAGGAGAATGGGGCTGTCACTTTCACACACCCCACAGCACCTTCAGTTGATCGGCTGAACCCAATATGGGGCGTTTGAAACAGACAGCCCCCTTCTCCTGCCGCTTGCGGGCAGCAGGAGAAAGGGACTGTCAGTTTCACTCACCCCATGTGGGAATTAATGGATTGGCAGTACCAGCCTGTCTGGCTTCACAAACCGCTCATGACTCTCACAAACCAGGCAAAAAAGTCATGGGGTTTGTGGAAAACGTGGCCCCACGAACCACGTTTTCACAAACCACGAACTGACCTGTTTCGTGCACTTTTAATTTGTATTACAATTTATGCCCACCTCTTCTACTGATCCCAGCTGGGTGAAGGTGGTGGGCGAGCATTAACACCTGCTCTGCTCTTAATCTCAGCTAGGTGAAGGCAGGGGGCAGGCATTGAATCAATCAATTTGTGAGAGAGAAGTGGTTAAATGACTGATTAGTGTTGACCAAGGCATGCACGGCCAAGATTACAGATGCTGCCTTCCGGGCTGCAAGAGGACAGCTTGTTGCATAGTGATGAGTTTCGATTTATATACTCATGAGATTTTATATATGAGAAGTATTTTTTATTGTCAGAATATTTGCTTGTTCACAGACACTAAGTGGACTGAACCCTCACCCCTGAGGAAGTCTACAGACGAAATCTGTGTGATAATAGCCAGCCCCAGCTAGCACTAGGAGGGCTTGTATCTTTTCCATCCTTGTTGTCCACATGTGCACCTGAAGAAGGAATAAAAAAGGAAAATATTAAAGATAATCACAATAAATTTGGATCAACCTGTTGGATATTTCCACAGAGCTTCTTTTCCCAGTGTCTTTGCAGAATGAATTAAAGAGACCGTTTGTTTGTTAAAGAGCTACTGTGTTGCTGGGCTATTAAGTTTCAGATTGTGGCCATCCATTACTTAACTTGCATTATATATTGAATCTTATGAATTTTATTTATTGTGAAGATATTTATTATAATATTTATTGTTCTGTCTTTGAATGAACTGTATTTATAGACAACCCATGATGAAATATGTAATATTCTAGAGAATTCTGAGCACTTTCGGTTATGTACAAATGTACTTAGTAACTTTATTCAGGGTATGATAAAAAGGTTCATTGTTACCAGATTGTTTTCAGTATTCTTCTCCCAGTTGGGTTTCTACCTTCTTGCTTCTCCCGCTCCTGATCCTGGCATGGGCTTCCCACCATAGCGTGCTCCTGGGCAGCCTACCTCTTCTGGGCTTCCCTCCACGGCAACACTCTCTGGAGGCACACCAGGGTAGGAAGTGAATTATCCGGAATACGCTTAGCCTTTTATATAGTAGGATTCTTTATTTCAAAATCAAGCACGCAACAGCTTATTAATTTACATTAAATTTAGTTACAAAGGCATCTTTTTACAGCCAAACCAGGCATATGTACGAGAAACAGAAGCACTGACTATATTTTCTCATTAATAGACAAGAATTTGCTTCTAAGAGACAATTGCTTCTAATAAGACAATTTTTACATTAAATAAAATCTGCTGCATGCATAAAATTGGGTGTATTTATTTATATATTTATACACCACTTTTCTACCCAATGGGGACCAGTAGTAGTTTATAACACCATTCTCTCTTTGTCCATTTTATCCTCACAATAACAACCTTGTGTGGTTGTTATTGAAACACATCTCACCAAAACAATTAGCCAAAAATCAGCTGGAACCCAAGCTTGTTTTCATACAATGACACGGGGAGGGGAGGTCTGCCAAACACTCTTATGTTGTATTATCTGCCATTCCCAATGTATTTTTCTCTGAACTTCATCCATGGAGGTTTAAGCTTATCTCACCCGTTTGGTGTAGTGGTTAAGAGTGCGGGATTCTAGTTGGAGAACTGGGTTTGATTCCCCACTCCTGTACTTGAAGCCAGTTGGGTGACATTGGGTAAGTCACAGCTTCTAGAAGCTCTCTCAGCCCCACCCACCTCACAGGGTGTTTTGTTGTGGGGATGATAATAATATACCTTGTAAACCACTCTGAGTGGGTGTTAAGTCATCCTGAACGGCGGTATATAAATTTAATGTTGTTGTTATTATTATTAATAAGAGTTTTCTTATTTTGATGTTACATTTACATTAGATTTATTACATTAGAAGTCATTCTTTTATATTGTGTGTGTGTGTGTGTATATATATATATATATATCCTTGTCCTTTTTTTATTTTTTATTTTATTTTCTAATTACTAATTACTAACATCAAAACTACAAACAGAAAAAGGAAAAAGGAAACAAGGGGAGAGGGGAAAAAACAACATAAGAACACAGACTACAACTACAAGTATTGAATTCCCTTCATAATACAATTATTTAAAGTTAAACTTTCTTTTTTTTTTATATATATATTTTTTTATTTTTCATAACTACAAAACACTACACAGCACTACACAAGACTATCACAAGGAAAGGGGAGAGGGAAGGGACAAAGGGGGATGGAAAAGGAAAAAAGGGGGGGGGGAATGAACTACAAACACTAAACACTACACTTCAATGTTTTCCCTTCATACTGTCATAATACAAAAATAGCTCCATAGGATAATGATGGAGTGGTTAATCATACAGAGAATAAACATTTCAAATTCTGATTAAACTTTCCTCCCCCTTCTAGGTCCCGGACGCAATTCTCTCTGTGCAACCACTGTTGCGGTGCTCTCCTCCTCCTCCCCCCCCCCCTCCGGCTTCTCCTTTTCTTCGTTCTCGGTGCAGCAGAGTTCCGGGTTTTTATTCTCAAAATCCTTTAGTTGATCTTCTGATAATATCTTATAGGCCTGATCTTTATATCTAAACCATATTCCTTCCGGGAATAACCATTTGTACTTTATTCCATGGTCCCTCAGAAGAGCAGCAAACTTTTTATACTTGAAACGCCTTTTCCGGACTAGAAATGGAACGTCCTTCAAAATCTTGACTTTCAAACCCAAAAAGTCCAAATCCGCATTATATGAGTTATATAGGATGGTGTCCCGAATCTTTTTAAATGAAAAGTCAATGATGATCTCACGAGGCAACTGTCGCTTTGTTGCATATTTTGAAGAAGCTCTACGGACCTCCAAAATGGCGCTTTTAACCTCTTCTTTAGTCGTCCTCGCGGGTATCGCCAATAGTTCCGAGACCACCTCCCACAGATCCTCATTTTCCTCCTCTTTCACGTTTTGGAGACGCAAAATTGTCTGCGTTCGTTCCATCTGTAGCCCGATCAGCTGGTTCTCAACCAACTTCAGCTCCTTTTTTGTAGCCTTCACAAGTGACGCACTTTCCAGAGCAGACTTCTCTGCCCCCCCCGCTGCTTCCTTAATGGTTTTTACTTCGCTTTCAATTAAGCCCACCCTTTGATCAGTTTCGTTCAGCTTGTCAACAAAGGGTTTTATGGCTTCCACCACCGCCCTGCGCACCAACTCTTCGAGCGACTCTCCCTTCAAAGTAGCCGAGATTGACTTACCGAGAGCGGGACTTTGCTTCTTTGCTGCCATTGGGGGGGGGGGCGCCAACAAAATTCTGGAACTCAGCGAAGGGGAAGAACGAGTCTTCTTCAGATCAACCTCTCCTTCACGAACGCTTGTAGAACAGAAGGGATTCGCTTGTTTACGGGCTTCCGCCTGTTTCTTTTATTTGCCGTTTCTTGTTGCCCGGCGGCACTCGAGGCGCCGCGCACGTCTGCCGGCCTCCATAGGGACAAACGGGCAATTCCCCCCCCGCATTGATTTCGGGGAGTTCTTCCCGCAGCGTCCCGGACCCTGGCTCCCTCCCTGGGAGTCCTGGGGGCTAATCCTTGCGGATCAGCCGCCCGGTCAGGGTGCCCGGTCGTTTCTTCCCGGACCAGCCGAGAGGAGCGTCCGGCATGGCTGAGAAAACGAAACCGAATCGACAAAACCTAAAGTTAAACTTTCTAATATGCTATTAGATTGGTAGATCTTATAAAATACAAACTACAGTCAGGATCAGGTCTTCTTCCCCCCACTGCGTCTCGGTCTCAGTTCTCTTTGAACAGCTACAATAGCTGCGCTCACTCCCTCCTCCCCACTTCCCCCTTCGGATTCTGGATCTTCTTCTTGCTCGAACTCTTGATGATTAAGCACAAAATCTTTCAGCTGTACTTCCGATATTATCTTGTAGGCTTGGTCTTTATGTCTAAACCAGATGCCTTCTGGAAATAACCATTTGTATTTTATATCACGCTTTCTCAGAAGAGCTGCAAACCTTTTGTATTTGAATCTTCTTTTCCGAGCTAAAAATGGAACGTCCTTCAATATCTTAACCTTGTTTCCAAGAAAGTCCAAGTCCACGTTGGTCGAATTGTATAAAATGGTGTCCCGAGTCTTCTTAGATGAAAAATCAATAATAATCTCGCGAGGCAGCTGACGCTTCATTGCATATTTTGAAGATGTCCGACGGACTTCCAGAATATCGCTTTTTAACTCTTCTTTAGTTGCCTTTGCGAATGACACCAAAAGTTCCGACACCAAGTCCTTTAAATTTTCACTTTCCTCCTCCTTCACATTCTGTAAACGCAATACCGTCTGAGCACAATCCACTTGTAGTCCTATCAATTGATTCTCCAAAAGCTTTACTTCGTTTGTAGCTCTCATGAGTGTTGCATTTTCACGAGCAGATTCCTCTGCCTCGAGCGCTACATCTTTAATGGTTTTCACTTCATTTTCAACTGAGCCAACCTTTGTCCGATTTCATTTAGCTTATCAACAAAGGGCTTCATAGCTTCAAACGACCGACCATTTAACCACCTCTTCAAGGGTCTCTCCCTTCCCCTGCAACACAGCCGAAACCGATTTGCCCACAGCAGGGCTCTGCTTTTTCATCGCCATCTTAGGGGGGGAGGGAGTCCACCAATTAAGTTCCAAAACTCAATGAAGGGGAAGATATCTGAGCCTTCTTAAGCTTCAACTCCCACCAATCCTTCGCATACGCTTAGAGTAACAGAAGGGATCCGCTTACTTACAAGTTTTCACCTTAAATCTGCTTGTTGCCGTTCTCCATGGCCCGGCAGCATGCGATGTGCTGCGCAAGTCCGCTGGCCTCCATAGGAGCAGACGGGCTATTTACCCCCTGGATCGACTTCCCGCAGCGCTCCGGACCCTGACCTCCTACCTGGGAGTCCTGGGGGTTAACCCTTGCAGGTCAACCACCCGGTCAGGCTGCTCGGCCGCTTCCTCCCGGACCTGCGGAGAGGAGCGTCCGACATGGCCGGGAAAACGAAACCGAATCTGTATATATCCTTGTCCTGATATCTCCTTGTCCTTTAAACTCTGCCTCTTCTTTCATAATTGTCTGCCCAAATTCACACATAGCATTTCATGCACTTCCCCCACTTTTACAGTACAGGCTGCCTTAAATCTGCTTGTATCAGGTTTTTCAGCTGTAAAGAAACGTGGATTTAGAATCACGTTTCAACCTTCCTGCAATTATAGTGCCTCCTATTAAACTACCTTATATGGAAGGAGACTAATATACCTGTCGAACATGGTAGTTGCTTAAAATTAATCAAAATAAATAAATCAGAACAGAAAAATTAACTCCTTTAAATTGTGTTCTCCACGGCTGTCCTTTTTGCAGTGAAAATTTAAAAAATTAAACTAAATTTGATCAAATAAATGCAGTGTTCTGTGTCCCAAATCAAGTCCCCATTAAACATTTGACAGCCAGATAGTAATTGAAAAAAAACCCACAAAAGTTGGGTTCCTCCTTTATGTAGCTCCCCCAATATATATTTAAGATGTGGACACATGCAACAATTGTGTTATGAAAAATATTGTCTCTGTATTGTATGTGTAACTGCAATGGAAAATGGAAATCAAGCCATTTTCTCTTTCAAGCAAGACTCCCATCTCTGTTGATCTACTGCCATTAACTTGCCAATGCGTAATTTAAACCAATTATTGTTTTAATATGGGTGCAAGTGAACAACATACTGTATGTGTTCATGCTTGCTAGGAAGCTGCACATTTTTAGCATTTGGTTGGGCATTCTTAATACCGAGAATATCAATTCCCCACTCTGCCAGAAAACTTGCTGGTTAACCTTTGGCCAGTCACACACTCCCAGCCTAAGCCACTTCACAGGGTTTGTTATGAGGATAAAATGGAAGAGAGGAGAATGATGTGAGGCACTTTGGGTCCCTATTGGGGGAAAAGGCAGGGTATAAATGAAATAAAATAAATAAAAATATATATAAAATGACCAGTACAATGAATCTTTTTTTACATAATTCTTGTGTATGTAAAGAAGTGTGTAACTATGCCCTTGAACCAGAGAGAGAGAGAGAGAGAGAGAGAGAGAGATTAGCATGTAAGCAAGGACATATTCAAATCTACACACTGCCATGAAGCTACTGTATGACTATAAGCCAGTTAATATTTTTCAGACTAAACTACCTTCTTAAGAAGTTGATGTGAAGATAAAATGAGGGCCAGCATGTTACGTTGCCCTGTATTCCTTGGAGGAATGACAGGACAAAATCAAACTAATAAATGATAAAAAGAGAGCCTGAGATTTGGATTGTTTACATTATTAATATATGTTGTGATCCAGATCCAGTGGTCCTCAGCAAACAGAAGGGCACTCCCACTCACAAGGAGGCAGGAGTGCTCTTTGTTGATTGGTCAGAGCAGGGCAGAGCAGAGTCACCTGGGCTCAGGAGCACATGGTCTGCAGCTGCTAGAGGAGGTAAGGGCTTTTTGCCTTTCTTGGCTGTGGTGGGTTAAGCTGAGAAGCTAAGGGTGGTCCTCTCTAGCTTTGGGGCTTTTTGTGTGTAGTTTTGTGTTGATTTGAGTGTAGTTTTGAGGCTGAGTGTGTTTGGGCTTGATTGTGTTTGAGGGTGAGTGTGTTTGTAAGGCTGCTGGGGGTTGCTGGAGTACAAGCCACACACCCCCTTTGTGCTCACCTCCTGTGCTTAGCAGGAAGTGACCTTTTGCATTGAAAAGGCAACTGCTGGGCAGGGGCGCGAGCCTTTGGCGCGAGCCGAAGGGCGAGAGCTAAAGGGCTCTTGGCCGGGGGATCATAGCCGTTTTCTTTCCTCTTAGTGTGTTATTCCTAAAACAGAATAATGAAGTCAGAATGCCAGCAGGGGGTTGGGGGCTTTCCAGTGTATTGCACTGAGTGTCACATGTATGACTATCTGCCTTCTGGTCAGAAGTCCTGGATGTGTGCTCGCTGCAAGGAGCTCCTGGTTCTCAGGGAACGAGTACGTACCCTTGAGGCCAAGGTGGCTGACCTGGAGAAGCGGAGACAGTTAGATAGGCACGAGGACAAGATTCTCAGGGACAGGATAGATGTGTCCCACTCTAAAAATGGCAGCGTTCTTGTTGTCAAGGAGAATGAGGATCTTGTGGAATCAGGGCACCGTACTGAGGATAAGGGGAACATGCCCTTAGAAGGGACCTCTTCTTCAGTTGGTGAGCAGGTTTCCTTTCGCATCAAGGAACCATCCCTGGGTGGGGCGGGAGGGAGGCTCTTGGTAGTTGGTGATTCGATCCTTAGACAAGTAGATAGCTGGGTGGCACAACCGCGTTCTGACCGTATGGTGACTTGCCTGCCTGGTGCGAAGGTAGCGGACATTACGCGTGTTATAGATAGGCTGGTAGATAGTGCTGGGGAAGAGTCAGCGGTTGTGGTCCATGTTGGAACCAACGATGTTGGGAAATGCAGTCGTGAGGTCTTGGAACAAAAATTCAGGCTGTTAGGCAGGAGACTCAAGGCCAGGACCTCCAAGGTAGCCTTCTCAGAAGTGCTACCTGTTCCACGCGCAGGGCCAGAGAGACAAACGCAGATCAGGAGTCTCAATGCGTGGATGAGACGATGGTGTAGGGAGGAAGGGTTCAAGTTTGTTAGGCACTGGGATTCTTTTTGGGACAAGCGGGAGCTGTACAAGAGAGACGGTCTCCACTTGTCCCGAGAAGGAACCCGGCTGCTGGCACTTAAAATCAAAAAGGTGGCAGAGCAGTTTTTAAACTAAATGCTAGGGGAAAGCCGACAAGAGATAAAGTGTCTCTGGTTCAGGATGGTTCATCTCAGACAGATGAAGGGCTAGGTATAACACTTCTACAGGGAGATAGATTAGAGTTGTCAACTGAGATGGAGACAAACAGTGCAGATGACCTAACTACGTCTCGAGGCAAAGTGTGCCGGGGAAGTTACAGGTGTTTATATACAAATGCTAGAAGTGTCCGAGGTAAAATTGGGGAGCTGGAATGTTTAGTGTTGGGCGAATCCATAGACATTGTGGGCATATCAGAAACTTGGTGGGATGAGGAAAATCAGTGGGACACGGTGATTCCTGGATATAAATTATATCGGAAGGATAGGGAGGGAAGGGTTGGTGGTGGGGTGGCTCTATATGTCAGAGAAGGTATACATTCCAGTAAGATTGAGAAGGTAACTGAATTAGATTCGCTTCTGGAAATGCTATGGGTTGAAATTACGGGCCCAAATGGAAACTTAACTGTGGGAGTTTGTTATCGCCCTCCAGATCAGAAAATAGAGGAGGATTATAAAATGATGACAGGATTAAAGATGACTGCTAAACAAAAAAACTGTGTTGTAATGGGTGATTTTAACTACCCACACATTGACTGGGCCAATGGGTGTTCGAATCGGGGGAGAGAAAGTGAGTTTCTAGACTGTCTCAATGACTGTGCTATGGAACAGATGGTTACAGAACCTACTAGGGGAGAGGTGATCCTGGATTTGGTCCTCAGTAATGCTGAAGACCTGGTGAGAGATGTAAATGTGATTGCACCACTTGGGAACAGTGACCATAATGTTATTGAGTACAACATATGTATAAATAGGAAATTGCCAAATAAGACCAACACAGCCATGTTTAACTTCAAAAGGGGTAACTTTTCTGAGATGAGGGGGTACGTGAAGAAGAAACTGAAAGGGAAAGTAAAAAAGGTCAAAACACTTGGGGAATCTTGGAGACTATTTAAAACTACAATCCTGGAAGCTCAAATTAAATATATACCACTGGTTAGGAAAGGCACAAATAGGTTTAGGAAAAGGCCAGCATGGTTAACAAGCAATGTAATAGAAGCTGTAAAAGGTAAAAAGGATTCTTTTAGGCAGTGGAAAACTAGTCGGAGTGAGGTTGATAAAAAGGAGCATAAGCTGTGGCAAAAAAAGTGCAAGTCTGTGATCAGACAGGCAAAAAGGGAATATGAGGAGCATATTGCAAAGAACATAAAGAAAAACAATAAACAATTCTTTAAATATATTAGAAGTAGGAAACCAGCTAGGGAGGCAGTGGGGCCCTTGGATGACCAAGGCATAAAAGGATTACTAAAGGGTGATAGGGAAATGGCCGAGAAGCTGAATGCGTTCTTTGCTTCTGTCTTCACTGTGGAAGATAAGAAGTGCATGCCCACTCCGGAAGCACTGACTTTGGGAGGGGTTTTGAAAGACCTGAGTCACATTGAGGTGACGAGAGAGGAGGTTATGCGACTGCTAGATAATTTAAAAACTGATAAATCACCGGGCCCAGATGGCATACATCCAAGAGTTCTGAAAGAACTCAAGTGTGAACTTGTAGATCTCCTCACAAAAATATGTAATCTGTCATTAAACTCTGCATCTGTTCCTGAGGACTGGAAGGTAGCTAATGTTGTCCCCATCTTTAAAAAAGGTTCCAGGGGAGATCCGGGAAATTACAGGCCAGTCAGCCTGACGTCAATACCGGGTAAGTTGGTGGAAACTATTATCAAAAATAAAATTAGTGGGCACATTGATGACCAAAAGCTGATGAGGAAAACTCAGCATGGGTTCTGTAAGGGAAGATCTTGTCTCACCAATCTGTTAGAGTTCTTTGAGGGAGTGAACAAACAAGTGGACAAGGGAGACCCGATAGATATTGTTTATCTTGACTTCCAGAAAGCTTTTGACAAAGTTCCTCATCAAAGGCTCCTAAGTAAGCTCAGTAGCTATGGGATAAAGGGCCAAGTCCTCTTGTGGATCGAAAACTGGCTAATTAATAGGAAACAGAGAGTGAGTATAAACGGGCACTTCTCACAGTGGAGGGTGGTGAGCAGTGGGGTGCCACAGGGGTCGGTATTGGGTCCAATGCTTTTTAACTTGTTTATTAATGATTTGGAATTGGGATTAAGCAGTGAAGTGGCTAAATTTGCAGATGACACGAAATTGTTCAGGGTGGTGAAAGCCAGAGAGGATTGTGAGGCACTCCAAAGGGATCTGTCGAGGCTAGAAGAGTGGGCATCCATGTGGCAAATGAGGTTCAATGTAGCCAAGTGCAAAGTAATGCACATTGGAACCAAAAATCCAAAATATAAATACAAGTTGATGGGGTCTGAACTGGCGGAGACTGACCAAGAGAGAGATCTTGGAGTCATGATAGATAACTCACTAAAAACGTCAGCACAGTGTGCGACTGCCATAAAAAAAGCTAATGCTATGCTAGGGGTTATTAGGAAAGGGATTGAAAACAAATCAGCCGGTATCATAATGCCTCTGTATAAATCGATGGTGAGGCCTCATTTGGAGTACTGTGTACAGTTCTGGTCGCCACACCTTAAAAAAGATATCATAGCACTGGAAAAAGTACAGAGAAGGGCAACTAAAATGATTAAAGGGTTGGAACACTTTCCCTATGAGGAAAGATTGAGGCGCTTGGGGCTCTTTAGCCTGGAGAAAAGACGACTGAGGGGAGACATGATAGAGGTTTACAAGATAATGCACGGGTTAGAGAAGGTAGAGAAAGATGTGTTTTTCTCCCTTTCTCACAATACAAGAACTCGTGGGCACTCTATGAAATTATTCAGCAGTCGGGTTAGAACAGATAGAAGAAAATACTACTTTACACAAAGGGTGATAAACACATGGAATTCGTTGCCACAGGAGGTGGTGGCAGCTACAAGCATTGCCAGCTTCAAGAGGGGACTGGACAAATATATGGAGCAGAGGTCCATCAGTGGCTATTAGCCACAGGAGATAGATGGTATTCTCTTTGTGGGGAGGTGGTGCTCTGTTGTCTTGGTGCTGGAAGGAAGGCAGTGGGAGGGCTTCTGGTGTCCTGGCCTCACTGACAGTCCTTTAGATGGCACTGGATTTCTAGCCACTGTGTGTGACAGAATGTTGGACTGGATGGGCCACTGGCCTGATCCAACATGGCTTTGCTTATGTTCTTATGTTCTTATGTCCCACAGGCTGCTGACAGGTAGCATGGTAGGAAGAGGAAAGTACAGAAGACCCATTTGACATGGAAAGCTCCACTTATGGTCCTTTGGGTTCAACTATAGGTGTGTAAAGTGCCGTCAAGTCACACCCAATTTATGGCAGCCCCTGAAAAGAGGCTTTAAAAGAGAAATCGACAATACATAGAAACAGAGGTAGTTTGCCAGTGCCTTCCTCTGCAGACCCTTCCTTGGTGGTCTCCATCCAAGTTCTGATTGTGCTTAGCTTCCAAGATCTGACGAGATCAGGTGATACCATGCCACCTTCCCTCCCTTGGATTCAACCATAGTGATCAATAAATTAACTGAATATGTTTTTAAAAATTAATGTACACATTTCAGATGGAAGCAATCATTTCTGTACTAACACCAGAGAGAACAGTTTCATTACACACTAGGCATCCCAAATGCATCTTGTTATCAGCTCTGCTACATAGTAGCTTGTCCCATTATTATGGCATCTTTTTGAAATGTACTGTTTGCAAGACTAAGATTTTTATTCTTGTGAGAATACATTGAGAAAAAGCAGTAAAAAATGTATGAATGGTAGCTACATTCACCACTTATTCTTCACAAAGGGAAGTGAAGAATTTCATCAAGTTTAGGTAGAAGCATGGACCGCAGAACTCAAGACCTGAGGGAGAGATTCCAGAGCATATGGAGATCTTTTTCTGGAACAGTATGCAGTTTTTTAACCTGCTAGTGACTGTATTTACTGGATTTGGGAGCATACCCAATTTATGACTCCACCCAGGGTTTGAATTTGCTTATAGGAAAAATACTGGTATGTTGGCTTTCCTAACAGTTGCCCAAAGCAATTAACCTTCCCTGTAAGAATTAAACACATCATGTTGCCCACTCCCCGTGTTTGTACCTGAGGCAAGTTTTTGCCTTTCTCCATCTAATGAGATAACTACCATCCACACTCACATTTGAGATGACTGTTCCTAGCAGGAAGTCTTGACACTTCTCACTGTATCATTCTTCCAATAAAAAGAGTTCTGATACCTGCTCTTCTTCCCTGATGCTCATAGGATATGACATGCTACAATCTCTTAACACCCTTTTGTTTCAGGTCTAGCCATTCCCTTCTAAGAAGGAAATTGTTATTGCTATTGTTAAAATAAACAAGTGATTACTGGACCTATTTGTCTAAAGCCAGTTGTAAGCCTGTGCTTCCTTGCCTTTTAAGTAACTCTTCTGCTGGCTCTTCTTGTCCCAGGCCATTGAAGAAAAGCAGAGACCTACATCTTTGTGATCTATTTCAACATGCTCACCTGCACATTAATTGATACACAGATGCAAGATTCCACATAACCTAAGAGATGCCCCATTTGTAGAAATCTATCTTCCCCTTTATTATTATCCTCCTGTTTCCCAAATATATAACCCCTGTGGCATTTAAAATATAGTATCTTCCAGCAGTTTAAGCATCTTAAAAGGCTGAAACCTAAAAGGCATTAGGGACAGGTGTGAGATACAAACAGGGACCAAACCCAGGATTGCTTAATGGTTGTAACAAACACCGGTGCAGATATTAGTTTTCCACTAAATGAAGTGGACAAGAAAAAATCCATATGATGCAGGGGTTAGAGGATTGAGCAATGACTGGGGAGGCCCAGGGAACAGATTCTCATTCATTGTCAAAGCTGAGATCCATTACCAGTTCTTGGTTGAACCACCTCATAGGTGCATAGGATTGCTATGCACATAAGGAAAATACATTGCCCTGAACTTTTTGAACAAAGAGTAGAATAAAAATGTAATAAAAGGAAGGGACAGAGTTTCAGGTAAATTTCCTCCTTCGAAGGAGAAGGGTGGTTGGGCAATTGGAAAAGTGAATAATATTTTTCGTTTTCCAGTTCTGTGAAAGAAATGTACTACACGATGCAACCCCCCCCTTTTTTGTATGTTTTCTCTGAGAAGAAAACTTGGTCAAGCTGGCTTTAATTCTCGTTTTCCTTAACAGTCGATCCCACACACTGGAGTCATTTTGGGCATGGTTCTTCCACACACCTGCCTTCCCTTTAATTTTTTACAATTGTGGTTTATTTTGTTCTGCACATGCCTTAAGTAATCAGGATTCTCAAGTGAGTGTGTCGTCGCCATTGCTGGCATCATCAGTGATGTCACAACACACACACACTTATTTTTTGCACGTGCTTATAATATCAATATAAGGGTTTTATTTAAAAGATCAGCAATGAACACATGGGGAAATCTTTGTATGAGGAAGCCTAAAAGGGGAGCAGCTGCCTCCTCCTTACATACTTGAGCCACCCCCCCAGTCCAAACCAGAGAGCCCCACCCAGGCTGACTCACAGGTAGGAGGCAGAGGCCAGCACTGGGGCGGGGGGGGGCAAACTGACCTCTATTGGGTTGGAGCTTGGAGCAGCATGAGCTATGTGCTATGTGCTTTTCAAACCACACTGCTTTTTTATGGCACCAGAAGTGGCCAGCCCCCTTCCCCTTGGGCCACAAGGGTATTTGCATTTTTAAGAATCATCATTTTCATAGTCATTTATTGACCTACAGTTGTAACAATATACACAGCAGTTCCTCTGAATACCCAACTTTTATCTTTGCAGAGATATAAGGAAAAAGGGGTATCTCCGCAACAGAATAAGATAGAGACTTTTTTTTAAAAAAGTGAATGCTGGGAATTCAGAAAAACTGCTGCATATATTGTTACAACTGTACGTCAATAAATAACTATGAAAACGATGATTTTAAAAAAGGATAGAAAACAAAACCAGGACAGAGGAAGGAAGAGGGGGAGGAGTGGTTTGATAATGATGAATATCAAAGTAGTCTCATAAGAACCAAAAAGCCTGAAGTAAAAACTAAAGGCAAGAAAATGCATATGGAAATCAGGGGATAAACTGAAGCAGTATGGGGCCAGAACTGATGGGGGGGGGGGGGGGGGAACCATGCGGAAAACCCCTGAGTGTAGCCGAGGCCCCAACATGCAATATTTTTAGCTTCCATCTCTTGTACAGCATGGTTCTTTATAAATACCACACAATGAAATTACCAAAAACTTAAGTGGCATAGTAATTTTATTCATTTAGTATTAAAAATATAAAGCTCTTGTAGTTCTATGAAGGATAAGAAACTGTGTGAGTTCAAAGTGATTTATTTGATTTTCCACATAATCACAGTTATAGTTTTACAACAATAAGGAAGGTCTGATACTACTTACAAACAATGCATATTAAAATGATAGCACTCCTTTCTTCCCAACAGTTACAAAATGGGTCTTGAGCCTCCCAGAACAGAAGCTTCTTGTCAGCATGATGTTTCTTGATGTCTTTTAACAGTCTGCATTCAAGACCTAATTATAACAGTTTAATATAACTCAAGGCTTGGATTAAGTTCCTAGCAGGGGACAGGTACTCTATGCAACCTGAAATTGACTGCAGACTTATATTAATACTAATTTACACACTATGTACAATTTAGAGAATTAGCTCTTCCCCGCACTTGGTCCTGTTTCTACTACTCTTTTCCCTCCCTCAAATTTAATCTTATTATTGGTCACTTCCGCCCTCCGTTTTGATTATATACACAATTACTCATTTTGCAGGCAAGAAGTGATGATATTTTACAACGGAAACAGCAAAAATGCATGCTTAACTGCAGAAAATGCACAGCTTTATATGGAACAGCAAGTCAACATGTAGAGAGTCATTGTTTAAGTAGCAGCTGACTGAATCTCAGCTCATTTTTAAATCAAGAAACAAGAGGCTTCTGCTGCATGCAGTGCTTGATGGGAAAATCATTTGACAATGTTAGGCTTGAAGACTTCTTTTTAGCAATACAAGACATGTACATTATATTAGGATTACTTTTTTTTACATTGTTGTACATTTCATTCTTAACTTAAAAGGATTAAAACAAATATGTATTTGACTGTTGTCCCAGAAAAGATATTTTTGCGAGGCCTTTTAGTCTTTCCTTCATTCAATAGTATACTAGTGTTGCCTAGCCTCACTATTAAATGACAAGACAGACATATGGTTCAATGGTGCTTTGTGCTGGTTTTTAATCAATAAGAAAATCCTAACAAAAGTTGTTCAATATCTATTCTTGCTCCATGCTAGAAAATGTATTTTCTCCAACAGCAGAGACATTGATAACGCTCACTTCCATTTCTTACTGGCAATCTAAGAGGTATTCTGATACATGAGACTGCTCTCCGAAAAAATAATGAAGTTCTGAAATTGGTCACAACAGGACATATTGGTTGAAAATAATTATAGAAAGAGAGAATAGGGATAAAGTCTTAGATACAGTTGGATTGCTCTTATATGTTCCAGAGACATATACAATAAGACAGACTTTTCTACACAATCTGAGTCTTAGTATATGACTAGGGAGCATCTATGCGTAAATATCTGATATAAGCATGTGTAATGTAACAGCATAGGCACATCTTTCATAGAGTTACCTGTGCTATCCAAATGAGCAGTATAAATGGATATGCAACATATATCTTTAAAAATTAGGTGCTATAGAATATTAATGTGTTAAATAGAAAATAAAATTACTTTCCAGTGCATGTGCCTTGAACTCATTATGTAGAACATTTAATGCAAAACAAAGAAAGAAAAAAAGCCCACCCCTGCCTCATCTTTTCTGGAACAACTTATAAATTACAGTTAGACTCTGTTATTGGTACAAAGGTCTGAAGAAAAGCTTACATATTTAAATATGTTATCACTTTACTTCAACTAATATCAACAGTAACACTGATATATTTTGCAAATATACAATACGTAGAGTGTAGCCTCAACTCTATTAACATTAGATGACATGCAGACAGTTCTATTATCCCTTATAAGAACAAGATTTTTTAACTGCAAGGAACAGAGCCTCAGAGGGGCTGAGATTAGCCCTCTTAAGGTAAGCTGCACAATTTAGAACAGCCGGTATGACCATTAAAATTTACTTTCATTTAAGGTGAAGTTAATTTATAGGAAACCAAACAGAAAATAGTATTGCACACATGAAAAATAGTAGACACACTTAAACAAAAGGCTAAACTCTAGGTGGTTGTTTTTGCTTTATGCAAATTATAGTTTTGCTGGTACTCATGATATAATCCATAATATGAAAGAGAGGGGGAGAAAAACTAAGCTGGAGATACTAGGAATAATCCAATACAGAAAAGTCATCTTCACACATCATTTTTACATTCAGAAGCAGCAATACATTTTGTTGTTTTACCCATCTCTCACTGGAACTTTTTTCTTCTTCCTTTAAGCTATATTCACAATTCAGCTGGTGCAGTTCTGCAGTTCCTTTTTTTCCTGTCATTTAGATGTACAATCCTTGTGACTGATGTGGCTCAAAATGCTGAAACTACAAAGTATGCTCCATGTATAATTTTTTTTTAGAAAATAGAATTTGGGAATTAAAAAAATCTCATATGGACTTGCAAATGACTTGATTACAACACATAAGCAACAACAGCACAGTTGGATTTTACGTGATGTCTTGCGACTAACTGGACCATGACGGTTTGAGCATAGACTCAGCCTGCTGAGTGCTGGGTAAAACTAACAAAAATGTGATGAGAATAATGGTGAGAAAATCCTGCCACTAGCACATGGCTACATGGAATTACAGTTATAAAAATCTATACTTAATACTAGACTAAACCTTCAAGTTTCAGAGTGCTTCCCTATGGGGGGAAAAATCTGAACTGCAGGATAATTTAATTGGGATAAAGAGAGGAAGTTATGTTAAAGAGGCAATGGATGGATGTATCTCATTTTAAGGACTGAGATGAATGTTTATGCAGTGTTATGCAAGTACCTTTCACTTAATTCTTCTTGTGTATTTTATTAAAATATATATGAATATAAAAGAAATATGGATTGTGTAAGTTCACAGTTATCACAGCCTTTAAAGTGTCTAAGAATTCGAGTAACCAAAATTTAGAGGCAACTACAATTAAAGTTGTCTCATGTTGCTACTGTATAGTTACTGCATCTTAACTAGAGTTTGCTTACCTGAAATAGCAGAGCAGTTATAATACTAAGTATATTATCATGTTAATAAAATAAGGATTTATACAAAGAGATATTGGACTACAACAGCTAAATGCTATGGTGCTTGGCACGTTTTGCAGTGATTGCTTAAAGATTTATTTCCAAGTCCAGAGAACTTTTTAATGAGAACACTGAAATGCCTGGAATTTGTTCTAGTTTTTGGTCTACACTTTCTTACACTGTTCATCTATTATACTGTCCTTCTATCAGTAAGTGGAATTCCTGGTAAAGTATATATTGCTAGCTCTGTGAACTTTGCAAAAGTTTTGTTCTAAGCATAAACATTAACTATACAGTGTGTATATATATATATATATATATATATTTATATATTTATATTATATAAAGTTTACTTACGTATTTTCATCAACCATATGAGGTCTACTGTTTTTGCTCATTGACAATTAAGGAGCAAGAATGCAACACTTTTTTCTATTTCACTTTTCTCTTTTATTTTGAGTAGGTTATATTATCATTATGCATTTAAAATTGTCATGGGGATGAAAAAGAAGGTAGCTTAACATTTTCAGCAACCAGCATATTTTTCAAGGCTACTGGAGAAAAGGAAGGAGAAGGTTTTACAACTGAGTTCAACCATAAGACCAGCACTGATCAGGCTAATATTAATTGTTCTATTGAATCCTTAAGGCCAAAGGAGTCAAATAAGTTTCTTCTGGCTTGGATTTTTTTAGAATCCAGTTTTATAGGCTGCTTCTGCTTCCTGTAAGTGTCTTTATAGTTACATCTAGAGCTACAGTTACTGGCAGGATAGTTTGTTTCTAGACTATTGTGCTGATGCCACTGTGTTTGGACTTAGTGCTGGTTGAAGTAGAAGGGGGAACTGGCTGACCGTGGTGATGCGAAGCATGGGAAGAGTGTGCAGGGTGAGGAGGGGGCAATGGAGGATGGGGAGCATGGGAATGCTGTGCATGGGAGTGAGACAAGTAAGAATGTTGGGAATGAGCAACGTGCTGGGAATGTGGTACATGATGGTACTGGTGTGAATGTTGGATATGCTGGGGTGGGTGATAGTGGTGGTGGTGATGATAAGGGGGTGGATTCTGCATATGGCAATACTGAGAATGGTGGGCATGCACTTGTGCCTGGGTCTGCCCTTCAACTGACCCTGAGTGGTGCATTGCAGAAGAATGCTGTGCGTGCTGTTGATGTGAAATTATGGGGGGGTGCTGAGGCTGTTGTGATGGGCCAGGTGCTAGATGACCTTGGGAAGGCTTCCCCCTTTTACTACCAAATAAGGACCCTAGTAGTGAGGAAGAATTAGGCATAGTCTGGTGAGGGCGAGATGGACACTCTCGGGTTGATGTAGCTCTTCGGCGCATATGAGGACTGCTAATGATGGACCCCTAAAAAGAAATTAATAGAAATAAAAATTAAAAAAAATCTTTAAAATATGTGTAAAAAAAAGTTCACAGCGACCATTATGTTCCTTAAAAGCTCATATGGATTATTTGCTATATGGAAATCACCTCTCTCACTCTCTCTCTCTCTCTGCTAATTTTGCTTTTCAAGGCATAGCTGGGGAATATATATGTCCAATTACATTTGTTTTCAATGGAAATATTAAACAAGAAAAGAGTCATTAATAATCAGTGTGCTAATACCGTTGAGATTTTATTTTATATTTATTGCTTTTTCATTTAAAAAATATTATACTCTTGCAGTTTATTGTCCCCCTCTAGGGAAAACATACAAATACATGAATAAAAATGAAATAATTATCACAGGGTTACTATTCAGATTTTATGCTTTATTTTTCTCTAAGCTTAAATTTAAAAATAATTTTTGAATTGTAGAATGGAAGAGTTCTATAGCTAACAGACTGAAACTAGGCCTGTGTCATTCTTTCAGTATGCTTTCTGTATTGTATTCATATCCTAAACTATAACTCAGAATTCCTGATTATTGAGCCTTCAGCTTTCTAGTTAGTTTGTGGAGGCTTTGTTTTCAATACTGACAACTACTGGGCGCAGCAATGGTGAGGTATCATGTACTATATGTAAACTGTAGTCTATCTAATTCAAACACACACACACACACACACACACACACACAGAAACACACACAAAGAAACCTGCAGGCTGAATTCAAAGACATGAACAGTATATAAATGGTTTGAAGATGAATGAAATCTCATGAAATCCACATTGAATTCATCCGTCTTATTTGTTTTCTCCTCCCATGCCCTATCTATGCAATTCCATGGTGTCATGACTGCATACATTTTGCAATTTAACTAGAAAATAAGCAACATGAATGGCTGAGCATGGAGTCAACAGTTTGAGTTAACTATCATACAGCACAAACAGTGTACTGTATAACAAAGAGCCCTTTGGGCCTTTAAGCAGGAACCAGACTTAAATGGTGGCAGGAGGACACATTATATTCATTTAACCATGCTTGCAGGAACAGAGGGCAACATAGGTTAGCTGAAATTAAAAAAGCAAAAAACAAATGGTGCTTGATCTAAGCAAGCTGGAAGTAGTGTTTTTATTTTTAAAATGTACTAAAAATACAGAGAATAGCCTTGGCATGCATTTTATTTGAGGCAGGCAGGTTATATGTTAGGAGAAAAAGAGCAAAAAATGTATATAAAAGAAAGGTTTGAAATGCACATCACATCCAGCTAGACATCAGTAACTTCCTACTTACTTCCATATTGCTGTCTAGCGATCCTGCACTGCTGCGACGCCCACGCTTGCCTGCCCAGGACATGCAATACCACAGATTAGAGACTGAGACAAGACCTGGGTGACAAACAGCCGCCTTCTCTGATTCACTGCTAAGGGAGCTCTGAAACCTGACTATACATGTCGGGACATTACAGGAACTATATCTGTAGAAGCATACACTTAAGGTGTAATCACATTCCACTGTATTGTGGAAACTCCCACTGATTTTAATGGATCATACTGGCTACTAGGTTAAATTACATTCATGACTTCAGTGCATGGGGGTGGGTGGGTGGGTGGGTGGGTGGGGGTTATTCAGTATTTTGGAATTCTCCTTAATGAACTATAAAATGCATATTGCACTTAAATCGGTAGAATGTCTATAATGTATACCATATGCAATATTTACAATAAATCTTGCATTTAGCAGCAAGATACTATTCATGGTTGGCTAAGATTTTATATAGTTACTATAGATTTTTTTAAAATGTATTATTCAAATATAATTTTAAAATATTTTAGGTACACTTAAGATCCTACAAGGATGGCACAGGCCATCTTCCTCCTTTCAAAATTATATTAAAGTAAAATTACTGAATCTCACATATGTATAGTGGATTTCATATACCTCCTTTCATGATAAATATAAAGAAAACAAAACTTAATTTTATATATAACATTTAAACTTGATCACTGGATTTATGTTTGTTAATTGTGCAGTGCATACACATTTTATATGTCCAGAACAGCATACTATTTGTTACTTTGGGTCCTAGTTTTCTAAAAATGGGTGCCAGATCAGATGCCACATCTCACATGCAGACTTGTAGATTGGTAGTTCAGTTACCCACATAATATATTCTGGCATGAATATGACAAGATGAGTTCTCAAATACAAAATGATGCACCCATATTTAGAAAACTTGTTTTAAGAACTTATATCAATATAATAGCTGATCAACTTTGTTTTGTTTAATTTTAACTTCTGTATAGAACAAGAATAAATGTTTTTTGTACTAACAAACAAGATGCTGCAATAAAAGAAAACTGCTCCAGAGTGATTGTGAAACTACAACTTTGACTGCAATGTAACTATTAAACTTGTTGTTTTATGGAGATTCTGTTTTCTAATTCACATGTTCCTTAAAATTTCCCTTGCAATACTCAAGCATCTGTCTCAATGCTCTAATACTATGAATAGCTGCTTTCCTAAGGTGAAAAGGAATGAAACACCTGCTGTCTATATTGCCTTCATCCTATCACAGAGGAGTGTATATTTACTAGACATTTACAAAATTAAACAAATCGCATGGCAGCAATGGTTTGCTTTTCCTCACTACTCTTGAAAGCTGACTTCAAACATCCACTGAACACAATTTCATAAAGGAAGGGTTTCAGTTCTTGGGTTTAGTTCTCATGTAACTTACATGAGGAGCATGTACTAATCCATTCTTGACATCGAGAAGAATGGAATGTTACCTTTCCCTCAGGGCCCAACTACACCATATGCTATTTCCCATTTCATATATGTATACATGAACGGCTGTTTGACTAGACCCAGGGTAGATCTGGGGACAGTATATATAGTTGTAGCTAGCTCCTCAGTGACAAAAGACCTCATTTGCTCTGGCAACTGACAGTTTTCTGCTTTGAACTCTCAGAGGAAAGCAGGAATCTCCAAGTAAATGAACTGCTGGTTGTTGTGGGTTTTCCGGGCTGTATTGCGGTGGTCTTGGCATTGTAGTTCCTGACATTTCGCCAGCAGCTGTGGCTGGCATCTTCAGAGGTGTAGCACCAGAGCTACCACAGATGCCAGCCACAGCTGCTGGCGAAACGTCAGGAACTACAATGCCAAGACCACCGCAATACAGCCCGGAAAACCCACAACAACCATCGTTCTCCGGCCGTGAAAGCCTTCGACAATACATAAATGAACTGCTGTCGGGCCCAGATTTAGAGGTCTGAAGGGTTTGTTTCTAGAGTCTCAGTCAAATGTCCGAACAGTGAAATGGATCAAAAAGGACCAAAAATGGGCTTGTGCCTGCCCAAAGCCTCTCCACTACCTGTGGTTTAAAGTAACTCCAGTCCACAGCAAGATTAGTTACTGCAACTTATTCCCTAGTCCTTCATTCATCTTAGGCTAAGTTAGTTCCTTGACCTGCAATCCTCAAAGACATTTTCTGGAATAAATATATTGTCAGCTCTGCTACAACCCATACTGTTATATTCAAATGATTAACTGCCATGGTATAAATGCATGTGTTCTTGTAAAACTGAACAACCAATTTGTGCAGCATATTCTACTTCATCTGAAATAGCTCTGAAATAACTGTTTTATCACATTTCCGATCACTATAAAGTATGAATTCCAGAGATCTTCAAGAAACTCTTTGTAATAGAGAGCTAGTATAGTGGAGAGAAGGAAAGAAAGCCCCGATTTAACTCTTGCATTTATCATGAAAGCACTAGGTAGTCTTAGGCAGGCTACTTAGCTTAAACTCATTGCCTCAAGCTGTGATGCCTGTCCTGGGATAATAATACTGACCTGTCTTACAAGATTCTTTTAACGATTATGAGACAAATACTTTGAACACTTAGAATAATAGAATCATAGGGTAGGAAGGGACCCATAGGGTCATCTAGTCCAACCCCAAGTACAATGCAGGAAATTCACATCAACCCACCCAACTGCCCCAGTGACCCCTGCAAATATTATTATCCCTATACAGATGGGGTTGAGAGGAGCTGCTCACCTGTAGCTCATAGCAGTAACGGGAATCGAACCAGGAAATCGCTGCATCACAACCTAAACACTTAACCACTATGCTACAGCGATTCCTTCACAGACAGTAAGTAACTATAAGGCATTTAATGCATAGCCTACTGAATCTTGTCTTCTGGAAAAATTTAGTAAGTGATGATTTGATAATGTACAATTCTTAAAGAACTTGCACTTACATAGGAAGAGTCAGCCCTAGAGCCCTTGTTCAGCACCAGCACCTATTGGCTATTTATTTCTGCCACCTGCATTATAAGGGAGACCAAGTTAGCATTTATGGAACAACTGGATAGTACTCCCATGGAATTTAATCATCCCTTGTTCAGATCCACTTACATTTCCATTCTCTTGGATTTGGTTCCATTTCTGACACTAAGTTGAGACAAAACTGTTAATGAAATTGCTCAATCACTTTGAACTACCTTGGAATGTGCGAATCTGGTCCTGAAAGTCTGAAGATCCCCTTGACCCATATCTGATGCAGCATAAGGAGCTGCTGTTAAAACGGGAAATTGTGAAAATCTGAGGCATTTTCAAACTTGTTTAGGTGTGGCCATCTTTAAACCCAGCTCTTATTTGCATATGTGAATACCACATCTTTCAGAACCATCAGAATAAATTTCAGTTCCCCTAACACTCTATCATAACTCCTTCACACAATGAGTAGATGACTTGTGGAACTCACTGCCAAGAGACAGACATTGGAAACAGGAGAACTATAAATCTCCCAAACAATCTTTTCTTCTTTAGGGAATTCCTGGAACATTTGGTCTGTGACTTCCTGTCTCAAATGAGAGCAGAAGCTTAATAAGCCCCAAAGAATCATAAAATCATTCAATTAGCTAACATGATACAGACTGAGCTAATATCTGAATATAGCCTAATACAACAATCAGATTTAGATTTCAATAAGGGAGAACCTATAGTACCTTTGACACCATGTGATACATTGGATCTAGAGATGACAGAGTTATCTGGATTTCAGCCTCCTATTCAACTGCTCTTAAGTAAACAGAATATTCTGGATATTAGATTACTTTCAAGAGGCACTGAAACAACAACAGATTCAATTTCAAAGAATAATTTCTCTGCAAATTTTCAAAATTGACTATTAGAGTCCAGAAAGAGAAGCATCTAAACTGTGTTTCATGGAATGTAACAGGTTGGGCTAACAAGATCCAAGATCCCACTTTTAATCAATGTATAGAAGGCTTTGATATTATTTGAGTTCAAGAGACTTGGTTGACTTTTAATTTGATCTTAAATGGGTATACTTCATATGCTCATAATGCTATTCCATCAGAAAATAGAGGACAGTTGAGTGGAGGTTTGGCCTGTTTGATACATCACCAAAATGTTCTGTAATACTTTTGCAACCCTTATGTTCCTTGGCAATGGCATGTTTTCTGACTTTTAAAAAAGTTGTAGTTTTGCTAATTAACTTTTATTTTCCTCCTTGATTTCTTCCTTTTATTATAAAGATTGGTATGAACTGGATTTACTGGATTTTGAGGTTAACTTTCCCAATGTAAAGATCATGCTGCCAGGTGATTTTAATGTTTGGATTGGTATACGCAAATGCAATGATGATATCAGTATGGATCTCCATACTTTGACCACAAGATCAAAAGATTCCTTGACCATTAAATCTGGTAAGATCTGACCAATTAATCAGTTAATTAGGAATTTAGATTTAGTATTACTGAGTGGTAATGTTGATGGTGATAAATTTAGTGAATTTACTTATTTTACTAGTATACTGGAATTTAGGAATAAAATACTTGCTGGCCAAAATGATGATGATGCTCCGGCCTTATATGATGAATTGATGAAATATTTGAGATCATTTCTAATTAAGACAACTAAGATAGCTCAAAATAAGGACAGGTCGAATAATTCCTGGTATGATAAGGAATGTTTGAATATGAAAAGAAAACTTAAGATATATTCTTAGAAAATATAGGTATACTCCAAATAAATATCTCCCCAAAGTCTTTTTTGAACTTTTTAATAGTTATAAACGACTGCTTAAGAAACAAAAAACTTGCCTTGTATAAAAAGTTATGGCATAAATTGGCTTTGGCATTCGTTCAAAAGGATATGACAAAAGGATATGACAAATTTTTGGGAATTGTTAACCAATCTTGATGGGAGAGTTAGATATGAACTAGATTCTTCTATATCAAAGGATACCTGGGATAAACATTTTTTAAGCTGTTTTATGATACAGGGCACAATGATGAGCTTTTCGAAATGCCTATGACAAACTATTAGACCCTGTACCTACTTGGTCATCTGCCACTCCTAATAAAATAAAATCTTTAAGAGCTACGATCAAGAGCAGCAAGGCCCCTGGAGAAAGTCTTATTCCTCCTGATATCCTTAAGGTCTTTCAAGAATGGTGGATACCAGTTCTTGCTCTTCAATTTACACGTATTGATAGAACTGGTAAGATTCCTAAAGAATGGACAGCATCTATTATTGTACCTATATACAAGAAGTGTGTGTGTGTGGGGGGGGGGGGGGGAGATCCATCTAATTGCAGACCAATTTCTCTTCTTGATGTTATAGGGAAATTCTATGCCAGGCATCTTTATACAAGGTTGGAGGAATGGGTGACTGCAAAGACTTTACTGGCACCAGAGCAAATAGGATTTAGGCAGGGATGCTCAACTTTAGATCACTGTTTTCTATTACAGCTTTATATAAATAAATATGTGCACAAACAATCTAGACAATTTTATGTTGCCTTTACAGATCTCAAAGTGGCATTTGACTTAATTTCAAGGCAGCACCTCTGTATGAAATTGTGCAAGCTTGGAATAGAAAATAGGATATTGGAGGGAATAAATGGACTCTAATACTTCATTAAAAGTTAAACTAGGCTTACACAGACAGCTGATTCAGTTAAAACTTCAAAAGGGTTATAGTTTAGCACCAAGGTTATAGTTTAGCATCATTACTTTTCAATCTCTATATAAATGATTTGGTGGATTCTCTTAGGGGCTCATTTCTTCCAGTAAGGCTTGGCAGTAAGGCCACTTCTTTCCTTCTACATGCAGATGATACATTACTGATTGCATAGACACAAGTTGGTCTCAGAAGATTGTTAAATCAATTTAGCCTATATTGTAAGAGGAATTTACTCCAGGTCAACTATGCAAAACGAAAGATTATGGTCTTCAGCAAGCAGGTGCAGAGACAAAGATGGACAATGGATGGCAACTTATTAGAACAAGTGACTTCCTTTAATTATTTTTCATCAGTCAGGATCCTGGACAACACATATTGACTTAACTAGACAGAAACGTAATAAAGTATTATCTGGCTTATACAAATTGTATAGAACAGGAGGTGGTTCATTAGAACCGCCCATTCTGAAATGAAATCCTGCCCTCAAATTATAGTTGACTTATGGCGACCCCTGGTGGGGTTTTCATGGCAAGAGACTAACAGAGGCAGTTTGCCATTGCAAGCCTCTCAAACCCTCATCTTTGTTGGAGGTCTCCCATCCACTTACTAACCTAGGCCAAACCTGCTTAGCTTCTGAGATAAGGCTCACCTGGGCTATCCAGGTCAGGTCACCCCCCCCCCCCGCCACTCTAGAAATCTTTATCTAAATTACTCCCTCAAATGATGTATGGTGCTCCAATCTGGGGATTTGGAAATCTATACCCATTAGAAGTTATACAAAATAAATTTACACGTATGTTGCTGGAGTTCCTAATTCCACATCATCAGTTATAGTGAGATCAGAGTTGGCTTTACCACCAATATCGATAACAGCATAGCTTCTAGTAACAATGGCATATGAAGAGATGAAAGATATATCATGGAGATCACATGAACTGTCTTTACTGGCTAAACTAGGATTATCTAAAGAATATTTAAAGGGTTTTGATCACATAGTTGCTAGATGTTTAATTAAACAAAGATTATTGGACCTAAGTTCACAAGTTGATCATGGGTTACTCAAGGGTTACCATGAGTTCAGCCACTTTATATAAACATCATATCTTTTCCTATAGTTTGCTCAATTTACCTTAATGACCTAATAGTTATAGAATATAGATAGACATTTACTAGGGCTTGGATGGATATATTACAATTAGCAGTAGAGAAGGGCTGCCATAATAAGATGCCATTTGAGGATTGACTGTGCTTCTGTGACCACAAATCCACTGAAGATCTGGCTCATGTTATGTTTTGATGTCCAAGATTTGTTACTGTTCGGGAGAAGTACCTTAGAAATATTTTACAATGTTTGCCAGGGAGATCAGAGAAAAATAAATTAGTTGTGTTACTGGCAGATAAGGGCAAACTTTGCAAATGGCAAAGTTTGTAGCATCAGTTACGAAGATACAGTTAAGATTATTGAAGTAAATTATATTTATAAATACATTAATAAGTTTCTTTTGGTAGGATTTATTATATCATATATGCTTGCATGAATTCTATGGATTTAGACTTATTGACAGGGTTAACTTGTATTATTGTTTCATTGATCAGTTTATGTGATGCAGCTGACCCTGCTTTGTTTCTGATATCTAATTAGATTGGGCTAGACTGGGCTTTCCAGGTCATGGCCCAGGAAACTTGCATCTTCCTAATACAAGTTTTCCAAGTGGAAGAAACAGTGGTTCCCCCAGGTCATTTCAGATCATGGAAATGGCATGGAACATTTCATATCCTGCCACCAAATTAGGCTCCCATGCATCTGAGAATTTCCTGGTTCACTTTTGCTTGACCAGATTTGGGGTTGACACAAGGCAGATCCATAAACATTGTAATGTGTAGCTAGGTTCTGGAATGGATAAGTAGAGACAGAGGAAAGAGAATGAATCATCAGGACTGTTGAATAAGGTTATGTGTATGTGTTCTTTAGTTTGGTTATGCATACTTTTCAGTATGCTTATGCATAACCAAATGCAATTGCAATTGGATGAGAGGAGCTGGAGCTGGATGAAAATCTGAACATGGGTAGAGACTAAGAGGAAAATTTTGTAAGTGAAATGACATCTGTAGTGAAGTTTTGTGTTAGAAGTAAATAATATTTCCAAAGATTTTTCCTGCAGGCGATGAATGTATATGTCATTATAAATAGTGCAAGGATTTAACTGCACTATTTCTAAATCAAGGAATGTTGTGCAATACACTATAAGCACAGACCAAACTCATGCGAGAACATTTTAATCTTCCAGGACATTCCATTGCAGCTCTAAAAGTGTCTGAAAGTTCATACTCTACCACAAATTTTGTTAGTCTTAGATGCTACTGGACTCTTGCTCTTTTCTATTGCTACTGAAAGACTAACACGGCTACCCATCTTGATCGAAAAGTGGCTGTCCTCAAGAGAAGCTTCAAGGAGAGATTACACAATATGAGATTGCTGAAATGGAGTTTATTCACAAATTCAGAACAATGGACATCTCCTCCTGGAAGGGGAGGAGCTGAAGAGACACTTAGTATTGTTATATCCTAAGAATCCTTTTAGTATTGTTGTTTTCCTGTTTTTATTGATTTTAAACTGTTCACCGCCCAGAGCCCCTGAGGATGGGCGGTATATAAATTGAAATATAAATAAATAAAAAATAAAATATCACTACAGATGCCAATTTCTGCTCTAATCAAGTTGCATTGTACCTTTACATCCTGATACTCTCCCTTGTAACACCCCACCCATCTTGGCTGGGATAATAAGGCTCAGGGATCTCCATTCCTACTCATGTCTGAAGAAGGGCACTCTGACTCTGGAAAGTGGTATCCTCTGAAAATCTTGTTGGTCTCTAAAGTGCCACCGGACTCAAATACTGCTGTGCCACAACTCTTATTACACAGCAGTGATTTTACTGTCTTTTAGAAACAACACGGTTGTGGTGTCCTAGAGAACTGAGGTTTTTTTCCAAAGGTGACCAAAAGGAATGTTTAAACTTGCAACATAGTCATTGTGCTCTTTGAAAACCTCCACATATGTATCTAGCATGTTTCAGTGTTTCATTGATACACCGATAAAGCTGAAGTTGGTTCCCAGTTCCTTATTTGCAAATCCAAACACAAATACTGAGGAAAATTGAAAAGCTTTGTATCCCAAAACAAGTTTCAAGGAACTTGAAGGATCATGCATCTCCATGTTCAGGGGACTCTGCCCTCCAAGTGGACCTATGATGGGTCCTGCTGCAAAGCCCAGTTCTTGTGCTAACTGCTTTAACGTATGGTGCCCCCAGAACAAATACACAGGCAGCAATGATGAGAAACTGTACCCCAAAACAATCTTTGGATCACCCCAAATCACAAAGACCCACACTCCAGAGACTGTCCTCTACAAGAAGACATACGCTGGTGCCAATCCAAAGATTGGTTCTGGAACTAAGAGTTCCTATTTCAGCTGTCTCCTAGAAACTTGTACTGAGAAACATGAATAAGGGACTGGAACAGCTACATGCCCTTGGCACCCCAAAATGAGGCTTACTCCACCACATATTATAAAACCCTGCAGTTAGGGGAATGAGCTAGCTAGCTAGTTCTTGTGCTAGCTGCTCCGAAGTGGGCTGCCCCCAGGAGAAATACACAGGCAGAAAGGGGGAAGGCTGCATCCTAAAACAGTCTTTGGTTCACTTCAAATCACACAGCCCCACACTCTAGAGACTGTCTCCTACAAGAACTCATGCACTGGTGCCAATTCAAGAACTGGAGCTAAGAGAAAATCATGAAGCCCCCACCCTCCAGGTGGACCTGTGCTGCTTCCTCCTCCTCCAAAGCCCAGTTCTTGCTGGGTGACCCTGGGAAAGGCACACACTCTCAGCCTAACCCAACCAGGGTTGTTATAGGGATAAAATGGAGGAGAGGTGTACAATGTGAGCTGCTTTGCATTCCCATCGGGGAGATAGGCAGGCACATAGACAACTCTGGCAAAAGGTACCAGATATGTCACATAAGAAGGTGGTGGATCTGACCAGTGGATCATCTAGTCTAGCATCCTATTGTCAGGTCTGCACCCCTCCATGCCATTATTTTCAGCTGATGTGTTGCCATGAACCATTGTACTGTGCTGAACCATTGTTCTATGCTGTGCCTTGATATCATATTGCCGATGCCATAACTTGCCTTGCATTCACAGGCCTGCTGTATCCAGAGTGTCTTATCTCTTGTGCTTTGAAGCTCAGTGTCTCTGACCTTGCAAACCTGCTAGTTTCTCAGGGGAAAGAAGAATACCGTGTTTCATTCTTAATCTGTTGCCTCTCTCCTTTGTCTAGACAAAGCATGTAAACTATTTAGGGAGTTCTCAGAACTTCGTGCCGAAAGTTATGTTTTCCTGTTGGGAGGGGGAATGTGTACATGGGGCCTATAAGAACTATAGCTGTTACAGATTTTGTTATTCCTGTCAACTTTCTGATCAACCTGCGGACATATCTATGAACATGAATTGATTCCTTGAATAAAGCCTTTTCAACCAAGACCATGGAGTGCTTGCTGTGAGGGTACAGGGATCTGTCTGCCATAGTCTGTCATCCATAGACCTGACACCTATCTCACACGGCAACCAACCAGTTGTTCTGGCCAACAATAGAACACAGAGGCCAACATCCTGCGATGTTGCCTCCTGGCTCTGGTATTCAGAGGTTGACTGCCTCTGAATGTGGAGGTTCCCTTTAATCACTGTGGCTAGTAGCTGCTGATAGACCTATCCTCCATGAATATGTCTAATCCCCCTTTAAAGCCACCTGTACAGTTGCACACGCTTGTACCTCTTCTGATGTTATATTAAACAATTTTTCAATTTCTGTTTCAGAATCACTTTTGAAAATGCAGCAGTACACACCATCTGGATTCATGTTTATTTATCAATGGTATGCCATGTACGCAGATTATCACAGCTGCAGTCAAAAGTCTGTACAAAAACAGTGACCAATTTAATCCACGGAACTTTCCAGCTGAGATCACAATGCATAACATTAAGCATGTTACTAACCCAATATCCAATTTTTAATATATTATGAGGATGCAGTGTGGTGTAGTGGTTAGAGTGTAGGAACAGAACCTGAAGGATCCAGGTTCAGATCCTCACCTTGCCATAACACACTTTCATAGGCTTGCCAATCTACAAGTGGGGCAGGGAGATCTACTGAAATTACAAATGATCTCCAGATGACAGAGATCAGTTTGATCACAGATCAAATGGCTGCTTTGGAGGGTGGATCTCCAGGCTGCTTTGGAGGGAATTATATCCCGCTGATGTCCCTCCCCTCCCCAAATCCCACCCTCCCCAGGCTCCATCCCCAAAATCTCTAGGAATTTCCTAACCTGGAGTTGGCAACCCTACACTCTCAGCATAACTTACCTCACAGGGTTGTTGAGGACAAAATGGATGAGAAGAGAATGATGTAAGCTGCTCTGAGTCCCCATTGGGCAGAAAGGTAGGATATAAATGAAATAATTATTTTTTTAAAAAAAATATTCAAATGTATATGTAAGAAAAATCCCCATGTTTTTTTTCTTTCCTCATTAAGTCAAAACAAATTAGAAATGCAACTAATCCTTGTCTACTGTCAATCTTGATGTTAGTAGTGCTGTGCTAGTAATTAAAAACCCAAACAACCATTTTGCGACTGACATGTGACTTACATGTGAATTACTACACTATGGATTGAAGCAGGTATAGATAAGGGGGTCTGTACCATTTGTTCAAAGTTTACAGCTCCTGATACCTTTCCAGAAATTAACCAGAACCAGAAATTAACAGATAAAACACTGTATTAGTGATCAAATATAGTATTAACATTTTTGAAAATGAAAAGGATATAGCAGCTTTCAAGATAACATAGAGTTTTGCAAAAAGCAATGAAAAAGCCTATTTTAAACTAAGGAAGGTGCTGGTCCAAAGTTTTTATGTAAGATAAACTGAATCTGAAAATGGGTGCTTCACCAGGTAGTTTGAGGTGCCAGAAGTAGTGTTTGGACCTATCTTGCTTCTTACTCCAAAGCCTAGCTCCTGTTGGGTGACCTTGGGTCAGCCACATATGCTCAACCTGACCTACCTCACAAGGTTGTTGTTAGTATAAAATGGAGGAGAGGTAAAAATGTAAGTTGCTTTGGGTCCCCACTAGGGAGAAAGGCTGGGTATACCCTGACACAGTGAATCTGGTCACCTGGCTCCATGCCATGGTAACACTGAAATGTGATTATTGTAATGTAATTTACATAGGTCTTCCTTTGAATTCTACTCGGAGATTTGGTTTATTTTATTTATTTATAGTCCACCTTTCTCGCTGAGATCTAAGGTGGATTACAACAATTTGAGTGAAAATACAATATAATCAACAGCTGGGACATTCACTGAGCACACGATCCAGAGGAGTTAGCTGTGTTAGTCTGTAGTAGCAAAATCGAAAAGAGTCCAGTAGCACCTTTAAGACTAACCAACTTTACTGTAGCATAAGCTTTCGAGAATCACAGTTCTCTTCATCAGATGCAAAGAGAACTCGCATCTGATGAAGAGAACTGTGATTCTCGAAAGCTTATGCTACAGTAAAGTTGGTTAATCTTAAAGGTGCTACTGGACTCTTTTCGATTTCACTGAGCAAAGTACAATAATGAACAATAGTTAGGACATTCAGGGCAATAGATACAATATGGAACGTAAGGGGAGAGGTGGTCACCTTGAAGGGCTTTGAATGAGGAGGGGTAGCAAATACAGTTGAAGACAAAGTAAGGATACAGGATGATCTTGACAGGCTGGGAAACTGGGCTAAAACAAATAAAATGAATTTCAACAGAGATAAATGCAAAGTTCTGCATTTAGGCAGGAAAAATCAAATGCATAATTATAGGATGGAGGAGACTTGTCTTGGCAATAGTATGTGCAAAAGGGATCTAGGGGTCTTAGTAGACCATACACCGAACATGAGTCAGCAGTGTGATATGGTAGCTAAAATGGTAAATGTAGTTTTGGGCTGTATCAATAGAAGCATAGTGTCTAGATCTCGAGAAATGATGGTTTCAGTTTACTCTGCTCTGGTTAGACCTCACCTAGAGTATTGTGTTCATTTTTGGGCACCACAATTTAAGAAGGATATATGGTGGTTGTGGATTTTCCGGGCTGTATAGCCGTGGTCTTGGCATTGTAGTTCCTGACGTTTCGCCAGCAGCCTAACCAACTTTACTGAGGTAAAATCCACAACAACCATCGTTCTCCGGCCGTGAAAGCCTTCGACAATATATAAGAAGGATATAGACAAGATGGAACATGTCCAGAGGAGGGCAACAAAGATGGTGAGGGGTCTGGAGACCAAGTCCTATGAGGAAAGGTTGAAGGAGCTTGGAATGTTTCGCCTGGAGAGGAGACGACTGAGAGGTGATATGATAATTATTTTCAAGTACTTGAAGGGCCGTCATATAGAGGATGGCGTGGAGTTGGAACATGTCCCAACTCCATTGCCCCAGAAGGTTGGACCAGAACTAACAAGTTGAAATTAAGTCAAAAGAGTTTTCTGGAAACATTAGGAAGAACTTCCTGACAGAGCGATCCCTCAGTGGAACAGGCTTCCTCAGGAGGTGGTGGGCTCTTCTTCTTTGGAGGTTTTAAAGTGGAGGCTAGATGGCCATCTCTCAGCAGTGCTGATTCTGTGAACTTGGGCAGATCATGAGGAGGGCAGAATGGTGCTTAGTTCTCGTGGCCCTTCTTACATGCCCAGGGTAATGCTGATCGCCACCTTGGGGTCAGGCAGCAATTTTCCCCATGCCAGTTTAGCTAGGGATCCTGGAGGTGTTTTACCATCTTCTGGGCATGGAGCAGGGTTCACTGGGGCAGTGGGGGGGGGGTAGTTGTGAATTTCCTGCATTGTGCAGGGGGTTGGATTAGATGACCCTAGAGGTCCCTTCCAATGCTATGAGTCTATGTTTCTATGAATGTGATAGTCATGACCTTGAATCTAGCCTGGTAATTGATGGGAAACCAGTGGAGTGACTGCAGAATGGGAATGATACACAGGCTCTGTCTAGTTCCAGAGAGAAAATGAGCTGCAGTGTTCTGCTCCAACTGAAGTTTCTGAGTTGATTTTGAGGGAAGACCTATATAGAGTACATTACAGTAGTCTAGTCTTGATGTTACTGTGCCATAAATCCAGGTGACCAGATTGGCCATGTTTTTCTAGCAGCAGTGCTGTGTCTAGTATAACTCCTAGGCTCTTAACTGAGTCAGCCAGGGTCAACTGAACCCCAAAGGTCAGAAGCACAATATCCTTCAAGATTTTTGCTTTTCCAACCAGCATCATCTCTGTCTTGTCAGGGTTCAGTTTCAATTTGTTTGCTTTCAGCCAACTGATTACAGCAGTCTAGCAGTGACTCTGTACCTCTACTGCATCACCAGGGGATTTGGATAATGAAATATAGAGTAGGGGTATCATCTGCATCTTGATGGCATCCAATTCCTTACTACATAAGAGTTCTCCTAAAGGCTTTACATAGAAGTTGAATAACATGGGGAGTAAGATTGAGCCTTGTGGAATTCCACATGATAATTCCCACTCTGAGGATAGCTGGCCTCCAACAGCAACCATCTAAGCCTGTCACATGAGGAGGAATTTAAACCAGTCCAAGGAACATTCCCTGATACCCACTTCTGCCTCTAAATGCTTCAACAGTATTGCATGGTCTACTGTATCAAAGGCTGTACATAGATCCAGGAAGAGAAACAGTGAACCATGGCCTTTGTCTTCATTCAAGTAGAGGTCGTCAACTAGAGCCACTAGAGCTGTCTCCGTCCCATAGCATGGCCTAAAATCAGACTGAAAACATCCAGAGCACAAGAGTTTTCCAGGAAGGCCTAGAGTTGGTCAGCTATGGCTCTTTCAACCATTTTGCTCAGAAAGGGCAGATTAGAGCCTAAGTCTAATTTTGGGGTGCAGAGGGCAAGTAACTGTTCCAGTTCCTTATTCACATCACTTTCCAAAACAAACTTTATGGAGGCAACCGAAATAGGATCTCTTAGCTCCAGAACTGTTTTTTGGATTGGCACCAGCACATGCCTTCTTGTAAGAGACGTGTGGGGAATGTAGGGGCTGTGTTATTTGGAGTGATCCAAAGATTGCTGGGGGGGGGGCTGCCTTCCCCCTTCCTAACTGTGAATCAACTTCAGTTTTGTCCTACTGTTGGAGATGAGCAAACATTCTGTTTTGCAGATGGAGTAAGTAATGCACAAAAAAGTCCTGACAATAAGGTTGCCGAAGTACGTAAGCCTTGACAAACAAACACACAGATTAGATTTGGGCTGGAGGGAGAAAGGAACAAAATTGCCCCTGACTCTTCTAATCAACAGAGCTGAGATGAGACAGGAAAGGGCATCCCCTTCTCAGTACAGTAAATCTATTAGAAAAAATTAGTGCTATTACAGTCTATATACATAATAAAGTTAAACCAGTATATAAAAATAAGATTATACTACATAGGGATGTGCACTGGAAAAAAATTCATTATAACTTTATTTCTGGGCTTCAGGGGGGAATTTTTATGGTGATTGCTTATTTCTGGGTAAGATGTTACCAGTTTGAATTCAAATTTGTGTGAGTTTTTTTTGTTCTGGAGTTCTGAGACCATTCTTTTCAATGTGAATGCATATCAGGGTTTAGTGCAGCTGCTTATAAAGATAATGGCACCACATTTGCAAAGAAGACCATCCTTCATCTAATCTAAAGCCATCCTAAATTTCAAGCAGATTGAACTAAGGGGGTTGCTCTGAACTGGAAAGCCAGTTTGGTGTAGTGGTTAAGAGCGGGAGACTCTAATCTGGAGAACCAGGTTTGATTCCCCACTCCTTGCTTGAAGCCAGATGGGTGACTGTGGGTCAGTCACAGCTCTCTCCAAGCTCTCTCAGCCCCACCCACCTCACAGGATGACTGCTGTGGGGATAATAATAATATATCTTGTAAACTGCTCTGAGTGGGCATCAAATTGTCCTGAAGGGCGGTATATAAATCGAATGTTGTTGTTATTTTTAATTGTCTCTACTAATTCCTAAAGTGGCTTCCAAGCAGCAGCCAGCAGGAGAACCCTAGCTGGCCACCAGCATTTTTTTAAAAAAACCAGCTCTGTCTGCATTCATTTCATTTCCCTACTCCTACAGTGACTGATTTTTTAAAAACCTTTCCAGTGAGAACTCTGTATTTGCCATCCTTCCTTGTTCTTGTCTTCTGTTTGTTTTCATTCACAGTGAGAAAAGCTTCCTTTGTAGATGCTGTCGGTTTGCCATTATTCCTTACGGAGGAAAATGCAGGGGGGGGGTTGTTTTTCAACCAAATGACACCAAAATTGCAGGGCAGTTTCTTCTGCCTGTTTAGTGAAGAACCACCCCCCCTCCAAGTTTCAAGCAAATTGGACAAAGGGTTTGAATTCTACTGCCCCCTGAACATGTCCATGCTTTCTACTTTCGGGGGGGGGGGAAACCTCTCTTTCCACCCCACACAAGACAGGGGAAGGTTAATAGCTGCTTGGGATTGGCAGGGAGTGCTCTGTGCTCCTCCCTTGCAAGAGTGTGATTGGAAGGGAGAAACGCCATCGTCCAGTAAAAAACAACAACAATAAAATGTGCTCATGTTGATGGCTAGTAAGTATTGGAATTTGAAAACAAAAACAAAATGGATACTTTCAAAAAGGGTGTTTTGTTATTCCCAAGCATCTTTAATTTACTGTTTTGTAAAATCAAGGTAATGATGCAAAACAGTGATTTCTGTGTATATTTTTGACTCAGGAATTCTATTATGCACACCCTTACTACATATTCCTTTAACCTTCAAAATTAAAATTAAAAAGCTTTTGTTATATTGATGAGAAGAACATGTAGTTTCAGCTGCAGCTTGGGAAAAATCAAGTTTGAATTAAAATACTAAGGGATATCTTTTATAAAATCATCCTAAATGTTTACTTTACATCTATATGAGACATAATATATACCTATGTTGTCATCTTGCATTCCATAACAGAACGCTTCCTCATTGCCTATAACTTACTCAATCTTTCTGACTTTTTAACGGTAAAGAACTGGAATTCACTTTTACTACAACGTTATATACCTACATAAGTTCCTACATAATATCTTCAGTCCTTGGTATATAACGTTTTATATAATTCCAATAGTTATGCACACGTAAAAACCTTTTTGCTAGAAGATACCAGACTAGTTCATCAATCTTTCAATAGAAGGCACTTGTGGACACAGATCTGTGTGATGTACCCTTCCTCCAAACAGTTCCTTCTAACCCTGGGAAAGGTGATTCTTCAGGCTGCCTGGACAAACACCCACACCAGTTAGATAGGTGCTAGAGTTTGGTAGGAGGCAGGAAGGGCACCCTCAGAGCATACTAGTTCATGCAGGACCTTTGACTCTAGGAAAACATCTTCCTTGTGTCAGAAAGGATTGCTGGGAAGTGGGGAACATGAGAAATATCCATGATCTTTGTGCCCACGAATTGCTGTAGCCGGCATTATTTTCACATCTCGTTTAGAGAGCCCATGAATGGAAGCCATCTACAAATACACCTGAGTTAGAACTACACCAAGTGCTCTGTTAATGTAAGGCACTTCTGTAAGCCGCATGGAATTTTTCCTGCCTCACCATCCCGTTATAGCTCAAAATGTTCCCCAATAGCCTTGGGGAACAAGAACCGCCAGAAAAGTATGAGGATTAAATCAGACATCTGCAGTGGCAATAAGGAGATTGGCAGAATTTGCCTCCCCTTCTGTTAATAGAAAATTTAGTCTGAACCTTTCCAAATATTTATCTCCCTTCTATCCTTTTCACAGCATTTTTCATCACAGATGTTTTACTTCTCTCATAATTGTACAGATGACACTTTCTCTCTCAGGATGGTTTATATTTGAACCCACATGGAAATCATTACAAAAGCCAGTCTACACAAAAGGATGCCAGAATTGACTCTCATTCTAGGTGCATCTCAGTAATAGGTCATACAACTAATGATTGGGAAGAACTATCAGTAGTATTCTGCTTATTAAAACCAGACTGCAAATGTGTATTATTTTAAACCGCACTGCACAAGTTTAAACAGACACTCTCCAGAATTATGTACGGATTTAAATATTAAAATTAAGATTAGTGGGGTTAAACACATTCATTGCTTAAACTCTTCAGCCTGAGACCTACATTCCACTACCAAAAATAACTGCCAGCAGTGAGTATGCCAACAGAAGGTGTGTATTGTTGATATATGAAATGTTTTCATGATTGTGAAGAATTATGTTTAATTGTAAAGAATCCTCCAAATGAATTTAGCTACATGATAATGCCTGAAGTAAGGGAATGCAAAGCTCCTAGAAGGATGAAAAGTGTTAATTGGGAATCATGTCAAGTCAAAGGTACATTAGTGGAATTTCTGTTTCTAAAAATGAATGTTGCCATTCTCAATGGAAAAGGAAAAACAAAACAACAAAAAGTGAAACCATTCTTACATGAAGCTTAATAATGATGACTGAGGCCTCATCAAATGCCTACTCAAATACAAGTTTTTTTATAAAACCCTAAATTAAAAAATTGATTCAGTGAATCTTTTATATAGATATTATCACATGCAATGATCTAATCAATTAAAAGTAGCCACTAACCTGCCCCCCAAAGCAAATGGTTTAATAAAACCCTATGGCTGGCTAAACAGAAAGTAAACCAGTTTGGTAAAAGTGAATATGTATGTGTAAATTTAGATGCAGAGAGAGACACATGCATATAATTACACATACTATAGATTCAGGTTTACAAATAGATTACTGTAACAGAGTTAAAACCTCCCTTTTACTGCCACATTAAATCTCAAACTGGTATTAAAAGAAATATTATACTTTAAAGAAATAGCTACACTTCATTTTATACAGAAGTCAGAATAATAAAAAGGTAGATAAAACTTTGCTACTAGTTGTTATAATATAATTCAGCAGAGTGTGCATGATGTTACAAACAGCAATATTATCAGCAATAGTACAAACAAAGAGTAAATCTAATGTTCTGCACACATAGCTGAAGTTTATTGCTTGACATCTGGAATACACCAGGACATTGATTTCCAATAATAATAGCAGAGGCCACATGTTTAAGTTCTCCATATAAAAGTGAAATGTAGTGCTTGGAAATTTAAAATACATACATTTCAAAGCCAGAGCACAACAGCTATAATTTTCAATATTTTAACTTCTCCCACCATCTAGATAAGTTAAAATTTTAGGCCAAATATAGTGGTGAAATTAACACTTTTCAAAATACTTTTCATATGATGGCAGCAGAGGTATTCATATGCTACAGTTTCAGCAAAATCTAGATCCTCTGTTGTAAACAATAAAATAAAGTAGCATCAGTCACACACTATGTATGCTTTATGTTTTTCTAGATAGAATTTTAGAGGGCTTCACTCAATTTCATTCATCAATATACTACATGGATACACATAAGCACAAAATGCACAGGAAGCAGCCAGTACACAATGACTTTGGTGGATTTTTTCCCTAATAACAATAATATACGGAAGAAAACAATGAAAAAAAGGAAGCAAAACTAAACAAATTACTCCTAGCATTAAACCTAGTATAAACTTACAAGTTTCCTTCGTCTTCTTTCCCCTTTAAAAGTATATATAGAAAGCTACAACAGTTTAATATTTTCAAATGAAATTTTTGAAAAAGCAGGCAGGAAAGCAAAAAAACCACTAAGAAAACCACACATTTAACATCCCTACTTTACATTTTTAGGTTTTCATATTAACAGATTAGTATTTTAACATATATTTAAAATATATCTATCAAACCTCATTCTCTATATTATATATGTAACAATGGAGAAATGAGAAAACTACCTGCTTCAGAGAGATCTCTAAGGGAGCTACTGAGTGCACTCCTTTTAAGTCCCTCTCCTGTGGCATAGCTGTCATCAAGGCAGGCTCTGTTCAATGTTCCATTGCCAGATTCTTTTTTCAAGCTAGAACATTGAGACAGACTTGGTCGCACAACACCTTTCTGCTTTTCTAGCTCAGCTGAAAAAAATAAATAAATACATGGCAAGAGTCAGATAACGGGCTTAAAAGTAGAATCAGAGTCCCTGGAATTACATCTATGCCCTTGGATGTGCATTTTCCTGCAGAGGTACATGCAATGTGCCAGCACCTAGTAATATACTCTGGTCATTCAGAACCACAATTTTATCTCTACCACCATTCAAACCTATCTTCTTGAGATGTTTTTCTAAACTGAACAACAGCAATCCACATTTGGTCAAAATGAACACCAAAGTAACAGAATTTTTTAAAAACCTTAGGAGTGGCACTGAGCATGCCACCAGCTGCCTACAAACTATGAAGTTATTATTTCCAGTACAGAATACCCACAGAAAATGAATTAATATGTATATATATAAATCAGTTTGACTTCTGATGCAATTTGTAGCACAAATTACACCAGCTTTCGGAGTATACACGGTAATTTTATAAAGGGTGGGTTGGGATGGGGATAAAACGTCATGGAGCAATGTACCTCCTTAAGGTTGAGAAATGTGAGGAGTAGGGAGCTGCTGAAGACAAAGGGTTTTTTTTTCCCCATTTCCAAATTGACCTCACTTTTCAGATGAGGATTTAACTTCATTCAAAAAATAAACTTTTATACATATGCCAAACATAATTAATCTCTAATCACTCTAATATATGTACCTTTGTACTTACACTCTATTCTGTGCTTTTCCATTTCCTGCACCTCTGCAACTGATTCCCTCAGATCATCTGTAAATTTTTTTCTATCTTGAGGATTTGGTGCATTGAAATTTATCAGAACTTTTATGTCTGCTCCTGGAACAGCTGATGTGAGCCGTATGCCATTTGGATAATCTAGAAAGTAGTAAAAACATTTTGGAGTTTTTTATTAGTTTGATTTTGGAGTTGTGAAGCTTCTTCCTAGATTATCTAAATACAAAAAAATTACAACTCAGTTAAAGATTATCATCTTCAAAACATTTTAAAATAGACATTATTGAACATTTATTCAGCGATAACGACAAATAAAACTAATCCTTACTATATTTCCAATAAATTACACATAGGGTAAGATCCAAAGTGTCTTTCTGCTCATAAATGGACTCCCTCCATCAGCTGAAGAGTAACTTTGGATAACCAGTGGTTCCAATTCATAATGATTTACTGGTGGGCTTAGAAACATTAGAACTGGGGGTGTGCGCTTCGGGTTCCTGGTTTGGAAAAAAAACCCAAACCAGGCCCAATTTGTAAAGATCAGGTATTTCTCAATTGGGGCCAGTATGATGGCCCTAATTTGGAAATACCGAATCAAAGCTTCCCAAAGCAATTTGGGTCGCTTCGGGAAGCTTCAGGGCCTTTTTAAAGGGCTTCCTCCCACAACCACCCCACTCACATGGGACATCCTGGCGGCAGTAGAAGCAGCGGTGTAGGTGGTGCAGGTGTTGGCCGCAGCAGCGGTGGAGGCGCCTGCTCCGGTCTTCCCCACCACCCAGCTGGCCACTGCGGAGGCGGAAGCAGTGGCGAGGGTGATGAAGGCACCAGCTGCAGCCTTCCCTGCCACCCTGCTGGCCGCTGTGGCAGTGGAGGTGCCGGCTGCGGCTTTCCTTGCTGCCCCGCTGGCCGCTGCAGAGGCAGAAGTGGCGGCATGGGCAGCGGAGGTGCCAGTTCCAGCCTTCTCCACCACCCAGCTGGCCACTGCAGAGGCGGAGGAAGCGGCACGGGCAGCGGAGGAGCTGGCTCCTGCCTTTGGAAAAGGTAAGTGGGGTTGGGGTTGGGGGAAGGGGGGCTCACGGGGGGTCTCACTTCGGAATACCCACTTCCTAAGCATATATTGCAATCATATTTCATATTGGACTTTTTCCGGGACTCTTTTCTATTAATTATGCACATCTATTGAGATTGTGGGTCCTGTTGATTATATAACTTCATATGGTTACAATCTAAACAATACACCATAGGTGATATAAATTGACTACACATTGTGTTATGTCCTTTTATATTTGTAGCACACTTCCATTCAAGACACAACCAGTTTGACTGCTGGTTGCGAACAGATTTTTTAAATTTTTCAAACAAAGCTACTTGTGTCTCATTTTCAATGTGGGGTTGAGCCATTTTTTTAAAACTTGTTTTTCCCAAGTTTTCAATGTGCTTCCCATTGACTGTGGAATACTGTTTGAAATGTCAGTAGCATTTCCAACAACATTTTTTAATTTTTCCACCTAATTCCAGCACATTTTTGAACAAATATAGATCAAAGCTATAACATTGTATTGATGGATGTAGCAGGTTCTTTGAATTTCCAGTTTTCACTTTTTTTAAAAAAAGTAAGTCTCTAGCCTCTACCCTCTCACAGATGTGCCTTTTTCTTTTTCTTTTTTAAATTTTTTAATTTTTAATATCTAACATAGAAAACTACAAAAGACTACAAAGATATAAGGGAAAAAAGGGGGGACTGGGGAAAAGGGAAGAGCAACATATGAACAAAAAACACTACATGTCTTGTATTCCCTTCATGCTGCAATTTTTCTTTAAAGTTAACTTTCTAATATGCTATCAGATTGGTAGATCTTATACAATACAGACTATATTCAGGATCAGGTCTTCTCCCACCCCCCCGCGTCTCGGTCTGAGTTCTCTCTGCGCAGCTGCAGCAGCTGCGCTTGTTCTCTCCTCCCCCCCCCACTTTCCCCTTCAGACTTTGAACTTTCTTCTTGCTGAAACTCCTGATGGTTGAACAAAAAGTCTGTCAGCTGTACTTCCGATGTAATCTTGTAGGTGTGATCCTTATATCTGAACCAGACGCCTTCCGGAAACAACCATTTGTATTTTACATCACATTTCCTCAGGAAAGCCGCAAGTCCTTTATACTTAAATCTTCTTTTACGAGCCAGAAATGGAACGTCCTTCAATATTTTAACCTTGTTGCCCAAATAGTCCAAGTCCACATTATACGAATTATATAAGATGGTGTCCCGAGTCTTCTTAGATGAAAAGTCAATAATAATCTCGCGAGGCACCTGACGCTTCATTACATACTTTGAAGATGTCCGACGGACTTCCAAAATATCGCTTTTTAACTCTTCTTTAGTTGCCTTTGCGAATGCCGCCAAAAGTCCCGACACCAAATCTTTTAAATTTTCACTTTGTTCCTCTTTTACATTTTGAAGACGCAGTAACGTTTGGGCACGGTCCACTTGCAATCCTATTATTTGATTCTCCAAGAGCTTCACTTCTTTACTTGTTGCTTTCATGAGTACTACATTTTCGCGTGCAGACTGCTCTGCTCGAGACGCTGTTTCTTTAATGGTTTTAACTTCGCTTTCCACTGAATCAACCTTTTGCCCCATTTCGTTTATCTTCGCTACAAAGGGCTGCACAGCTTCAAAGACTGCTCGTCTGACCGTCTCTTCCAAAGTTTCCCCCTTCCCCTGTAACATCGCCATCACCGATTTACTCATTGCAGGGCTCTGCTTTCTTGTCGCCATCTTAGGGGGGGGGGCGCCAGCTAAGTTCCGAAACTCCGTGAAGGGGAAGAAATCCACACCTTCTTAGTTTCAACTCCCACCAATCCTTCACATACGCTTAGAAACCAGAAGGGATTCGCTTACTTACAGGTTTTCACCTTAAATCTGCTTATTGCCGTTCTCCATGGCCCGGCTGCACGCGATGTGCTGCGCAAGTCTGCCGGCCTCTGTTGGAACAAACGGGCAATTTACCCCCTGCATTGCTTTCAGGGGGGTTCTTCCCGCCGCGCTCCAGACCCTGGCTCCCTCACTGGGAGTCCTGGGGGTTAACCCTCACAAGTCAACCGCCCGGTCAGGCTGCTCGGACGTTTCCTCCCGGACCTGCGGAGAGGAGCGTCCGACATAGCCGGGAAAATGAAACCGAATCCCAATGTGCCTTTTTCTTTATATCTCTTTTTTTTTCTTTATACTGCAAGAGAAGAGGCTAGAGACTGTTTTAAAAAACGAAAGCTGGTAATTCTGAGAACCTGCTACACCTATTGTTACAACACTATAGTTTGGTGGGTGGGTGGGTAGCCACTTCCAGCAATTTACATACGATTCATAAATTGATGTAAATGCTGTTTGAAACTGGTACCTTCACATGCCTTTACACAAAGTTCGAGTTGCAATGGATAACAATTGGGTTAAAATACAAATGTGAAAAGGGCTATAGTTTGGGCCTAGAAAGGCAGTCCTAATAGTTTCAATTTTATTGTCTATATTTAAGAAAAATATATTTGTAGATAGGGTATCACAGTATTTTTGTGTAGTGTAATGGCCAGTGTTGAACTGGGATCTGGGAGACCCAGTTTCAAATCTCCACTCTGCCATAGAAGCTCACTGGGTGATCTTGAGCCAGTTGCATACACTTAGCTGAACCTGCCTCACAGGGATGTTGGGAGGATAAAATAGAGGAGAGGAGAATGATGTAAGCTGCTTTGAGACACCACTGGGGAGAAAGGTGGGGTATAAATAATGTAAATAAATGTAAATAAAATTTAAAAATGCCAGCTATCCTATGAGTTACAAAGTAAAGCAGGTTTTAATATTCTGTGCATCTAAAGCTGCTTGATATTTTAGGAGCAACAAGGATTATTGTCAAGATATTTAATTAAAACCTGCTGATAACAAAGGACAAAATAGCTGTTACAAATTAAACTGCATGTCGTAGGCCAGCCTTGGCTGGACTCTCTACCTGCTGGCGATTCCTCCTCAGAGGATGAGGGGCTGGAAGAGCCAGCAGAGCCAGCAGAACCCCGCCCCCGCAGTCCCTGAAGAGCCATCCAGCAACCAGCAACCAGGTCCCTTGGTGCAAGCTAGAGATGGAGAGGGGTTGTGCAGAGAGGAGGAGGAACCGGTGCCTCGGAGATCCAAGCTTCTCGAGCCAGCCGCAAGGCGGACAGCTCGAGCAAGGGAGGCCATTTGGGAATGGCAGGCGCAGTGACAGATGGAGCAGGATGCCGAGGGTGACGCGGGGCAATCAAGTGAAGAAGAAACACCTGGCTTTACGCCGTCCTCAGCATATAAGCAGAATGTCGTTCTGAGCATAGAAGCCCAGAGCAACGTCATTCACCACTCCTTGCACCCAGCACCTCGGCTCCTGGAAGCTTTGCCTCGAGCCCTGCCCTCACTTGGATAGACTTGTTTCCTGACTTAGGCTTTGTCCTCGACCACTCCTTGCTTGTCTCCGTGTTTGACTGACAACTCGGCTTTCTGACCTCAGCTTGGCTTTTGGATTCTTGTTTGCTCGCTCCGCTGACAGACTGACTTTCTGGCTCTCAACCCCGGTGTGTCTTGGACTCTCACTCGCTTTCTCCCTCGCCCAGCCCTGCTCGTGACACGTTGCTCCCACCCCTCAACAACAAGCAGCATGGACACGGGAGCCGCTGCTGCGCTGGTAGCGCAAAACCAAACATTGCAGCAGAGGGTTGACCAACTGACTAATGCAGTGGCCAAACTTCAGCAACAGTTGCAGCAGCAAGCTCAGGCAACGCCGCCACCCCCACCGGCCATGCCCAAGTGCCTGGTAAGCACACCTGAGAAGTTTGTGGGTAGTGTGGAGGAATTTCCCGTCTTCCTCACCTAGTGCCAGCTGTACATTAGCCTGCGCCCATGAGACTTTCCCGATGACCGGACCAATGTGGGTTTCATTCTGAGCTTATTGAAAGGCCAGGCTGCCAAGTGGTCTACCCCCCTGCTCCTTGAATCGTTGCCGCTGTTACAGGACTATGCTGGGTTTGTGGAGCGGCTCCAGCAAGCCTTTGCGAACCCAGTTAAGGCTATCCAACACCTTCACCAGGAGCAGGGTTCGGTGGCAGCCTACTTGGCAGAGTTCCAGCTTCTGGTCCAGGACCTCTCGTGGAATGAGGTGGCGCTGATGGACCAGTTCATGGAGGGCCTGTCTGATGAAGTCGTGGATGAGCTGGCCCGGACTGAACGTTCATCAACCCTCCAAGGCCTAGTGGTCCTATGCCAGCGCATCGACCAGTGCCTGGAAGCCCGGAAACAGGTGTGCAGCGAGGTCTCACAGCGGATGGGTTTTCGCAGGCCAGCACCTGTAGCTAGCTACTTGTCATGGCCCAGTCTGAGAGTGAGGTCTCCTCTGGAGGAGAGGAGCCTCGTGTAGCCAGCCAAGACTCCTCAGGAGAAGAGGAGCCCTGTGTAGCCAGCCCTAGCCCTGATTCAGCAGAAGCCAGCAATCAGGAGCAACAGCTGCTGGCTGATCAGAGCTTACAGCCAGCAGCTGAGGCACCAGCACCCTCTAGCTCCAATACTACAGAGGAAGCTCAGCCAGGGACTTCTACAGGTGCAGCGCAGCCAAGAGCCTCCACCCCCCCAGGTTCACCCACGCCCAAGGAACGCCGCAGGCAGCGCCAGAGACTGGAACTGCAGGAGAGACAGCGCAGTGCTCGCCTCTTGAGCCAACGCCAGCTGCTGGAGAGTGACGATGAGTAGTGGCAGGATAGAGCCCCAGCAGCTGGCTGAAAACCACGCCTGGCTATAAGAGCCAGTCTGGAGGAACTGCTGGGCGTGGAAGCAACGTGTCTACTGCCTGCAACCACTCCGTGTTCTGTGAACCTTGCCCGTGCCTGCTTTTGGACCTGACACTATCGGTGACTGACCTTGGACTGTGCCTGACCTCGCTCTTGGACTCTGGACTCACTCCTGGCTTTATCTCGTGCTCTGACCACCGGTTTGACTTGGCTTTTGCTCTTGGAACTTCCTTTTGACTTTGGCCTTAAGGTTTGGACTTGAACCACCCTGCTTGGGCTGGCCCAGCCCGTGACACTACTCCTCCCCAGCCAACCCGGGAGTGGCAGAACCCAAGGAACCCATGCAACTGGGAGGTGCACGACCATGCCTCACGGCCGTGGAGAAGACACAGTGACACACCAGGGGCTTTGCCTGTACTGTGGAGGGGATGGCCATTATGCCAATGCCTGCCAGGAGAAGCGCTGTCCAGAGGTAGCAGCAAAAGCCAGGCCCTGGCTCGGGGCAGCCCACATGGACTGGGGTGAGACATCTGTACCAATGGGGCCCTCAATGTTGGAGGGGGGACCTCCTTATCCCCCTAGAGATTTGGTTGCCAGATGGGAGGCGCCTGGAAACAACTGCTATGGTCGACTCTGGCGCTTCTCGGAGCTTCATGGGCCAAGAGTTCGACTGCCAACACAGCGTCCCCATGTGGGAGAAGCCAGTTCATTCCTTGGGGGAAGCCATAGACGGGGGCCTTCTGAAATCCGGTCCAGGAACCCACGAGACGGAGACTGTGGAGATACTCATGGAGGGCCACTGGGACTGACTCCAGTTCGATCTGGTCCACATGCCGCACTTCCCTGTTGTGCTGAGCCTGACCTGGCTCACAAGTGGTAACCCCCTCACCGACTGGAAGTGCTAGGTAGTCCAGTTTACCTCCACGAAGCCAGTCCCCTCCCAGAGGCTGCTTGCCAGTTCCAGTACAAGCCCTCAGGGAGCCTCACTTCCACCCCACTACGCCGAATTCGCAGACGTGTTTGAGGAAAAAGGAGCTGACCAGCTGCCGCCCCACCGGCCGTATGACTGCGCTATTAATCTGATGCCCAATAAGCCCTGACCCATTTCTACTCTCTGACCGAGCCTGAGCGCCTGGCACTCCAAGAATTCCTGACTAAGACCCTACAGCGTGGTTTCATCCGGCCCTCAACCTCGCCCACGTTGGCACCAGTCCTGTTTGTGAAAAAGAAGGGAGGGGAGCTCAGAGTGTGCCATGACTACTGGGCCCTGAACCAGATCACAATCCAGGACCGCTACCCACTATCCCTGATTCCAGAGCTCCTGGACCGGCTCTGGGGAGCAACCCGCTTAACCAAACTTGACCTGCGAGGGGTGTACAATTTGATCCGGATTCGCAAGGGGGACAAATGAAAGACTGCCTTTGGGACTCGATACGGCCAATTCATGCCATTTGGCCTGTGTAATGTGCCCTCGATCTTCCAGAGGTACATAAATGACGTGTTCTGTGACCTGTTGGACTGCTACGTCATAGTGTACCTTGATAATATCTTGGTGTTCTCCCGGAACCCGGCCAGGCATACCGAGCACGACTGGGCTGTACTCCGGCGGTTGAGACAACATGGCTTGTACGCCAAGCTCAAGAAGTGTGAGTTCGACCAGAAAGAGGTAGAATTTCTGGGGCACCGTGTCTCCATCCAGGGCCTCCAGATGGATCCAGCCAAAGTTGACACTGTGCTCTCCTGGCAGGCCCCCAGGAGCTGGAAGGATGTCCAGGGGTTCACAAACTACTACAGTCAGTTCATCCCTAAGTTTGCTGAACTGGCGGTCCCGCTAACCCAGCTCGTCCAACCCCGAGTCCCCTTCACTTGGCCCCTGGAGGCCCAGCAGGCCTTCCAAGCCCTGAAGAACTGCTTCACAACTGGCCCCATCCTATGATACCCAGATGTGAACCAGCCTTTTTTTGTCGAAGTTGATGCCTCCGACATGGTGTTAGGGGCCATCCTGGTGCAACAGGACTCCCCTGAAGGTCCACTACACTGCTGTGTGTACTACTCTTGTTAACTCACACCTGCCGAGCGATATTACACCATTTGGGGGAGAGAGTTGCTGGCTATCAAGGCTGCATTTGAGACTTGGAGGCACCATCTGGAAGGAGCGCGGCACCTGATCACTATGCACTCAGACCACCGCAACCTGGAACACCTCCAGACCGCCCAGAACCTGAACCAGTGCCAGATCCGGTGGGCCGTGTTCTTTGCCCGGTTCCAGTTCACCATCCGCTACGTCCCTGGTGCCCAGAACAAACAGGCGGATGCCTTGTCCCGGAAACCAGAGTTTGCCCAACAGGATGAGAAAACCCTTGCAGCCACCACAATTCTTCCACCCGAGGTCTTTGCGACAACAGAAGAGCCTACCTCCCTGTGACTCCGAGTCCAGCAAGCCCAGCAGGACAACCCGTGGGCCCAGCGCATCACTCAGCTCCTGCCTGACCCGGCCCAGCTGGACCCACCTGGGTACCGGCTCCAACAGGACCTTCTAACCCACAACAACTGGATCTATGTGCCCCCTGGGTCCCTATGTTGGGAAGTGCTGCAGCTGGTTCATGATGATCTGGCCGCGGGGCACTTTGGGAGGTACAACCCACACCTTCTCTCCTGAGAGTTCTGGTGACCTTGGAGGCAGGGCGATGTAGCCCGCTATGTACAGTCTTGCGAGGTGTGCCACTGCACCAAAGATGTCCCTGGGAAACCGGCTGGCCTGTTGCAACCCCTGCCAAATCCAACAAGACCATGGGAGTCGATCTTCTTGGACTTCATCATGGACCTTCCCCCATCAGGGGGGCATACCTGCATCACCGTAATAGTGGACCTCTTCACCAAGATGGCGCACTTTGTCCCTTGTCCCGTGCCACCAACAGCTAAGGAAGCCACATGCCTATACCTGCACCATGTCTTCCGTTTACACGGGATTCCTCAGCGCCTAATCTCAGATTGGGGGATGCAGTTCACCTCCCACTTCTGATAAGCTCTCCAGGCTCTCCTTGGCACCCGCATCCACTTATGCTCCTTGCACCACCCACAGATTGATGGGCAAACAGAACGAACAAACGCCACCTTAGAGCAGTATCTCCGGTGTTATACCAATTATCAACAACACAACTGGGCCGACCTACTCCCCTTTGGCAGAGTTCGCATAATAACTCCGTTCACTCCTTGACCCGGCAGACACCTTTCCTGGCCAATTATGGACACCATCCACGGTATTTCCCTCAGACAGCTCCAGATTTTGCAGTCCTGGTGGCAAACACCTTTGTGCAGGAACTTCAAGCCTTGCATCAAGTACTACAGGAGCAACTAGACCAAGCCAAGCAGGCCTATAAGTCTGCTGCAGACCAACACTGATGGGAGGGGGAGGTCCTCACAGTGTGTGACAGGGTATGGCTCTCCATCAAGCACATCCGGTCCCAAAAGCCCTTCTTGAAAACTGGATCATCAGTTCATCGGGCCCTACCGGCTAGTGGAGCAGGTCAACCTGGTTGCGTTCCCAACACTTTGGATCCACCCGGTCTTTCACCGATCCCTGCTCACTCCGACAACACCCCCGCACCCACTGCACAACTCAGCACCCCCGCCACCACCGGTACTGGTGGATGGCCAGGAGGAATACGAGATGGACCAGATCGTGGAATCTCATCGGTACTGGGGGCGGCTACAGTATCTGGTGGAGCGGAAGGGATATGGGCCAGATGACAGGTCCTGGGAGCCAGTGGAGAACCTCCATGCTCCACATCTCCTCTGGCGATTCCATCGGGCATACCCTGACAAGCCAGGCCCTCCTGGTCACTCAGAGGAAAGGGGCCTTGGGAGGGGGGATGGTGTCGTAGGCCAGCCTCGGCTGGGTTCTCTACCTGCTGGCGATTCTTCCTCAGAGGATGAGGGGCTGGAAGAGCCAGCGGAGCCAGCAGAAAAGCCCCCCGCAGTCCGACCAGCAACCAGGTCCCTCGGCACAAGCTAGAGAGGGAGAGGGGTCACGCAGAGAGAAGGAGGAACTGGCGCCTCGGAGATCCAAGCCTCTTGAGCTGGCTGCAAGGCAGAGGGCTCGAGCAAGGGAGGCCGTTTGGGAATGGCAAAGGAGTGCGTGCCTGCAGGCGCAGCAGCAGACAAAGCTGGACACTGAGGGCGAAGCAGGGCAATCAAGTGAAGGAGAAACACCTGGCCTTACGCCGTCCTGAGCATATAAGCAGAATGCTGGGCAGGGCCCAGCATGGAAGCAACATTGTTCACCACTCCTTGCGCCTAGCAGCTCGGCTCCTGGAAGCTTCACCTCTGCCTCGTACCCTGCCCTGGCTTGGATAGATCTCCTGTTTCCTGACTTCGGCTTTGTCCTCGACCACTCCTTGCTTGTCTCCGTGTTTGACTGACGATTCGGCTTTCTGACCTCGGCTTGGCTTTCAGATTCTCATTTGCTCACTACACTGAAGGACTGACTTTCTGTGTGTCTTGGACTCTCTCTCCCTCCCTCGCCCAGCCCTGCTCATGACACTGCATTTCATTCTTGAATATCAGCAGCTGACTATCTGGAAGTCTCCAGTACCTGGTAATAGCTCCAACAAAGAAGTTTCCAATAGCAGGCAACTCTTTGCTAAGTTTTTTTAAAAAGTAGATGCCAATATCCATAAATGGGGAAGGTTTGAAATTATGCACAAAGAGCATCAGCTTTCTGTACTTCTTGAAAATGAGTCAAGCAAAGACAAAAAAGTCCTTTCCATAATAAATCACAAAGCCAGTTTCCACTACTTAACCTTGTGATCCTATCAATCTATACAAGGTCACCAGGGCTCAATACTAAGGGCGTCTAAAAGGTTCAGTGAACTTAAAATTTCAAACATTTATTAAATATTCTAGTGTGGATAGTTTTATATCAAGATGCTTCCAAGAAAATAAAGCAAATATTTTATTTTTCTAGCAGCCAAGTTGTTAAACATTAAAGAGAAGGCCATACAGAAAGTACACAACCAAGTGAAATCTTTATTATATCCACAAAAGGAACATCAGGAGGAAACTTTGAATTAAACTGGCTGCCGGCAAAAGCCACCTGGAAAGTAAAACTGCTCTTGATAAAACCACTTAAACCACTTTGAAGCTCTTGATAAAAGAGGCAGAATTACAGCTCTTCCAAGTATGGCGAGCCAGGAGGGTCAATACAATACACAAATAAACAAATCTCTTACACCAGGGGTGGGCAATTGTTTTGGCTCGGGGGCCACTTTGTGGGAGCGGAGGTTAGCGGAGGGCCGCACCTTTTAAAATGATTGCATTCATTAGTTAACTTTGCATTTCAGAAAAGGTATCATAAAAATCAATAAATATAAATTAAATAAAATAGTGGTAGTTTTATTCAATTTATTTATTGTTTTACTGTTGCAAAGACAAAATTGAAATTAACCAGATCAACCAGAAAAGCGCGTATCTACACTGCGCATGCGTATTGACGTAGCTGTCCTAGTGGAAAATACGAGACGAATCTTCGGTCGCGCACGGGAAGGGAATCTCGGTTCAAGGCGGATTTTTCTGACTGTCTTGGCGGGCCACAAAAAACTCTGTAGCGGGCCGCATGTGGCCCGCGGGCCGCAATTTGCCCACCCCTGTCTTACACCAATCACTTAAGCAGCACCATCCAAATAAGAACAATGTCAGCCTTCAGTCTATCCAGATGTATTGTGTACAAATACAGAGTTCAGTTTGTACAAACATACATCACTAAGCTGTTGCTGCATGTCAAAAACCAGCAGAATTGAAAACAGAATCTGGCATATTCATCTGTCTTGGAAGGCAAAAGCATATTCATCTATCGGGGAAGGCAAAGGGAATAACAGGGTCATAATGGCCGAAAACATGTAAAAAAACTGGCTTTCGTTGCTCTGCAGATTCTGACACAGAGTTAGTAAATTCCCAAGCAATAGTTCAATAACGGGCCAAGATCAGAAAAGTCTACTTGCAGTAAGGACTTCTGCATGCAACAGAGAACAAATCTAAGTAGGTCTTCTCGGAATCCTACTCAGGTCTACTTAATGGAGCTTACACTCGGGAAATTGCTCATAGTATTGTACTGTATGTGTGTGCCAAATTTTTCCTTCCTAGGTTTCTTGGGGGTCTGCCCTAAAGACTCCCTGACATTCAAAGGGCCTGGGAGAGACTACCTCCAAAAGAGGCACTAAACATTTTCAGGCCCACACAGCACTTTGCATCCCAGTCTACATACTTAAATGTAATTAATATTATTTCAGTTAACCAGCAACATTAACTGGGTTTTAACAAAATCAGTTGTTAAGGAATAATACTCTCTAAACATAACAAATGCAATATCTGGTGCTATTCCTGTTACATATATTTTTAGTATTCCGGACTGAGTAGAAACAGGACTAGTAATATAAATAATTTTGTGTGTTTTATTACTGTCAGGAATATTAAAAAAATCTTGTAAAGCTCAATCATCCATCAATATAATGAAAGGCAAGGCAATGATATGCAGCACTGGTTTTGTACAAAAGCAGTATATATACTACTGGATTTCCAAACATTTCCTCAGTTCAGTGCTCAGGAAGGTATAACAAATGGAAGTTTAGAAGTCTTTTAAAAGTTAGATTTGGACTGAGTAGGGGCTAGAAAATATATTTTCATTGTTACTGAGCCTCCAGTGAAAAGAAGCTGTCAACGTGCATGTTGTTAAAATGATTTAGTCTAGGAAGTATCTATTTAACTGTTTCCTCATGACCTATGGATATGCTGGAGATAAATACTTTATTTCCTTTCCCATACCTAGCTCGATCTAAAAAATGTATTTTAACTTTATCATCCACTTAGCAATGCCAATCATTTCCATCACCTTGCCAACATCTGAACAATGTTTTGCTGCCTTTGCTTTAACTGACACAGTCCCCAGAAGGTTTATGAATTCCACTCCTTGACAACAAGTTAAACCTGACAGCTGCATCATGCAGATATGCTGGGTGGTGTATTTGTGGCTTGCTGCCTTCAGCTAAAATAATGGCCCAGCACTTCTTTTAGAAAACTGCTGACAGGGTAAGAATCTCAAGGAATACAAGCATCACAAGCCAGACTTCACTGAATCTCTTGGATGTATATATGTTCCAAACTCTTTAGATGTCTCAGAAATAACAACTTAACTCACACAGAACACAGTTTGAATCCCACTGAGGTTCACAAATGTTCAATGAGAAATGCTTACATCTTTTATTTTTAACAACTCTTGTTTCTAGAAACTTTAGAATGAATTAACAGGTAAACAAAATTACAGTGTCATAAATGTGAACATTAAGTTTGGATTACACACCTGTGCGGCAAAACTCCCTGCAGGCACTTCAGGGAGATATGGAATTTACTCACCTGGGCCAGGTCTCAAACCAATAGACCTCAATGAAGAGTTCACCTCTATAGCTTTATTCCACTCTTTTCCTCCCCAAGCATATATATGATTTCATTTTCACTGCCACCAAGGGGCAGGAAACTAGAGGCATAGTTGCCTGGAAACCTAAAATGCAGATTATCTGTTTCTGTTTCTTGAGAGACTCTTCTCCAAATTAAGAATCACACTCATAATTCAAACCACCATGGAAAACTCTGGGAATCTCAAATATTAAAGTACAGCTATATTTATGAAACTGATGGGGAATGTTCATCCAAAAATTATAAAATTATATGAGAGGTTAAAAAAAGACTTACATTGATTCTCAAAAAGGAGAACCTGCATTCCATAGAGAGAAAAGGACTGACGAAAACTGTAGGTGACTGAATTCTTTTTCTTCTGAAAGATCTTGGTGACCTAAACATTTCAACAGACACAAAGTTTAGATGGAAGATATATTCTCTCTCTCTCTCTCTCTCTCTCTCTCTCTCTCTCTCTCTCTCTCACTCACTCACTCACTCACTCACTCACTCACTCTCTCTCTCTCTCACACACACACACACACACACACACACACACACACACACACACACACAGAGTCTCAGTAACTCAAACACATACATCTCAACATCTTGAGAAACACTGTAAAGAAAATTTTACCTAGAATACCACACAAACATAATAAAAGGTAGATTTGCAAAAGGCGCTTCATTGCCTAACTAAATTTGGGTTGCTCCTTATTTTAAATAGGCTCTGCCCTGAAAACCCCTAAATATGAAGAAATTACTCAGCCTGTTAATGTTGCCATTTCCTAGCCTATCAGATCATGGCTCCATGGCTTGGTTGCTTCAGGATCTCTGCTGTTTTCCCACAGAACCTCCACTTGTTTGTTCAGGTGAGGCTCAAATTAAGCCAAATTAGAAAAAAAATGTTACATTGCTTGCAGTTCTATGATCCTTATGTAAGGTCTTACTTTTACCAAATGCAGATATGACAGCTAGCATTTTGGGGAGGAGGAAACTGACATGGTGAGGTGGAGTATGTGGGAATATAATGGGAAAGTGACCCACTTTCCCACTGAAAAGTGCTACCCACAAGCTGCTATTTCCTCCTGGCCATTTCTGAAGCCTGCTCTGCACAGCAGGACACCCTATTCAGTATGTTTTGGAAGTACTGCAGGATGATAATAGAGACAGTGAAACAGACCTCAAGGAAGATGAGTCACATGACCCTGCATTTGGGGCCACTTGACTCAGCTTGCTCCTGACTACCAGCAACATTCCACGGCAGTGGCCCAATGGAAAGTTTCTGGGTAACTTGAAGGGTCTGTTTACCCTAGCTTGTCTAATACAACCTATACTGGCGGTGCAATGCCTCCTCATGATCAAACAATCCATTCCTTAAAGCCTTTCTACCTAGCATTACTTGGCTTAGTTTCATAGAATCATAGAGTTGGAAGGGGCCATACAGACCATCTAGTCCAACCCCCTGCCCAGTGCAGGATTAGCCTAAAGCATCTCTGACAAGTATTCATCCAGCCTCTTCTTGAAAACTGCCAGTGAGGGGGAGCTCACCACCTCCCTAGGCAGCTGATTCCACTTTTGAACTACTCTGACCGTGAAAAAGTTTTTCCTAATATCCAGTCGGTACCTTTGTGCATGTAGTTTTAGCCCATTGCTTCGCGTCCTACCCTCTGCTGCCAACTGGAACAGCTCCCTGCCCTCCTCCAAATGACAGCCTTTCAAATATTTAAAGAGAGCAATCATGTCCCCCCTCAACCTCCTTTTCTCCAAACTAAACATTCCCAAGGCCCTCAGCCTTTCCTCGTAGGGCTCAGTCTCCAGACCCCTGATCATCCTCGTCGCTCTCCTCTGCACCCTCTCGATTTTGTCCACATCCTTTTTGAAGTGAGGCCTCCAGAACTGCACACAGTACTCCAGGTGCGGCCTGACCAAGGCAGTATAGAGAGGGGCTATGACCTCCTGCAATTTCGATGCTATGGCCCCTTTGATACAACCCAGGATTGAATTAGCCTTTTTTGCCACCGCATCACACTGACTGCTCATATTCAGTTTACAGTCCACTCTTACCCCAAGATCCCTTTCACATATACTACTGCCCAGAAGTGTATCCCCCATCCAGTATTTGTGCTTCTCATTTTTGTGGCCCAGATGTAATACTGTGCACTTGTCTTTGTTGAATTGCATCCTATTCACAGCTGCCCACTTCTCCAGAGTATTCAGGTCTTGTTGAATTTTAATTCTATCTTCTTGGGTGTTTGCTACCCCTCCCAATTTGGTATCATCAGCAAATTTAATGAGCAGCCCTTCCACTCCTTCATCCAGATCATTGAGAAAAATATTGAAAAGTACCGGGCCCAAAACCGAGCCCTGCGGCACCCCACTGGACACCTCCCTCCAATCTGATGAAACGCCGTTGACCACCACTCTTTGAGTGCGGTCCTCCAACCAGTTCCCTATCCACCGAACTGTCCTATAGTCTACTCCACAGTCTTCCAGTTTGCCCATCAGAATGTCATGGGGGACCTTATCAAAAGCTTTACTGAAATCCAGTTTCTTTAACTTAGTTTAGTCATTGTACCAGCAAATCTCATATTTGCTATTTCCTTGCACAGCTGCTTTCCATATATCTGCTCCCTTGAGATTGTAGAGCACCTAAGAATATTTGGATCCATTATATACAACCAAATACATTCATGGCTTCTATCTTCTCCATGCTTCCGTCACACCATTTTATCCTTTCATTTGCACTTTGCTTTATCATTTCAATGTTGCAATAGTTTCTTGGTTATTTTCATTTCTCCAGCTTCTCCACTCTTCTCTAATCTCATTCCTCACACATTTTAATTTTTAAAAAAATATAGATAACCAAATGATGGAAACGTGTACATAAGTATATCCATCAAAGTGAATGCACAAGTGCCAAACTCAGCTTTGCATACCACTACTCTTTATACAACCTAAAGACTGGCAAAGCCCTTGAAAAAGCTTTTGATGGCTGCAGAGAAAAATCCCTAGTATTTTCACACCTTGGTAAACAGCATACAAAAATAAGACTTGCCACAGATTATTCAATTAATATCTAATATTTGAATTGCTAATATTTCTAAGTAAATATATATGTTCCAAGTTCATCCCTCCCCTTGTTTAATCGTTAATACAATACATCAATGTATACAAGAAAAAATAAAAGATTCATTCAGTATATTGTATTCTGCTATCAAGTATAATTATCTTTTACCCTTCTCTCTCAGAAGCAAAACAAAATACATCTTACAGGATGAGGCATTCTCTTTGGAAATGCTTCCTTAATATTATCAACATTCTGTGTCTTGACAATATGAAACAGTAACATCTTAGATGTTCATGTTACAGGAGCTTTGCTAAAACTATACAGAACTTCAATTCAAATATAGAGTATAGATTTAAATATAAATTCCATTGCTATTATTCAGGCTTCTCTTTTTAAGTATTAAACAAGAACAAGACATGAAGAGCATAGCAGCTGCAACACTGGCTGCTTCCACACTGAGGTGGTTTTCCGTGATGGACAGGTTGCTGGTGTGACAGTGTGTGAAATCCTCATTGCAACAAAGATTGAGAATGGAAGATGATAATCCATTTTCTCTTAGTTGTTAGCTGTGGTTTCCCTTTCACATGATATGCACTGCACCCCCACCCCACTGTGTTCTCACATGACCATGAGGATTTTCTGTCCACCTATTTTTTGTTTGTTGGTTTTGGGTAGTGCAGCTATGAAGTAGTGCAGTACAACAACTTAAAAAAAACACCTCCCACGTATTTGCCTCAGCACCACAGAATACTTCCCCTTCCTTCCTGTTTAAAAGGCAAGCTGAAGAGTGTATGCTAATTCCCGCAATTGCAGCAAGGGACTAGCCCCTTGTGATCAACAGGGGCTGTAGTTGTAGTTGTCTAGACAGCACTTTACAGAAGTTCTGCAATTGCACTATTCGTGAGTAGACATGGGCACGAACAGCATTACGAATGGAAAAAAACAATGAACAGGCCGCTCGGCTGCTCGCGAATGGGATGTTCGGGAGGCACCATTCCAGCCGAACAGGTGGTTGGCGCAAAGCCTCGTTCATTGCGCTCGGCTGCCGTTCAGGAAGCCAGACACTCAGGCGCCTTCAATCAATTGCCTCAGCAACGGGGCGGGGGGGGGGAGTGTCTGAACTTTGTCTGCATTCCCTCTGTCTCCCCGGACACCCCAATCAAAGCCCAACTTAGCTTGATGGGCAGGTCTTCCTTCCAAGCGTGGAGCTGCAAATTGTTAACTATTGGTAACATGGGAGCAGACACCAGGGGGGAAGGGAGGGAGGAGGGGTGTTCTGTGGTCATGGGACCTCCAATTTCATCCTTGCAAACCCTGTTAGGCAGTTCTGACTGCCAACCACAGACCATCTGCATTTCTCAATCAGACCTCTGCTTATAAAAGGGCACTACGCTCCCAGTTCTGGTTTCACTTTCAGCAAGCAGTGGAGTGGGAGAGAGCTGTTATAGCCTTTTGGGAAAGAGACAGGGAGAGTGCATTGGAGCTGGGCTTTTTTCTGTGTGTGGTGGGTGGGATAGGGAGCTATCCCCTCTGGTTCCAGGGCTGTTTCCAGGCCCTGGGGCCAAGCTCAGTGGGCACCTTGGCTGAGGGCTCCCCCTAATTATTACTGCCTGATCTGGTCCGGTCTCTGGGATTGCTGGGCTAGGGCTCTAGCCTCAGCCTCCAGTTCCAGGGTAGCTGACAGGCCCTGGGGCCAAGCTCAGTGGGCACCCTGGCTGAGGGCTCACATTATTATCAGTGCCTGATCTGGTGGTCAGGCTTGTGGGTGTGCTGGACTAGAGCTCTAGCCTCAGCCTCCGGCTCCAGGGCTGCTGAAAGGCCCTGGGGCCAAGCTCAGTGGGCACCTCGGCTGAGGGCTCACAGTGTTCTCTCCTTTTCTGTCCTCCTTAATTCTAGTTTGGTGGCACAATGAGTCTTCCTGATGTGTTGGCTGCCAAGGGTGGTCGTGAGGTGAAGTGCAAATGCAGTCCTCCTGGTTTACTTGTGGAAAGCAGTACTTGGTGTGGCTCGGGGGCAGCAGACAGTACTCCCGCTCCCCCCAATTCACCTGTGGGGGCTGTGGAGGAGGCCAAAGAGGTCTTTCTGCTGGGGGGGAGAGGATCTCTCTCAACATTTTGAGGAAGGGGTGGGTGACGGATCCCTGGAGGAATGGTTTGTGTTTTATGAAAGATCCCTCCCGTCCCCATCCCAAACTCTTGGTGGTGTCCCCACCTGCAGTCCACCCCTCACTCCATCGTCCATGGCTAGCTCTGCAGCACAGCCTGTAACCATTCATTCTCCTTCCCCTGGGACAGTTAGTGGTCCATGTTTTAACGCCTCCGTACGGAGGCACTTTCAGGCCCTTCCTAATGACTCCCGTGTGGTGTGATGCCGTGCCTGTGATGTCTTGGTGTGCAGAGGCAAAAACCTGAAGCACTGGTCATTGACGGCCCTGACTCGGCACCTGAAAATGTACCACCCGAGCCTGTGGTCTCTGTCCTCACCCAGCGAATCATCCGTTGGGGAGAGAAAGGGGGCGACCAGCTCTTCTGAGTGGGGATCAGTGGGAGGGTCACCAGAATCCACCCCAAGCAAGAATCCTTGCCCTGAGGGTGACGCTGGTGGGAGAGGAGTGATCAAGCAGGCTGTGCTCGCAGAGGTTGTCCCCTCGGGGTCTGGGACAGCGCCGTTTACAATGGCGAGGTTGAGGGCTCAGGAGGCGGGCCTTTGCATCTTGGCAGAGATGATTGCCCTACACGGCTTGCCCATATCCATCGTGGAGTGTGTGGGCTTCCGCAGGCTACTAAAGCATCTTGCCCCTTAGTTCTCCATGCCATCACCATGCACCCTTGCCCGTCGAGTCCAGTGGGTATCTCGAATGAGGGCTGGCACGTTTGGGTCAGGTTTAGCCAGGCCCACTCCCACAGGCTTCTGAGGCCTTGTTAGGCTTTCCTGGCACAGCCAGATCATCATGACACCTCCTTTCCGCGAAGGCAGGAAAGTGGGTGATGCTGGTGGCAGCCTCCTTTGGGCACTTGCGCAACAGCTCAGGAGCTGTTGCACATGTAGTTGAGCCGCACTGATGGATATAGATTTGAAGAAAAGGGATTTTATATACTTTTTATATACTACTTCTGTGCCTTTTCAGTATTACATGCCTTGCACTTTTTCTATGCTCAGGAGCCAATGTAGTATTTGTAATGCAACCTGTAAGAATATGACACTTGAAACAAGAAGAACAGAGAAGAATGTATGCTGACTAAAAATATACTGCTTATAGAGATGCACTTATAGAAATATTACACATATGTTATATTATTCTATGATTCCAATGGGAATCAATACCAGAGAGCCTTTTGTAGATTTATGCAGCAAGCTGGGTCGGCCACCTGTGGCATTATCTCCCTCAAGGCTGCAAAACTGGGAGAAAGGGCAGAAAAGGGGGAAACATTCCTTTCTGCCCATGGACTTCAGTTATCTGAAGGCCCCAAGGCTGCCAGATTGAGACTTCATGGCGCCGTCAAAGGTAACAGTGGCAAAAGGAAGTGGGCAAAAGAGTAGAAGGCGTCCTTCCTAAATGAGGACAAGATAAGAAGCTGCAAGAATTGGCATTCCCCCAAGTAGGGGGCCGACCCAGAATTGCGTCTTCAAATCAGAACTGACCCTAGATACCTTACGAGCCAATAAGATAACAAATATTAGAATATTGAAATATTATTATAATTAACCTGAGGTATTAATTGCTTTGCATTCCTATTGTAGCTTTGATGAGCCTTGCACACAAGGAGACCGTCTACTTCTGTGTAAAAAGGATCTCATCCACTGTTTAATTAAACAGTCCATTTTGCTTCAACTCAAAAGGACTCCCAGATTTTATGTTTTTATTGTGGTTGGTCAAAGGGAGAAGGATACCACAGAAGCGCAAAGTTTTGCGCATAACAGCACAGTGCCCTATCCATTGCAAACGCTGTGCCCTCTGAGCAGGGGGGAATAGGTCCCTCGACTCATGTCCTTCCTGCAGGAGGGGCGCAAATGGAGGGACAAAGCATCTCCTGCAGGTTGCATAAAAGAAGGCAGAGCCACTCATGGAATGAGATGACTTTGCTAGATGAGATAGAACATTCAAGTAGAGATGCATCAGAGATGATGCCACTGAGAGAGGCAGCCACTCAGATGGGACAGACTACGTTTGTCTATTGTCCATTTTCCAATGCAGATTTGCTGGCATGGAAAAGGACACTGCCAAAATATAGGGAGAACCCAGATAAATTGGCCCAGGAGTTCCAGGACTTGTGTAACATGTACCAGCCTACTTGGCTGGACTGTCAGCAAATATTAAATCAAATAATGCCACCAGAGGATACAAAGCTAGTAATTGATAAGGCAAGGTCTCTGTGTGAAAAGGAGGAATCTAAACAACAAGTCCCAAATGATGTAAATGATATCATTCCACTGAGAAACCCAGATTGGGGGTACCATACACCTGCAGGGCGAAGAATGCATGCCACATACTGTGCATGGATAACAAAGGGAATGAAGGAAGCAATTCCCAGGATAGTGAACCTGAATAGGGTATGGGAGATTAAGCAGAGAAAGGATGAAGATCCTTCAGAATCTTCATCCTTTCTCTTCTTAATCCTTCAGAATATCTGGGTAGATTAATGGAGGGATTTCGAAAATGGGGAGTGATGGATCCAGAAGCAGAAGGGAATCGAATTACTCTTACTGCTGTTTATGTAGCTAACTCATATGAGGATATTCGCAAAAAGCTGCAGAAATTGGCAGATTGGCAAAGCAAAAGCCCATCAGAGCTTGTTGAAATTGCATTTCGTGTCTTTTCCAATCACAATTTGGAAAAGACAAAAGAAAAATCAATATTATTGGCTCAGGCATTGCAATCTCAGAATGTAATGCCTGGAGGGAGAGGGAGAATTCCACAAGGTCCAAGGGGGAGGGGAGCACGCTGGATTAGACCGAGGCACCCAGACCAACAAGGTATAAATCACAATTGATGTCTAAATTGTAATGAGGTCGGACACTGGAGGCACTCCTGTCCGCATAGATCACGCCAGCAGGCCTTCCCCCCTCACCTTTTATCTCCTGAAGCCCCGGTATTCCAAAACTTCCAACCTCCCCCAATGCTGGCTGGTCAGCAGCAAGCACAGATGCCGCTCATGGATCAAAATACTGCATAGGGGTGTCGGGGGCAGGAACTTACAGATACCCCACTTGCAGAGCCCCTGACAACTTTAAGGGTGGGGAACAGGACACATTCGGCTTTGATTGATTCAGGTGCAACCTTTTCTTCCCTTCCAGTAGCACCATCGGGCATTGGGGCCTCAAACCAAACCACATCAGTAGTAGGGGTTACTGGAATCCCAGTAACACATAGATTCTTGCAGGAGTGTGAAGTCTCCATAGATGGTCATCAGTTGACCCATTCATTTTTGCTCACCCCTGATTGCCCGGTTGTGCTTCTGGGAAGAGACTTGCTTTGCAAACTAGAGGCTAATTTGGAATTTATAGAGCGAGGAGTTACACTCCACCTGCCGATAAAGGAAGCCCCACATTATTTAGCTGCCCTTTGGGCAGCCACGAATGAATCAACAAGGGAGGAGGAAACTCCTCTGGAGGGAGTAAACCCATTAGTGTGGGCAGAAGAGGGAAACCCTGGCTTGGCAAAGAAGATCCTGCCAGTGCAAATCAAGCTGAAGCCGGGAACTCAGCCAGTTAGAATAAAACAATATCCATTATCTGCAAAGGGACAACTGGGACTGAAGCCAGTTGTTGAAAGGCTGATAGCAGAAGGGAAGTTAGAAGAGTGTTCATCACCATATAACACACCAATTTTAGCTGTGCCAAAAGATGCAGCACAAACCATGTGGCATTTGATCCAGGACTTGAGGGCAATTAATGCAATAACCGATAGTGTACATGGAAGTTTGCCAAACCCTTACAATATCCTATCAGGCATTCCAGGGACCCACAAATGGTTCACTACTGTGGATCTCAAAGATGCATTTTTTGTGTGCCTCTGGACCAGAGTTCAAGGAATCTGTTCAGTTTTGAATGGATAGATCCAGTAACAGGGATAAAGTCCCATTTGCGATGGACCGTTTTGCCGCAGGGCTTCGTGGATTCGCCCATCATTTTTGGAAATTGCTTAGCAAAATTCTTAGAGAATGGAAGGGAGGTGAAGATGTAACTTTGTTGCAATATGCAGATGATATTTTGCTTTCTGGGGCGGATGCTAGCACCGTGAGGACAGCCACGGTGTCCCTTCTAAATTTTTTAGGAGAGCGGGGCTTTCAGGTCACAAGAGAGAAAGCCCAACTTGTTTGTGAGTCTGTAAAGTATCTGGGATTCATTGTATCTCAGGGACAGAAAGCATTACTGAAGGACAGGAGAGAGGCAATTTGCCAATTGCCCCTCCCCAGTAAGAAAAAGGAACTTAGAACATTTTTAGGGATGGCAGGTTTCTGCCGTTCCTAGATCCCAGATTATAGTGCACTGACCCAGCCCTTAGTGGCTAAGTGCCATCAAGGGGGACCAGAAGTGTCAGCATGGACGCCAGAAGAAATTCATGCTTTTGATGAGGTAAAGAGGACCCTGATGTCAGCACCAGCGTTAGGATTACCAGACCTTAGAAAACCTTTTCAGCTGTTTGTGCATGAACAAAAGGGGCACATGAGTGGGGTGCTGACACAGAGGATTGCGTCTCAATTGAGACCAGTGGCATACCTGTCTAAGCAATTAGATCCAGCAGCCAAAGGATGGCCTGCTTGCATAAGAGCAATTGCAGCAACAGCAATGGCAGTAGAGGAGGCAAGGAAATTAACATTTTTTGCCCACATTCTGTTGCAGTATTGCTGCAGCAGCGTGGGGCCAAATGGTTAAGTAATTCCCGCCTCGTTAGATATGAGGCATTGCTTTTAGGTCCAGATGACCTCACGTTCGAAGCCTGTACGAGATTGAATCCAGCCACTTTGTTGCCTGTTCCAGAAGGAGATATAGAGCATAATTGTCTTGAAGTCACAGACATTGCAACTATGAGCAGAATTGATCTGCGTGATGAGCCACTCCAGAATGCTGAACTTGAACTTTTTATTGATGGGAGAGCTTTATTTAGGATGGCAAGAGATATTCAGGGTATGCCGTTACTACCGAGAGCACAGTCATTGAGGCTGCGCCCCTGCCAACGTCATACTCCGCCCAGGCAGCTGAATTGTTTGCGCTGGCAAGGGCACTGCAGAAGGCAAAAGGCAAAAGGGCAAATATTTATACAGACTCTAGATATGCCTTTGGAGTAGTACATGCCTTTGGCCAGATGTGGAAGGAGAGAGGGTTCCTGACAACAACCGGGAAGCCCATAGCACATGAAAATCTTGTACTAACTGTTTTGGAGAATTTAATGTTGCCCACAGAGATTGCTGTTGTTCATATCCGAGGACATCAGAGGCTGGACTCAGCAGAAGCAAGAGGAAACAACAGAGCAGATCATGCAGCTAAAGCAGGGGCAATGCGGTCCCCAACTCAGATGCCACTCATTCCAACCCTTGCTTTGCCTGAGAATCCAGCCTACACAGAGGAAGAACAGCGGCGAGCAGAAAAGGAGGTAGCTGTCATGAACGATAAGGGATGGCTCATCGGCCAGGATGGCAGGATCTGGATCCCATGTACCCTCCCGAGGAAAATTGTGAGAGACTACCACCAGTCAACTCATCTCGACGGGACCTGCATGGGGAAAACGCTCAACAGACTGATCGTGGTGACAGGACTCTTCCAGGAGGTGGAGCGGGAGGCCCATGCGTGTTCCATCTGTCAGCAAGTCAATGCCAAAAGGGGACTACCAGACAGACCGGGTGCAAGGCCATGGGTCAAAAGACCCTTTGAAGCACCCCAAGTAGACTTTACTGAACTGCCTAGGGCAGACCATTACAAGTACTTGCTAGTATTTACAGACCAACTGACGGGATGGCCAGAAGCCTTCCCGTGCAGAGCCCCAACAGCAAGGAACGTAGCCAAGGCCCTCCTAAATGAGATTCTGCCTCGTTTTGGGTTACCTATGACTTTGGACTCAGACAGGGGTGGACATTTCATAGGGGAGGTGGTTCAGCGGGTAGCAAAAGCGCTTGGCATAGAATGGCATCTCCATTTGGCATGGAGACCGGAAGCAGCTGGCAGGGTAGAAAGACTAAATAGGACCCTAAAGACTATGCTTACTAAGCTTTCAATGGAAACTTCCATGAAATGGACTGAGTTGCTACCTATTGCTCTTACCAGGATTAGGGCATCAGCAAGGGGGAAGTTAGGGCTGTCACCATTTGAGTTGCTATATGGCAGACCTTATCCCCTCACAAAGGACTTTAGTGAAAAGCTAGACAGAGAGGTGGGAGACAAGATGCTTGCAGACTATGTTTGTGCCTTACAATCTTGTTTGTCTTCTCTCCACAGGACCGCAGCTGCTCTGCAATCCTTGCCATATGACAGTCTGGTACACCTGTTCCAACCAGGGGATTGGGTGCTCGTGAAGTCGTGGAAGAAGGAGCCGCTGACGCCCCAGTGGAAGGGACCAGACCAGGTGCTGCTCATCTCTGACAGCGCAGTTAAGACAACCGCAGCAGACGGCTGGATCCATCACACCAGAGTAAAGCGTGCAGACCCACTGGGCGATCCAAAGGACTCAGCAAGAGGCGACTTGCGAGATAACACGGCACCGGCAGCAGACAGCAGCGGCCCTTGAGAGGACATCCAAGCATTGCAGGAATCTCCAGGAGCAACTACACCACCTCCGGAAAGGGACTGGAGGACGATTTTGAGACCATGAACAACTGTAGCGAGGACCTAATTCTGCCCGGAGATGAGGACGCATGAATGGGATTCTGGAGCCTCCTCCGGCGGCGGCAGCTGTCAGTTCCAGTACAGACCAGCAGTTTGGACTGCCACCACCACTACTGGATCTCCCAACCCCTTCACCAGAGGCACTCTACCATTACTTCCAATCTCGATTTTGGCCTGAAGAAGGGCTTTTGGGGAACAGCCCCGTAGTAGAGGGAACCAGGCGAGTGCAGCGGAGCGTAGACCAAGTGTTCCTGAGAATTGATTACCCTTGTCCACACGCCAGGTGGACTTGGTCCCAGATTTTCAACTTCTACGGCACAGTAGAGATCTGTGAGTGGGAATACCACATAGGCACCGCCTCTGAGTGGTGCAAGAGAGTGACCTACTTTGTTCTCCTTAATGGAATCGGCGATTGGATGCGCCATACAGGCCCCCAGAAAGTCCAGCTCCACTGTGGAACCACACATCTGCCCACCTGCGTCCCAGGACTTGTCTCAGTGTTTGATTGGGACCCAGGATATTGGGTGGGCCCACTCCCATATGTGGATGTCTCCTCACCAGAAGGGAAGTCCTGGTGGGGGAGCAGGGGATATGAATGCTGGCATTGCTGGAGGGACCAGTACCCCCACTACAGCACGCAAGATAGGCAAAACCGGAACTCCAGCCACAGACTTTGTCTCCCCACAGAACCCAACTGGTATCCTACGATACAGGGGATCCCCAGAGGCTGCAGAGGAAGGCGGAGAAGGGCACGGCGGGAGCCGGCACCAATCCCGCTGGCACCTTATGGCTATTTTGCTCCTGATCCAGCTGCCGATGATACAGAGTAACAGCGCAACACTTCCACTGAGCTGGGGTTCCAAGACCAACCTTTGGGTGAGCCTTGCAAATCGTATGAACATTTCTTCATTTTGCCTGCACAGCGGATTGTCAGGGGATGAGATGTTTTCATCCTGCCTTTGGGGGGTACCCACTAGCCCACAAGCACTACACGATATAACCGAGTTTAGTTACTTCCTACAACTAAGGGACTTTCAATATCTCTATCAATGGACGCATGGACCAGTGAAAACTCAGACACCACACATGATGACGATTGGACTCTCTAAAGTATTGCCTGCACAAGAACGTTTTCAGTTTCCAGCATGCACAAGGCAAGGAGGGGGCTGCTTTGATGTGTCCCATGGCCACTCCCTGAAATGCAACGAGACATATCCCCTTAGACATGAAAAGGGGAATGTAGAACTACCTGCAGGCTGGTTCATGTTGTGCGGGACTGTAGCCTTTTCTTATATACCTGAGTATTCTAAGGGAGGACCCTGCACCATAGGGAGACTAACGCCATTACTAGTCCTCTGGAAGGAAGCGATACACAGATCCTTGTCCTCCCGCAACAAACGGAATCCTGTAATTGATGACCACTGTGATCCCAAACTAGCACTGATTACCATCACTGAAGCAGCACTTCTAGCAGGATCCCTGGTGGGAGTACCAGGACTAGCCGTGAGAAACACCAGGAACATCGATGGACTGGCCTGCCTGGTGGCTAAAGGAATGAATGAGACATCCCAAGCACTGGCAGGACTGCTTCAAGATCTTCGAGCAACAGAGAGAGTGACACTACAAAACCGTATGGCTGTTGACTTTTTGCTTTTGAAATCCAACCATGGCTGTGAAGAATTTGAAGGAACGTGCTGTTTGAACCTGACTGACCACTCCCACACTGTCGAATCCCACATCAAGAAGTTGCAAGACTTTGCAGCAGAGATTTCCAAGAGTACCAGCTGGCTTGATGATTGGTTTGGATGGGTGGGAGATTTGTTTTCGGGACTGAGATCAAAATTTAAAGCCATACTCATTTATGTAGCAGCGGGGATTTTGCTGATAGTATGTGTATTTATTTTATTTTATTTATTTTTTCAATTTATATACCGCCCATCCCCAGGGGCTCTGGGCGGTGAACAGTTAAAATCGATAAAAACAAAAACTAAAACCAATATACAAATAATAAAACAAATTAACAAAGTGCAGTGGTGGGGAGAACCTTCCCCACCCCAAAGGTGGGAGGCTGACATGGCACCGCCCCCTTCAATCACCAAACGCCTGGCGGAACAGCTCTGTCTGTATGCACTTGCATTCAATGTTTTCCTCTTATTATTTCCTGTGCACACTGTTTCATACCAAAGCCTACGCCACAGACCAGAGAGGAGCATTTGATAATGATGGTGCACCCGTTCTGTGAACAAAGTGAGCAGAGTGACCAGGATGCAGAAGGACGGGCTGAGCCAACATGTGGTGATACCTTATAGTTGAAATGCACAGTGTGCCACAGTAACATTTCAACAACAAGAAAAGAGGGGTCTGATGGATATAGATTTGAAGAAAAGGGATTTTATATACTTTTTATATACTACTTCTGTGCCTTTTCAGTATTACATGCCTTGCACTTTTTCTATGCTCAGGAGCCAATGTAGTATTTGTAATGCAACCTGTAAGAATATGACACTTGAAACAAGAACAGCAGAGAAGAATGTATGCTGACTAAATAATATACTGCTTATAGAGATGCACTTATAGAAATATTACACATATGTTATATTATTCTATAAGATTCCAATGGGAATCAATACCAGAGAGCCTTTTGTAGATTTATGCAGCAAGCTGGGTCGGCCACCTGTGGCATTATCTCCCTCAAGGCTGCAAAACTGGGAGAAAGGGCAGAAAAGGGGGAAACATTCCTTTCTGCCCATGGACTTCAGTTATCTGAAGGCCCCAAGGCTGCCAGATTGAGACTTCATGGCGCCGTCGAAGGTAACAGTGGCAAAAGGAAGTGGGCAAAAGAGTAGAAGGCGTCCTTCCTAAATGAGGACAAGGTAAGAAGCTGCAAGAATTGGAATTCCCCCAAGTAGGAGGCTGACCCAGAATTGCATATTCAAATCAGAACTGACCCTAGATACCTTACGAGCCAATAAGATAACAAATATTAGAATATTGAAATATTATTATAATTAACCTGAGGTATTAATTGCTTTGCATTCCTATTGTAGCTTTGATGAGCCTTGCACACAAGAAGGCCGTCTACTTCTGTGTAAAAAGGATCTCATCCACCGTTTAATTAAACAGTCCATTTTGCTTCAACTCAAAAGGACTCCCAGATTTTATGTTTTTATTGTGGTTGGTCAAAGGGAGAAGGATACCACAGAAGCGCAAAGTTTTGCGCATAACAGCACAGTGCCCTATCCATTGCAAACGCTGTGCCCTCTGAGCAGGGGGGAATAGGTCCCTCGACTCATGTCATTCCTGCAAAGGCAGGAAGGTGGCTGATGTCAGCTGCTGCTGCTGCTGTCCCGTTTCTGTCTCTCCCTCTCTGGTGTCAGGTTCTGGTTGTATTTAAGCCCAAGAGACTCCATTTTAACTTTGTCAGTATATCAAGTGTGCTTCTTGCAGGTGGGAAGACTGCTGCTGGGAGCCTAGCAGAGGGAGAGGGATTGTTATTGTCTACATACCTTCACCTTCCTGCCGCCCTTGAGAAACTTTCCTTTTCTCACCCTCAGGCCGTTTGTTTTGAGAACTATGAGGGGAGGATGGAGCCGGAGGGGAACTGCTTATTCTGTACCTAATCCTTTGCTTGGCATTCGTAACAATTCTACAGTTCAGCTAAGATCAATGTGTCTTAGAATGTGTACTCTATTGGTTGACTATCTTCAGGAAAGCCTTTTGAAATCAATGGACTTTTGTCTTATTGCAAGAGGTGGGCTGACTTGCAACTTTTAGCAAGCCACAGTCTGACATCTGGAACCACTCTGACCCATACAAGCAATGTCTCCTGTCCCATTCACCCCCTCCTTTCCGTGAAGGCAGGAAGGTGGTTGGTGTCTAGTGGTACCGCCCAATCTGTTATGAGTAGTGCCTGTACTGCCTGAACAGGTGAGGTGTCTTGGAGCGGTGTGGAACTGCTCTGCCCCCCCCTCATTTCTCGGTGCTGCAGATCCCTCTTTCTACCTCTCCCTCGGTGGAACCACTCCGACCCTTACGAATGACCTCTCCTGTCCTGCCCATCCCCTTCTTTCTGCAAAGGCAGGACAGCAGGTCATGTCAGCCGCCGCTTCACGAGGGACTATCCTGTTACTGCTCCCTCTTTGGTCACGAGGGACAGCTCAGTTGCAATCGCACAGCCAATTGTACCATATAGGAATACAGGTGGTTGCACTGCATGGTGGCTCCCCTGTCAATGGAACTGACTGGACCCCTTTGAGCTGGGGGGAATGTGTCCCGTGACTCTCGTCCTTTCCGCAAAGGCAGGAAAGTGGGCAACGGCAGCTGCTGCCCCTGCCCTATTTCTTCCTCTCCCTCTCTGGGACCCCTCCGACCCCTCCCAACTACCTCTCACTTGGAAGCTTTCCAGTTATCGGTCCATACCTCTCCCTCTCAGGTACTGCCATGAGTCCCTTCCCGACCAATTGCACTGCCCCGTCATCTCCTTTCTGTGATGGCAGGGAGGTGGTTGATGCCAGCAGCTGTGATTCGGGGTCTTCCAGGCACTGTTGCAGGATCTTCCAAGTGCGGCTCATCACCGCGGATGGAACCTCTTGGTCCCCCTCTCCTACCCTGACCACTTCATGTTCCCTCTTTCCTCCTCTTCCTCTCGGGTATTGCCACGAGTCCCTTCCCCACCACTTCCACCGACCCATCCCCTCCTTTCCGTGATGGCAGGGAAGTGGTTGATACCAGCAGCCACTGATGGATCGGGGTCTTCCAGGCCCCCTCACAGGATCTTCCAGGTGCGGCTTATCACTGCAGCTGGAACCCTCTGGTCTACCTCTACTTAACCACCCAGCGGCCGCAGTCATCAACCACTTTACTGCATAAGCAGATAGTCTGTCTGCCTCTGACCCGGAGGCCTGGCAGGTGGGCACATGGGGGGTGCCGCTGGTGAGTGGCCAAACCCCCTGCCCCGAGGGGAGGCGGCACACCACCGCCTTTCTGCGCCTGCCAGGCCAGGCGGCCACAGGCATCACCCACCTTGCTGCATAAGCGGATAGTCTGTCCGCCTCCGACCTGGAGGCCTGGCAGGCGGGCACATAGGTGGTGCCGGTGGCGGCATGCCACCGCCTCTCCGCACCTGGCAGGCCAGGCGGCCACAGACGTCACACACTTTGCTGCATAAGTGGATAGTCTATCCGCCTCCAACCCGGAGGCCTGGCGGGCACATGGGGGGTGCTGTCAGCCAGCAGCTAGACCCCCTGCCCCGAGAGGAGGCGGCATGCCACCGCCTCCCCGTGCCCGCCAGACCCAGCGGCCACAGTCATCAACTACCTTGCTGCGTGAGCAGATAATCTGTCCGCCTCCGACCCAGAGGCCTGGCGGGTGGGCACATGGGGAGTGCTGTCGGTGAGCAGCCAGACCCCCCACCCCTGAGGGGAGGCAGCACGCCACTGCCTTCCCACGCCCGTCAGGCCCAGTAGCCGCAGTCATCAACCACCTTTCTGCGTAAGTGGATAAGTGTCCGCCCATACGTAGGCCTGCTGGGTGGGTACCTGGGGGGTGCTATCAGCCAGCGGCCAGACCCCCTGCCCCCAAGAGGGGATGCGGCCCGCCTTCAGGTCCACTACACAGGGCCAAAGTGAAACTGGACTGGAGAGGGTGGCTCCGTTTGTATTGAATGGGAGTTTCCTGGGGGCGTCAAATTTGGGAACGTATAACTCCGAGATCCATACTACAATTTTGACCAAACTTGGGTGATGGCTGGAGAAGAGCCTGCTGCACATTCCCTGTGAATATGGGCTCTCTAAGTGCTAAGGGGGCCGCTCTGGCGCTGACGAACACCGAACATGTTCGGTAATGGGACATGTTTGGTTCCGGTCGGCTGTTCGTGTTCATCGTCGGGAACGAACACCAAACAGCCTGTTTGGGTTTTTTTTTCCGGTTCGTGGCCATGTCTATTCATGAGTACTTCTTTTTAAAAAGACTGCAAATTTTTTTCAGCAGCAGAACAAATCATAAAGGATCAGGGGTAGACAAAACCAAAAGATTTTACAAATACCTGCAAAGTGCTGTAGAGGATCAGAACAGAGGCACTACAGTATTATATTGTTGCTCTAATCTAACTTCTAAAAATTCTAGGTTTTATTGGCGCCAACAATGCCAGGCAGTGGTGTACATAAGGAAATTTGTCAGCAACTACAGGGCAGCTAACTGACAAAATGTACACAAGGGCCTCTAGACAATGCATCCTCCACAAGTTCATGCACGTGTCGCCTGAGTTTAATTTAAAAATGCAGCTGCTTGTCCACTTGTTCTGCAATCTCCTCCATCCACTTGATGTCCTGGATGCATGGCTGTGCTTCCCTGTGTTCACTCAGAAAGCAACAGATTTGTTGTTATAGAGGGTCCTTTTTTTGTTTTTAATTTGCTGTTCAGATCACAACAGTGGTTTCACTCAAACTGCAGCCATAAGAATCAGTCTGAGACAGCTGACAGACACTGTGAATTTTTTTACAACCACATTGCTTCATGGTCTTTCCTCCTCCTCCTCCTCCTTCTCTTAAGAAACACCCTTCCTTCAACCCCCTCTCCCCATGTAATCTTTCAGCAGAGATCCCTGGCTTGTGAAAATATCTTTGATTATTGTTTGAAACAAAAGTCCAAACAAAGCAACAACAACAAAAAAACCCTCCCCAAAGAAACTTTAAAAGAAAGCAAAAGGAAATAAAAGAAAGAATTTGAATTTATTGATTTGCTCAAGAGTAAGAGAGGAGGGGTTGAGTGTGATGGGGGAGACAGGCTAACTGATAGGATGCAATATTTAAAAAAGAGGAAGACTACCAAAAGTCAAACCCATGTTGGTTCATGCATGGGATGATACAAATATGACTGCAAGAGCAAATGTACATATTATCAGAGAGTATGCATGTGGAATGCTGTTCACTTGCATGGACTTGTGGATGTATTGTCTACAGTTAGGGTCATTTTATTTCACTGGGACACAAGGCATATTTCCCTTTCAGACACAAGAAACTGCTTGTGTTGATAGCATCTTGCTGGGAAATACCTTTTTTTCCAGGTTTAAAAACCAGTGCTTTTTTTCTTTATAAAAGAGGTGCCAGTACTCATGATGTTCGTCCCTCTCAGCCCAAGTCCCAAATGCCCAAAAGGTGCTGGTACTATGTAAAGAGGTGTGGGACTCTGTACTGGCAAGTACCTCCTGGAAAAAGCCCTGTTTAAAATAGATTAGTATTAATATTCTTTTTTGCAGAAAGAATGGGCTAATCATAATATGTACATAAATGGAGGACAATGTTATGTGGAAACAGGAAAAAAATCCACACTAGTTGGGTGGCTAAACTAAACTACGAGGGTAGTTTAAAAAGATAGAGTTGGCAGAGATCGCTCCTCAGAGAGTTTGTTAATTTCATCTTCACCTTCTCCCTATAGAGAGGTGAAATCGACAGAGCCTTTGGCTCTGTCTTTTTAAACTATGCTCCCGGCTAACATTGCATCTCCCTACACTTGAGCATCCCTGTGTACCATTTCTTGTGTAAAGAGACTCTGAATAACAAATCAGGAAGCCCCCAATTCAAATCCTTTCTCTGCCATGAACTCATTAGGTAAGAGAGGAACAGGAGATCACTCCCATTCTATCTCAGCCCCTCACATTGGCAACATGGCAATAATAAGATAGGACTCTTGTACATAAAACAATGCCCCGATCTGGATAGCCCAGGTGAGCCCGATCTCGTTAGATCTCAGAAGCTAAGCAGGGTCGGTCTTGGTTAGTAATTGAATGGGAGACCTCCAACAAAGACCAGAGTTGCAGAAGCAGGCAATGGCAAACCACCTCTGTTAGTCTCTTGCCATGAAAACCCCACCAGGGGTCGCTGTAAGTCAACTATGACTTGAGGACACTCTCTGCTCCTCCAAATACGACAATAATAAAATGTATGTGAAGGTCTTTGAAAGTAGAAATGCCATGCAAATGATAAATGTTCCTATTATAAATTGGGCTGCTACCACATGCCCCAACCACCCCCTATATATCAGATGCTTAGGAAGTTAACCAAGAAGGCAAACTCACACAACAATCCATGAGCAGAGTGGTAAGTTCCCACTCCATTTAAGAGCCCTCTCGTCATATACAAGTTAATAGTACATATTAACTTCTCTGTGAGAAGGGAAGTGCAAAGAACACTTAAGGCGGCTATAGCTTATCATTCTGCATATAGCTATCACATTTTGTGGGAAAGTAGAGAAAATTAGCTCTTGTCTTAGATATCTAAGATATCCAAGCTGACTCCTGTCATGACGTAGAAGTAAAAGATAGGCATTCCCCTCCTGACAGGAGCAAAAATAGTTAAGCAAAAACAAAAACACACCAATGTTACCACTGAAGTCTGAGGAGCAAGAAAGGTTAGGGAGGATTTTTTTACATCATGATGTGTATTAAATATATGAATATAGTATTTCTTAAATTGGATCAGCAGACTTCTGGGGATATGCAAGTCCTTTGCTGGATAGAGAGTGAGTCAATTTACCAATTACAATTTTTTTCGCTGTCTCTGTCATAAAGTTTCTTCTAAGGAGTGGATTGTTTAGAACTTGTGTCGATTGTTTCAGCTGTGACCTATAGAAGGGGCAACCTTCTGAGATTTGTTCCTGTAGATCATATACATGCAAAACAGAGACACAGACACACACAGAGACACTTAAAATTACTTTTAAAGTGTAGCTTATGTGATTCTCACTATTGTTTAGAGGACAAAAGATTATAGAGGCCATCATGGAGCACGTATGGCTTGTTATATACACTTTGAAAAAGAACTCCATCTGGTAGGTACCAGTAAAGGATAAGAGAAGGCCTGGATGGGTATGTGTGTGCGCAAAAATGTTAATCAAAATGGGGTTGTTCAAGTTGCTGAAGTCTGGGGGCGTGGCGTCAATGCGAAGGAAGGACGATCCATCCCCCCTCCCCAATTTCTCTTTTAAAATTGTCACAACAAAAAGAAACATGCTGAATATGGGAAAGCAGATGTCCGAGAAAAAGAGGCACCAGGTAAAAGCAATAAAAAAAACTTACAGGAGTTTTTTCTGAGATGGGAAATGGCATTGGAGTCAGGGAGACCGCAGGGAGAGGAAAACAAAATGGAGGGTGCAACTAAAACTGCTGAAATAAGCCCACTCTCCCAACAAGACAGTATTTACTGAGTTGATAAAGCAAATGGAACAAAACTTGCTTGACAATATGAAAATGCTATCGCAGCAATTTACAGCACAATTTGCTGAAATGAGAATCGAAATAAATAAAGCAACTCATAATGCTAATAAAGCAGTGGAAATAAGTAACACAGCTCAGATAGAAGTCAAAGAGCTTCAATGCAAAAACACTCATCATCAGGAAAGATTATTAAAATTGGAAATGGCTGTAAGACAGAGGAACGTTAAATTTAGAGGATTTAAAGAAAATATTAATTCAAATGAAGAGTTGCCAACTTTTCTGGCCTCATGGCTAACAAAGCAGCTGCAGTGGAACAAGGATGATGATGATGAGTCTCCAAAAATAGAAAATGCCTATAGAGAGTGTCCGAGGAACAGTGGAAAAAATAAGTTCCCCAGAGACATCATAGCTACAATTCAGGATGAGAACATTAAGAAAAAGATTCTTGTAGCAGCCAGAGCGAGGGGAGCACTAAATTACAATGGAACCCCAATATTAGTCCTCACTGATCTACCACCAGAAGTACTGAGCAAAAGAAGAGAATTGAAAGGAACAACTGAAGCATTAAGGAAAGGGCAAATAAACTATAAATGGATCAATCTTGTTAACCTAGAGGTCACACATCAAGATCAAATTTACAGAGCAACAGATCAAGATTCTGGAGAAGCACTTCTTAGAGCCCTTGGAATTGAGTCCACAACAGAAGTGGAGAGAAACACACAGAAAAGAAGAATGCTATCTGCTTTATCTCCCATTAAGAACTGTAAAATACCAGTTCATTTGAATTAGCTGATTGTTTTCAATGCTCAGGACAAAATTTTCATGTTGTGAAACAAAAAATAAAGCATTTAATTAAGATGTCATAGGGGATTGGGGTGGTGGGGGGATGGGGGGTACTGTATTTAGCCCTCACTGTCTTTTCCTGTTTTCGGAATTGTTTTTTTTCCCCATACCAATAACCTGTTAGGTAACTACCTGCAGGTCACCAAGTTCAGGAGTGTCTGTATGTTAGGGAGGAGAAATGGGGGAAAGGGGAGGTGGAGAGGGAGCGGATTGGAAAGACAGAAGAACTTATGGTTGTTAACTATCTTTAGGGGGAAAAGAGGGAGGGGGAGGGAAGGAGGGTTTGTTCTAGTAAAGTTGTTGAATGTTCTAATGATAGTTACATATTATTGCCTTTTCTCTCATTATTTTTAAATTTATGGTCAAAGTTTGATTACCATTTTATGAAACATTTCTTAGATTACTCACTAGAAAGAAATCTTGTGCACTATACTATGAACATTTATCTATTAATATCTTGGAATTGATATCTTTAAAAGCTTTGTAACTATTTGTATTTGTAAGCATTATTATAATAAATTTTTTTTTAAAGTTGCTGAAGTCTGAGTACTGCAGTATTAATACAAAATAATAAGCATGCAACAATGCATCATTTTCATGACTTATATACGCGTTACTAATTGCTACAAGGATAAATCCAACTTTGTTCATTTGTATAATCTATTACATGACACGGATAAAATATTACTTGAATTTTTTTTCCTAATGATGGTCAAATAATGCTACCTACTAAGTATCTCTATACCTCTCTCAAAGTACATGACATTTTATGAAGCAACACAAGCAAACAAAATACCATTTGCATTCTGAAGTGGAGGAGATGCCAAATAGAAGAAAAGGGGATGGATATAATACATAAGTGTAGCTTTACGTAATTAGGCTTAGTTTCATTTTGGAAGAAGGATAAGGAGTTAAACCAAAGGAGGACTAAGGAGTTAAACTAAAGAAATCACAGAGGAGATGGACCTAGGAAGGATAATGAAGGATGAGAAAGGGGCAAGACCACAAAGGTAGTCCGGGAGGGAGAGTTCTTGAGGGGGCGTTGGGGAGAAATGGGTGGATTTAAGACAGCAAGAGACCGTTGAGGTCCTGATAATGACAGAATTGAAAAAAGCAAAGGCCACAGCTCAAGACTTCAGCTTACTACCAAATATAAAACCCTCTACTTTCTTTTTGAAAAATTCACATGTGCTACTTTTGGCTCTTCTTCCACTGTTGGGGGTGCACAAGTAAAAATCAGAAAGGCAGCTGTAAATGTACTGGGCATTAAGATTCTGACATATGAAAAACAATAAGGAATTTTATACCAGCTTCTAGCATTTTACTGAACTGACTGTGAGCCATGCCAAGAAAACTGTTTACAATCAACATTCCTACACTTTATAATGCACACGTGATTGCTATCATAATCTGTAATTTTATTTATACTTTGTTTACCTTAAGTATTCTACCTCTAATTCAAAGCCATACTTCTTCCCTGTTTCAGAACAAGTTGAGTTCTGTGGACTTCATTGGAACAAAGCATGCACAGAAATATTCTGAAACCAGAGTCTCTTTACCACCTTGCTGGAGCTGCCTTTGGCCATATATATATAGATAGAAGGCATTTGTCTACTCACAAAGGCAATCAATGGGATCTGAGGACACTAAGTTCTTTAGGTGGTGCTGGGATAAAAAATCCTTAATAACCCAACTATAATTTTCTTTTGAGAGATCTGACCTACAAAATGGAGAGGAGAAAATCTAAAGAAAACATGACCTAGACATATTAAGAAATCTTTTTTGCACAAAAGCTTTTCAGCTATGCTGCCAAAACATACCAGTAAAAATATCAAGACCAAGGTTAGCCTCTTCGCCTTTGTTCAGAAAGCATAATAATTTTGAAGAATACCATTTTACAGAAGACAGAACGTTTAGCCTTGCATTTACTTACTCTGATTCAAAGGTATTTACATAGAGCAGCTGTACATGGGTACAGAGGAGTTTTCTGCCTTTTTGTGAAGAAACAATGGGTAGGAGGAATGAACATTGGACCCCTATACCTAAACAGCTGATCATCAGGATTTTAGCTTTTTAATAGATGAGGCTCTGGTACTTGCATCCTTGGCTTGCTAGATTAGAGATGGGAATTCTGCAACCAGGGTCTGCTGGAGTGGGCAATTTTGCATTCAGGCTTCTGCAGGTTTTATGCCTCTAGATTGGATCTGATCGCTGCATTTAAGGAGGCCTTCCTACTTAATGGATCTCTGTGTTAATTAGAACATATAAAATATGGCTGTGGAATACCTACCACAAGGAGATCATTAAATAAAAATATTTCTCGCTGGTGTAATCCAAGCTTCTGAGGTTTATTTGGATCTGGTACTTCAAAGAGTCTACAGTAGCAAACAAGTCTTCGATGTGGTAGAGAGAGAACCTGTAGGATGTAAATAAAAAGTACCATGTTAACTTCTATTAATAAGGAATACTTTTGGTGAAGTTCCTTATAAACAATAATTAATGGAAGAAAATCCAAAGTTGTGTAAAAGCAAGATTTTAATGAATGAATCCTATGATGCACTTGGAAGGATACTTTCACTGAAATCTTTCGTTTCCATTTTTTTGGTTTTCTTTCTTTACTGTCATGTTCATGTTTGGTGCTATCTTTTGAAGTTACTTCATGAAGTCTTTTGGTCAATATTATTACAATCTGTAACTTCCCAATGGTAGACTGCTTTTCTTCAGTATGCATATAAAGGTATAACATTCACCAAAGAACAGCAATATAGCATAAGCACAATTAATTCAATGTATCATATGTCCTGTAGGGGCTTGATTTCTGCATTTCAGAGTCAATAAAGATTTTCTATTGCCTTTTCTAAGATAGGACATATTATTTGAAGTATTAACAACAACATTTTAAATGCAAAGCAATAAGCAAATATATTTAAATATTACTTTACATTTTGATGCTGGACCATAGCAAACATAGTGGCCTGGTAACCATATGAAGGTGGAAAGCTGTTATGTAATTTCCTGCCTCCCTTTAACTGCAAATGGCACCAAAAGAGCTAAAATATCTGTAATGGCAGGAAGAAAACTGTTCAAGTAGCCTAGTGAACTGCTCAACATGTGGTAAATGCAGCAATGTGATGTGATTTAAAATTTCCTTCATACAAAGGCTACCATGTGCTCATTTCCTTAGTTTAATTTAGTTAATTTATTTAGCTTAAACTTTAAAGAAAGTTTAATCAACATGGCCCTGTGACTGGAGCAGAATGTGACCATGTGGCTACCTAATATTTCAAAGACCTTCAAAGTTCTTATACAGGTCACAGCTGGAAATCTACTTTCTCTATTAATGCAAATGTTATTAGAGATTTATGCCTTTCTAGTCCTTGTTTTTTAACCAAACAAGGCTCTTAAAAAGGCTTAGGTTTTACATATAAAGTCAGGAAGCAATGAAGGAGAAATTTCTTGCTTAACTTGAATTTTAGGTCTTGGAGGAATGTTTTCTAGTGGTAACTTCATTACAAAATTCTCAAAGTTGCTGAACTTCATTCCCAAAGCAGGAAATAGGTAGACTGGAAGACTGGGTAAACTGGAAAACTGCAGACTGGACTATAGGGCAGTTCGGTGGATAGGGAATTGGTTAGAGGATCGCACCCAAAGAGTGGTGGTCAATGGCGTTTCATCAGATTGGAGGGAGGTGTCCAGTGGGGTGCCGCAGGGCTCGGTTTTGGGGCCAGTACTTTTCAATATTTTTATCAGTTATCTGAAGGGGTAAACGGGCTACTCATTAAATTTGCTGATGATACCAAATTGGGAAGAGTGGCAAACACCCGAGAAGATAGAGTTAAAATTCAACAAGACCTGAATACTCTGGAGAAGTGGGTGGTTGTGTGAACAGGATGCAATTCAACATAGATAAGTGCACAGTATTACATATGGGCCACAAAAATGTGAAGCACAAATACAGGATGGGGGATACACTTCTGGGTAGTAGGGTATGCGAAAGAGATTGTGGAGTAAGAGTGGACTGTAAACTATATATGAGCAGTCAGTGTGATGCGGTGGCAAAAAAGGCAAACTCAGTCTTGGGCAATGTTCCCTCTAAGCAGTGCAGTGTTGTGAGCCAGAAATCCAATTTGTGAGCAGCAACTTGCAAGTTGTGAGCGCGCCTTTTCGAAAACCAGAATCCATTTGATTAAAAGACTTTTGATTTAGGTTGTCTGTGGCATTGGTATTGGGTGCCATCAATATGTTGATGACACCCACTTAGGCATGTGGTTCTCAAAAGCTTATGCCTCAATAAAGTTGGTTAGTCTTAAAGATGCTACTGGACTCTTTACTATTTTGCAACTACAGACTAACATGGCTAACTCCTCTGGATCTACAGAGAAGAAGAATTGTGCATCATCCAGCCCCGCAATGCACTCACTTTCTGGCTATTCCCTTCTATGTTTTATATAAAAAGGTGTTGTGAAGCATGCCTGCAAATGGCTCAGACACCATTTCTTTCCACAGGCATCAGTGTATTGCCAGAGTTTTCTTTGCATTTTGGGAAACATCAGGCAGATGAGCTTCAGTAAGGGTTCCTCTTTGCCCACAAGCAAATCCTAAACAGAATGTGATGTGCAGTCATTCCTCCCTCTACCTTTGCTCTGTCGATTGGCATTTCCTGTCTCTTCTGAGGCCAGGTCTGCAGAAAGAAGGAGGAAGCTGGCTGAAGTTGCAGGGGGAGCACCTATTTAGCTTCCAGCTGAGAGCTGCTCATTGGAACAGCCTAGAACTGGCCTTTAGTCACCCTAGAGGCTTCATGGCTTTAAAACTCTTTCCTTTTCTCTTTGTGAGGTATGGTCATGGAATCTTTGAAATGAAATTAAGTCATAAAGCGTAAAGTCAGCATTGAAGTCCTGCCTTCTCCTTGCTTGCCATTCTGTTTTATTACACTGTATTGCAATGATCTATTCTCCCCTGAAGATATAAGCAGAATGCCATTGATGTACAAAAATACTGGTAAAACTGAGGCCGCAGCTCCCCACTCCCCATGGAGTAATTTAACTAGAGGACAGCCTGTCTTACCAGCACGTGTAAAATTTCCAGATTCAGACCCTAGCTCTGTCATGAATTTTCCTTGCCATGCAAGTCTTTGTGACTAGGAAGTCAATTCTTTGTGTGCATGTAAAATAAATTTCCTTAGTCATGAATTTACACACACACAAAAAAGAGTATTTCCCTACCTGGAGCTGGCAACCCTAGGAGTGTGAAACACCACCGCCATCTCCTCCTCCTCCTCCAGCACCCGCACTGGGCCAGAGAGGCTGCTCGGTGGGCTGGTGAGAAATAGCATGGGTTCCTGCTGCTGCCACCTTTTCTTTCAGCACTGGGCCAGAGAGGATGCTTGGCGGGCTGGCGAAAGGCCTTGGGGATGCCCACCATGGCTCCTCTTCCACACCCGGCAATGGGCCTGGGTAAGGCTGCGCGGATGCCTGCCGCAGCCCTTTCCTCCAGAGGAGGCAGCGCCTCCTCCAGAGCCCAACGAGGGGCCTGGGAAAGGCCGCGTGGGTGCCTGCCTTGGCTCTTCCCCTAGAGCCCAACAATGGGCTGGGGAAAGGCCGCGCAGGCGCCTGCCGTGGCTCCTCTTCCAGAGCCCAGCAAGGGGCCAGGGAAAGGCCGCGCGGGCGCCTGCCATGGCTCTTTCCTCTGAGCCTGGCGAGGGGCTGGGGAAAGGCCGTGCGGTGCCTCCTCCAGAGCCCGGGGGAAAGGCTGCCTGGGTGCCTGCTGTGGCTCCCCCCCCCCAAGCATGGCTGGAGTACTGTGTGCAGTTCTGGAGGCCTCTCTTCAAAAAGGATGTGGACAAGCTGTGGCAACAAATTGATAGAGACTTAATCAAATGGAATAAGTTGAATTTGTCGTGGCTAGGAAGAATAGCAATAATTAAAATGAATGTACTTCCACGAATTATGTTTTTACTGCAAACAATACCAATAATAAGAGACAACAAGCAATCTGACAAGTGGCAAAGGAAAATATCGGACTTTGTATGGGCAGGGAAGAAGCCTCGAGTGAAGATGAAAGTTATATGTGATGCCAAAGAAAGAGGGGGGCTACAATTACCAAATATAAGACTATACCATGAAGCAATATGTTTGGTGTGGCTTAAAGAATGGATGTTGTTAGAGAATCTTAAACTCTTAACTCTCGAAGGATATAAAAAATTTTTTGGTTGGCATGCGTACTTATGGTACGATAAAATTAAAGCGGACTCTATGTTTCTGCATCATTATATTAGGCGAAGTCTCTTCACGGTCCGGCAAAAATATAAAAAAAATTTGGATGAAGGTATCCCGACGTGGGTGGTGCCAATGGAAGCCATTGACCCGAGGATAATTTATAATAGGGAACAATGTGTGTTATATAAAGAGGTGTTGAAAATGGAGCAGAATATGATTAAGCTTAAAACAGAAGATGAAGTATCTTATTACGGATGGTTCCAATATAGGCAGATTAAAGACTTATATGATTCGGATCGTATAAAATCGGGATTTAAATGGAAAAACTCGGAACTGGAAGAATGTATACTACAAGAAGGCAAGAAAAAGATTTCTAAAGTTTATAAGATCTTGTTAAAATGGTATACAGAAGACAGTTTCAAGTCCAGATGGTGAAGTGGGCTATAAACTGCAATAGAGACATAACAATGGAGGCATGGGAATACTTATGGAAAACTACATTGAAGATATTGACTTGTACTAATATTAAAGAAAATGTTTACAAGATGATATATAGATGGTACTTAACGCCGAAGAAAATAGCATATGGGAATAACAAAATGTCAGATAAGTGCTGGAAATGTAAAAACCATGAAGGTTCATTATATCATATGTGGTGGACCTGTGAGGTAGCAAAGCAGTTCTGGGGAGATATTACAGAAGCTATGACTGCAATTTTACAAATTCAAATAAATAAGAACCCAGAACTGCTGTTGTTGAATTTGAATATGAAGGGGATTCCCAGGCAATATAGAACATTACTATTTTACATGACAACAGCGGCGAGAATTTTATACGCCCAGAAGTGGAAGACAAAAGAAGTACCATCTATTGAAAATTGGATACAAAAATTGCTGTACATGGCAGAAATGGACAAAATGACAAGAAAGCTGAGAGAACAGAATCCAGAGGAATTCTTTAATGATTGGGGGAAACTAAAACAGTATTTGGAAAAGAAGTAGGACGTAAAGGGAGAAATGTGGGTGCTAGATAACTATTAATTTGGCAGAAGGGAAGAGAGGGCAATCATTACAAGAGGAGAAGAGATAAGTTAGAAACATGTAATAGTTAATTTGATATTAGGTTTTTTATAGTTTAACATATAATATCTATTTTAGTAGTATATTAGAATGAATAAGAAAAGAAAAAGATATAAGCAGTAGATTTAGACAGCGGGTTGGAAAACTGTTGGAAGTCTGAGATAAAGGGGGGAGGGGAAAGGGTGGGGGAATATGGAAATGAGGGTATTAATCAAAAAATTTGTAATATTAAATTTTACTCACCCAATAAAAATCTTTTTTTAAAAAATAGGATGTGGACAAAATTGAGAGGGTGCAGAAGAGAGTGACGAGAATGATCAGGGGTCTGGAGACTGAGCCCTGCAAGGAAAGGCTGAGGGCCTTGGGAATGTTTAGTTTGGAAAAAAGGAGATTGAGGGGGGACATGATTGCTCTCTTTAAATATTTGAAAGGCTGTCATTTGGAGGAAGGCAGAGAGCTGTTCCAGTTGGCAGCAGAGGATAGAACTTGAAGCAATGTTCTTAAATTACATGCAGAAAGGTACTGGCTGGATATTAGGAAAAACTTTTCCACGGTCAGAGTAGTTCAAAGGTGGAATCAGCTGCCTAGGGAGGTGGTGAGTTCCCCTTCACTGGCAGTTTTCAAGAAGAGGCTGGATGAATATTTGTCAGGGATGCTTTAGGCCCATCCTGCATTGGGCAGGGGGTTGGACTAGAAGGTCTGTGTGGCTCCTTCCAAGTCTGTGATTCTGTGAAATCATGAAATGCTTTGAAGGTTTTGTTTATTGTAATGTACTATTTAATCAAGTATAGCAATTAAATTTCACAAGATTATCAGGAAATATACAGAAATCTAGATCCTACTCTACTAAACTTGCTAGCAAAGAACCAAACTAAACATGACAGCAAACTCATGGCTGTCATGTTTCACCATCGTCATTCTAAAGTGACTTTAGAAAGCTGTGAGGGTCCAGTATTGATAATTTATCACTATATTGAAGTTCAAATATCTGAAGCGCAAACAGCACTGCTAGTCTAAGAATGATCACTATATTTAATCATAAACTAGCTGGCCCTTTTGCAGTTGATGGCACCAGGAGAAGTAGGCCATCAAGAGACTAGCCATGGATCTTTACATTCTTGGTGCACTCCCCACATATGCAAAAACTATGATTTTTTAAGTTCATCAAGAGAGAGAAAAAATCCTTTAAAAACAACTTGACTGGGACTGAATATACTTCAGGAACAAAGAATACTGAGGGCAGCTGAGAGTTAAAGATCAAAGAGGGGTGTGAATTGACCTCACAGAATTCTAGCTGGGGATATTTTAGGAATGGGCTGGGGTTTCCAAATTGTTTCCTCATCCCAAATTGTCTCCTCATTGTTATATCCAATGGTAAACTGGCTGGCCCTCATCATGTTAATGAAAGCAGCAAAACCAGACCACACAAACAAGGTAAGAAACCTTTTAAACTGTGGGATGCCTGAAGCATGAAGAAAAATTATGACTTGTAAATGAACCAAAAATAAAGAACCCAAAAAGGCATCAGAAAGATTAAATAGGCTCCAGACAAATGGGGGCCGCTGAAAATAGTTAAGGGAAAAGGAAAGGAAACTAACTGACTTAAGGTTCTGATAGCATAGAGTACTGGAGGGCAAGATTCTGAGTTTGGGATGGGATTTTCAAGTTGTGTCCCTCCCTCCTCCATGATTCCTTATGGAACAACACTTTTTTTTTTGGTAGACCACAAAATCAAGGTTCCAACACTCATTCAGCAATAAAGATTATTAGGAAATCTTGGGTAAATCAATTTAGAACATCCTTTTGAATTCTAAGGAGCCAGTGTTGAATTATTAAACAAATATGAATGCATGAAAAGATGAGCTCCCCTCTCCCAAGATAATACTGTTTTAAAAAAATAAATAAACATTTAAAACAAATCTAGGAAATCTTCTACGTAGGCACTAGTAACAGTAACTAAAACCAGTTCACCACAAATGGTTTCAGTCAGGTTTATAAACACAGCCTGAAAAATCTAATTATGCTCACTGATACAATTATTTGGATTTTATTTTAGCTCTGTGCCCAATCTGTATGATGCTGCACACCACAGAGTACAATTCCTTTATGTAATGGATTAGTTGCTTTTATTAGATCAGTTAACAAAAGCTGCTATCATTTATTATATAGTTTAGATAATATAAAAACAAGACACTTCTTAAATGCCAGAAAATGCTAGCCTTTAATTTATTCTGATTATACAATACAGATAACATGAAAGGAAATACCTACACAACCAAGTCCATGATGTAGAGATCCAATCTACAGTAGAAAGACATACATAAATTCACTGTATTTCAGAAAAACAAACAACTGTGTAATATCCAGTAAATACTTAAAAGCCTTAAAAGCCTTACTATACCACTAGTATAGTAGTATACTATAAATATTTATTTGGAAAGTGTCTATGCAGCCTCTTTAGGAAACAAAATGAAACATTAAAAAACCATAAAAGCTATTAAAACTCAGCATTCAAAAACACAGCCAGAGCATAAAAAAAGATAAAGATAGAGCTTAAAATTGGTCTTAAACATTTCTCAGGTTAAAAACAGACCATAAAATAATGTTTTTAATAAAATTTAAACTCTTAATTAAAAGCCTAGGTAAACAGAAATGTTTTCTCCTGGTGTCTAAAAGAAAACAGCATAGGTGTCAGGTGAGCCTCAAAGGGAAGGGCATTTTATAGAAATAAATAAACAAACAAACAAATAAATAAATAAATAAATAAATAAATAAATAAATAAATGCATTTCAAACAAATGATAGGCAACTCTCTCCAAGCTCTCTTTCACACAGTTAAATTATCATCACATGGAAATATGGACACTAATTCAAATAATTTTTGTAGAAAACATACATATGAGAGATACAAGCAAGGATCCCACAAGGATATGAGCGCACACACGTGTGTGACTTCATTTCCCTCTGTATCCTCTTTCCCACATTATTTCCTCTTTCCATCCCTCATATCCTCTCCCCTTTCCCTGATTGCTTCTCTCCTTCCCACCACCAACCAACTTTTCTTTTATCCGCATCCTCCCAGTCTTCAGCTTTATTTATTATTTACTTCATTTATATACCATTTTCCTCTTCAAAGCAGCTTAAATGGTTTTCCTTTCCTCTATTACATCATCAAAACCCTGTGAGGTACATTAGATAGAAAGCCAGCCTGGCTCACACTCATTCATCAAGTTTCCATGGCTGAGTCTCCCAGATCCTAGTCTGACACTAACCACTCTCCATACCGATTATCAGCTTTGCCTCCTTCCCCCCTCTGGCAGACTCTCCCTGTGAAAAGTTGTACAGTAGCAAGTTGGTCAGGTGAGTTTAATGGTGTGGCCATTGTCGCTGGACTAGACAAGTTGTGTGGCATGAAGTTGTAGCTACTGCTGCACCTGGGAGAGTTACAGAAATTACATGGTAGCAAGTTGTATGGAAGATGGTGCTAGGCCTAGTCCCAATGAATCCTCCTTCCAGGATAGGACTAGGCGGCCAAATAGTCCTGGATAAATCCTTCTCCCTCTGCCACTTTTACTGATAGAAACCAAGGTTTAAAGGCTGGCAATACTGTGGTTGCCTAGCAACCTCCACAGTGGCTCCTGAGGTCTCAGAGAGTGTTCATTTCTTAAAGGTAAAAGAGCTGCTTCTATTATTTTGGGAAGGTTTTACCCCCCACCCTCATGTATTGTTATTTTTTAAAAAATTCATATCTTTCTGCAACCTAGGACTTTTCTCAGGTTTGTAGAAAGATCTGTCTTTGTCTGTTTATGGCTTCAATCTCTAGATTTAAGTATCCACAGATGGGGCCATGTTGAGAATTAGATATATTAACAAGCAGGGAACCTACAAAGACTTGCAGAGTGTACCTCATTTCCCTCTGAAGAAAGGGAATGGAATACCTCCAGAACCAAAGTAAAGCCAGAGGACCAGCTCCACACCAGAGAATCATGTCCATTCCACCCAAACCAAACTGAAACAAGGGACACTCTTGCAACTTAGCCCAACAGAAGGAAACTGAAGCAAGGGGGTGTACTGTGCTTGTGGCTGGGTACTGCTTCGTTCTGTTCTGTGGTGTTTCCCCTCTGGCTGAACCCAGTGCTTGGCTGCTGTGAATGACACTGGTTCTACTGGGCTAAGTTGCAACAGTGCTGTTTGCTTCAGTTTGGTTTGAGTGGGGATGTGATTCTCTGATGTGATATTGGTCACCTCGATTCTCTTTAGTTCTGGGGTGATTCCATTCCCGTGCTTCAGTTTCCTTCGTTGGACTTTCTCTATGATGAGCTTAGCTTGCATTTGGGCATGTGCCTTGGCCATGGCAGCCTTGCCCCAGTGTGCTTCTGCAATAAGAGTTGCCTTTGACTTTTCCCATAGAAAATAAAGGAGTGGTTGGGGCACCTTGTTCTGTGGCCCATAAAACTGGACCCCAGGGTCTAATCTTCCTGAAACATGGAAGGTCTTTAGAAAACAGTCAGGAATAGGTTCTCTGTAAATTTGGTGGCTTTTGCTTGAAAAATGTCAACCCACCCCCCAGACCCCTGGATAGCCTCCAGATATTTCCCCCCATGGGGAATAATGGAGAGTGGCTCAGGGCACCATCTTTGGTGACACATAAAATGGCCCCTGGGGCCCAATCTTCATTAAATGCAGGGAGCCTTTAGAGGACAATCAGAGGTTGGTTCCCTGACAATTGGCAAAGTTTGGTTGAAAAATGCTCCCCCCAGCCCACCAGATAACCCCCAGAACGATTTCCCATAGAAAACAATGGCTGGATTTTACCAATTTCTTACCAAAAATTTGGAATACCTGGTTTTTGATTCATAATACCTGGATTTCACTGGATCAGCCAAAATTCGGTATTTTAATCCAAATTCTGAACCAAACTGTACATTCCTACTATTGGGGAAAGGGAACTTAAGAGTTCATTTTCCCTTGTATACACTGCCACTATTTAGATTAATTATATTGGCCCATTTAACATGATCAGAGTGTGTCTGAGGCGAATGTGTGTGCTTTAATTCCCCATAGCCAACAACTTCATGCCAGTCAGAAACAAAAAACAGGGTTGCACTTACCTGTAACTGTCGTTCACTGATGTTTTCTGTGCAGGCATACAATAGGACAGCACAGGCTTGCCACGAGAAGAACTTTATAGCTTCTAAAAGGCTCCTAGGGTGCCGCTGCCCCTGGCACATAGAGATGTGGTTTCCTGCCGAAACAGTCATGTGCCATGAGGGAAGGAAAAAACTTCAGAGTCTCCATTTGGAGAACCTTGGCCAAGGAATGATGATAGGTAAGGATTCCATGTAGGTAGTCATCTTCTCCCACAAGAAGAGGTTGTAAGAACCCATACTCACCTGATAGTTGGTAATTCAGAAAATTAGAGTAGCAGAAGAGTAAAACTTGTGACCCACAGTGTCCAGCTTCCTACTCTCTCTGTCCTGGGGTGTGGCATGAGCTCCATGTCTGTAACAGGATTGAACCTCTTTAGTGATCATGGAAGATGAGGGAGGAGGATTGAAAAGACACAGGCAATCCTCTTGCTTGACCTTGTAAAGATTTTCCACCTTCTGTGAGGTGGCTGGAACCAAAGAAGGCTTCTCTCACCCACCCAGAACTGTGAAAGTGATAACTGCAAGAGAATCAGAGTACAGAAATTGTAGGACTTACTTTTTGGGTTAGCAGAAGAGACATCCAAGTCAAGGGCCTTGGCCATTCTTAATATCTACTCTGAGAACATCCTATAATCATCTATGGGAAGAGAAGAAGCAGAGCCCTCCATGGTTTCATCTGGAAAGGGTTCAGAAGCCATTTCAGTAGCCTGGTCAGATCTGGATGCCACCTCTACCTTTTCAGAGTTAGAATCAAGGAAGCATTCCTGCTGAATAGGGGGCATTGGAACCAAAGTCAAAACAGAAAAGGCTAGAATCGACAAGGACCTTCCCAGAATCGATGCAGATTGCATGGGTTCAAACAACAACTTCCATGCAGCCAAAGCTGGTGGAAAGGCTGGCAATGAAATCCATAGAACCAAGCCCAGAACTGACTGCAGATCTGAGGGGACCACCAGTGGATGAAAGGAGGGAGCAGTGGAATGAAGAGCTGGCTGACATGGCAGAATTGGCCAAAGCAATGTGGGTTGTGAAGAGACTGTTGGAACTGAAGGTGCAGGTGGGAACCATTCCAGAACTGAGGTAATAGCCAGACCTGAACATCTCATCTGCTGAGTGGAACTCTTGAACATGAGAAGGAAAAGGGGTACATGGTGGAACCAGGATCACATCTTCCTCCATTCTGGCTAGCGTGTGAGCCGAGGCAGTAGAAAATGGTTTGGATGACGTTTGGTGCTGTGCTGGAACTGAAGAGGGCCTGTTTGGATCCAAAGAAGATGATTTATGCTTGGACATCAACTTCACATTCTTAGGAAGCATTTCCAAGGATACTGACAGAGCTGGCAAGTGAGATTGCTGGCCAGAGGGTTCAGAAGCCAGAACCGATTACATGGAACCCCTGCAGTAGATAACTTCACTGCCAGGGTATTGGAGTCAGATAAAGCCCTTTTCCAGAGGGCTGCCTTCAGTCTCAAAACCCGATCATTGCAGGTTTTAGGAGTAAACAGCTGGCACTGTTGACAAGCGCCCACATTATGAGACTTACTGAGAGAAAGGCAGCAGAGCTCATGTTGATTGATTTGAGTTGTTTTGGTGGAACAGTGGACACATTTTTGATCAAAGTTTTTTGCACCATTGATAATTCTCTCCTCGGACAGAAAAGGCAGATGATGAAGAAGAAATTGAACAGAGGTAAGTTGAAATCAGGAGCTGAATGCTAGAGGTGCTCTCCTGATGGTGGTGAAAGGGGAACTGAGGGAGGAAGGTGCCTCTCCCTCATGGCACGTAACTCTTTTGATGGAAAACTGTCTCTCCGTGCCAGGAGGAAGGTTGCAGGCACAGAAGATGGATGATGAAAACAGAGTTGCACTTACTGTAACTGCTGTTCATTGACGTCTTCTGTGTAGGCATACATGGGACTGCACATGCGCAGGCCTGCCGATTGGTAGGTTTTTTAAGCTAAAGTCTACTAGAGGGTGCTCGCCTCTCAGTGTGCATGAGTAGGCTTTCCCACTGAAACGGCACTGGGAGGCAGCGCCCCTGACCCTCCAGTTCTCCTGAGCTGCCGGTTCCAAACAGGTAAGTAATAAAGAATGCAGCAGGGTAGGAGAGAGGGTACGTGACGTCAATGAACAGCAGTTACGGTAAGTGCAACTCTGTTTTCATTGTCCATCTTCTGTGCAGTCCCACATGGAAGACTAACAAGCTTCTTACCTGGAGGTGGGTGTGATCTTCACTGAAACAGAGAATGGAACACTGCCTGCCCCACTGCTGATTCTATTCTCTCCATAACATCTAGGGCATAATGTCTCACAAAGGTGTCTGATAATGACCACATCGCTGTGCTGCAGATATCATGTAGAGGAACACTTTTCAGGAGTTCAGCTGAAGATGCCTGGACCTTCCTAGAATGGGCCCTCACCTCCAGGGGGCAAGGTAAGTTGGCCATGCTGTAACACTGTCAGATAGTGGAAGTAACCCAACATGACAGCGATTGGGCGGTAGCTCTGTTTCCCATCTTTGGGCCAGCATAACAAGTAAATAGATGTTTGTACTTTCTAAACTCTGCAGTACAATGAAAATAAAAAAGTATTCCCCTCCGTACATCTAAAGAATGTAGGGCATGCTCAGACTCCGAAGCTGGTTTAGGGAAAAAACTGGGAGAACAATATTCTGAACTAAATGAAATTGGCTCGAGACCTTGGGTCTAAACATGAGGTCTGGTCTCAAAACCACCTTACTGCTATGAATCTTACAGAAAGGGGGATCTGAGTGTTCTAATTCGCTCACCAATCTGCTAGAGGTAATAGCAATTAAGAATGCGACCGTTTGAGATAAGAAACAAAGGTCACAAGTCGCAAGAGGCTCAAATGGAGGTCGCATTTGGAGTTCAGCCAAAACTAACTGAAGCGACCATTGGGGCGTTAATTCTCTCAGGGGTCACCAACCTTTTGGCACACGAGGGCCACATTAGAGTGCCCAGTGCCTAAAGAGGGCCACAGCTTAAATCAAAATGTAACAAAATTATTAACCTATCTATTTAGATCAACAGTAAACATTCAGAGATCAATGAAGAAATGTTAACTTGAATGCAATCCATTTGGGAACAATATTTTACCATTGAATCCTTTTATCTAACTACACATGCTTACCTAGTCAGTGTGATTCCTGTGGCTATTTTCTGTTAACCAAGGCATTAATGTCCAAGTCAAGGTTTGTGACAGACACCCTTAAAATGTCATGCAAATGTTCATCTGTAAGTCTTGACCTACACTTGGAGTTCACAATTTTTATCTTGGAATAAGTTTGTTCAGATGAATGTGGTGCCAAAGACTATAAACGTGCCTGCAGCAAATGTCTTTCACTAATTTGCTTCACAAAAATGTTTAGTTTTGCTTCAAAAACTTTCCGTTCAGAATACACATCACACACAAACTTTCCTTTTCCCTGCAACCTTAGATTCAATGTGTTCAGATGCTCTCTGATATCAGTTAAGAAAGCCAAATTAAAAGTCCATCCAGGGTCAGAAAGTACTTCTTGACCTTCTCCTTTCTCCTTGGGAAAGACATCAACTTCATGACGAAAAAACATTTGAGGACTTTGCCTCTGCTAAACCCGCTGACTTCTGCATGGTACAATATGTCTTCATATTCTGCATCTATCTCTGAGAGAAAATTTTGAAACTGACGATGAATAAGGCCATGATGCCTGATGTAATTAATGCTGGAGACAACAATATACATCACATTTTCCCACTGAAGAATCTTACTACACAAGGATTACTGATGGACCATGTAGTGAAATTGCATGGGAAGTATACTGTTTAATTTCAATATCTCTTCATTGATTCTTGCATCTACACCACTTTTACTTCCCACCATATTTCTTGTACCATCAATTGTGATGCTTTTCAATTTATCCCAACTCAGACCAAGATTTTCTACTGATTCACACACCTTCAAACTCTGCAATAATTCTGAAGCTGGAATCTATCCCCCTGATAAATATTAGTAGTTGAGTAGCATCTATAATGTCATTACTCTCATCTAATGCCAAAGAACAAAAATCAAAACTTTTTGCCTTGGCAATCAGTGACATGTAGCTCTACTCCTAGTTCTTCAACATGCCTGGTGATTGTAGATGCAGATAAACTGACACAACTAACACAAGATACCTTATCGGGGCACATTTCCTCCATTACTTTAACCATGCACTTTTTAACAAATTCACCACCAGTGAATTTGTTAAATTCCACTCTCAGCAATATGTTTACCAACATGATAGCTGGCCCTCGTAGACAGGTTCTCCTCAATGTGCTTTCTAAACTATTTTGCTGCAAAAACATTGAATTTTTGAAGAGAATTGATCTTGTTCACTTGCACTTCTCCTTGAGACTTTTCACACTCGTACTTTACAGCGTTTCCGCACCTGTTTCATGTCCCATGTTTGCAGTTTTCACACTTGCAAGCTACTCATGGGACGCAGTGCCGCTCTTAGTCCATGGTATCCCCTTTTCCCCTCCCTGCAGACATACCATGAAGTTATTTTGAACCCGCTGCCAACTCGCAGCTGGCCCAATTAATGTCAGTGTGAAGACTTTTGTCCACTTTTTGCTTCTCTCCCCCCTTCTTTTCCTCGGGAGCTGACTGGTCTGTGCAGATCTGACCACACCCTCTCTCCTCAGCTCCCTGACCCCTTTTTTAATGTTTCAGTATTTGGTGGCTGTGCGGCAAAGCATCCTGGTCTGCCTGACTGGCTGGCAGCAGAGAGCCAGGTGCCCACCTGGCCTGGCCCAAACAGGGAAAGCAGAGCACAAAGCGGGAGGGAGGCGGGTAGGGCAGGGGTTGTGGGGTGCAAGTGCGCACACTCACCCTCTGTGCCCCAGAGCCTCTGTCTGAGCAACGCCCCCAAAGGACTCAGGCTTGGCTTAGCAGACAGCCCTGGTGGTGGGGGAGGGGAGAGCTTCAGCTGTGCAAAACGTGAGGTGCTTGGTGTATGGTCTGGGGCTGAGCCAACTTTAATCTCCACTCAGCTGCCTCTTGCCCTTGCCAGTGCCGGCGAGTTTGTGAACCAGGGATTATGTGCAGCCGGGAGCAAAGGAGGGCGGAAGGCTGAGAATGAGCAAAGGGCATGGGAGACTTTCCCTCCGGCAAATCCTCCACTCAGCCTCTCCTCTCTTCTGGCTCCTATCCTTACGTCCCCCTCCGCCCCTGCATCCTGCTGCTATGGCTTCCTCTTAAGCTTCCGTCATCACATTTGAGCTGTTTGCTTCTCCACACCACCCTCTCCTTTTCCTTAAGCTCATTAGTCTGTGTGGATCTAATAAAACTCACCCTCCTCAGAACCCTGTCAGCTTTTTCTGTAATTTTTTTTTTATATTTCTAAAGGACAGTAATGTTCCAGCATTAAAATGGCAGTCAAACAAAGATGAGGAGTCTTTCTCCAAAAAGATCACCACACTCCATCCATTCAGGGTTCACATGATCATGTGAGACCAATGGTGCCCAGAAAATTTGCTGCAAACCAACAGTGGAAACCACACTTGAGGATCCAAATCAATAATTACCACACTAAAGTAAATATTTGTTCGTATATTCTGTGCTCAGTGAACCTCAATATAAATATTAAACAATCTATTCCAAAATACAGAACAATAACTTACAATCCATACAGTGAATAATACACATTTTAGTAATTTTCACAAAGACAATTTTAACACAGCTATAATAGCGACAGCTCCAAAATGAATATTTATTAAATACTTTTAATAGCTCAAATCCCCATCTTTGATGTACAGAAGTCTCATCAATTGGGTATAGAACCTAAGAAAATGCAGCATGATATTCGCTAGTGCACACAAGGCTAATAATTTTTGTTGGTGTACACAAGGCTATTCATAAAGTCTAGTTGTATGTTTCAGGTGGATGAGAAGATATCAAAGCCCATGTCTGGCATGGACTCAACAAGGGGCCGGCTGATGTCCAACTTGTTTCCCTCTGCTTCATCAGGAGTCCCTTGTCAGAACCACCATCAACAATTCAATCTTAAACTGCAAACTGCATCTCTTCAGCATGTATAGAGCATCTCTCTGCTGTGAAGCTGAGAAAATTTGCTGGGCAGGAACAATCAGCTCTCTCAACACCCCTCAGCGCTATTTTCAAACGTGAAAAGTTAGGGTGCGAAAATAGCTGCATGGAGATGCAGTAATGATGTGCATAGGGAGGGGTGGGGTTTCAAGTGGTGACATCATAAAGTTACAACGCATGTGCAAACTTAATTTTTTTTAAAAAGGTGACGTGAATTCCAAAGCCCACAAAGCGTGCAACAAACCCGGGACTTGTAAAACAAAATGCAGGACACCAATTTGAAACTCCTCGGACAGTGTGAAATGCACGGTTGCCAAGCCGAATCTGTTGCGATTGTGGCGACTCCTCGGAAATGGCGCATTAACCCTTGAGTGTGAAATATATCCTTGATACATTGAGTAGCTCTTGTGAAAGGATTCAACATTGTACTTCTTTAATACTGAGACAGTTTCAAGACATATCGGGCAAAGTGCTTTATCCTTGTTTAAAACAAAGTACTCAGTAGTCCATTTGTCATTAAAGACTTGGTGCTCTTCTGCAGTTTTTTGTTTCTTTGAAACAGAACTGTCTTTCGCAGACATCTTACAGAATTTTTAGCAAAGCAGCAGTTGCAGACTTTCAATATTATCCTTGAATAAATAAAAATATGAAAAATATAGTTTTAGGGGTCTAACTCGTCCCTTTCCCATCAAACTCACTGCACTCTAGCTGCTATTAGCTGGGGGGTTTCATTTCAACCATGGCAAAGAAGAGAAGAAGCAGAAAATCACAGGGTTCTCAGGAGCACTGGGCCATATGCACAGGCAAAGAAGAATGTTTAAAAAATGGATTATAAATCTGACCTACCAGATGGCAGAGTTGCAATCCTAAGTACATTGAATACTATGAGAGTTATTTCTTAAACACATCGCTTTGAGGTTTAAATCTACACATGCTAATACTTTGGGGGTCCCCCCAAAAAGGGTAGATAGAGAGAAAGAGTGAATGAAAGGGCAGCCTCCCACCTGGAGCAGAAGATATGACATTAAATTGGCTTCAAATTATATGCGGGGTGCACGTACACATCACTGCCTGCCAACCAAGCCTCAATCATGAGAAGCAAAATGGCAGCCAGGTGGAGGGGAACTTGGCTGGAAGATGTGGGAAGGGGGATTCCATAAGCTTCCCTGCTAAGGGAGTACTCCTTCCCGCTCAACCCAAGGGGCTACTCATTGGCTCCTCCAATCACAGATGCATGAGAAAACTCCTAGCTGTAGTGGGTGGGGGAGGAGAAGCAGAAGCAAGCAAGGCAAAAAGTCATAGCAACCAGCTCTTGCTGAAGAAGGAAGAATGCTTTTGCCTGCAGCAGCGACCCCACCAGTAACCTTGGAAGCCACTTGGAAGAGCCTTGATGGGTGGAGCCTCTAGAAAAGTTCAGTACGAAAAACACTTTGTATCCTTTTTTTTTTTTTGGAAAACACCAGCTCTTTTACTGTCCTTTTCCCACTTTTTTTCTGCAAAAGTCATCTTCTGTACCCTTTCACAGAGCTTCTTTATACACATATATAGCCTTCAACACAGTAAGGCATGGAGAGGGAGAGTGCAAAAGCTGAGCAGGATGGGTAGCCAGCAAAGCACCCAAAATGGCCAAAAAGCTAGTATGGAGGATAAGACCAAGTGGGGGATGGCAGAAGGAACCGTGGAGACCAGAAAAAATAATATTGCTATTATGTTTTTGGCAAGAAAGGGAAAGGAAGAACAGCAATAGGTGGTGCGTCTTGAAGTAGAAAGAATAGTGTGGGTCTGAGGGAAAATGCCTTGAGGGTGATAGCAGCAAACAAGCAGGTTGGAGGGCCGCACAGAAAGAGCTTGGGGGCCGCATGCAGCCCGAAGGCTGCAGGTTGGGGATCCTTGCAACTGGTGGGAACAAATTTTAAAGGCCCTTGAGAAATGACCTAGGAATACTGTGGGAGAATACCATTTTCCCGTCAATCCTCGGATGAAACGCCGAGATAGCAGCGAGGAAGACCTTAATGGAGGAATTGGAGAGGCCCTCATTCTTGAGTGATAATAGACATTTAAGATATCTGGAGGGTCTAAGTCCTTCTGAGAGACCCAGTGTGCGAACCTGTTCCATTTGAACGCATAAGATTTTCTTGTATTCAACCTCCTAGCGTTAAATGTCCGTTACCCTCGTAGAGAGGGTCCCTGTCCCACTATGTGCCAAGCTGTTAGGTCATGAAACCATACCCTGTCGTGTGTCAGTAGGTCAGTGTCTAACCCAAAGCGATGACATTGACACTGAGACAAATGCATTATATGTTGGAACCATGGTTGTCTGGGCCAAAATGGTGTTATTAAAATAATGTGTGGCTGGTCCCTCTGAATCTTGCTGACTACCCTTGCAATTAGCGGAAAAGGGAGAAATACATAGAAGATTTTGTCTTTGGGCTTAAGATCAACCACAGCCACCTCTATGTCTAGTGAGCAAGCCATCCTCAGAAGTTGCTCAGAATTCAAGCAATAGTCCTCATTAGGAGAGACTTGGTAAGATCCAATAAGTGCTTTGTCCAGAGTGGGGTCAGACACAGGACTGGGACTCTGTTCCCAGCTTCTGTCTGAGAATTAGTAGGATATAACAGATTCTGGGATGCCATAAGGAGATCTGGATCCCCTATGCTCCTCAAAGAACTCAAATCCCGGTGCTATCGAGTGCGTGCGATAAGGGTCTCCAAGATCTAGCTCGTACTTGGATGGCCTTGAGCGTGGCCTGTCAGATCTCAAGTAATGTTGACCATACTCTGGAGCAGACTGCCAAGGGTTATCAGACAGGAATCCTTCCTGTAACTCGCCCTCCTCTGCTGAGGAATGGTGTGATGGGGACCTTGAATGAATGGATGGCATTCGGGGGTCTGTCCTCCCAAGATCGGTTCAATGTGCTTAGTCTTGCACTTTGCCTTTTTATATGGAGGCTGTGAGAACTCCAAAGTTGATGCTATATCAAGCCTTCTTGGATCTGAGCCCTTTGGATCTCTGGGCTGACCTCTTTGGATCTGAGATCTTTGAGCACAACCTCTTTGGATCCGAGCCCTACAGATCTGACCTCCTCGAATCCAAGCCTTTCGGATCCAACCTCGGTTCCGTGGTCTTCGAAGTCAGCGACTCCTTCAGTTTCAGATGGGTGGATTCTGACTGCCTCTTCTTTTTCATAGGAACAGCGGACACCATTGGGTCGGATCTCGTGGATGACTTTGAAGGTGTATGGGTCCAAGCAATCTCAGATACACCTTGAGCCTCTGGTGTCTGGAGCTGAGATTGACTCCAAGTTGGATCCAAGGAGGAAGCCGTTGAGTGATGGGATGGGTGCTAGATCCAAGTTGACTACATGGGAATCATAGAAACCTGTTCAGAGGAGGGACTCACTCCCTTACCTGAAGAAGATGAGGAAAGAATTTTTGGGGTATTGGAGGTCTTCACGGTGTGCTCCATAACAGCGCCTTAAGTCTTTTGGCCGTCTCAGTTCTGGCTTTGGGAATGAAACTCCTGCAATGTTCGCAGGCCTGTACATCGTGGTCTTCCCCCAAACATTCCAGACTGTCCATCTGTCTTCATCATTTTTGTTGCGCAGGTCGCACATTTCTTAAACAGAGCTGTATCACCCATAACAACGATCTCACTCTTTCAATCTTCCAGATCCCTTTTTAACACGAGCGGAATGAGGAAGAACCTTCCCGGTCAATGGCAAAAAACGAACTAGAGGGTCGGGAGTGCCACATCCTGGTGCTGTTTCGGCGGGAAAGCCTGCTCATGCGCACTGAGAGGCGGGTGCCCCCTAGCAGACTTTAGCTTAAAAACCTATCAATTAGCAGGCCTGCGCATGCGCAGTCCCATGTTGGATTGCACAGAAAACAATCTTGTAACTTTTATTTACAAGATGGAACATAGCAGTGAATGTGTTTAAACTCATATATATTATGGTTAAACAGGGAATGATTATGGTGTAACAGAACAGATTAACAGCCAGCGATCTTTCTGCTGCTTCCTTTAGCAGCATCCAAAACTCTTCTCCTTCTCCTCTCATTCCCTCCAATGGATTCCATCAACTCTCACTGGACCAGCACTCTGCCCGCTTTCATTGGTTGGTTCTCAGGAGAGGCGGGGCTGGAACCAGTCCTGTCTGTTACACCTGTATTTTTCTCAGATTTGTAAAAAAGATCTAGGTTGTCTGTTCATGGTCCTAAACTCCAGATTTAAATATCCACAATGGGGCCATGCTGAGAATTGGGTATACTTCTTAGTTCTGCTTTTTGAAGTACCACTTTCCAACATATACAGCAATAACACTTCTACAATATCCAGCGGTTCATCTCAGAAAAGTTTGAAAACAGGTTAAAATATAACAAGACTATTTTCAAATCCATCTCCTCTGCATATCAAGTCTAGAAAGACAACAGCATGTAGAAAGAGACTTACAATGACTGCCACACAACTGTCATTCTTTTTTCTCAAAGTCTTGCAATATCTCCAATGTTTGGTGGGGCCTCTTTCTTTGTGCTGCTTTTCTCTAGTTGGGGTTAAGGTAGAATGTGGGGAAGAGAGATTTTAGAAGTGAACCATTTTACCTTACACATAAGAGGTGTTGAAGCCCACTTTGTGTTCTAGAAAAAACCTTATGGGGGAGACGACACAATTTCAGAACAAATAGTTACCTTTTTAATGCCCAGATATGCATCTACCAAGATCTCTAGGCTGGTATAAATCTAGAAGGCATAGGTATAAATCTAGAAGGAAAATTGTAGTTGAAAGGTAACATGGATGAAAGAGCAAGAATCCAGTAGCACCTATAAGACTAACAAAATATGTGACTTCTTTGTTAGTCTTATAGGTGCTACTGGATTCTTGCTCTTTTCTACTGCTACAGACAAGACTAACACAGCTACTCATCTTGATGGATGAAAGAGACCTCAGTCAGAGATCTTGGACTGCTCTTGTTAGTCAGAGGACACAACAGTTAGCTAGACTGATCAATGCTTCAACATTGTCTGGGTATTGTAGAAGTGGGTACTGTAGAAGAGTTAAAGCCATATACAGCGGAGACCGGTATTTCAATGGCCTATTGTGTTCCAAGTGCCAGGAGAGGAAAAACTAAAACACCCCCCGCCAACCGCCTTACTCAGGTTCATCTCTTCATTGTTCATGGCTACCCCTAATATATGCCTACCTATTATGGAGAAACACAGTAACACAGCTGTTCACAAAGGCTGCTGGAAGGAGACAGGGCTTTTTGTCCCAGTAGGCACTGGAATATGAGTACATATGTATAGTAAATGTCTTGCAATATTCTGCAATAGGTGCAAAAAAGTATTTCCCCCAACAAATTTTATTGTAAAAAAAAAAGGTCAGAATTATTTTTGATAAGGAGAAGTAAAGGCAGAAAAACAAATAAGTTCCAGGGAAAGGTTAAGTTAAGTGTTTATGACTAGGTAAAAATGCCAAGAGCAGGAAGACACAACAGAATGCAGAAGTAGACTACTTCGAGTCCCACAGCCTTTTAGAAGATACGATATACTATATACACATGGCTACAAAACTGAGAATATTTCTTATTAAAGTAAGAAATCTGAATTTTTTAGGATACTCATTAGCCATACTAGACAATTTAGTATGGATTCTACCAATAGCAAGATCAGAGGTGCCAGAAGAAGCGGATCTTTTCCACCCTTCCACTGACCCAGCAGCCCCTTGTGACTTTCAAAATCTTGGAAGAGCCTTGATGACAAAATTGCAAGGGAAGCTACTAAAGTCAATTAGAATAATTTACATTCAGCACAGTCATGTAAATTTTAGACTTCCTGCTGGTCATTTATGCATTTAAAGTTCTATCTCAATAGTTCAGTGCCTCACTTCAGGTAAGCAAACCATTAAGAAGACATATAGAACAGTGAAGTGGAGAAACTGGTGAGTACTTTCATATGTGGTGGTCCTCTGTACCACCTACTTTTCCTGGAAACAAGTCACAGACAAACTTAAAGAAGTCACTATCTTTTTTTCTATCTAAACCTTGCTTCTCAATTGTGACTGGAAAAATATATATTGTCCTTTAAAGAATTTACTAGATTTTTACTAGCTGCTGCCAAACTCTGTGAAGTTGGTTGTTGTGGATTTGTTGTCGAAAGCCTTCGACAATATATCTGTGAAGTTCATCAACTGAAGTCCTGCACTGCTCCTTTCCTTAAATTGCTGGCTTACTAGATGTTGGCATATGACAAAATCACTCACCAAATTTTGGTGACCAGGGGTTTGAAAAACAAAACATATTTTCTTCTGCAAACAAGGACACTTTTTATTATTTAAGCTGACAAAAATACACCATGCCAAATACATATATTAATTTGCTGTAATAACAGAGGTAACAATATATCTAATTCTCAACATGGCTAAATCTGTGGATATTTAAATCTGAAGAATGAAGCCATGAACAGAGAAGACAGATCTTTCTACAAACCTGAAAAATGCCCCAGGTTTGCAGAAAAAGCTGAAATCTAAAAAACAAACAAAAAACCAATGTTTTTTTTAACCCTTCCAAATAACAGAAAAAGAACCTATAGTTTTAAGAAACAAATGCCCCCAGTGCTGATGTTAGACAACCACAATAGCATTGCCAGCCTTGATTTCTGTCAGTAAAAGGCAAGGGGAATGGGCGGGGCCCTTTTCAAGGGTTTTTTGCTCTACGGGGTGTCTTGATATCATATAACTTGTATGACTCACCCAAGACTGCCTGCTTGCCGCAGTTCAATAGCAGCCAGTGAAGTGTAGTGGTTAGAATTTCAGCCTAGTAGCTGTGAGACACAGGTTCAAATCCCCTCTCTGCCATGAAAGCTCAAGCCTGACCTTGGGCCAGTTTTCAGCTTAACTTGCCTCACAGGGTTATTGTGAGGATAAAAGAGAGGAGAAGAGACTGATTTAAACTGCTTTGGATCCCCAAACTGAAGAAAGGTGGAGAATAAATAACAACAACAACAACAACAACATTCAATTTGTATACCGCCCTTCAGGACAACTTAACACGCACTCAGAGCAGTTATCCACACAACACTCCCCTGTGAGATACGTGGAGCACCGGAGAGTTGTGACTGACCCAAACTGAAGTAAATAAATAATAAATACAGCTGAAGATGGGTGGTGGATAAAAGTTGGGTGGGTGGGAAGGAGAGAAGGAAGCAGGCAAAGGTTGTTGCCAAGACGAGGGCAGATGATGACTTTTCATACTTTCATTCATGATGGTTGTGAGTTTTCTTGTTTAATTTTTCATTATCTGACTAAAAACAACCCTTTAACTGAAATCCAATTTTCAAGAAATAATACTGACCCTAAAGCATAGATAATTCTTTCTCAAAATTCTCAAATATGTGATATAACTGGGTAAAGTTTGCGGTCTTAGATCTTTGTATGCCATTAAAGGTATTTGAATTGAATTGAATTGAATTGAATTGAATTGAATTGAATTGAATTGAATTGAATTGGGTAAAGTTTCACCCAACGTACCGGTTTCTTTCCAACAATGAGTTTTTCAACTTTTTGCACCTGAGATACATGATCCTCATTTGTCTTGAGTTCCCGCTTTCGGATTCTCTCATAAATTCCAATAAGCATCTCTCGTGGGATATCTTCACCATCATCAACACCTACAGAACATAAAGTTAATAGTTATCAGTGCACAAACAGAAGTGACTACATTTTATTTTATTGTTAACAACTTTCTTATGAAGGGCAAAACAAGGATACAATCCAGTTTTACATTATCAGCATTAAGGTTGCTTATAGTTATTACTATTTCTGATATAAAAGCCTAAGTCACTGCATGCTATGATCCAACATCTCCCTTTTACAATTAAAAAATTAAACTTCTGACATGTTAAAATTATTATTGTTGCATTCTTATTATTTTAATAAGGGATCTAATTGTTAATTAGAATAATTATGTCATGTATTCATGTGAAATCCTTGAATTTTTTAACATACCCACAAATGAAAATGCATATAATTCTTATACTTTTATTTCATTTATACCCCATTTTTCTCCCCAGCGGAGACACAAGTAGCTTACATTATTCTCCTCTCCTCCATTTTACCCTTACAACAACCCTATGAGGTAAAGTTAGGCTGACAGTGTATGACTGGCTCAAGGTCACCCAGAAAGCTTCCATGGCAGAGCAGAGATTCAAACCTTGGGTCTCCCAGATTCTAGTCTGACACTTGTTAAAAGAATGGGGAGGGAGGGAGGAGACCACGCAGAACACAAATTTGATAGAGACTAATAAAGTCCTACAAACAGATGAACGAAATATGCTGGAACAGCATGAAGGGGATGGATAAATTTTGGCATAAATAAGAAAATCCAGGTTCGACCAGAAGATATGTCCTTGGACCTTTACCTTCAGCAAAACATTTTGTGCTGCCATTTTGTTCCGCCACTATGATCACATAGTGGCCATAGAGAAGGAAGATGTGGAATGTAACAAGAGTCATGAATGTGTTATGTTGGGTCCCACAGTAAATCTCCACTGACAGAAAGGATATGGGAGCAAACCCAATTTTTATTATTAAAGTGGCTTTTGAAACTAGAGAGCAGTTGATTCCACACAGTGATACTTTTTTTGTACTATTCAGACCTTCCTTTTCTGCAATTGTCTCCTTGTATGGCAGGGACAGGAACGGTAAAATGAAAAAAAAAAAACAATCTTCATGAGCATGCTGAGGCATCACTTAGAATTGTTCAGCCTATTGGCACTTTTGGAATTTTGAAAATACTGAGTGCTACCACCATCAAATGGCTGCCATGGGGAGGCAGAGCCACCCATCAACTGGCTGCCATAGGGGCTAGGTCTGATCACTAAACATTGAGAGGTTCCAAGCCAAGCATGCTTCTATTAGGAAAATAGCTGTTTCTATTTGAATGATCCTAGCAGACAGAAAAGTGATGGCTCCTGGCCCCTTCGGAAGCATTTACTGTTCAAGAGAGATGGAAGGAAGCCAGGATTAGCTTTTTGCATTGGGAAAACATGCTTTAGTAAAGAGGAAGTGGGCACCAGATTGGGGACCACTAATTTAGGGGATGAAAGGGACATTCTCAGACCACCGCTCAGGCTTAGTGGGCATGGCAAGACGTGGACCTAACTCAAGAGTTCATGAGCTTGGAGGTCAGCAATAAGTCTTCCCTCAGCAGTTTTATACGGGACTATGAAGAGTCTGATGCGTTACATTAATTGCTTCTTTGCTTGGAAATGGGTGAGTTGGCCCATATATAGGAGAGTAGCAAGGAGGTAACACCTTGGCTGTCTTTTCCAAGTTAGTACTCCCACACTGTGGGTAGAGAATTAGTTAACTAATGTATTCTCTATACTGCAGATTGGAGGAAGGCTCTTAATAAAGCTGTGGCCCAACCTATAAACCTAAAAAGTTTCCCTGTCATCTGGGTGTGTAGTGCAATTCAAACTGTAGTTCTACCAGAAATTAATACAATGCTGTGTTCCATATACACTGTATTATATATTTATGTGGCAGGAAGCAATCTCATTCAACAAAATTCCTGATTCTTCTTGTCCCTTTAAATGTTGCTCTTTTTTATTTTTTACAAACATTTATGTTTCTTTGCTTAATTAGTGCTTGTATTACTTGTGATGACCATAACATTCCTGAAATAATCTTTAATTAGGAAACTTTAGTTATCTTCAGTTAATTTTAAGAAAAAAAATTAATGAGCAATCACGTTGCCTGTAAATCATCAAAAATTAACCTCCCCTCCCCCGCCCTGCAAATATCTGATAAATGTGGTGATTACTGTCTGCTCTGACTAGTAGTGGCTCTTCAAGACTCTTCCGGCCAAGGACTTTCACATCACCTGATCCTTTTCAATGAAGCTTGGACCTTCTGTATACAAAGGAATTGTTCTACCACTGGGCCTTCTCTACTATGAGTGAACATGGAATTACAAATTAAGTGGAGAAATTTGCTGCAAAATAAATGTAGAATATTTATAGGCCTGTAGTTCTGGGAAAGCTCAATAGTGCTTTGCCTGTGCAAACTCAAAGGCACTGCAGTTGTGCTTTAAATAACAGGAAAATGGCCATAAACGAGGTCTGGAAAAAAGAGTAGGAGACAACACTAGAATGCTGTCAGGCGCCACCTCCGGGGCATTGGAGCCTGGGGGGGCATGTCTTCTGAGCTTGGCTCATAGCGTCGGAAGGCTTCGGGCAGGTCTCCAAACTGGGGGGAGGAGGGGAGGTATACAGCACCCTTGCACCCTCTCTCCCTCACTGCAACACTATGCTCCTTGTTTGTTTGTACACTTGTTCGCTCACTCATCTTCCTTCACTCTCCACTCTCTCTTGACTACTCTCCTCTCTCTCATCCCACCTTGTCCTGCTTGTGGGAGCTGGCCTTTATGAAGACCATCTGGTGGGATCCCCTCCCCTCTCATCTGCTCAGACCATTTCTTGGCCTCTCCTGCCTGCCTGAGGACTGCTGGCTCAATCTGAGTCCTCCCCCCCTTGGTTTCCTCCTCCTGCGGCTGCTTTTTCAGCCAATCTGTGTTCCTCTGCAGGGTGAGGCTGGCTAGGCCCTTCCAGGCATTGTGCTGGACCGACTGCCCAACCAGGTCAGCTGCTGCCTGTCTTGGCTGTCGATGGCAGCAGTGTGTCTAGGTGAGCCCTAGGGCTCAGGCTGCCACCAGGCCTATGTCTGAGTCATTGGTGTAGAGGGTAAACGGGTGGTCGAGATTGGGGCTCTATAGGGTGGAATTTGTTGTCAGGGTCGTACGGAGTTCGTGGAAGGCAGCTTCCTGTTTGGGGGTCCAATGGACGTGGTTGGGCATCCTCTTTCTTAGGCAGTCCATTGGGGCACTGCCTTGGAGGCAAAGTGGGAGATAAAGAGCCTATAGTAGCCTAACAGGCCTAGGAAGCAGTGAACAAGACCGTCATCTTGTCTGGCAGGGGCTTCAACTGTCCTTACCCCACTACCAAGCCAAGTTACTGCAGCTCATGGAACCCAATGTGGCTCTTCTTGGGGTTGGCTCGCAGCTCCACTCATCGTAGCACACCGAGGACCATTTCAAAGTGTTGTAAGTGGGATGCCCAATCATGTATATATGCGAGGGCAAAGGCTTGGCACCTTGCCAGGCAATGGTCCGTCAGGCACTGAAAGGTCATGGCTACCCTGTGGAGGCCGAAGGGCATCCTCCAAAACTGGAAGAGTCCCTGGGGGGGGGGTCGCAAAAGCAGTCTTTTCCTGATTTTCCAGCCAGATGGGCACCTGCCAGTACCCTTTTGTCAGATCGAGGGCTGACAAGTAGTGCACTGCCCCAGGTGGTTTATCAGGATATTGGCCTGGTGCATGGGGCAGGTGTCAAACTGTGCTACCTGGTTGAGCACTTGGTAGTCCATACAAAAGTGTTCCATCCCATTGGGCTTTGGCATGAGGATGATAGGACACTGCCAGGTGCTGTGGGGCAGTTCAATTGCTCTCTTTCATGAGCGCTTCCCATTGTTTCTGAGGAACAGGTTGCCATGATGCACACGCCCCATGCCCTGGCTCGGTGGGGATGTTGTGCAGGGCCAGCATTGTGTCTCCCATCATCTCTCCACCAGGGTGCAGTTCCATATTTCCCCTAGCTGGGACTGCTACTCCATTGTCAGATGGGGGTCCAGTTGAGGTGCCTCTACCTTGGGCACCTCAGCCGTCCAGGGTAACTCACCCCTGGGGAGGTCCAGTTGGTTGTTCGCCAGCTGGCATTTCCTAATGCCTCACTCAAGCCACCGTTTAAGCAGGTTTACATGTAGAGACTTGAGATTCCGCCACCGGGTTCTGCACTGTGCCTCGTATGTGAGGGGTCCAAGGACTTGAGTTACCATGTAGGGGCCATGTCAGGAGTCCTACTCATCCCCAGGGCAAGCCAATCACTGCACCAGGATGCTGTAACCCAGAGCAAAGGCCCTTGCACAAGTGTAGTGTGCTTTCTGCTGTTTCTGTGTGGCAGCCAGGTAGTGGAATACTTCCTCCTGAGTCCACTCCACCCGCTCCTTCAGGTGCTGCACATACTCATCAGCTGGGGGGGGGGCGAAGCCCTTGGGACAGTTGCCCACAGCTCCCCTAGCAGGTCCAGCAACCTCTGGGGCATCACCCATACACCACTGCAGAGAGGCTAAATTCTGTTGAGGTCTGGGGTGTCTCACATATCGCGAAGAGGGGAGGGTCCAGGCACAGATCCTACTGGTTTGAATGGTCATGCACCAGTTTCCGTAGGACCTCCTTCAGAGCCTGGTTGAAACACTCAGCCAGGCTGTCAGTTTGAGGGTGGTATGTGGAGGTGAGCATCTGGTGGATCCCCAGGATCTGGCAGAACTGGTGCATCAGGGTTGCCCAGAAAGAAGTCCACTAATCAGTTAGGATCTCAGAGGGCAAGTCCACCATGGAGAGGAATCACATGAGGGCCTTGGCTACCACGGCTGTCTGCATCGTGTTAAGAGGTATGGCTTCCGGGAATTGGGTGGCATAGTCCACCATCACCAGCGCAAATCAGAATCCCCACAGTATGTGAGAGGGTCCCTATAAAGTCCATGATGATCCAATGGAAGGGGGTTGGGATCAACAGCAGCATCGCGAGGGGGGCCCTCACTGGGAGCCAGGCAAAGACCTGCTGGCACACCTGACAGGACCTGCAGTGGGCTTTCACATCAGTGGCCATGGAGGGTCAGAAAAAAATGGTTCAGAATCTTGGCCAGAGTTTTGGCAGCACTCTGGTGGCCAGACCAGGTGTACCCGTGGGCGAAGCACAGGACCTTGTCTCTGTAGCCTGCAAGGACAAGGAGCTGTCGGGCCTCCCCGTGGCCCCCTGGGGTCTTCACCAACTGCAGCCATACACTTCCCTCCTTCTCAATACTCAGGAGGTGGGTGGCTCACTGGGCATCCAGGATCCAGCCCTTGTTTATGGCCATGGCGTCACGAAGCCACTGGAGATAGTTGTTGTCTCCTTGCACCTGGTAGAAGGCAGGATCTATTACCCATGCTGCCCTTTGTGGCTCCATGGAAGGACTCGGCTGGGAGTTGTTGGGGTTCTCCTCAACTCCCTCTGCCACCAGAATGTGGGTGGGTGGATTGACCTTCCACCCGGCTTTGTGCTCTGCCAGGAGAGGAGTGTCCAAGTAGGGCAGGTCACAGTCTGGTAGCTGGTTTGGCTGCCCCACAATGGCAGTGTTCAGGTACTGGCTGGTGGCCTCAGCCATGACAAAGTTCTCCAGGTGAGCCACTAGGACCTTTAGATCGGTGGACTTGTTCCTGAGAAGCCAGGCTTGCATTTTGGCCGAGACGATCTGCAGCACCAGTTTGGCCACCACCTTTTCCACGACGGCCATCTCTCCTGGTGTCTTGGAAATGAGCCAGTGGGTGGCTAGCTCTCATAGCTCGACCGCGACCAAGTGGGGATGATCTCCTGTGCACCAAGTCCGTGAGCGAAAGCACTGTCAGAAGGTTTCCTCTGAGACTTTCTACCTGTCCAGGCTGGCCGCTTTGAGAGTGTCATAGCTGGCCACCTGTTCCTTTGGCAGGGCCCATAGGGTGGCTTGCACCCCACTGGTCAGGTAAGGTCCCTGAATATAGGGCCACTGAGCCTTTGGCCACCAGGCCGTTTCAGCCCTCTGCTCAAAGATCTCCAGGTGGGACTCTATGTCTTTCTTTAGCCCCAGGCATGCCAGTGCAAAGGGCAGAGGCTGGGGAACGAGACCTGGCATTGCCCCTATTGCCAGTGTGGAGCGAGGGGTATCCCTCGCCACCAATTTGTCAGACTCTGCTGGGGTGTCAGAGCCCGGGGGCGGGGTGCATGCCTTCTGGGCTTGGCTCATAGCATCGGCAGGCTTTGGGAAGGCCTCCAAACTGGGGGGAGGGGGTATACAGCACCCTTGCACAATCTCTCCCTCGCTGCACCACTGCCCCTTGCTTATCCATACACTCCTTCGCTCGCTCATCCTCCTTCACACTCTGCTCTCTCTCAACCAGTCTCCTCTCTCTCATCCCACACCATCTTGCTCATGGGGGCTGGCCTTTATGGAGACTGTCAGTGGAATCACTGTCCCTCTTGCCTGCTTGGACCAGTGCTCACCCTCTCCTGCCTGACTGAGGGCTGCTGGCCCAATCCGGGGCTTCCCCCCTCGGTTTCCTCCTCCGGTGGCTGCTCCTTTGGCCAATCTGCACGCCTCTGCAGGGTGGGGCTGGCCAGACCCTTCCAGGCACTGTGCTGTACCAGTCGCCTGACCAGGTCCACTGCTGCCTGTCCTGTCTCGGCCTGTCTTTATCAAGAGCGTGCCACAAATTTCATCAAGGCTCCCCAAGGTATATTCTTTAGCACTGATTCTCCAAACACCGAATCCTCATTACGACCACAAGTCTTGATGAGATTTGCAGCTTATTCTTGATAAAGGGCTTGAAACGAAGGAGCAAGCTGGCTTTTCATTGGGCGGAGCTGTGGGGACTACATATTTTCTCTTGGAAAAGAAAACCAAAAGCAAGAAGGATCAAACCTATTGCAATATTGATTATTTATGGACTTACCTACAGTGTCTTTAATGAACTATGTCAATTGATTATTAATGGTTTTAACTTATGGTGGTCTGAAAGAGCTGTATCAGGTCCTTGTGAATAAAGTCTTTTATATGTATTTAATCATACTGTCTATGTATGGATTTATTAATATAACATTTATTCACTGAGCACTTTAAATTGGCACTTTAGGAAGAACTGCGGAGGTGACTACTATGGACACTTTTGAGCCCTTAGGTAAATATAAATGATTATATATTTCTGCCTTTGAACTGTGATTTGTGAACAAGATACTGTGTAATCAATTTCTTATTGCTTGCAGTTAGACAATCACGGTGGAATTTTGTTCCCTTGTTACCAGTGCATGTTTCTGTGGTTCTCCTTTCTATATATAATGATGGAAACAAGCTTATCAAGAAACTTAATTTTTAAAAACCCAAGAGTTCAAACAATTAAGGATAACTGCTTCTGGCATTGGATACCTCAGCAAAGTAAAATGAAATCTATATTAACAAAAGAGCAGTGGAATGTCTTTGGTGGTAGAAAGTGCCATCAAGTTGAAATCAGAGACATTCAGGGGTAGTTTACCACTGCCTGCCTCTGCATAGCAGCCCTGGCCTTTCTCAGTGGTCTCCATCAAAGCACTAACCAGGACTGGTCATGCTTAGCTTCCAAGATCTGATGAGATCAGGTTAGCTTGGGCCATCCAGGTAACAGCATAGTTATCTTTAACTTCCTTTATATCACTCTTGACTGTGCCACAGATTCCTCCTCAGTCATTATGCCTTTTGTACCTTTTTTACTTGGATAAAGTTACTACCAATACAGTTTATCAATACAGATGTTATAAATATATCTGTGAATTGACAAATGTGAAGAAAATGTCATTATAAATTGCATTTTTGTATGTGTTTTTAAATTATGGAAATAAGAAAGATAACCAGAAAAATTTCATGGAGAAGGTGCAATTAGATGATTACAAGTCCACTTCTGCCTGTACAAAGAACTATGATTATCTTGGGTTGTATGCAGTGCTTCCATGAACAGACTGAATCCACAAGATCAAGGAAAGCATACCCCCAATCGGAATAACATCTTTTCAAAATAAACATTTTCCATGCTTAAGTGAATGAAGGTGGGAAGCAGTTCCTGAATTTCTGATGTGAGCCCCTCAATAATGATTTTCAATACCACAACATTCAGAAATATCTACCCAAATGACTGGCTGTTATGGTCAGAAGAAGAATATGGGTGTGTTTGCTTCATCTGGGGGAGCAAACTCACAATTTCCTTGGCTATTTTTTCTTCAGTTCTGCCACTACCAAACTTGTCAGGCTTTGCTTTTCACCAGCAGTGCCAGCAATGAACAAGTGTTTAGGCACATTGGGAGGAATCTTTGTCCCAAGTTGTTATTAACCAAACAAAGATCTTTATTGTACTCGAGTATATAATGCAGAGCGCAGAAGATGCAAGGAAAGAAATATAATGGCATCGGGCTAAGCAGGAAAGAAATATAATGGCATAGGGCTAAGCAGGAAAGAAATATAATGGCATAGGGCTAAGACCCCCCAAACATCCTCTCATTAACAGATTTGCTCAGATCCTGCAGGTAATACAAAGAAAAAGAACACATTCTAGCTAAATTAACTGAGTCTCTCTCTCTCTCTCTCATACACACACACACACACACACACACACACGCACACAGACCTTTTAAATCCTTTGCCAGACAGGGTGGTTCCACTCCCCCCCCTCACAATCCTGACTTGGGAAAACCTTTCTTCATTCCTGCAATGGGCCTCTGGTTTTATGAGGCCATCAAAGGTTAGGAAAGCAGTCATTTTTCTAGCCCAGGATGACAGTTTGAGCAAAAACGTAGATACTTGGCCATTTGTGGCCTTTTTTCTTGGAGAAATATCTGCTTTCCCAGGGTTTGATCCTAGTAGTTCAATTAAAGACCAGCTTAGTATCTCTTTACCACAGAACTAGCTCTCCAAATTAGTTTCACAGATTTGAACTTTTTTTTCCTCTTCAGATCTTGAGTCTCAATCTAACAGCTTCCTCAGAGTTCTGTAACGTTAATTCTCTTTCAGAACAGAACCACACAAACTTGCACAATGGAACAGAACAAGACTATACTTTTATGATTTCTGTACAGTACAACATCTTTCGCAGAACCATCCAACCGTCTTTGGATCCAGTACTAGGGCAGCAAGCCTGCTGTTCTGGGTGGGAAATGACTCTCAGATCCATCCAACATATCTGGAAACACGGAAACAATCCCATTTGGAAAAGGAAGATGGGTCTGGCAGCATTATAAATGATTAAAGCATTGCCTCTTCCCCCTTTTTCAATGTCTTCACTTAGTAAAACATCACAAAAAAGTAATACAGAACATGCCTCTTGCTTTAGCAAGATCTGAACTTGTTTTATTATGTTTTAAGACAGTGAAAACACTAACATCTCTGGTCTCTAAATTCTGAAAGATGGTAAGAATATACCTACCTCTTAGATTCTTGACAAAATCTTCAAGCTTCATTTTGCGTTCTGGTTTCACATTTGGACTATACATGTCTGTGTTTAATAATATGATTGCAAAAGCTAGGATGAAGATGGTATCAGGATTTCTGAACTGTCTCACAACACCTGGATTGCAGATACAGTATCTCTGGCTACAAGACACACAGGAGGCAAAGTGGGCATTAGATTCAATGATTAATTGATTTACCATTTAGAACATACCAACGAAACAGTTTCATTCAGGATGCTGAAACGGTACTCACTGTGTTGTATGCATTTAGTGCTCTAAAAATATTTGCTATTTTCTTGCATTCTCTCTGCTGATGATAGTTCCTTGCAGGCTTATGATTTAGTATTATAATGCAAACAACTTGTATAATTTGCAGTTCTAGATACTTCTAGTATCTATTTCTAACTCCATTAAAGTAAGTGCACCCAGCCCCGCTAACTTCACACATTTTGTAGAAATATAAGTGCCTAACAGTGCAATCAGTAAGCACTATCTTCTGTTTAAAAAAAAGGTTTACTGTGCCATCCTAAGTAGAGTTATACCCAAAATACACTTAAGTTTATGGCTTAGAAAGGAGTAACTCTGCTTAAGATGGCAGTCTCAATTACCTGAATGTATGCAATATTCAAGAAACTGGATAGGGATAACAATCATTCATTCTCCAGTCATGCCTAACTATGTCCACTGGAGACTACTGCAAATTGAAATTTTCATATGGCCTACAGGCAACTTTAAGGGTTTTGATTTCCCAGCAACCATTCCCCCAAGTGACTCAGAAGTGCACAGGATTCCCTCTCCTCCATTTTGTCCTCACAAGGTGAGGAAGGTTAGAGAGAGAGAGAGAGAGAGAGAGAGAGAGAGAGAGAGAGAGAGAGAGAGAGAGAGAGAGAGAGAGAGAGCACATGAGACTGGCCCAAGGTCATCCAGTGAGTTTCATGGGAAGAAAGGGATTTGAACCTGGATTTCCCAGACCACAGTTCAACACTCTAACCACTACACTACACTCACAAAGACTGACTATAAGAGAACTCTATTGGCATGGCTACTCTCTGACTTCTTACGAAGCAGTCATAACCCATACATCCCAGCACAAAAGCCAATGCTTATGTGCTCCATGGAGAAGGCTGTATTTTGTATTTAGCATTAAATGTACCCTGATTTCCATATGCCTAATGACTCTACTCTGGCCAACAGAGCTATGATATCCTCTAAAGATATGTCCTTTATTTTAGAATATTGGAAGACTCATTACATGTCTTCCCATGCTCCACCAAGGATAAAGAACATTTGTCTAGGATTTAATAAGTTAATGCTCTTTGCTCAGCTAAGCTAAACTGCTTAATTAAAAGGTCAACATACTGCAAAATGTAATGAAAGGAAATGCTTCCACTTCAACAAGATTTCTTTTCAAAAGATTTAAGATGAAACCAGGCAAATTTTTGTTTCAATTTAAAATCAATGACTTAAGAAACATTAAATAAAGCTGCCAGTCTATAATATATAATATGGTGGAAACAGAATTTTAGATTAAGAGACTCAGTTGTGCAAAATGAAACAGACAGCACAATAAATCTGAGTACATCCTTCCAATTCAACAGATGAAAGGATAAATTTGCTAATTACTTATATCATACCTAAAAGCTTCAATCAGTCGTTCTACTTTCTGAGCTTCTCCTTGGACACGGATATGAGCTTGAAATTTCCTGAGAGCTTCATCCAGTTCCATAGTCGAGAAATCCATCTCATCTACAACACAACTAGGGCACAGAAAATTTTCATTTGCTTTGATTTCCTCTGCCCGTCATCTTAGAATTATTTAGAAAAGAAATTCTACATTGTCTGCAATATTTTACTACTTGTGATAAAATACAAATGACTATATTTTGTATAACATTCAGTCAGAAGAAGCATGGAAGGGCAAAAAAAGAGTTATAGATACTATAGATCAATTAAAAGAGCTGAGGTAAGCAAGTCATGATTTTTCTTTACTACAGAGCTTTTGGCCTAATGACTATTGATCAATGAAAGTGATGTCTCAGATACAAATAATCATCCCTTATGTTTTCATGATTTTTTTTTATTATACTATAAAAGTAGACAAATGTTTTTTTGATTTTTTTTTAAAAACCTGGTCTAATACTGTTGAATGAAAGTGCTTGAATGATAGGGTGGGGAGCAACAGAACTATCTTCCCCTTTGTGTATTCTAGAAGGAGGATGGCAAATAGATCTTTCAGTTGTCTACCAGCATGTAGTTAAGTGAAGAGCAAATGGGAAATATATAACACATTATTTTCCAATGTTTAACGGTAGGAAAACTAGTTTATTGTACCGCTTTCCCCCATAAAACCCCCAAAGGGGACACCATTAAACATTTTTAATACTTAGTTTGCAATGTGGGGGGAGGGGAGGGAGAAGGTGTGTTAGTGTGCTAGAGGAAAAGGTCAATGTCAGTGGATCAGGCTTATTTGTAAGATGAAGGCATGAACTAGCTGTCTTTTCTAACTAATTTCAAGTTAAAGCTCTTCTCTTCCTACTAGGGCTTTTAAGATTATAAACAACTAAACATCAATCACCACAAAGTACAACAGATTAATGCAGGTGCCACAATAAAAATGCATTACCCATGTTAAAAGGGAGCTTATTAAATACATTGGCATTCAATAAAAAATTGTACTAGTGCACATTGTTGAGATCTAATAATAAAAAGTTACAAGGAAAAGAAGGGTACAATGGTTTCCAATGGTTTCTTTGACACCCTCTCAAGGTCCTTGGGACCTTAAACCAGGGCCTACTGCAGTTTAGTCTAGTTGGTTACTTATGAAGAGATGTACACTAAGGCATGATAAACTGATTTTTCCCAGTCCTCTGATGAAGAATTCTAACATGCATTTTCAATTCTGCCTCTGGGCAGTTTTTGGAGTGAACTTGTTTGTTTAAAAATCCACAAAAATGTTCACTGGATTAATCTCTGTATCCAGCAACCTCATTCTTGCTTTTCCTTTAGTTCTATCTGTCATATGCAACATCTGTTCTTCATAAATAAAGTCAATATTAGGAGAAATAGGTTCTAAATCACCCACAGCTTCCTCTGGTGAAGGATCAGAAGTGAAGCTAGCTGATCGGAACTGACCAGTTCAACTTCCAAATCTGAACTGGAACCATGCCCTGATGAACTTGGTAGAGGAGGAGGCATTCATACGGGGTCCACAGACTGATGTTTCTAACTTGATTCTGAGGGAGCCAGAGCCAAAGAGGGGTATGGCCAGTAAATGTCCCCCAAGTCAGAAGTGCAGCATGGAGGTACATAGGATGGGTACCACAGAACCAAGCAGTGCAAGCATCAAGGCTCATTCAAGCAGCATACATGTGGCTTCTGACTACAGTACCCACCAAATGAAGTGAGGAAACAAATCAACAGGGCCAGACTAGTACCCAGAAACAGCCTGCTCCAGGACAAACCTAAAGGAACTAACAACAGAACACCACGGGTTGTCACCTATAGTTCCCAACTCAAACCCATCCAACCTATCATCAGTAATCTACAACCCATCCTGGAAAATGATGCCTCTCTCTCAGAAGCCCTGGGTGGAAGACCTCTCCTTGCCTACAGACAGCCCCCCAACCTTAAACGACTTCTCACTTACAATCATGAATCGGCTAGCAGAGTCACCAGCACAGGTACCAGGCCCTGCAACAGACCCAGATGCCAGCTCTGCCCTTATATCTACCCAGGGAATACAATTACAGGACCCAATGGCATCAACTACACTGTCTCTGGCTCTTACAACTACTCATCCTCCAATGTGATATATGCCCTCATGTGCCAACAATGTCCATCTGCTCTGTACATTGGACAAAAAAGCTAACCTCTGCGCAAAAGCATAAATGGACACAAATCTGACATTAAAAATGGCAACATCCAGAAACCAGTGGGAGAACACTTCAGTCTACCAGGACATTCCATCAAGGACTTAAAGGTCACCATATTTCAACAGAAACCTTTCAAAAACAAAATCCAGAGGGAAGCTGCTGAATTGGAATTCATATGTAAATTTGACTCAGTCAAGCTGGGATTGAATAGAGACTATGAATGGTATCTTATTATCAGAAGTAACCAACTTCCTTAAAAGAAGCAAACTGATATCCATATCAGAAGCTATTGTTTGCATCTACTCCGCCCCCCCTCGCCACCTATATATCTGACCAGTTTCTTCTTGCCCTCCATGCATCTGATGAAGAGAACTGTGATTCTTGAAAGCTTATTCTACAATAAAGTTGGTTAAAAGGTGCTACTGGACTCTTTTTGATTTTGCTACTACAGACTAACACGGCTAACTCCTCTGCATCTATTTCCTTAATGGGGCAATGAGCAGTACCCCAGGGGCATTTCACGTTATGACAGTGCAAGCGGAAAGGTTTAACTCCTATCTCTCTACAAGCCATATTTCCTATTTGAATGTGTCCCCCCATACCTGAGAATTAAATTTCAAAAATTGCTCTGCACATATATTTGCTCCAGCACATATCTTGTTTAACAGAACATGAGGCATGCTTGAAACAGTGTAACATGGAGAAAAGTGTATCTATCCAAGAAACCTCATTACAGAGATGGTAACAGTAAATTTTGCTTTAGCTGGTCTTACATACAGTGGTGTCATGAAGTCAGCTCATCCTCAGATAGAAGTCAGTTGATTGATTTTGAAATCGATCTATTTCTGGTTTACCAGATTTTGCTTTAGTTCCTAGACAATGTATCTCCATGGGAACATCTTCACCAGTATGATTAGCTACATCCCCAAAATACAAATGGCTAACATATGAAAAGTAAACCTTCTGCTATTAATGTGGCTAATTGCCGTGGTACAATGAAAGCTGCCATTTTCCGCAGCATGACATGATACAAGGTATCTGGGACTATGAATAATACAACACTGCTTCCCCCTCTATATCCATAATACAAAGAATAAAAGACTATCTTTGTGTCTCACTTAAGCTGGTATAGGAAGCTTACGTATTTTTACTGCTGGTTTCTTTAACTGAATGGTGAAATGGCATGTTTAATTTAATTGGCAACAGTCCAGCACTCAGTAAAGTGCACCCAAATCCCTCTAAATGGCTCTAAAAACAAACTAGTTAAAAAGAAATAAAATAATTCAAAGTTTAACCTCTAGTCAGAAGCAAAGAAAAAGCAATCAATTTGTTTGTCTGTATGCAGATCATAAGCTTTGACAAATATGTTAAAATATCAGTAATATTTTCATGGCAGGATATTCTATTACAACAGCCTATTAAAAATCGTCTTTTGTCAGATTCCAGAAGATGGTAAAACACCATCAGGATCCCTAGCCAAACTGGCCTGGGGAAAATTGCATCCTGACCCCAAAGTGACGATTGCATTACCCTGGGTATGTAAGAAGGGTCCATGAGAACTAAACACTGATGTAACCCTTCCGGCCCTCCCCACTTAAAAACCTCCAAAGAAGGAGAGCCCACCACCTCCCAAGGAAGCCTGTTCCAATGAGGGACTGCTCTAATGGCCTGGAAGTTCTTCCTAATGTTTAGCAGAAAACTGTTTTGATTTAATTTCAACCCGTTGGTTTTGGTCCAACCTTCTAGGGCAACAGAAAACAACTCTGCTGATGGTCTGAAATCATTGCTGATGGTCTAAAATCTCACTCCTGTGATGATAAGAACAGCAGTTTTATAAGTACCTGGCTACCAATACTGCAATATTTTGCTGAGAATGAGATTATTCCATCTATTGTACACTCTGAGGACTGGATTTCTATCTGAGGATACGGATGCTAATTGTTTCTCTGACGGGGTTATGAACTGGTTCAAAGCTCCTAATAGTCGGAACATGGGATTTGCCTCCCTTTTATTATATTGGCATTGTTGATCTTTTCCTTTGCTGGTTTTTCTTTGATGTTATATGTTTTGTAAATTATATGTTTTTTTAATAAAAAGTTTTAAAAATTCAACTCCATGCCATCTTCTATATGACAGCCCTTCAAGTACTTGAAGATGGTTATCATATCACCTCTCAGTTGTCTCCTCTCCAGGCTAAAAATATCAAGCTCCTTCAACATTTCCTCATAGGTCTTAGTCTCCAGACCCCTCACCATCTTCGTTGCCCTCCTCTGGACACGTTCCAGCTTATCTATATCCTTCTTAAATTGTGGTGCCCAAAACTGAACAGCAATTCTTCATTCAAAAAGTCATTCTACATGACTGTTCTGTATCATTAGTAGATATGTTACAAGCATAATGCATACCAAGTTAAAAGATACGAAGGCACCTACTATTTAAAGAGCTCATTTGCTGATTTTCTACTACTACTCACTTAACTTGGGTTTTTTTTTGCAAATAGAAGAATGAAATTCTTGAATAAAGCTAGTAATTCAGAGAAGCAGTTCAGCTTGAAACAGCAGCGCTTCCTTCCTGATCACTAGAGCTTTACATATCACATCACATTATTTTATTCCAGACAATGTATCATGTTATAATCCAAAGAATACTGAAAAACTCAACATTAATACACCTTTTATTTCTGATGAACTTATCTCATAGGTTGCATCCACATGGCAAAAATTCTCCGTTTTGCACTCATGCTGCTGCACTCATTTTAGCAACAGAGATTCCCCATTAATTTCTGTGTAATTTCCTCTATAGAGCTGTAGCAGTAGCTGCTTTTTTAATCCCTCTAAAAGCCCTCTGGCAGCACAGTGAGGAAAATGGCAGATGCAAGGGGTTGATGGACAGAAAACAGTACTGATGTCACTGTGATGCTGGAAAATGTGACCTTCCCATCCAGAGTGCCTGATAACATGCTTGGACTGTGCTCTTGTAGCAAAGCAGGTTTGGGAAAGATTGCCAAGGAAAGAAAAGACAACTGGAGCACAGTTACAGCACAACGCTATCTGAATGCTCCCCTCCAAAATCACTCCAGCTTGGATGTCAAAACACAGTAAAAACCTCCATGTGGAAGAAGTCATGCTTTTAAAATAATAATAGGTTGCAGAATGTGGATAACTCTCAATTAGATGAATTGAATACGTTATGTATGTGAGAGTGATGGGAAGAGAGCCTGCAAAAGTCATGGGAAATATTTTCACTTTTTTTCTATTTGAAATTGCTTTCAGTCTATGCAAAAAACATTTAGTGAAGACTAGTTGCTTTAATTGCCACAGAGCACACTTAAATGCATAACAATCACTTCATGTGCAGTACTCACTCCAATACATCCCGATTAAACTGTTTTTGTCGATTTCCGAGAAACTCTCCAATCATCTGCCTGCTAAGTCCTTTTCTCTGGAGAAGAAAATGGGCAACTCCAACAGGCGTATCTGGTACAAAGCCCCTCTCAATCAGGTACTGGATTCCTTTTTCGGGTTTTCTAGCAAAAAACACAAACCTCCAAATCACCTATATATTCTTTCTTCTTTATAGCATTGTACAGTCATAGGCATATAACAATTAACATAGGCCTCTTTCACAAACAATACTCTGTTTAGAATTGCTCTGTCAGTCTTCAATGCAGAGGTACAAAACAGAAACCATGCTGAGGATCTTTGTAAAAGCTTTATTACCTCAAAAATGCCATACTAATATTTTAAATGCAGTTAGTCTTTTTGTCCTACTTCAAAACAATTTGCTATTCAACTCAAATTCTGTCACTATTCCTTTTCTTTCTGACTCTATAGGATATACTCTCTTCCAGTGTGGTAATGTTCCTACTTCCGTCCTCCACTTTCTCTTTCTACATCAAATAGCTTGATCATCCTTTTCTTTTGGTCTCTGACAACATCCCTCAACTACCCATTTCTATCTCTTCCTCTATTATATAGGCCACGGTACCATAACATAACACGACCATCCCAAAGGTCCTTTTAATGTTGCATTCTGAACATAGCAGTAACCAGCCAGATATCATTGCAGAGCATGAATGCAAAAGCCCTCTTTGTTCCCAGCACAGATAGTCAGTGGTATTGTGTCTTTGAATAACAAGAATCCATCATGCCAGGAGTTCACAGACTGTGGCAGCGTTTAGCAGCCAACTGGTATTTTCTACTAACTAGCTGTAAAATTCAATCTAACAATAATCTTACCTGTAATCTTTATCCTTTTAATTTTTTAAAAAAATTCTAAAGTTTGATATGCCATGTAAATATACATTATTCAGAACAACTTGAGCCATTGTGGGGAAAGCACTTATTCTAAAATAACTATAATTATTTTTAAAAATAAATAAAATAAGACCCTTTACTAAAAGGACAGCAAAAGGCGTGCAAAAACCCAAGAAGAGCCAGAGCGGTCTCTCTTCCCCATGCCCTTAAGTCCTTTGGACTGCCCACAGATGAATAACCCTCCCAGCCCCTTCACTTAAAGGCTGACACTGCCGGACCACCCCCTGGGCCCTATCTTTGGATCCAAAATTCCAGTGGTAGCTGCAACAAAAGCAGCATCGTGTGACACTTTAAAGACCAAGTGTTTTCATCCCACTCCCGCCCCAGTTCACATAAGCTTATGTTATACTAAATCTGTTCATATTTGGATCAAACAACATTCTATTTTCCATGTTTACTTTCTACAATTTCAGCATCATTTACTACAGCTCTCTTACATGTGTCGTATAAAACGTTCACTGCCATGCGATATAAAGTTCTTTATAAAGAAAAAATCCCACTGTCTTCCCACATCATGCAAGTGTAGCTTTCTTTTTCTTCCGCATTCATCACTGAAAGTTAAAGCAGAGTTGTCTGAAAAGCTTCATTTAAGCTTCTTACAAGCAAACACCCATCTTTTAGTAAGAAACATGGTCCCAAGCTGGGCAACAGATCTGCATCGTATTGAACAAGTAATTGCAGATTAACTGGTGTTGCTTTAAGGAAACAGGTTGTATTATTACCTTTTTCAGGAGTCCTCAGACAGAAAAAGACTGGCTAATGATGTTGGGGTGAAACAGTTTTCCACAGACAAAATAGAAGGAAAGAAGAACAACTACTCAATTCTGCTCTTTCCACATTCAAAATTAATTTGTTTTATTTTGCAAATGCAGCTGTTTCTAAAGGAGAAGGCATGGGGGTGTGGGGGGTGCGTTTAGCTCTTTTCTCTCCTGCCTTTTCCTTGATGCAGAAACCAAAGCAACTAGGAGGTAGCTTTGTTTGCTTAGAAAAACAGCCTCTCTCTCCCAACTTCATGCCTTCTCCACTTAGAAAAAACCTCTAGTGGAGCCTGTATTTGCAAAAGGAAACAAACATTTTTTAAATCAAACATTTTTTAGCTAAAAAGATCCTTTAAGATCACCCAAGACATTTATTTTTCAGGTCCTATTTTTCAATGGGAAGGGGGTACATGGCACATTTAAGACAAAGGAAAAGGGTAAGACAAAATATGGGAAAATAATGAGGCATAATCTTGAACCAAAGGCAAAGAGACCTCAAAAATAAAGGAAAACAGACCTTTATTACATAAACTAAAATAAAATGTATTGTAAATACCTGGACACCCGATTTAGATTACAGTACATACATGCTGATAGAATTCTATCAGCTAATTAACTAATTAACATAGCTTAGGTACATCTCCCAAGAGATCTGCCCATGTCCACGCGGAAGAGCCATAGGAATGAGCCTGATTACAGTGAAAGGGTCTTTATTCTATAAAAGCATGAGAATGACCTCACTGGCATATAGGATGAAGCATACATAGTATGGCCTATGTTAATTAGATTTGACAATTCTGATAGAAACAGTTGCAGATGTTTTCCTTGTTTTCCATGCAGATCAGCCATACACTTTAGAGACAGAATTTTAACTTCTCCTCCTTTGCAATATCCAAACCATTTCAAGATGAAGCTGTACTCAAGATGCATCCAAGTTATCTGTAGAAAAAGCTGTGACATATATGTGCAAGCTCTTCTGTGCTATCATCCAATTTTTCTCATAAGTTTGCACACATCTGAGGCAAAGTGATTTTGTAAACTACTTTTGATGATCAATGACTTCTCCTTGCAGCCCTGATTTTTTTTAAGCAGGGCACGGCCCCTGAGAGAGGAGGAAGGAGGCTCAATATGGCTCAATATGACTCATTAGTTAAAAGTGTGGGCATAAACAGGGGGACGGGTGTCAGCAGGGCTCAAACTTCAAACAAAACAAGATGGACTGAGTGGCTTCCTTTTGGCTTAGGATACCTGTGGGCATAACAGGATAGGTTAAGTTTGATCACTGAATTTTATAATAGATTTTGCTACAGAATTTCTTAAGTGCAAGGCTTCATTTCATTATACATATATAGGAAAAATCAACTAACTTTTCTGTTCTTGTGACTCGGGATAAAATGCATGGATAAGCAAGAAGCTGATACTGCCGATGACTCTGTTGCAAGGCTTGGTGTTTACAAGTTATCTGTGAGAATGCTCCACTGACTGGCGCTCCTTAGTCAGCTGTTTCCTTAGTGGAACTGGAAAAAGTTACCAGTATAAGTACTCCTACACTCTCCATCCAGAACTAGATTTTTCTTCAAAGTTGGGGAAGGGCTTGCCACTTCCTCCCTGATGTTCATCATTGGCTCATGATAAAATGATATTTTCACCTGCTACTTCCTTTGATATAGAAGAGTATTGGCAATTTCCATTATTGTCAGAAGTATTTGGATATATGCTAAAAATATCTCACCCATGCTGATTTGCTCAAGCCAAAGGAAGAAGATAAATTAGCCAGTCAAAAGGCACAGAAGGCAGCAGGGGGATTCACAAGAGAGAAGTGTTGGTCTCATTGTTTCCATTGTTGAAGAACTAGTACCGAAGGAAGGAAGGAAGGAAGGAAGGAAGGAAGGAAGGAAGGAAGGAAGGAAGGAAGGAAGGAAGGAAGGAAGACTGCTGGAAATATCATTAAGGAAATGGTTCTGTGCTTGAGTTAATCTGTAGTTGAGATATGGGAAGGAAGGATGGATAAGAAACCATTAAAATCCTACTTCTAAATAAATAAACTCTTGGTGAAGGTTAGAGTCATAAAATAAATACATGCAATTGTTTCACATCAAGACACATATGCCTACAGAGAGCAAATGTCCATAAAGTCAGGAGAGAGGAGAGGGAAGAGGAAGGGGAGAAGAACTTCTGCTTTAGTCAAACCTGTTGTGCTCATAGATAGCTTCCAAGAGGAAGACAAATAGTGCAGTCCTAAAGAGAGTTATTTCAATGGGCTTAGATTAATTATTTTTAGGATTGCTCTGAAAGTCATCTAAGCTAATGGGCTCATCTTATTTTGATGGGGCACAGAGCCCTTTTGTCGTTGTCCCCCCCTCCCAGTTTATGCCCATGCTTTCAACTCATGTGCCACATTGGGCCTTTCACAGAGGCTGTGCTCTGCAGAGATCTGCAAGGAGAAAGAGAACAAGGTGATGCAGTTGATCCATCCACTCCTGTCCCATTCTTTGGATTGGAGGATCAGACTTTACTGTCTCTGCTGAAGACTATGAACCTCAGCCTTCAAGGATAAAAGCTTGCATGATTACCTTCCTCCTCCTTCTCCTCCTCCCTTCTGGTTTCTGCTCTCTGGTAACATATAACCCTTTTCCAGATCTACCTGCTAACCAGTAGGCAGCACAGCAGAGGCTATGGGTGAGCCAGCAGCCAAACTAACCGGTTTGTCTGCCTCTCTCATGCCTCTTCCTGGCCCCAAGCTCATGAAATAAAAAATGTAGCCAGTAGGATACCTTACAAAAAGCGGAAGGGTTAAATTTCCGTGTTACAAAATGTGACAATACATGATTTTTTTTTATTTATTAGATTCAGTTTTATCCAATCATATGGGATCCTGCATCTCTCCCTCTCTTCAGCACTGAGAAGATGAGAGAAAGTCAATAGTCCAAGTCATCCACCATGAGTATCATGGCTGAGCAGCAACTCTACCAACTACACCACACTGGCACTCTGTGATGCCACTACCAGGAAAAAGCTGCCTCCTGATTGGTTCACAAACTCTTTCTGCTTCCTGGTTTCCTGGCCAACTGTAGACTCAGAAAAATTTGCAACATATGATGTAGAGATTACGTGAAGGCCAGTTCAGCAGCAGTATAAAGAAATGCAAATGCAATTTCAAAAAAATTATAAATTATACAAATTAAATGGGAAATATTCTAGCTGTTTATTGTTTAAAGCAGGGCTTTTTTTGAGGGGGAACGCTCTGGAACACCGTTCTGGCAGCTCTAGAATCTGCCCATGTAATTCCTTCCTCCTTTGGCACTGCGGGTTCTGCAGAGGCGGCTAAGCTACTCAGTCCATCTTGTTTTGTTTGAAGTTTGAGCCCTGCTGACACCCGTCCCCCTGTTTATGCCCACACTTTTAACTAATGAGTCATATTGAGCCATATTGAGCCTCCTTCCTCCTCTCTCAGAGGCCATGCCCTGCTTAAAAAACAATCAGGGCTGCAAGGAGAAGTCATTGATCATCAAAAGTAGTTTACAAAATCACTTTGCCTCAGATGTGTGCAAATTTATGAGAAAAAATGGATGATAGCATAGAGGAGCTAGCACAGAGAAGGCTAAGGCTTTTTACTCAAATGGGAGAGTTGTATTGTAGGGAAGATGCTTTGCTAATGAGTTAGGGACCATAGACTTCATCACTATATTTCCTTACATATTATCTTCTGCTTTAAATATGTACTCCTATGTACCACCAGTGCTCCATGTTGTCTAATGTTAGTCCTAGAAAGGCGGGCTACAAATTACGTAAATAATAATAATAAATAAATTTTAAGCTGCTTTGATTTCATTCTGCTTTCTTGAGTGTGTGTGTGCGTGTGTGTGTGTGAGTGAGAGAGAGAGAAAGAGAGAGGAAGAAGAAGCTGCTCACAGCTGGTGCAGGCTCTGCAGAGGAGGTTAAGCTGCTTTGAGTTCATTCTGCTTTTTTCATTTGTGAGTGAGAGAGAGAGAGAGAGAGAGAGAGAGAGCAAGCAGAGCTGCTGGGGCCAGCTCTACAGAGGAGGTTTAGTTGCTTTGAGTTCATTCTGCTTTTTTCCCATTCCTCTGTGAGTGAGTGAGTGAGTGAGTGAGTGAGTGAGTGAGTGAGTGAGTGAGTGAGTGAGTGAGGGAGGGAGGGAGGGAGGGAGGGAGGGAGGGAGAGAGAGAGAGAGCGCTGGCATGAGCTCTGCAGAGGAGGCTTTAAGTTCATTCTGCTTTTTTTCATTTGTGAGTGAGAGAGAGCGAGTGCAAGCAGAGCAGGGGCTGGCTCTGTAGAGGACGCTTAGCTGCTTTGAGTTCATTCTGCTTTTTCCTCATTCCTCTGTAAGGGGGGGAGAGAGGGGGGGAGAGAGCTGGGGCCCAGCAGGGGCTCTGCAGAGGAAGCTTAGCTGCTTTGAGTTCATTCTGCTTTTTTTCATTCATTCATTCATATGAGAGAGGCTAAGCTGCTTTATTTATTCTGCTTTCATTTCATTCAGGGGTTTCTGTGCATGTGCGTGCTACTTTGAGTTTATTCTGTTTTCTTTTCATTTGGGGGTGGGTGGGTGGGGCTGTGTGTGTATGTGTGCTGCTTTGAGTTCATTATGTTTTCTTTTCATGGGGCTGTGGGGGGCTCTGTGTGTGTGTGCTGCTTTGAATTCATTCTGCTTTCTTTTCATGGGGGTAGGTGGCGCTCTGTGTGTGTGTGTGTGCGTGCGCGCGCGCATGTTTTGCTTTCATTCTTTGACTGAAGTTGACATTGTTATGGTCCCCACAGCTTTTAAATGCAGATTGGTTCTGTGTTAGTGAAATATATCAGTTATGGTTATTTGTATTAGTTAAAATATCAGTTATGGTTATTCCAGTTTTATGCTAGGAATGGATAGCTGTGTCCAAGTCACAGAAGGCTTTCATCAATACATTCATCAGCATATAGGTGTTCTTATGTCTTAATAGCTGTAATTCAAATGGTTCTCCCCACTCTCAGATTGATTGATATCACTGAAATTGCAATGAACATATGGGGATTAAGGAAGTTTTTATGAATATTGTTTGTTTGGGACATTGGAATATTTATGAGCATTTCACAATGTCACAATAGCTTAGCCATTGGTAAGGTAGAGTTGGCAGGCAACAAAAAAAGCAGCTAAAGTTGAGTATCTAATTTTGAATTGCTCCAGTAAAGCAAAACCCTCCCTGAAAATTTGAAAGTTCAATATTAATTAGATTAGGAATTTCAGACTCTGTGGAATTTTGAGAAAGAATTTTGGATTTTTTTTCCTATGCTGGCAGAGGGAATCTGTTAGAATTTAGATTTGTGAGATGGGTTTTGGATTTTTAGAGGGAATGGAAGATTTCACTTCTTGTAGAGGATACAGAAAGGAAACGAACCCTTTCTCATAACAGTGTAATTCCTTCACACATAAACTGCACATATGAACTATCCTGTGCCTGCAGAGGAAAAATGATGCATGAGCCAATAAGACTATGCAGCTTCCAGAAGCATTTTTTTGAAACTTCATGTCTTTCTAGCAAATTGTTTCTAGTATGCTCCCTTTAGCTCGTACATTATTTTTTGTTTCACAGCTGTGGTTAATGGACTTAGAATCATAGGTTTGGAAGGTACCTCTAGTATCATTTAGTCCAACCCCCTGCATAATGCAGGAAATTCACAAATACCTTCCCCCCCCCACACACACACAAACAGTGAACCTTATTCGATGCCCAGAGGATGGCAAAACACCATCTGGATACCTAGCCAAACTGGCCTGGGGAAAATTGCTGCCTGACCCGAAAGTGGTGATCGGCCTTACCCTAGGCAAGTAAGAAAGGGTCACGAGATTGAAGCACTGATGTAACCCTTCTAGCCCTCCCTCTCATGATTTGCTTAGATTCACAGAATCAGTATTGCTGTCAGATGGCCATCTAGCCTCTGCTTTAAAACCTCCAAAGAAGGAGATCCCATCACCTCCCAAGGAAGCCTGTTTTACTGAGGGACCACTCTGACTTCTCCACATAGGAGATTTTATTGTATATTAATGATACTTTAAACCAGGGCTTTTTTCTGTGAAAAGAAGTGGTGGAACTCTCTATTATTACATGTGTGCGTGCAAAGCGCACGCGCTCCCAGAAATGCATGATGACGTCACTCCCGGAAGTGATGCCGCTTCCTGGGACCTGGCACAATGCATTATGACGAGATAAATGTTAGTAAGCTTGGAAAATCAGGCTTAATATTTCTTTTTGAAGTATACTAAGAATTCAGAGGAAAAAGACCATTTTCCTCATTACATATATGTAAGCAATCCCATATCAAATCCCCAATGAAAGTCACTGGAGCAATGAAACAACAGCAACTTTTCCAAAATTCAAAATTCCTTTGTATTATGGAGCCCTGAATTTTATATCTTCAGACTCAAGATGATTCAAAGTCACTCAAGGAACAGTAATGATATACCTAGATTATGCATCCCACTGCTGTCATGAAATCCCTAAGGTTTTTATAATACAACAGAGACCACAGATACTCAGTTTTCTATGGTTTTGGAACACCTATAAAAGCATGATGGATCCAGCCTTTTTGTTCATATAAGAAAAAATCATTTTCCAAGAACAAGGTGACCTTGCTATTTTTATAGCACTGATAGTCATACAAACCCAATCTTATCCCTCATGAGATTTACTGAAAATAACATTACCAGATAGTTCAACATGCTTACTCGACTGCACTACACTAGTACAAATTTGATATCCAGCAAGTAAAAGAAATATACAATTTCCCTCAAAATAGCATATTCTCAAAACTGCCTTATAATCATGTCTCAAAATCAGCCTGGCCTGGGCATTATCATCTGGAAACAAACAAAAGAATAGGCTGTTACTGCCACAAGGGCAAACTAATATAATATTCCCCTGATCCAAATAAATATAAAGAGCGCAGAAGTGCTATATTCAGATATATCTGAATCACAATTCATATTCTTGATCTCCATCTGCGCTTCTTAGTTCCAGAACAACAAAAATATAATGATCTGTGTTACTGTGATGAAAAAAACAACAAAATGTGTAACAGATCCCAATCTTCTCATTTTGGGGATTAACCATAGAATTCTTAACCCTAAGTCTCAGTAAGAAAGATGGACAATAAATAATGTAAATAAATAAAAATTGCAAGCAGCTAAACTTATCAATCAAAAATATTTTTTTTAAAGTACAGTAAATCCATTCATGTTATAAAATATTCCATCTCTGCTTTAGACATTAAATGAAAAATCAAGGAATAAGAAAAAATCTATAGCACACAACAGCATTTGCAGGGGAAAACCCCCATGATCAAGTAGAAAGAAAATGCAAAATTCAAAGACTGAATTAGAAGGGGACATTTTATTCAAAAAGGCTTTTTACTCAGATAGGAGGGAAATATTATAGGTAGGGAGGAGGGAAATATTATAGGTAGGGGGTCTTAGATGCTTCGCTAATGAGTTAGGGACCATAGACTTCACCACTATGTTGCCTTGCATATTATCTGTTGCTTTGAATATGTACTCCTATATACTACCTGTGCTTCATGTTATCTAATGTCAGTCCTAGAACTGATTATGTTATGTTTCAGCAATTCTTCAACTCTGTATTGGATCCTTGCTAATGTTATGTCTTTGTAAAATCCTATGACATTGTTTATGGAAATGTCCAAGTCTCAGTGAGAAAAGCGGACTATAAATGACATAAATAAATAATACAGAAAATATCTCAACAGAAAAGGACATTATAATTAGATTGGATTGATTGGTACATGTTATTTATAGTCCACCTTTCTCACTGAGACTCCAGGTGGATTACACAAGTGTAGGTCAATACAATCAATGGCCAGGATGTTCAATAAAGAATACAATAGTGTAATGATTGCAGAAATTTGAAAACAAGCATAAATCTGATACAAGGCTGAAAATAAAACATAAGCAGGTTGAGATGATATGTTACATGACATGGAATGAGCCAGTAGAAGCATACCAACATCAACAGTATAGAGTCCTTATTCCTTTACCAATGCATCTCTCTGAACCATTTCCTTATAACACAGCCCTATTACCTGTATAAAAAAGTGCTCCTGAATAATTCAGTTCTGCATAGTTTACAGAAAGCCAGGAGAGTGGGAGCTTTCGTGATCTCTTCAGGCAGGCCATTCCATAAGGTGGGGGCCTCCACAGAGAATCCATGTGTACAAGCAGCTATTGATTTTGCCTATGTGCAGGGTGGTATCTGCAGAAGGCCCTGCTCAGATAAGCCAAGCCATGGTGAAGCATAGGGAAATATGAGGGACTGAGGTCATGAAGGGCTTTGTATATGATAGTCAAAATGAAGAATGGAGCCCAGTAACTTATGGGAAGCCAATGGAGTGACTACAGAATGTGAGTAATATGCCTGCACCTGGCTGCTAATAACAATTGCACTGCTGCGTTTTGCACCAACTAGAGGTCTTCTAGTTGATTTCAAGGGAAGACCTAAGCAGAGTGCATTACACTAGTCTAGTTTTGATGTTATTATGGTGTAGATCCAGGGGGTCAGATCGGCCATGTCAAAGTAGGGGGGCATCTTCTGGGCTAGCCTGAGTTTGGAGAAGATATTTTTTGCAGCTGCATTATCTTGCTACTCTAGCAGCAATGTATCCCCTGCCATACTTCAGGGACTTGACAACCACTGACCTGCCTGGCCAAGGGCTAAGGACTGGGCAAAAGACTGAATGCTAAATGAACATGGGCAAAGATTGAATGCTAATGGACATTGTGCTCCTATGAGCAGAACCACAAGTGACAAAAGGCACAGATTGGACACTTGTCAGCTTCCCTCAAGTTTTGATGGGAAATGTAGGCATCCTGGTCTCGCAGCTTCGCTCTCTGACTGCTGTCCAATGGACTTTTCAACTGTCACTTGTCCAACATTCCGCCAAGCAGCCTACATTTCCCATCAAAACTTGAGGGAAGCTGACAAGTGTCCAATCTGTGCCTTTTGTCACTTGTGGTTCTGCTCTATGTTAGAACTCTGATGTGAGGAGCTGTGGCTGCCTCCTCTCTCTCGGTCCTGTGAAAGCATGTAGAGGATGGGCCCTCCTCTTGGTCTCATCTGTCTGTCTCTAACTCTCAGCCTCAGAAGAACTGTTGTCATGGATACACAACTTTGGAACTCCTGAACTTTCTAAAACATCGTCTCCGCTTTCATTCCTAGTTGCTTTGCTTTTTGCTTTACACATACTGTACATCGTAGCTATTGGGGATGGGAAGTGGGAACCTAGGCTAGGCTTGAAGTTAAGGGGGATGGGAACTGGGTTGTACTTAGAATTCAATATAGGCTTGGGGCAGAACTTCATTCCTGGCAATGAACCTGTAATGGATTGCTGAACTAGTAGGTTATCAAAAAGGCTTTTAACACTTGCAGTTCTGGACTCATGTAGCGAAGATATTGAGATCTACCTGACAGAACCTTACACAATGCTGGATCCAGCATAATCCCTAATCTCTTAACAAGTCTGCAAGGATGAAGTGAACTCCATTGAAAGTTGGGAGCACATTCAGTATGTCCTTCAATATGTCCAGCTTCCCAACAACCATCACTTCCATCTTCAGTTTCAATTTGTTCATTTTCAGCCATCTGACTACAGTTGTCAGGCAGCGGTTTAAGGCCTCTACTGCATCACCAGAGGACTTCTCTCTTTTTTAATATATCTGTTGTTTTTTCTTTTTTTTGGTAATCTTGTTTGTTATGTTTGTAGTTTAGATGATGGTTGTTCTGTTACATATATTTATAAAATAATATAATATTTTAATTTTTTTTAAAAAAAATAGTGAGATAAAGAACTGAGTACAATCTGCATACTGATGACATCCGATTCCAAAGCTACGAATGAGTTCTCCTAAAGGCTTTATAGAGATGTTGTATAACATGAGGGATAAGACCTATATGGAATCCTGCAAGATGGATCCCACACTGAAGATAGCTGGTTTCCAACAGCAACCCTTGGAGTCTGTTCCATGAGAAACTATTTAAATCACTCCAAGGTATAACCCTACTACCTATATCTACCTCTAAACGCCTCAACAGGATGGCATGATCTACTATGTCAAAGGCTGCAGCTAGATAGTGGAAGAACACCAAAGAAGCATGGCCTCTGTCTACATTCTGATGGAGGTCATCAACTAAAGCCACCAGAGCCATCTCTATCATGTAGCCTGGCCTGAAACTAGACTGAAAAGGATCCAGAGTATAACAGTGATCCGAAAAGACCTGGGGTTGGACTGCTAGTGCTCTCTCAATCATTTCGTCTAGAAAGGGCAGATTATAGACTGGATGATAATTGGCTCATAATTTTTGTCTAGGGATTTTTTTTTAAGTCGTGGGTGGATAACTGCTTCTTTGAGTTGCCAAATGAAGTCTCCTTGGGTTACTGACAGATTTATGATAGATGTCAAGGGGTCATTTATGTTTTCTTTACATGACTTTAGCAGCCAAAATGAGCAAGAATCCAGTGCTCAAGTAGTGGCCTTCATAGCTCCCAGGAGCCTGTCAGTACCCATCACTGTAACTGAGTCAAAATGATCCATAAGCAGATCAGATGGAGCATTCTTCTGCTTCACATAAACAACTGGCATCCAGATCAGAGGATATTCATGAAGTTTTTCCAACAAAATTTTCTGCAAAGATGTCACAGCTAGCTGTCTGTTCTTGAAACAGTAAAGGTTCAGATTTAGTAGTCAGAAGGTGCTGAGATACCTTAAACAGCTGGGATGATTGTGAACCAGCTGACAGAATGGTTGAAAGAAATAACATTTCTTTCCCAGCAGGAACTGAGTCTAGTGGCACCTTAGAGACCAACAAGATTTGCAGGGTATAAATTTTTGAGAATCAGAGCTCCCTTCTTCAGATACCCATCCCTTCTTTGGCAGTATCACTGTGGTTTCATAGGTCTTCCAGTGGGCTCCATAGCACCCTTTATCTGACTCAACATTTTTCTAGATGTTTTCCAGCCCTCTTTAGGTCACCCAGCTCTGCAGTAAACCACAGGGGTGGCTTCTGTTCCAATGGCAGGAGAGGTGTTGGGAATTCTAAATCCCCCTAGAGTATTTTGGAATCCAGAAGGATCCATGATGCAGATCATCTTAACACCTCTGCCCCCTTTTTTTGTGGGGGCATATTTACCTGGGCTTCAGAAGATAATAGTCAGTCCCCAGTTTAGGCTGAATGTTCAATCCCAAAAGAAGACCTTCCTTCAAAGGCTCAGTGCAAAAGATTAAGTCCAAGGTGTGGCTTCTTTCACATCTTGGCCCCATCAATAATTGATGAGAGAGGCCTAGGGCATCCAAGGACAAAGAGCTTTCAGCATGCATGTTGAAGTCACCCAGAACAGTAAGTCTTGGTGCTTCCAGCACCACTTTTGAGACCACCACCACCAGCTCAGAAAGGGTGCTAAATGGGGAACTAGGTGGCCAGTAGACAAATAGAATACCTAATCTATCTGTAGTTCCCAATGTGAGGAGCCGACAATCCCTGACCACTGGTGGAGGACCGCATAACCAGGTCAAGTTAGTTGAAATAGGCACACCATGTTATTTTCTTCCAATCATGTCTGTTATGCAAGCCAGGTCAATTTTCTCTTCCTGCAACAACCCAGCAAGACGTGCATTTTTGTGCCTCACTGATCTGACAATGTATAATATTAGTGAAGAGGTGGGGGAACAGAGTTCCTGCACTGTCAATTCTAGAGATGCTACGGAGATGAGTTAGGCAGTGAACATACTTGCCCAATATTGGCCATCTTTGATAAATCCTACTTCCGTATCTACCAGTCTATCTTTTTTTAAAAAAATGTCTTTCATTTATATTAGCAGAGAAAACAGTGCATAATGGTTGCTGAATCTATGGAAAGGAAAATCTTAACTAGATTATTGATCTTGCCAATCATTTATTAGCTTCACCTTTGCTGCAGTGTGGTTAGAAGACTGATCTTAAATGAGTTCCAGTCCAATCTCTTCTATCTGTTTTGCTGCAGAGCACACTGTTGACCAAAGGGAGAGCTGTCCCTTCTTGTCACCATCTGCTTTTCTAGAATCCCATGGTTCCTGTTTTGACACAAACATGCCTTTCCTCAGCGAGCTACTGGAGAACTGCAAAGAACACTTTTTGCAAATGCAATTGTTCTTAGCTGACTCTTCTGTCCCATGTCCGCATCCCCTTTGCCTGATAAAAAGTTCAGGTTATTCCTGTAGAGTCCACTGTTCCCTTTTCCTTCCCTTTTTGTGTTCTGTGTCAGACAACAGAAGGCTGACATCAGGGTGGGATGGAGGGTGGCCATATCACTGGGCTTCTTTCTATCTGTCATAGGGATGTCGTCAACATGTTGATTTATGATTGGTGGGTGTCAGTGAGGTTATTCATAATTGGTGATTCACAACTGGTGTGACTCCAATACAACTGCTCTGCTTTCTTCTGTACTGGAGGTCTGTTATTTAACTAACATCTCTGCTATAGAGCATGCATAGGATATTAGTCAGCAGTGTTGTTGAATTTGAATGGGACTGTCATTTATTCTAAACCTCCTAGAAAACAAGCTCTCTCTCTCTTACATTCTGAAGTTCTACAGAAAATAAATGCCAGTAAGAGCTCTGCAGGAATTCTTTACAGCAAAGACACACAAACAGCAGAAAGGCAGAAAAGTGGGAAATTACGTGCACATTTACAGATTCCATATGTTGAGGGCTACTTTACTGATCCCACATCCCACTAAAAATTAAACTTTGCTAGTCATGAGTACTTTGCCTAATCTGCCAGTTTAGCCCTGACAACATGGAAGAGGATTTCCATTATCAACTGCTTACACCAACTTATTATACTGCTAAAGAAATGTGGTTTGTTCCACGTAATGCATGTTGAAGACTTGAAATGGGCAGTAGCACTGGCACTCCATTGAGCATTAGAATCTGTCAAGAAGCTTACAGTCCAAAAGTACTGAAATCCAGAGTACCCAAACACTGAAATCTCTCACTCATATGGTGAATTTTATTCTTTAGGAACTTTCACTGTTTATGCTTAGTCTTTTGAATAACAATTCCTTAAGATGTTCATGGCTCCCTTAACCTCTGTTATATGTCGTTCACTTTTATACATACATTTCATGTCTGATATATCTAGTTGTTTATTTTTCCTGAGGCTTTACTCCTTTGGCAGTTGTTCTTCCTTGTAAGGTACCACTTCCCCTCTTGTTATGGTGTGTTCACTACTAATAAAGTGTCTTCCTCTAAATAGCTCAATAAGGCAGCTGCCTCTGCTTTTCAGTTGGATAGTCTGATCACCCTGCATTCCAGGGGACAATAAATGAGCTGGTAAATACTGACCCACGTAATTATACTCAAAGAGATATTTGGCTGTAGCACCTGATCCCTTTTAAAATAAGATTATAACCTGATCAGCTCTCTAGGTTTTGTGACAGGAGAATCCTGATTAATACTAGCGCGCAGCTCCAATTGTGTGCTTGGAATGTTTAATACTAAAAGAAATAGGATTGGCTGTGAATGGTGTAATGACTCCATTCCATTTTCTGGGGACATTTCTAAGTAGCTAATGCCGGGCATTGCAGTCAAAGGGCAGATTTCATTTTAATATTTTCAAAAGGTTTATATGGTCCCTATAATATTATTGTAAACACTTGTTTTTGAATACAGCTAACATTTCACGCAATTATTGCATGTGTCAACTCATACAACGAACTGCATTTGCTATGAATTATATTTACACATTTTGGAGTGTTTAAAAGTCAGGTATCAGAAGCTAAGCACAGTTGGCCTTGGTTAGTAACTGGATTAGAGACCTACAAGAAAGACCAGGGCTACAGAGTCAGGCAATGGCAAACCACCTCTGTTAGTCTCTTCCCATGAAAACCCACCAGGGGTCGCCGTAAGTCAATTCTGACTTGAGGGCACTCTCTATCACCAAAACAGGAAAGCCATAAAAAGTGTTTGTATTTAGATTTTTCTTCCATGTTGCTGTTATGGAGTAATCTGGGCTCAAGATGTTGTAAAAACACTCTTAAATTTCAATGCTTTAATACCCACTCTCATAATCTTTTACAGAAATTTCTCAGATTTCCTACCTCACCTTATTTGTACTTCAGAAGAACAAATAACGTGACACAAACAAATAGAAGTTAAAGATGTCCAAGTCTGGTTAAGTGTGATTTTACAATGAGGGGTTGGCAAAGCTTGTCAATAGAATTGTACCTAGCAAACATATTTAAGCATGTTTAAGCATTTCAGTCAACAGTCAAATCAAATATAAGCAACTAATTTGGGATCTAAAAAAGCAACATAAATATTTAAAATATGCAATGTGAAGAGAATGACAAAAGGAATCAGAAAGCTTGAAAAGTCATTTCAAGAAATTTGGTCTCAGTTGAACAGTGTGTAACAGGCAGCACAATCCTGATACCCATGTTGGCAGTGACGGCTGTACATTGGTGCAACTGTGGCACCGCCAGTCTACTCCATAAGGACTTAGAGGAGAAAGCTGCACCAGTTGATGAGCTCAGCAACGTGTAGCATGGCCACTGCCGAGAGCACCTGCCCCGCTGTTCCCCTGGCAACCCCACCGGCATTTGCCGATGGTTGCATCACCCATATGACAGGCACGTGAGAGGCAAGCAACAGCACAGCCAATGCACAGGCTGCAATCCTCATGGTCCGTGGATACTTCCAGGGAGCAGGCAGCTAGGGACCACCACCACCACTACCCCGCAATCACGGCACCCTCATTGGGGTGCCTGGCTGGAGGCTGCCCAATTGAGCAGCTGGCGGGGTATGGGTCCCCCCTTGAAGGTGCAACCTGTGGTGCGGGGGCCTGTGACAACCACTCTGCTGGAGGGGAGGGACCTGCTGGGGGGGCCTGGCCAGGGTGGCCCCAGGTCTGGCACAGGAGCAGCTGGTGGAATGCCCGCAGGAAGGTGAACCCAGCAAGGCACAGCCAGGAGAGAATGCTCCCTAGTTGACCTGGCAATACTGGCAGAATTCACCAATTGCCAGGCAACTGCAGTTGACAAAGCCATGAGTGGCAGGGGAAGGCATAGCGAGTCCGCAGCCAGGCCACATTCACTGTCACCAGCTGCCAATGCCACTCCCCCGCTCTGCAGAGGGTGGGTGCACAGGGCAGAAAGACCCCGTAATTGGGCTTGCTGCACCCCAGCAGAGGTGACTGCCTCGAGAGAAGCACGAGAGAAGTATTGTCTTGTGCAGTGGAAACACACCGAAGGTGCAGACAGGGCACCTGCCCACCCATTTGCCCACCCACTCCATGTCTGTAAAGGGCCAGGCAGGCAGCTGAAGCACTGCCCACTTGCAACCCCCCCTCAACTGCTGCTTTAAGAAGCATGCACTTCCTTTGTTAAAAGTTAGACGAGAAGGGCAGCAGGACTCAGCTAGGGTTGCACTTGCAGTCCCCAGCATGCAGGATTCACCTCCTAACTTTTGGAGAGGCAGATCCTTAGAGGCAAATGGGGGGCGGGTTCTGAAACGAATGACAAGAATGCCCACTGGAAACAACAGGACAGGCCAGAAGGCCCATTGGAAATGATGGGAGCTCCAAATGCCCATCGACATGCAGTGACTCTGTTAAAATACATTGCTGCATCAGAAGGATGTGAGGTGAATGCAAGGTAGACCCCTAGAGCCGTGCTCTGGTGCCAGGATGATGGATCTCAAAGAGGGATGGCAGCCTCTGGGACCTGGGAAATTCCTTTGAAGATCGTCATCCTTTCCCTGGCACGAGAGACTTGAGGTCCATCCCTGCCTCCGTAAACAGCAAATGTGAGTGTTGCTCAGCTGTGCAGGGGAGAAGACCTAGAGATCCCAGGATGTTGCTCCACCCACACCCCCGGCATCAACCTCGTGCAGCGGTCTTCTGGCTGGCTTATCAGATGCCAGCAGTGCTGCTAGAGAATGAGTCTCCCATGGCACCCCCCCTGCCAGACACCCCAAGTCCCACCTAACTGCCTGCAGTGATTTGAAGGAGGGAGTGGGAAAGGAAGTTGGGCAGGGCCATAGCCTCCGAAGTGCCACTGGATGTCTGCTCTTCTTGGCAGCAGAGCCACACAAAGGAATGGAGGCACCTGGAGCCTCTTCAGGGCCACCTAATCTGTACCAGTCCAGAGCCAGAGACCATCCTCTGGGATTTGACTTCTGCTTCACCAGAAGTCAAATTATAAAGACTGAAATGAATTTGGCAATGTATGTACATATTTCACACAAAAAATCTGCCACTTAAAAAATTACTCTAATACTAAACATTAAGGGCATGACCTACAAACAACTGCAGTACAGATCTAGCCCCAGAAAGCTTTTGGGCATATCTGTAGGTAACAACCAGAGATATTGCTGTGGCAACAGATGCAACATCTCTGGCCATGGAACAGTGTGCCACTGCTTGTGGTAAAGAGGTCCTGGTCAGATACAACTGTGCCAAGCAGTTGCAACAGCATAATCGGCTGTTGCATGGCTGCTGCTTCATGCAGTTTTCGAAACCTTGGTATGTCTTAGATTTGCTGCGTCTCGATGGTGATTAGCACTCCACAATTCTGTACAGGATTGATTCTGCCCAGTGTTCTAACTCCTATATAGAACATATTTGATACAAGAGAAGAGTAAGAAAAAACTTCCTAGAGAACAAAACTAAAATCAGATTATGTAATTAGATCCAGATGTTTAACTGGGTTACAGCAACACTATTACCTTTTGCCGCCTGCATTAACACCATGCTTTCGCAGAAAACATTGTAGATATTAAAAAGCCAATTTTTATAATCATGTTATGAAAACTGCTCTATCCAATGTTAGCTTTGAATAAATCAAATTCCATGCTCAGCACTAAAACCATCATGATTAATATAGAGACAGTCTATTTAACAACCTTTAGATACAATCAGTAGTAAGGTGCATCAGGTCTAAAGTTACATATGCTCAAGGAAAGAAGTACTAACATTTAGAAAATTAATAAGTGGCTTAATGAGTTGTCTTTCGGCACGTCAAGAGTTTCAGTGAAGGAGAACAAGAAGTACCTTGAGGTTAAAAAACAATGGGGAGTGGGGGGGAATAAAGAGGGACGGCAGATCTAATAATCTTGGAATTAAATAGAAATAGGCAGTTGTTAACATGATGTCTGGGTATGTGTCAGCCTTCACATCAAAACTGCAGCCAGTTATATTCATTCTATGATTAGAGAGAAAAGATTTATCTATGCTAAAAACAAACAAAACCATCACTACTTGGGAGGGAAGGTTAAAAAATGTACTCACTTATTAAAAAGGTTCAGTCCAATCCTATAGTGGCGTTTCCTGATGATGTCATTACTGAAGGCAGGAGAATCCCAGCTATTGCGAGTCTCTTTGTGATATGTTTGCTTGCTCAAAGTTTGTTCCCTTAAGCTATCTCGAGAAGAAGATTCTGAGCTGCAGTTTATTGTGTCATTGGAATTGGAAGTGCTATTAATGCTGTCATTGTCGCCATCAGAGTAATCAGACTCAGATTTACTTTGCCTATTTGCTGTACCATTAATAGCTAAGTGGCTATCAATAGGTCTTGGCCTATGTCTAGTTTCCTGCTCCTCTCGGGATATTATCTTGGTTGGGAAACCATGTGAGATGTGTTTTGGACTACCCTGCTGACTAGTAATTCCCCGGTCATATGCATTTTGTCTCTTTAATGATCCTCTCTCTGATCGATCACTTAAGTCCACTGAACTGTCACTTGGTGGTTCTATAGTTAGTAAAGGCAAATGATCCATTCTCATTCTTTGCTCCTGGGATTCTAATGAAGGGGTACTCCTGCAGCTTGTGTCAGTGTCTATCTTATGATCTTTGTGTGTCATAGACCAGTACTCTTGAGATGGGTTTATTGACCGAAGCCTCAGGTCAGATTCGGTGCTAGATGGCCTATCTACAGATTGGGAAAGGGGCAGCGGTGGGGATAGTTCTTCTTCATCAATATATAATGTAACATCACTATATGATGCTGTCATTTCATCAAGTTTTCTATGATCAACATTATGGCTTGTTGGTTTAACTTGACAATTGTCCCTCTCTATTTCACGACTTCTGACCTGATCAGGTATCTGTACCTCATCAGAATGAAGGCTACGACAATTCAGAGCATCATCAATTGACTCTGCAAGAGATTTCACTTGTCTTGAAAAAGCATCCTCCAGTTCCGTTATGGCATCAGCAAAATCAGTAGATGCTGCTGGAGATTTCATTGTAGCTGATTCACCAAGGTCACTACATTCAGACTGGACAAGGGCTCCTAGTTTTGACCCATCATTTGTAACAGAAACTTGTTTCCCCTCAAAATAGGAACTGTGGACTTTCTCAGGTCCTTCAAACGAAAACTGCATTCTCATATTGGACAGCACAATACGTCGTGACATACGATTTTCAGACATAGAACTTCTAAGCCGCTCAAAGTTTTTGTTCATCTGATATTGGCGAAAAGCAGTCTGTATGGTACGAGCAGCATGTCTAGTTATGAGACGGCCTCCATATTTCCGTTCTAACATTTCAACCTAAAAAAGAAACAAATATTTTATTACATTCATGCTGTAAAGATTTTTATATGTCACTGCTTTATAATACAGAGATAACTTCATGATTCACAAACATGTGGATGTTAGAAACTGATGATCTAGAAAGATTTCTGAGAGAGAGATTCAACATATAGATTCAACATCACAATCATAAATTACTTGTACAATTGCACATACACTTATCCTTTAAGGAGATATTTTACAAGTGTCATATATAAATTTAATTAACCAGTGAAAAGGTCTATGACCCATATCTCTGTGAAACTTATTTCCAGATAAAGGGCAGCTATTTAATTAGCCATACTGAATAAACTAATAGGATTTTTGCTTTTGATGAAATCAGGAAGGATTAATCAATGATCTAGTAAGTGTAGTAAACATACACTCTTCCTTAAAGTTTTTACAAAATTCAGTTTGCCCGTTCACATTAAAATGTGAATTATTTTTATAATTTAATAAAAAATAAAGCAACTGAAAACAGTTTACCTTTATTGTAAAGTTGTAGTCAAACACACACACTCAAACACTCATCTGACGAATCTGACGAAGAGAACTATGATTCTTGAAAGCTTATGCTAGAGTAAAGTTGGTTAGTCTTAAAGGTGCTACTGGACTCTTTTCGATTACACAAACACAAAGTTTCTAGGGAGAAACCTTTCAAAAACATGGTTTCTTGGATTTACTTAGGTTGAAGACTTTTTGACACTTATTGAGCTAATTATAAAAAAGTTATTAAATCTAGCCTGAATTACATTTAAAGTAACCATTCACTGCTAGTCTTTCCAATTATGTATGTCACAGATACGATCAATTTTTAACAAAGCAAGAAATGGCACTCCGTGTGCTTTTGAAATCTTGAATCATTTTCCTTTCAGATTTTCCTTTCAATAGTTAAGAACAATTTTGCTGAAGACATTTGCTATTCAAACTTTCTTCCTTGGGTTTTTCTTCTATGAAGTCTTCGAAAGATGTACCAAGGAGGTTTAGCAAATGTTAACACAACTAAATCCACTCATATTCTATTATTTTCAGAATAGCTTTCTTCAAAGGGTTGTTGGGAGGATAAAATAGAGGAGGGGAGAATGTTGTAAACCACTCTGGGTCCCCATTGCAAAAAACATTGGGTATAAACAAAGTAAATAAATAACATTATCTCTCAACATAAGAACTGGCTGTTTGTTCAAGCAAGTCAAGGACCAAGAGAGAACATAATTTAATATTACATGGATATGCCAAATTACAAGACAAACTTAGAATCACATAAATATGTCACTTATGAGTAATCTGTACATCTCTTTTTTATGAAATAATTTAGCTTAGTTCATAAACAAAAAACAGTCCAAATACCTGCTTATCCTGCAAGTCAGATGAAAGTTCATAGCTCTCTGAAAGTGATCTTGACCTTTTAATAGCTTCTTCTTCTGCTTGTTTTCTCAGTATGGATGTTGAATGCTGAAGCTTGGGCCTCCGGGGCCTTTGCTGCCCAGGAGAGACAGAATACAGGCCATATGGAGAATGGTCGTAATGGTCTGGGCTTATTGTTGAACTGTGAGTTATAGTTCCTTGATGATAAGCAGATGGACTATCCAATGATGTGCCAGTTTCACTTCCAGGAGCTTCACCCTCAACACTAAACAGAAAGAAAAAGTGACAGAATTAAGCATACACCAAAAGATCCCAGGAGCTTATTATTAGTCTAGCTCTAGATACAATCAATGTAGGCACAATAAATATGGGTCCCATGCATCCAGAATTTATGATCTTTTAATATCTTGCTGTAGTCATTAATTTTTACATCTTTGTGTAGTATTTAATACCAATCATTCAGCTGAAGTTATGTCTCCATCTGTACAGCACAATGCAGTGAATAGGGATTTCCAACACTATTTAAAATTATGTGGCAAACTTGAATGATTTATACAATCATCCATAAGAAGTTGAGTAAAAATATTGATATAGTAACAAAAGGAATGTTACGTTATTTTAAACAAATTGAAAGTTTACCAATATACACTCAATGGCTCCTGTCTTAAATTGTGAAATTGAAATGCAAGCTTTTATATGTTTCAACCTATTGTTCTACCTATAAAAGGTAGATCCCTGAACTATGTTTTCAGACCAGCGGAGACTCAAATAGGAATGTTTATTCAAAGGTACTTTAGCTATTAACATAATGCCTTAATACTAACTTGCATACATGTAATATAAGTTATATAACTGGCAATAGTGTCGACCAGCTGTGCAAGGAAAGAAGCAATGGGGGACTAAATCCAGGCTTCAGCCCCTCTCCAGAGCATCTGAATCAGCTATCCCAGGCTGATCAGCTAACTCTACATCTACAGAGATTTATATTTTTAATAGGGAATCACATATGACCACACCACAAGATAACCATATAGTTATACAGATAGACTGAAGTGAATCAAATGCCTTCCATTTTGACCAATAACTTGTTAAGGTAAGCATTACATGGAACATTAACAGTACTTTCTACATTGCTTCACTCACCTCTTCCTCATTTTCCCTACTTTTCCCCTTCAGCTGCATTAGGATCCTTAACAAAAAACATTCTAAGGTCTTCTCATTTAGGTTTAGTTTTCCTGATTCACATACATTGTATTTTGAACATAAATGACTGCTGCTGAAAGGAAAAATCTTCCACCCTGTTAGACAAACACAGCAGCAGTCCTCCAATAGTTCAAAGTACAAAAAAATTTCAGAAGGGCATTCCCCTCTGGATACTAGTGCAAGAGCAGATCAAGAGGAATATTGTCAAAACTCCCCTGCCTTTCTATGTGGGGAAAAAAACTTCAAGTTCTTATAAATTGTAGATGGTTAAAATTAAAACCCATTTCTATATAAAACTCCCGCAAAATGTGACTGGTGCCAAAGAATTATTTCTACACATACATCTGAAACTACTCACATAACTTCTGACTTAAAAAGAAACTGACGAGAAATTGAAAATCTCTCTTAAAGATACAGGAAAACTTAAAGGAACCTCATCATTACATCTCCCAGCGTTTTGAAGTTATTATATGATATTATGGCAATGACCCTCTCACAAGCTTTTCACCACCCTTTTGCCACCTATCCGAAACCTCCTTTCACAGGTTTGGAGCCTCCCAGGCAGGTAAAGGTTGGATCCACCATATGTCACCTGTCTAGCCTCCATTTTAGAAGGCAGAGAGCCCTCACCTAAATCCTCTCAGGGTCCCCTCTCTCCTCTTCCAGAGGCTCCACCACACAGGCAGCCCATCCCCTGTATTTACCTCTTGTGATGAACTGCACTGTCTGATTTCAGCCCTAGCTGAGAAGAGTCGAGTATTGACAGTTTTGAGATTCAGCCCTGACTGAGAACAGTTTAACACAGACAGAACTGGGGGAAAGTTGGCAAGGAAGTTAGGGAAGTAGGCACAGACTCCCATTCAGGCCAAAGGAAGGGGATAAATCTTCTAGTGAGAGGAGAATTTCTCGACCCAGTCAAACAGGGAGTTAGCTATGAAGAGTGAAGAGATCCCTGGTCTGGTGTGGTTAGAAACTGCCTTAGGAGACCTTAAAAGTCAGTTAAAAACTGAAGATGAGTACTGGTGTTTCAAGAGAAGTGGATTGGGTACTTGAAAGAGGGTACCAGCCTTCCTGAAACCAAAAATGTAAGAGAATACAACAAGAAAGTGTACTAACGTGATTGGGAAAACACTGGAACAAAAGGCTCTCTACATAAAGATTTAAGTAATTGTGAAGAGCTTAAGAAGTTCTAATTAGTCTGAAATATAAGAACTAAAGTCTGTGCATGTACTGATTTTACCTCAGAGTTTCCTCAGAAATTGTCAACCCAATTTCACCTGACCTTTCCCCTTTATGTTAAATAAAATATTTTATTTTTGAATTTAAAAACACCTCTAGTACCATTTAAGTTTTTTAAGTAAAAAAAAGCAGGAGAGGCATCATACCTCCCCTCACTCAGCTACACTTCAGGGCTATTGGGGAAAAGGGGAAAACAGTGTTGCACTTACCTGTAACTGTTATTCATCGAGTATCTTTTGTGCAGACACACATTGTGACGATGCATGCGCAGGCCTGTCACAGAGAGATTTTTCTAGCTTAAAATCTGTAAAGGGGGGCACTCACTCCTACTGTGCATGCGCAGTTCCCGCCAAAATGTGGTTGCTAGGGCGAGTGCCCCCAGATTCCCTCAGTTCTCCTGAGCTGCTGGAGAAAAGATAAAGTTAAACAACACACACAGTGGGGCAGGAGGGAGGGAATGTGTGCCTGCACGTAAGATACTCTACGAACAACAATTACAGGTAAGTGCAGCACTGTTTTTTGTCGTTGTCCTTCTGTGCAGCCCCACATTGGGAGTATAGCGAGCTATGCACTAATGGGGGGCGGGTATGTGAGTGATCAGCCAAACAGAAAGTAAAGTACAGCCTTTCCTACTGCTGAATCACATCTTGCGTTTGTTTCCCACAGAGTAATGTCTTATGAACGTGTCAGGTGAAGACCAGGTTGCGGCTTGGCACTTGTCTTGCAAGGGTACGCCCCATAGGAATGTAGCAAAAGTGGCTTGAGCTTCTGCGGACTGAGCTTTGGCCAGGAAAGGGCAAGTCTTGCTGGCTTTGTGATAGCAGAGCTTAATTGTAGCTACAGTCCATCGAGACAATGTCTGAGAGGAAGCAGGATGTCCTTTATGAGATCCAGAATAACATACAAACAAGACTTGGTTTTCCGAATGTGCTTTGTTCTTTCAGCATAGTACAATAAAGACCTTTTAAGATCCACAGTGTGTAATGATTTCTCAGCACACAAACTGGGATTGGGGAAAAACACAGGTAACACTACTTTCTGTTGCAAATGAAATTTGTACACTACTTTAGGTAGAAATGCAATACTTGTATGTAACACAACCTTTTCTGGGGAAAATTGCAAGAGAGGTGAATCAACTCAAAAGGCAGAGATTTCTCCCACATGCCTGGACGAGGTGATAGCGACAAGGAACACTACCTTCATGGTTCATAGAGAAATGTCAGAGGATGCTAGTGGTTCGAAAGGAGGCAGCATCAACTGGGCAAGCACTAAGGACAGACTCCATTGTGAACAGGAGGTACTTTAGGAGGAAAGGTTTTATTTATTTATTTATTTTAAAAAATTTATTGGTGAGTACATAAATTTTACATAAATTCCCCATATTACCTAAATTATAACAACCCCCCTTCCCCCCCTCCTTATTGACTTCCAACAGCTTTCCAACCCTTAACCCATTTTATCATTTAAATTATTCTTAACTATATTCTTCTGAATCTTATATATATATATATCCCTTATTCTAAGCATGTTCAAATTATTCTGTATCTCAGATTCTCTAATATATCCATTCTATTCCTAACTGTTTAACCTATCTATTTTTAATATAATCTTCTTAATAATAGTGTTAGCTTAGATTAATTAATGACTAAATTTCCCCATTAATGGTAAAGTTACTTCTCTCTCCCCTTTATAAAATCACAAATTAATAATTCTCAAACTGCCACAGTCCTCCTTTCACATCCCATTTTTTTCTAAATATTGTTTCAGTTTCCCCCAGTCTGCAAAATATTCTCCTGGATTCAGATCTTTCAGTTTTCTTGTAATTTTGTCCATTTTTGCCATGTACAACAATTTGTAAATCCAATCTTCTATAGTTGGTATTTCTTGCACTTTCCATTTCTGCGCATACAAAAGTCTTGCTGCTGTAGTAATGTAAAATAGCAATGTTCTATACTGCATTGGAACATCTTCCATTCCCAAGTTCAGTAGCAGCAATTCTGGGTTCTTATTTATTTGGGTTTGCAAAACCTCATTAATTATTTCTATTATATCTCCCCAGTATTGCTTAGCTACCTCACAAGTCCACCACATATGATACAATGATCCTTCATGCTTTTTACATTTCCAGCATTTGTCTGACATATTTGTATTTCAAAGCGCAATCTTCTTAGGCGTTAAATACCACCTATACATCATTTTGTATACATTCTCTTTAATATTGGTACAAGTTGAAATCTTCAAAGTGTTTTTCCACAAATGTTTCCATGATTCCATTGTTATTTCTTTATGAAAGTTTATTGCCCATTTCACCATCTGGACTTTGACTGTCTCGTCTTCCGTATACCATTTTAAAAGTATTTTGTATATTTTCGAAATGTCTTTTTTACCTTCTTGTAAAATCACTTCTTCTAACTCCGAGTTTTTCAGTCTTATTCCTCCCTTTAAACAGTCCGAGTTGTAAAGATCCCTGATTTGCCTATATTGAAACCATCCATAAGTGAGGAGATAACTCTTCTTGTGTCTTTATTTTTAGTATTCTATGTTCCATCGACATTATCTCTTTATAAGTTAAACATTGTTGTTCATTATAGACAGCTCTCGGATCTATTACTTCATATGGTACCACCCATGAGGGGATGCCACTTTCCATGTAATTCTTATATTTCTTCCAGATTGTGAAAAGGCTTCTTCTAATATAGTGATGCAATAACATAGAGTCCGCTTTAACTTTATCATACCACAAGTAGGCATGCCATCCAAACAATTTTTGTGTCCCTCCAAGGCCAGCAGTTTACGGTCTTTTAGCGTTACCCAGTCTTTTAACCAAATCAGACAAATTGCTTCGTAATATAATCTTATGTTTGGCAGCTGCAGTCCACCTCTTTCTTTCGAATCTTGTAATACTTTCATTTTCACCCGGGGTTTCCTGCCTGCCCACACGAAGTCTGAAATTTTTCTTTGCCATTTGTCAAATTAATTAAAGTCTCGGATAATTGGAATAGTTTGCAGCATAAACATCACACGTGGTAACACATTCATCTTCACTGCTGCTATTCTTCCCAACCATGACAAATTTAAAATATTCCATTTTATCAAATCTCTTTCTATTTGTTGCCACAGTTTCTCGTAATTATTTTTGAATAAATCTGTTTTTCGCAGTCAGCTCAATTCCTAAACATTTCACTGTTAGTTACCTCGCAGTCTGTTATCTCCATTAATTCTTGCTGTTTTTGCTTCGTCATATTCTTACACAATATCTTCGACTTCTTTTTGTTCACATAAAATCCAGCCAAGTCTCCAAATTCCTTTATTTTATCTATTATTTTTGGCATGTTATATATTGGATCTTCCACTATCAACATTACATCATCCGCAAATGCTCTGACTTTGTAGGAAAATTCCTTTATTTTTATGCCACGAATTGTATCGTCCTCTCGTATTTGGGTCAACAAAATTTCCAAGATCAAAATAAACAACAATGGAGACAATGGGCAACCTTGTCATGTACCTTTACTTATTTTCAATTTTTTAATCAAATCATCATTAACTACAATCGCTGCACACTGGTCTTTATAAATTCCTTTAACTGCTTGTATGAACTTTTCTCCCATTTGCAGCTTTTCCATAGTGGCAAACATAAAGTCCCAGTTCAAATTGTCAAATGCTTTTTCCGCGTCCACAAAAAAGAAACCAACTTCCCTATCACAGTGCTTGTCGTAGTATTCAATAGCGTTTATTACTGTCCTTAAATTGTCCTTAATTTGTCTATTAGGTAGGAATCCAGCCTGTTCTTCTGCAATAAATTCCGACATCCATCCCTTTAACCTTTCTGCCATAATTTTCGCAAATATTTATAATCATTATTCAGCAGCGAAATTGGCCGATAATTCTTAACATTAGTCAAATCTTGTCCATCTTTCAGAATCAGTGATATATTAGCTTCATTCCATGAGTCAGGAATCTTTTGGCCTTGCAAAATTCCATTCATTACCTCTCTTAGAAACGGTGTCAGGTCATTGGCCATCATTCTATAAAACTTTGCTGTTATTCCATCCGGTCCAGGCGCTTTCCCTAATTTTGTTGATTGTATGGCTTCTTTTATTTCTTCCTCTGTCACTTCCCTATTTAACTTCTCTTTCCATTTCTCTGAAATTGTTGGAAGCTTCATTTTCTCCAAATATTCCACTATTGAATCTCTATTCACCTCCTTTTTTTGGTACAGTTTTGCATAAAATTTGAAAAAGGCTCTACTAATGGCAGATTGATCCATCAATATATTATCCACTTCTCTAATCTTAGTTATGGTTTTCTTCTCCTTTTTTTTCTTTAGCTGCCACGCTAAGTATTTCCCAGGCTTATTTGCACCCTCAAACGACTTCTGCTTCATTCTTTTTAAATTCCACTCCAATTCTTTGTTATTCATTGCCGTCAATTATTCCTGCAGGATTTTCATATCCTGATATATTTTCTTTTTCCCTGGTCTTTTCTTAAGCTGTATCTCTTTGGCTTTAATTTTTTCCATAATTTCAAGTCTCTTTTCATCCTTTCTCTTCCTATCTCTTGCATTCAGATCCATTAGTATTCTTCTAATCACAGCTTTATATGTGTCCCATACCTTATAAGTTGATACATCCTTATTCAAATTGTACTGTATAAAGAATTTGGTTTCTCTTCGTAACAACGCAATGTTTTCTTCCGTCTGCAGCAAGTCTTCATTTATCCTCCATCCTCTTCTTTTAGTATTTTTCCCGAATCTCCACATAATTGGATTATGATCTGAGCCTACTTGGGCATTATCTCCACATCTCTAGTCCATACCACCATTTCTTTGGAGGCCCAGATCATGTCAATTTTTGATAGTGTGAAATGTCTTGCAGAGTAAAATGTATATTGTCTATTTTTAGGATTTTGTCTCCTCCATACATCTTCCAGACTTTCTTGTTCCTTGATCGCAAAAAACGATTTTGGCAAAAGTCCTCTTTTTTTCTGTGCACTTTTAGATTTCTTGTCCAAACTTGGATTTCTTCCAAGTTTGTAACTCCACTGAAGTCACCTGCCAGAATTATTTGATCATAGGTCAGTTCATCTAGCTGTTTCTGTAAATCCTTGAAAAAATTTTCTTTTGCCCCATTAGGCGCGTAAATTCCAATCACCAAAGTCTTCTTTGAATTCCAAATTATTTCCACTGCTATATATCTGGCTTCTGTATCACTTAAAACTAATTTTGGCTGCAGCTCTTCCTTAATATACAATACAACTGCTCTCTTCTTCTTTTTGGAAGCTGCTGCAAATTCATTTCCAAGTTTTGCAAGTTTCAAATATTTTACATCCTGCTTTTTGATATGTGTCTCTTGCAGACACACTATATTACATTTTTGTTTTAAAAGCCAGTGGAAAATAGTCTTACGTTTAAAAGGTGAATTTAGTCCGTTTACATTCCAAGATATAATTTTACACTCCATGATCAAATTTTAGCTCGTTTTGGTAAGTCTTTTTCATTGTCTTTAATAAACGTTTCCATCTCCTGGCCAGATCTGATGTTTCTCCTAGCTCCACCAAATTTGAAAGCCAGTCCTTCAGGTATTTCCCATCTGTATCTGATTTTCAAATTTTTTAACATCTGGACCAACTCTCTATACTTTTTCCTCTCCAACAACACCGATCTGGGCAGTTCTTTCATGATTCTCACCACTTTCCCATCGACTTCTAATGGATCCTGGAATTGTTTACTCACGATTGACTCTCTTGTATTCCTAGTTGTAAATTGCACAATCATATCTCTTGGTAACTTCTTTTGAGCTGCAAATTTTGAATTAATTCTGTATGCCACATCCAGAAGCGCTGCTATTTCCCCTTTGTCTTTATCCAGGTAACCCGCCAAGATTTCTTTAATCTGCTCTTGGGCTGATTTTTCCAAAATTTCCGGAATTCCACGAAATCTAAGCTGTTTTTCCATTTGTTAACATTCAGCTACGGCCATTCTTCCCTTCACTCCTCTCATCTCCACTCTCTGCACATCTGCCAAGGTGTCAGCCGCATTTTCTACTGCGTTAACTCTCTGCTGTGTGACTTGCAAGTCTTTTTGAACTTGATCCATGTTCTTAACTAGTTCTGCCATATCCGATTTAAGTGCCTCTTTAAAATCTTTCAAATTTTTCGCCATCTCTTGCATCATATCTTTAAGCTCTTTATTTCCTTCCGAAACTTTTTTATCTAAATTTTCCAGCGCCGCTTGCCATTCCTTTTTCGACATCGTGGGGCTAGCTTTACTTCGCTCCCACGAGTCTGCTCTTTTCCTTAACTCCGTGGTGCTGCTTTATTATTTTCTTTTATTTTTAAAAGTCCAAATTTAGGTTGTTTTTCTAAAAGCTAGTATTTACACAATCCATAATGTCGGGCGTCTTTTCTCTATGGTTTTATTTTGAGGCAACCGCCCTTACCCTTGTCAAAGATGGCCTACTTCCATTTTCCTTGAAGTCGCAGCTTTGCCCTTCTTCAAAATGGCGATATTCCACTTCCATTGTTTACAAGCCGCTTCTCACCAGTCTCTTTATGGTTCTGATGCACTTCCTGTTCCTCTCCGTTTCACAGCAGTTCTCGCAATGTTAAAACTTTCTCACAGTCAGAATATGCCTGCAGCACCTTGCTTTTAGGTTTCATGGTTGAGGTGGAAATATCCAACTCCAGAGCAGTGGCTATATGCATCATCTGCTCTAAAAATAACCAATAGTTGTCATTAGGGGATGTTGTGCCCAAGTCCCCCACCGTTTCCTCTGGCGACGGGTCAGATGCAAAGTCAGACATCACATCGGATTGGGAGATAGCATCTTCATCCTCTTTGGAACGGGGAAAATCAGGCAAAGAGTGATGAGTGCAACGGTGCAGAGCCATCTTTGGAACCAAAGTTGCAGGAGCAGTAAAGACCAGATCCGAAGACCTAGATGGAATCAGACAAGACGGATCCGATGACCTTGATGGAACTGCAAAAGCCAGATCCTAAGGCCTAGGTGGGTGAGGCAGTCTGGAAGGTGTAGGTGGTACAGGTGCAGCTGGATGACGAGCAAATGCATTCACGGATTAGAGCCAAGTGACAAAACCTTGTCAACTGGTGACGTTGCCTATTCCAGGAACGGACTACTAGGGTGGAAGAGATGATGGAACTCTGATCGCCGGTTGCTGTGGACATTGCAGCATGTTCGGGCGAAGTCCATTTGGATCTGAAACAGGCTGTTGCTGCCACTGTGGTGGTGCAATATGTTGTTGGGTGGGCTCCGATAACGGTGGCATGAACGGATCTGAAGTTGAAGGTGGATCAAACTGTAGGATCGAATCCGACAGCATAGGAGGGTATTCCACTTCGCCCTTGTGAAGGGAAGAGGTACGAGGTGGTGAAGGAATGCATAGGAGTTCAATGACATCCTCCTCCAGGATCACAGGTTGAGGTGGAGATTTGACTTCCTCCCGAAGCACAAACGAAGCCAAGCACTTCCTATGCTTAGTCTTTTCCTTGGCTTTTTTGGGAGGGGGCTCCGAAGCAGCCCTGCCAGACCCCACCAGATCTAGAGAGCATAGCTTTCTGCTGTCCAGGGGTTTTCCAGACAGCGGATTGCTCATTGTGGAATGGGCCTCTGTGCTCGATGCATCCGCTTCCGAAGGTCAGTGTTTTTTCGATCTGATGGTTTATGCTTCTTTGGATCAGAGGAGCGCTTAGATGGAATGGAGGTTCCAGATTCCGAGCAGGGAGACTGCCCCTTCCCAGCAGATTTTTGTGATGCTGGTTTATCAGGACTAAGTAATTACTTTTCTCAGTGCACAGCTTTCAAACGTGATGTTCTATCTCCCCTGGCCTTGGGAGTGAAATTGTGGCACAGTTTACAGGCAGAAACGTTATGACCCTCTCCTAAACACAACAAACATAAGTCATATTTGTCTGTTTGGGTCATTTTTGTCCCGCACTGGCAACATTTTTTAAACAAAGAAGATTGAGACTTAATGCAACAGTCAGAAGATGAAGACAAGAACAGTTTGAAAAACCTGAAGGATGATGTTGGAACACGCTAGAAAGGAACTTCTCTTGAAGTTTGATTCCCCACTCCTCCACTTGAAGCCAGCTGGGTGACCTTGGGTCACTTACAGCTTCCAGCTCTCTCAGCCCCACCCACCTCATAGGGTGATTGTTGTGGGGATAATTTTCTTGTTGTGGGGACATTTTCTAAGTTGGAGGATGAAGGAGTGGAAGAAATACATTGCCAAACAAGGAGTATCAAAGGTATAACTTTGGGTTGGCTCATGTCAGATAATAATAATAATATTCGATTTATATACCGCCCTTCAGGATGACTTAACACCCACTCAAAGCAGTTTACACAGTATGTTATTATTATCCCCACTGATGTCACTTTGCTCATAAAACTTGCCATTACAAGACTGACCTTTGAAGCATCTAGGAAGTAATTATCTTTTACAACTTGCACAGTGCATATGAGAAAGGGGTGTTCTTCATTATAAGGAACCAAAATGTGTATTACATGTATAGTTTTATTCCTATCCCCACCTTGTTAATTTAAATATATATTTTGTGAACATTTACAAAAAGAGAAATGTAAATAGTAAATAAAACATCACATTAGCCTTTTCAAACATTTCATTCAATAAAACAGTCATTTTTAATAACTGATCTGTGTAGAATATTAAACACAAAAGCATATTTTTCACAGTTCTATTTATAGTGGCTATATGGTAGAGATAATCCTGCAATAGCAATTCAAATACTGTGGTTTCATTTCTCTCTGTGTAGAGAAATGAAGAAATAACCCACATTCCACTTATTTCTGTAGTCACTACACTAGAAAAAGTAGTTTTCTTTTGATAAACCACTGGACATTTTTTACACAGTCATGGGAACTGGCATGTATTAATGGTCCAGAAAGAGGGACAACAGAATACTTTCTCCTATGTAATTTTCTTCTATGTAATAATTGTTCCCTTTGCTTCAATCTGCTTTTAGTCTTACTCTAGCAACTTCACGAAGAAAGAAAATATGCTACCTAGCTAGCTCTTTACTGCTAAGAAATGAAACTGTCTTAGCACAATGACAGGGATTAATAATACACCAAACCCAGTGGGGGAAGTACTTTTTGCCAAATCTCTGTGGAGATGAATGTACAGAGCACCCAAGCTAGACTATAAAACGTAAGTGTAAAGAAGATGCTTAAGTGAATTCATGCTACTTATTTGGAATAATATTTTTAAGAGACTACATGAATTCTAAACTGGCATCTGAGAATCTTAAAAAAAGAAAGATCCACACCAATTCATATCAGAATCCTATACCTCTGAAGCTAGAGACATACCAATAAGCCTTTTCTCCTATTTGTTTTCATGTTGATGTCACAAGCCTTTTCATTCCTCCCTATTTATAAGTTCCTTTCACACTACTGATATTCAATTGACACACAAATATTGTTGGAAAATACTGAAACAGAAAAATGGAACAAAAATAAAATCTCACAATTTTGATTCACACAAGGAAAAAGAAAAATCAAAACATGGTTTTTCAGCAGAACCAGCAGGTATAAGAAATTTGATACTCCTCAGCTGCATACTTACTGACTTGAAAATAGGTTGTTATTTTCCATACCTTCAGATATATTAAGTGTAATAAAGGATAAAGTATGTATTCATTGTATATCAAGAATCCAAGTAGCACAAATCCAGTAGATACTTCAGAAACAATTGCTCATTCTCCAAGAACATCACTATGAATTTGTTCTAAATGCATATATTTGGAATTAACTACTACTGTGTATATTGTTTTTACTTTCAAGTAAGTGTGTTTAGCATCTTTTTTAAGAAGCAAGAGGAAGCAGATTGGTGTAAGTAACTAGTAAGAAGTGATGGCACAGCATGAGGTTAATAAAAAAATCAGATCCCACAAACACATTGTACTTTAAAGCATTTCTGCTTCTTCCCAAAACACAACCCAATTTTTTTCTGATTCCAGTTGGTCTTTAGATAAAAGCAGAAACACTTTAAAGTGTGTTTTTCAAGAATTTTTAAATTTTTAAAACAATCACAGTCTAAAGGTTTTCCTTCCTAAACCTTTCATCCTCTTCAACTGGGATTTCTTGCATGCTTTCTGAATAGGTGACTACAAATACCTATCAATGCTATCCTTTTAAACTGAAATTTCCCAACTACAGAAGCACACAGGCAAGCAAGATCATCTGTTTGCCTCATCAGAGAGGCAGTAATATAAGCGTCAGCTAACTCAAGGCAGATGTTGAATTCCAACAGCAAGAGGGAAAGAGCAAGAGGGAAATTGCTCTAGTTCATTTTAAAAAAACCCCACCAATTTGTAAACAGCAAAATACTATCCATCTGATAGTCTAACTGATGATGACCTGACCTGAAAGGCCCAGGCTAGTCTGATCTCACCAGAAGCTAAGCAGGATCAGCCCTTGTTAGTATTTGGTTGGGAGACCACCAAGGAAGTCCAGGGTTCCTACGCTGATGTAGGCGATGGCAAATCACCTCTGCACCACTCTTGCCTTGCAAACTCTAAGGGGGTAGCCATACGTTGGCTGTGATTTGATGGCAAAAACAGACAACAAACAAAAATCCTCCTCTAACTGATGGATGTAGGTTGTGTATATTGCAAGTATAGGCTATCAAATATTCCAGCTACCCATTTTACATGAAATAAAGAGGTTTAATTATTCGCTCTTAAAATGGTTTACTATTTAATTTGATGATTAAATGGGTCTATATGAAATTGTAAAACAAGACAGATGGTGTGTTCATACCTTGAAGCTTCTTCCTACATCACTAGTCATGCAATCTACCAACTTATATGGATTTAGAAGAGTATAATTTTGTTTAGGATTGACTGAATTACAAATGAGGCTTTGGATTTCACTTTGCAGCTTCAGCTAAGCTAATTCTTTCCTTATTTGACTAATAAGGAAATTGACTACCACCAAAAAGGTTTTTAAAATGCAGGGGAGCAAATGATCAGCCATCTTTAAAAATATATGTTTGAGCATCATTTATATTTACTAGTCAGCTACACCATCTGTAAAAATATTTCAAAACATTGTTTAGGTTTAAAAGCATAAAAATATAACCCACTCTTTAAAAAAAACCTAACAACAATAACAAAAATCACATATACAGATCTGGAATAAAATGAACAAAGCAGCACATAAGCCTAAAAGCAATTTAATAAAAACAGCCATGCCAAGAAAAAAAGTATCTGCAGATTTTTACTTAATCATACCTCTCCTGCCCAAACGTGCTTATTGAGTCATAAAAATTCAGATGTGGGGGAGTGGTGGTGGGGAGTGGGGGGGAGAATAGAAGAGCAGCCTTGCTGGATTAAAAAAAAAGCAGTTCACCTAGTCCATCACCTTGCTTCCTACAATACACTTTTTGAGCTGAGGAACCAATACTATTCCAAATCCATCCACGCTACAGATTACATAAACACATTATAACAGCAGCTGTTTTATCTGCAATTCCTTACCTAAGAAATGTGTATTTTTTATTACCCTAACACATTGAACTGAAATCTTCATGGATGTGTCTCACTATAACCCTAAGATTAGATTTCCTCAAGAGTCATTTATACCATACGTTTCTCCCCAAAGGGTGTCTAAAGCCACTTATATCATTGTCTTCTCCTTCACTGTATTCTCACTTTGTGAGGTAGGTTAGGCTTAGTGTGTGCGACTGACCCCAAATCACCCAGAAATCTTTCGTGGCAGAGTCAGGGGATTCAAAGCTTAGTCTCCCAGCTCCTAGTCCAACACTAACCACCAAACCACACTGGTGTTGGACAGTGCCATCAAGTCATAGCAGACTTATGGTGACCCCTACTGGGGTTTTCAAGGCAAGAGACTAACAGGTGGTTTGTCACTGCCTGCCTCAGCACAGGGATCCAGTTCTTCCTTAGAGGTCTCCCATACAATTACTAACCAAGCCAGCCCTACTTAGTTTCCTAGATCTGATGAGATCAGGCTTGCATGGGCTATCCAGGTCAGGGCTCTCCCATAAATATTTTTTGAAGTGGAAATAAGTGAGTATTAACTAATAGAAAGGTACAATTATCAGTGGAGTCTATCATCTATCTATCTATCTATCTATCTATCTATCTATCTATCTATCTATCTATCTATCTATCTATCTATCTGTATAGTGATACAGCCCCTGAGAAAGCAAGGTCTGCGAAACAAAATCGGCTAGTGTTTTGTCGGTCTGAGTAGGAGGGCGGCTTCCCTGCTTGGAGCGGAAGAGATTTCTACATCTTGGCTATCTTGCTTACTGCACATCAGGGAAGGAACACCTCCCATGAGAAGATATTCTGTATTGTGTTGAAACAGAAACCGGACTGTGTGTTATTGATGGACAGTACTTTGGAGTGACTTAGATGATATGAAATTGTATTGATACAGAAATATTATAATTAGAGTGTGCTGTAAATATGTAATTTGAGCATTGTTAACATTGTCATTAATGATATTGATGGTTATATTAATTTTTGCACACTGAACTTTTCATTGAATGAAAGACAATTTATTTTGGTATATAGTGTTTTGTACTTATAATGTATTTGATATTTTGTTAGCCAACAGCAGTGACAAGGAACTAAACATTTCAGTCAGAAGATGTCTTCTTGAACATATATGTTTCATTTGCCAGTGGAAGACAAGACACATGGTCACTGAAAAAGGCCCTGCTTCCTAACATTTACGGAATGCATCCATTAAAGAAGGAACACGTAGCAAGGTCTCTACATTAGATCAAAGTACGTAAGGAGATAATATATTATGGTAGGACACATCTCCTAACAAACACAGGATCTGAGCCATATTTGAGTCATTTTTAATTCAAGTCAAAGTATGCTTTTTTGCCCTTGCCCGCAAGTTCATGAAATGTTGGCAGCAATTTTAAAATGAAAGAACTCTGAGTTATAACATAAATATCTAAAAATAACTTGGAAGGGAACTGGGCTGAAGTTTTGTTGTACCAGCACAACTTCAACATGCAGAGATCGGAACCAATGTTGCACATTCTCTCTGTAGACCTAATACTTTTGGAGAGGCTTTTCACTGACCCTGGGTTGAAGCCAGCTCTTTCCCCTTTCAGAATCTGAAGGCACTTCAGTTCAGTGGAGAGGGGTTTATGAAGTCTGTGAATTCCCTACCTCCAACTGCAGGCCCCAGCAATCCTAAAGATTCTCTGATTTCTAGGAGCAGGATTTAGGAGGTCACAAAGGATTGCAGACATGGGGAAGGACAATGATAATAAATGACAATAAAGATCTATTCTGCAAGCTCCATTCAAAGTTCTTAAGATCCAAATCATAGTATTCTACAGGACTGTGGCGAGGTTGCTACAAATCCCAACTGTAATACCTCCTTCTTTTACACTCAGATATCTGTTGTACTGGTATAAAGCCTTTTTCAATGCTTAGGACCTTGTTCATTGCACCAACTTGCTTAATACATTTTGCATTGAAAGCAAAGTAATGTTGCCCCAGGCAGTTTGGAACAAGGACTCATCAGGGATGGTGTTATAAAGCATATGATGCATCTCTCTAAACAAACACCACAGTTTGAATTGTGAGATGGCATTCTAAAATGCAAATCTTAGAACATATAGGCTGGAATCTTCCCATTCTGCTCTAAAGATAGAAAAATAAGGGAGGATTTCTACTCATTGTAAACCCTCTGCTTTAAAGACCATTTAAATTGACACACAGAGAGCAATATTGTTAAATCTATTAATTATTAAAAAAAACTATTGCGGTTTCCCTCAATAGGGTTGCCAGGCCCTATTGGCGGGAGGGGGAGACCTGGAACGTACCGTGTGCCTCCCGGTAAGCTTCATTTCATGTGCACTCCCCATGCTTGGGTGATGATGACATCACTTCTGATAACTGACGTCCTCACACTGGACATGGGCGTGCTCCTGTGTTTTGTGTGAGGCAAATTCAGTCTGTTTGGGGCCAAAATCAGCCCTAGTAAAGCACTAGAGCGCAATTGTAGCCGGCGTGACAATGTCTCTTTGGGAAGTGATGTGGTCGCACACTACCCTGGGTTGCAAACTTCCCCAGGTCGCCTGTCAGTGGTGGGTGATTGCTGGGGGTGGGGGGTGCTACCTTCGTCAATCACCGCAATTGGTGGGCAATGGGGCAAACCTCTAGAAGACTGCTTGCCATTGGTGGGAAACTTGGAAGCCTATCCTTCAGTGAATTAATTGACCCATAGCATCCACAGACTAAAACTGGCAGCTATGGATATGAAGTGGCATCAGTACCCTGTTCTGAAATTGTTGCTGCTATAATACTGGGCTACAGTATTAAACACTAAACAGAAAGGTAATAGTTCAAAACAAGGATGGCATTAGTGGTTCAACAATACAAGAGGAAGGAAAAACAATACAAAGAAGGTTTTTCTCCCCCTTTTTAAAAATGGGCCCATATTTCCAATGTGCCAAAAAGGGGTTCTACAAAGCAATGATCTTTTCTTATATCCTGTTTTTATCTTCCAGTTTCTCAAAAAAAAAGTTTTAAAAAAATGAAAAAAGATTTTGCAAGCAAGGTCCTGAATGTGAAATCTCTCTGTTCCTTCAAACAATATTGTGTAATAAAACCTAGTTTCTCATACATTTTTCCAAGGTTTATGCAACAAATGGAAATAAAGGGACATTATTATTTGATACTTCCTTAACACTATCTACTGACTGCTGTGATAAGACAGAAGCTTTGCTAGTTGACAAAGGGTCATCATTTGAAAGGCTCTGGAATCTATTTGTATCAGCAAGAGCGCAGGAAAATCTATCTGATAAAAAGTCCACTGTTAATACTTTGCTTGCTCAGTGGGGCAATGTTATCCTTAAAAGGACATCCTCACTTCTTCCCCATCTTAAATGTAATATAGTATAGTTAATATTAATAACTAATTAGTTGACAATTAATATGCCTAATTAATTTGAATTAATATCAATTTCTTTTAAAAACCCTCCAAGCAAAAATAAACTAAAACTGAGTAAAACTATATATAAAGTAAAATATAGATACAAATACAAAGCTGCTCTACCTGCTACCAGCTGTCTTCACACACCCCAAGTACAGCTGGCAGCTTTATGTCCTGTTAAACAGTTAGACAAGATAAAATAAAATAGACAAGATAAAATAAATAATGAAGCAAAGCAAAAACTAAAGCAGACACTTTCTCTAAACAATGACTAGTTGTACAGGATAACTTTTCTGTCATGATACTAGCAAAAAAAGAGAGAGAGAGAGGGAGAGAGAGAGAAAACAGCAACTTATGTTCCAACAAGTTAGTTTCTTTCTCCATCCAAAGAAACAAAACCAAACAATAGGAAAAGTTTAAAAATATAAAATTAAATTAGTGCATGCCGCCAACAAATGCCCTGCCCAAGCAACCAGAACCACCTCTGTGTTCCAATAGGCTCAATACATAACATCAAAAGGTTTGTTCGAATAGGCTTGTCATGCCAATTCAATATTGTACCAGCAATTAGTATCACAAGTCAAGTAACAGTTAAACTTGCCAGTGGGACAAAGCTGAAGAACTGTTTCTTCTTGCTTTGCCTAAAATAGATTACTACTTTATCATCACAACTTAAACTTCTGTTTGCACCATAGTTGCTCAAGAAGCTCCCTAAAACTGGGATTTGTTGAGCTACTGCAGATGTAAATATCTTGCTTTCAAGCAGTTAAAGGTGCATCCAACTATAACAGCTGTCCAATCCCGACAGATACTAAAAATAGCCACATTTTCTCATCTGGCAAGTGCACACAGAAGGGTTAACGCACCGATCATTTGACTATTTAACATTGTCAACAGATAGCCTATTCTTTCATCATAGTTAAATATTCTATGTAAACAAGAATGCCATTGGCCAGCAGTTTAACTTTTTTATTTCATTGTATTATAGGGTTGCCAGGTCCCCTTACCCTCCTGGCAAGGGAGCCCAGTACTTAACTGTAGGGCGCAGAGCAATGATGTCACTTCCAGGAGTGATATTGTTGTGCCATGCCAGAATCAAGCTCTGGGAGGTCAATTCCCACACCTTTCCCCTGCCAGCTAGGTGAGTGGTGGCAGGGGGAGGAGGCTGGGAGCCGGGGATCCCCCACCCCTACCCGGGGACTGGCAACCCTATTATGTCATCACTCATGAACAAGAAGAAAGACTGTGGGGGCACCTTGCCCCCATAGGATTCCAGAAGACACAGGAGGAAAATCTAGTAGTATAGCATAGCTTCTCTTATTAGCCATCTGATACAATATTCAAAACACAATCAGATACCAGCAGCAAAGGCAAAATAAAATCAGTGGCAAAGTTTACTGCTTAGGACTCCATCCTGCTTACTGTAGGAAATAGGAAGAACCCTTATACATAGTATGACATTCCCTCGTCCTTAAACAACAGGGATGCAACCAGAGGTGTTTTTGAAATTCCAAAAATAACTAACTTTATTTAGAGGGGAAAGGTCAGATGAAACCAGGGTTAAAAATTTCTGAGGTAATATACAAGGTAAAATAAGAACATGCACAGACTTCAGTTCTTATGTTCTTCACAGATACTTAAAAGCTTCTTTTCTGAGGTTTTGGTTCCCTTGTTTTTCCCCAAGCACTTTAGTATACTATCTTTTAGTATTCTCTTTCTCTTCTGGAGTTATGAACACTAGTACCCACTTTCTAGTAGCCCAATCCCCCTTCTCTTCACACACCAGCGCTTTTCTTCGGTCTTTAACTGAAGACAATTTCCAACCACACCCAACCAGGGATCTCTTCACTATTCAGAGTTATCTCCCTGTTTGACTGGGTAGGGAAAAATCTCTCCTTAGAAAATCTATCCCTTTTCTTTGGCTTGTTTAGGAGTCTGTACCTAATTCCCAAACCTCCTTGCCAACTTTCCCCAGTTCTCCAGCTGGTGTTAAAACTGCTCTTCATTAGGACTCCATCTTCCAACTCTTCACACTGGATCTTTCTCAGCTAGGAGTGAAAACAGACCCTCCTCTTTCCAGCTCATGCTACCCAATCAGATGCCTTGAAGTAGCCTGTCACTCAAAGCTCTCTGATTCTGTCAGGGATTAACCCTTTAACAATACTGCAGCTGTGTGTACTGCCCCTCCAGGCTTTTTTACAACATGCAATCTGTCAAACATGGCTTTGTTTTTCCTAAAAAAAATATTTTATATCTGTAAGTCAATCCTAATGTTCCAGAATAAGTCCAGTAGAGGAACTGTTCAGTGAAGTGCTTATATTTATGCAATCTCTACCCAATTTAGTTATAATTGTCATCAATGTCATTGTTTCACAATAACAAATGCAATTAGTACATTAATAATTATTTTTATTCTAAATAAAACAAATGCTTTTAAAATATCTTTGTGACAATGTGGCCTAGTTTAGACCCCAAAAAATTAATCTGCAAAAATTCTGTTAAATCAGCCTGTTTGGCATCCTTATCCTTTTCCTTGGCCGATTCCAGATGGCCAGAAATTGCGGTTTTTCTGCGGAAATAATCGCTTACTGGCCACGCGTTGACTTTCATCTCCATCTGCTTTGTCTCGCAGCGTGCCGTGCCGTCCCGCTTCCGGATGTTCGTACGGCCAACTGAGGTATCCGGGATTGGTTGTTTCCTCCCCGTCACAGTTGACGTCGGGGGCCTTCATTGGTTCGCATTTCGGTTTTTTTTAAAAAAATTTTTTTACGTGTTTTGCGCAAATGCGCAAACGCGTAGGTATGCGAATATGCAGCGTTGACTTTTGTGCACTTTTGTGCGCAGTTTGATGTGCGCAAACATGCGACTGCGCAAATGGCGCCCGGTTTTAAAAAAAAAATTAAGGGAATATTGTTGCTGGCCGGCCGGCAAAGGAAGGAGGGAAAGGGGAGGGCCTCTCCGCGGCGACGAAGCGTCCAGAAGTGTGCAAACCCGCAATACCACGTTCACACCGTCCGCTTATAGAGCGCAACTGAGTGCCATGGACCGCAGGTAAGCCGGGAGGGGAAATTGCGGGTTTTTACGAGTGAGGTCGCTGAAAAAGCGAAAGCACTCGCTCTATTTGTGCCCATCTGGAATCGGCCCTTCTCAAATCTATCCTCAACTTTTGCAGTCATGTGGCCTGTCATTATAAATATTAAATCAAAGCATTGCATAGAACCCTTTTTAGCCTTGTTTGATTGTTCTAGCACTGCTGTTATTCTAATCATAAGTATTTTAAAAGCTTCAGAATTGAAGAGTCGGGGTATTTCAGGAATTTGTAATACAAGTTGTGAATATATGGTGATCCCATATATGAAGGAGTTTTTTTAAAAAAAATTGAGAAACTTTTGTGTAGGGCAACATCATGATTTTATTGTTTTAAAGATGTACACAGAAATCACCCTGCTTTTCATAACCTGCAATAAATGATCCAATAGGACCTTCCATCTCAAAAATGCCGTTCTTTTGGTATCCTTGTTATCAAATTGCTCCACCCGGGAATTTAAATAGCCAAACACTTAAAACTGCACCTGGGGACATCCCTTTCATAAACTACACTGCATATTCTAAATTCCTGATTGTCCACATTAAAGTCCCAAAGCCTTTCTTTCTTATCTCCTAGTTTGGACAGACAAGAACCTTTGCTTTTTCAACTGCAGCAGGGGACATAGGAGGACTGCATGAGTTTCATGCGGAGATTGTTCTCTATCCCTCCCCCTCAGGTCTCCTGGTTATGCTTCATATTCACCAGTTGGTGAAACATAAGAGTTTCATAAGTGAAGAGAGATGGTCTGGAAAGAATGGGTGAAAGTAGAGAAGTGTGTGACAGTAACAGTTGCTCAAGGAAGACTTTCTAATCCCTATTTCTGAACCTCTGCTCTAAGCAGTTTATAGCAAATGTAGACCTATTTCCTCCAAGTTTTGATCATCTTAATATTTTTATATACCCTAGCAGATTCAGATAATGTAAAGTTTATTGAAAGTGGTCAGGAAGAAAGCCAACTCTTTTTTTCTAAATAACTGTAGATAACCTTGTGTAACAATGAGAACTAAGTGGAAAACACAAATTTACTAAGAAAAAGCAGTGCTGGTACAGTCTAAACACTTTCTGGTCAAAGAAGGTCACAATATTTAGTTTAAACACATACCAAACATTTGATCTGGCCTGATGGCACAATTTATTTATTTATTTCTATTCCGCCCTCCCTGTGAGTGGGCTCAGGGCAGATAACAACATATTAAAATACAATAAAAATTCATCTACATTAAAACATCATTAAAATAGCAGTGTATGTCTATTAATACACATTTAAAACAGGATGGTGGGCAGCCTTCACAGGGATGGTTAAGATTTTATTCACCCCTTTTTTCAGGCCGGCGGAGCCCAGCCTCAGCCATATGCCTGGTAGAACAATGTAAAAGTTAGGCCTTGTTTTTCCAAGTCTCAGAAGAAATAGTATTCCCCTCAAAAGACCCAACGGTTTCTAGATGCTTCTTTACAAATACATTCAAGACCCCTCACCTGGTTCATTTCAGGGAAACCAATGACATGTCAAAGGGCAACAGTGAAACTCATGATGACTCATGACTAGACATGGGCACAAATGGAAAAAAAAACCCGAACACCCTGTTCCGACGTTCGGTGCCATCCATGAACAACGAACATGGACGAACATGAACTGTTCCCGTACATGTTTGTTGTTTGTGGGGGACTGAACCCCCTCTCCCAATCCCCCCCACTTAGCCCCCCTCCCTCAAACCCACTTACCTGGCCCTTTAAAGATCCCTTTAAACTATCAGCTGGCAGGCGGCAGGGGGGGAATTCGCCCTGCTGACTGCCAGCTGATAGTTTAAAGGGCCAGGAGAGCAGTCACACAGCCAGGCTGCCTGCCCAGTGCGAGAGAGGTGGGGAGATTCTCCCCGTCCCTTTTGCACCTGGAAGAATCTTCCCAATGTTTAATACCCACCAAATTTGCAGGGGAAATAGCCCCCACTGTCCTTGAAGACCCACCCAGTTTCAGAGAGATTGCACCCCGGGAAAGACATGATCCATGGCTCTACCTCTTTAGTCCTCACTGTCCTCTGAAGACCCCCCCCCAGTCTCAGAGACATTGCACCCTGAGAAAGGCATGATCCATGGCTCTCCCCCTTTAGTCCCCACTGTCCTCTGAAGACCCCCCCCTAGTTTCAGAGAGATTGCACCCCAGGAAAGGCATGATCCATGGCTCTCCCTCTTTAGTCCTCACTGTCCTCTGAAAAACCCCCAGTTTCAGAGAGATTGCACCCCGGGAAAGGCATGATCCATGGCTCTCCCCCTTTAGTCCTCACTGTCCTCTGAAGACCCCCCCAGTTTCAGAGAGACTGCACCCCGGGAAAGGCATGATCCATGGCTCTCCCCCTTTAGTCCCCACTGCCCTCTGAAGACCCCCCAGTTTCAGAGAAATTGCACTCCAGGTAAGGAATGATCCATGGCTCTCCCCCTTTAGTCCTCACTTTCCTTTGAAAACTCCCCCAGTATCAGAGAGATTGCACCCCAGGAAAGGCATGATCCATGGCTCTCCCCCTTTAGTCCCCACTGTCCTCTGAAGACCCCCCAGTTTCAGAGAAACTGCACCCCGGGAAAGGCATGATCCATGGGTCCTTCCCTTTGTTGTCATTTTCTGTTCACAGTGGCAAAAACGGGACTCTCTGCTGGAAGAACTTTGAAGGGTTAAAGCCAGAAGGAAAGCCAGAAAGAGTTCAGACAGAGTTCAGTCCCTCCCTCCCTCGTTGCCAAGGGGATTGATTGCACCAGATGCCAGACTGTCTGGCTTGCTGAATAGCTGCCAAAGGCAAGGAACAAGGCTTTTAATGACCACCTGTTCGTTTAGGATGGGGCCTCACGAACAGCTTACTCGCGAACAGCAGATTAGGCTGTTCGTGGGGTTTTTCTGTTCATAATGCTGTTTGTTCCCATGTCTACTCATGACCTCTGTATAATGACTTCTAATCTGTAGTGTCAGGCACCACACTGTGCTCTCTGCATCGCATCGAGATGATTACAAAATTATGCTGGTGTCTGGCACAAGCACATTAGAACATGGTGAGCAGTGCTTGACATTATTTCAAGAAGAAAAACCACCATTTAAAGATCTTTTCAAGCACATGTACTTGATAATCATAATGTGTAGATGACCCAAATAAGATCAAACTCCATTTCCTTTATGTCTTTTCTGTACTCATGGCTTTGTTTGAACCAGTGCTCGCTCACCTGTTAAATAGTCTGGAGTTGGCTTATAGTGCTGGAACACAGTCTTAAGGCAGTGAATTAGGAGTAAGTCAGCATTGTCTATTTTAAAGAATACTCTTAATAGAGGTTTTAACTCAGTGAATCAAAATTAGTTCTAATATGGACAGTCACTGTACTTTCTGCTTTATGAAATAGTTATTAAACTTCAGAAGTAAGCAATAAATCATTCCATAAACTACAAAGATTCTGGTCGTATTGAGGAAATCATGTCACTCCTAAACGAGATTTTTTTATGAAACACCATCTATAACTCTTTTCTATATTTTGTCTGTCAACATTTTACATACGAACATCTGAAGCTGAAGCCACTGCAGCAGCCATTTGAGGGACAGGAAGGGCCGGAGGAGGTGGCTCCGGCCTTCCCAGCCACCCTACAGGCCCAGAGGAGGCAGTGTGGTGGCAGAGGAACCGGCTCTGGGCCATCCCGGCTTTGTGCAGGCCGCCACCGCCGCTGCCTAGCTGATCACCCTCCCCCTCTCCCTGCTGGCCAGGTAAGTGGGTGGGGGTGGAGGGGTTGCCCCAGGGGGTGGGAGGTGGGGGTGGGGTTGTTCCCCCTCACTTCAGTATATTCCGAATCTTTATGAAGCATACCCAAGTGAGTAAATACCAGAATTCCGAAGTGGTTTGCTGCTTCGGAATTCTGGTATTTCTGTATTCCCCCCCCCCCACCCTCGGGTAAACACAGACACACAAGCTGGGGCCCTGTGAGAAATCACAACTGTAGATTTGGAAATTGCCCCTCAAATCTCTCCCTCCAGGATTCTATAAGGTCTCAGGGGGTTCAGCAAGCTAATCTTTCTCACACCTTTAACTGAATCACAGCCACTTCAAGCCTCCTTGCCCAGCCCTCCACAGGACATAATTATTTTTAATGGGGATAGAGGTCTGTCTGCTTTTTGGACAATGTATAAAGTAATATTTTAATGTATATCTGAGGAGTCATCTGAATATATAGATATACTTACCGGCTTTGTGCAGCCTTCTTTTGCTGCTTTCAGATTGGTCCAAGCTACCACTTAGATGAACAGTACAGTATTACATCTATTAATTATACGCACAGTTTTTTTCCTATTCAAAAGTAGTAATAGTAAATTTTGCTGATTTTTTACTCTTGTTTGTGAGGGCACTTAGCTCAAAGTAGCATTGTTATGTGTACTGTGGGAAAAAAGGCTTATATTGGCACAAGAATACTGGCTAGCTTTTCCTGCCTGCAATTTCATAAGTTCAAGCTCACATCTTGGTAACTAAGCCAAAGAAAGGGGACCTTCAAAGTTGCATCACAGTAATATCATATATCAGCTTTTCTTTTAAAACTACAAATATTTAAAGTTCAACAAAACAGACTGCATTTAAGAGTAAGATCTTACGACACCAGCTAGGTTTATGGAAACTTACATCTCAGATCTGAATACCAGCATCCAATTAGTTTCAATTTCTCCACTAGTAAGAGAGGGCTCTCTCCCAGTACAGAAAGCCAAAGAAGATTTTTATACAAGGGACTTTTAGCAAATCATACGCACACACAAAAAATCTCTACGAATTAACATTTCATTGATTTCAACTGAACGGTTCTGAATAATAATATTTTCCATCATCAAGTTTTAAAGGATAATTTTCTAATTGGAAACATTAAGAAAAAAGTGCTTCCCAGGAGAATTAAATTAAAAAGAAACAAAGCCCATCCCATAACGTCTCATTTTTGGTGCTTTGGTTCTTAGGTTTAAGAACTAAATATACTAATCTAAAAAGGACTTAGTTGAGATTACCCTCAGTTTCCAGGTGAGACAGCAAAGGTTAAACAGCTTTAAGCCCTGCCCTTGTATCTGTCTCAAACTAGGAATTCTCTCATGTTTAACTGTTTCCCCCAAACAATCACACAGTCATTCAATTATTCTACAACAAATATAATGTACCATAGCTATTTTTGATTATTTATCATGCAATAAAATAGGGCATAACCACATAATTGTGTACATAACACCATATTGTTATCCATGACAATGGACAACATGATCCAAATTAATTGTAAAATATTTATAAATTCAGCAGTAAATTAAGTTTTCTTTCCAACTTACAAAGACTTAACTAAAGAATAAATACCTGAATACACACACTTATGAAGACACTTACAGGGAACGGGTTACTTCTGTCAGACGCACAACTACCACAATTCAATAAATGAAAAAAAATGGAATTGCTGAAGGTGGAAAAGTGGCAGATGTATAATACAAATTTTACATTTTGGATACAAACAGGGATAAAAAGGCACTAGCCAAAGAAGTAAGTGATCAGTTTAATATAGCAAAGAGGAGCTTTAAGCTCATATTTTGAAAAACATGCTATGCGCCAAACCACTTGCAAAACTGAGGGGACTTTCATCTGTGGATATAGGATAAGCTAAGAAATGCCATTCATCAGTCTCTGAAACAGGTGCATCTAAAGTAGGAATTTTGATCCCAGCTATTCAGGCTACCTCTGTAGCTTCCTTGATGAAGAAGGGGTTGGCACAGTTAAGTTTAGCCAAGTGGCCCTGATCTATGGATACTTAAATCCAGAGTTTAGGGCCATGAATGGAGGAGACAGATCTTCCTACTCACCAGAAAAATGAATTGGGTTTGCAGAAAAATCTGAAATCTAAAAAAAAAAAAATATATGGGGGAGGGATTTTTAAAAACCCAAAATGATAAAAGGAGTGCCTGTAGCTTTAACCAGATGCCCTCAGTGGCTGTTGCTGGGCAACCATAACAATTTAACCAGTATTCCAGGCTTGATTTCTGTCAGTAAAAGGCAGGAGGAGGGGTAGGCCTCTTTCCAGGGCTGTTTTGGCTTTTGAGGGAGGACTCATTGGGACCAGGCCCAGAAGTAACCACCAGACAACTTGATACAACATGAACTCCATGAATCACCCAGGCCTGGCTGTCTCAATTCACCACTGTGCTCTGGAAGCTCACTGGGTGACTTTGATCCAGTCATACACTCTTAGACTAACCTACCTCTCAGGGTTGTTGTGAGAATACTATGGAGGCAAGGGAAATGATGTAAGCTGCTTTGTCTCTCTATGGTGGAGAAAGACAGTATATAAATGAAGTAAATTAGTAAATATAGATGAAAATGGTAAGTAGATAAAGGAGAGAAGGACACAGGGCTGCCAGGAGGAGGGAAAGAAGAAATAGTGTGGAAAAGGGGATACAGGAAAAAGTAAAGTACCCTACAAAAATCCTTGCAGGTTTCCTATCATGCTACTGGGTCCAGTTCAGCCAGCAAAACAGAATTGGGCCACAGGGGAAAGGCTGCCTGGGATGGAAGGGGGAAAGTGGAAGACAGGGGGACAGAAAAGGTGGGCAGGAAGGAGAGAAGGAAGCAGGAAAAATATGTTGTATCATATTGTAACCTTGTCTGGTGTAGTTTTTCTTATTGTTCAGACTGCTTCTTCCTTGGTAAGTCATATTGATTCTACTTCATTACACTTTGTTACACTGGCACCTCTGTCCTCTCTCATCATCCATTATATGCAATAACCAAGAGAGTTCTAGGTCGAATCCACATTCACCCATTACCCGCATGTTTATCGGATATCTTCCATTTGCTTCCAATCCGCGATTTTTTCCTCTTCGTTCACATTCCTGCTTCCAATCCGTCTTTCTCGCGCGTCCCTCTGGTCACACAGCTGCTCGAAAACCGCTTTTTTGGGCGGGACCTTTTTTCCCGCCCATTTTATTTTTTGAGTGCACTTTTCTGTTATTTCGATCTTGCCTTATAAAGAAACATCATTGAAGATAATGATGCCTCTCTTTCCCCCACTGACAGCACTGATGGCTCTCTCCCATTTCTTTTTGGGAAATTTGGAAGCATGGGGGAAGCTTTCGTGGGCATTTCCTATGCAGGACAGTTCAGTGCCTGAATTTTACTGAAGTTTCACTTCCTTGGAGTGTCATTATTTCGATATTTCGTAATTTTGATATTACAGTAATATAAAATTAAAAAAATAAAAAACAGTTAAAAAGGAAGTTTCGCGAGTCTGTTCTGAGGATGGATTCACCCCAAAATGATTTTTCAAACTAACCAGATTTGATTCAGAAACAGCATAATCAATAAATCCAATGCTATGAAGTCAAAAACAGTCTTTTGCAGACTACGGAGCACTTGCAAGTTGAATCAGCCAATAGGAACTCTCAGAACAGCCGGAGAGACAGGAAGGGGGGTGGTTTTTTAAAAAACCGCGTAAATTGCGCATTGGCCCGTTCACGGCCACCGTGAAACTCCCGTTGAAAACCTGTGACCACATATTCAGGAGAAATGCGAATGAAATGCGTCTGTTTAATGAGGTAATGTGACCGGCACTCGGGATTGCGTGGGGAACGTGGGGAACATGCGACTTAGAATGAGTAATGTGGATTCGACCCTAGTCCCATATACATGGAACCACACCTGAAAGATCTGTGACAGGATTCACACCAAGCCCCTGTCCATTCCAACTCCTCCTCTGTCACAGGTACCACTTCGTGACTTTCTTCTAAGTATCTCCAAAATTATTTTCTTCCCGTAGCATCTAAAGAACTCATGAATGCTCAAGCTGGAATAAATGTTGTTAGTATTTAAGGTGTCACGGGACTTCTATTTTATTTTAAAACAGTTTACCATCTGTTAGTTTTGTATTGTCTAGAGCAGTTGATGCACATGCAATACACCCTACATTTAAGGAGAATGGTTTGCTTATTTGAAGTTGGGTGCAATCAGATGATCTGCATGCACAGCTGAGACAGCATTTGCTACAGTACAATAATCCTTTCCTCATACCAACTAACACTGTATTTCCATTTGATTTTGCACTTAGCTCTGCACTGAGCTGGTTACAGTAGGAGGTAACACTGGATGACATCCTTGTCCACATAACGTTCAATTTGTTGGCATTTAGGCACCGTAGTAAGCTAAGCATAAGCTTCCAGCTCTGTGAATCTTTTCTAACCTTGCTATCAATGTCCTTTTTCAATATAAAACAGCATACTGTAGACTGATTGTAAAACACCTTAATTAAATGTCATTTAATGTTTCATGTGTTGAGGTATCATCCAGACAATGTAATTATACCAGGCTATAAATCAAATAAAGCTGATGAATTCTGTCACTTGATTCACTGATAATATTTTGTCCCCTGCTATCTGAAATGAATGCTAATGAGGTACAATGCAAACAGCTGGGAACAATTTTGACCAACCTATCTTCCCCCTTCAAGTACTCCAATGTTTACAGACTGAAGAAAGTCTAAACACAGATCAGTGAACTGAGAACATGCCAGCAACTTCATGTAACAGAAACATGAAGTATACTTTATACTGATAAAGTCAAACAGCATCATAAAACTTTATAAAAACAAACAGTGCAACCCAGTCATATTCAACTAAGTTCAAGAGAATTTATGGAGGCTTACTCTCAAATATGTACAGGACTGTGCACAGGATTGCAGGCTCAGACACCTAAAAACTGCAAAGAAAATATGTTACAAATAATCCTTTACATTCCTAATCACTCACTCACAAGCCACTGTATATGCTACAGACAAAAGCACTACCTAACCACAACCCAAAGGGAATAAGGAATATTTTACAGTTAAATGAAGTTTAAGAGATATTTATTTTGTAATTCATTGGCAAGGGATCAACCCAGAGCAGCCTTTTAATTCACTGGCATACATATGAAAACTCATTTTTATTCTAATCAATATTTTATAGGTTCCTAAGCAAAGTACTAGAGAAATACCTGTCATCATAATGGAGACAGAGAGTCTTCTTGAGTATATAGTACACATCTGTATACTGTGCACAGGTTTTGTCTCCATTCAGTCTTTTGCTACACCCTTTGGCCGTCTCCCATATAAACTAGGGATAAACTACATGTTATGTCATATGCAATACACATTGCCCTCCTCCCATTATTTGTTCATGACAAACTGCCTTCTCCCTAACCTGACTTTTTAAGAAAAGGAGACTGTCAGGGTTTTATTACAAGGCCTGGTATGCAACATGTACTTTAGCCCTTTTTGGGCAAAGAAATCACCATTTGTATGCACTTTCTAGAGGACAAGATGGTACCTAGAACTGTGATTCCAGTATGACCAAGCCTTGAAATGGAGGAGTCAAATGTGCCATGAAACAATGTAAAACAATTGCTTTGAGCCATAGATTTCAGAGGCAACTTCTATTTCCAGTCCACATTATTGAATGCCATATAAAATGTTTTCAGAGGGGTAGCCATGTTGGTCTGTAGTAGAAGAGCAAGATTAAGATCCAGTAGCACCTTAAAAGACCAACTAGATTTCCAGGGTATGAACTTTCAAGAGTCAGAGCTTCCTTTATGTTCATTTGCTTCAGACCAAAAAAAAAAAAGTGTAATGCAAAAATGCCTGAGCACTGGCTTTTATATGGACGACAATAAAATGCTTGTCATTATGATATATGGATGGTGGTGGAGAAAAAGCAAGCCTATTGCAAGAAACTTAGGGGTGTGTGCTTCGGGTTCCCGAAAGCTCATACCCTACCAAAACTGAATATTTCACCGGTGCACACCCCTAAGAAACCTTATAGTGATATATATGCAATCTTGGAAGACACTGTAGTCTCCCAATTCTATTATTTTATTCACAAGACCTTAATTTTCTTCCTTAGAAATAAACAAGAGGTACAGAAACAAATTTAAAAAATGCCCTCAAGGGCTAAGCTAGGTTAAGTCTAAACTTGATCCCTATTGTGAGATGCAAATTACAACTCATTTACTTTATGCCAGAAAATTAAATGAAAGCAGTCACTGGGAATTGAAACAGCTCCTTCATCTGGGTAGCTTTCCCTCCTTGGATTCAACATTCTGGTCAGGTTAGTATATGATGGCACGTACTATGAGCATCCATAATAAAAATTACTTTGAGATGGGCCATTGTGTTTGTCTGTAGACAGACTAACACAACAGTAGAAAAGAGCAAGAGACCAGTAGCACCTATAAGACTAACAAAATTTATTGTAGGGCATGAGCTTTTGTGAGACGCAGCTCAGTTCTTCAGATACCAAAGAAGTGAGATACTTCAGTTCTAAAGAAGTGAGCTGTGCCTCACAAAAACTCATACCCTCCCAAAAATCACTTTGGATTCATTTTGTTCATGACTAAACGATAATTTTAATTTCAGGGAAATTGCTTCCAAAAATTACAACAAAACCAAACTGTGTTAAAATACTTCTGAAAACAATGGCTTCAGTTCTTTGTAGCATTCTGAATCAGCAAATATTAGCATAAAAGTTTATTTCAGTAACAGGGAGGTGATCATTATACAGCCATATTTTCTATTTTTTTCTACTTGCTTGTCTGCAGATACCCATTTTCATCACAGATTTTCAGGGGGCAGGGGAGGGAGATAGAGGCGTTTCATTCTTGTGGACATTTGTTTCTCGGTATTAGCTAAAAGCATATGGTCTCTCTTGCCAAGCATTAGTGTTACAACTGGAAATAACATCAACTAAAACTAACATCACACAGTTTCACAACTGCAGTGCCTCCTATTCAAGATGTGTATAACTGTTAACCTGAGTCTTTTATCACTGCAGCCGGTAAAGGCACTTGCCAGTAGGAAAACATAGACTTAAGGGTTTAAATGATAATGCTTAAGGAAAACCTCAATCACAGTACATTACTAATAATTATAGGCAGATATGCATTAAACAAGATCCACTACTTTCCTGTGCAGAACAATATATTGGACTGACACCTTACATTTGGGATCAGTGCTGCTTTACTAGCATAGGTCACCACCACAAGAAGGCAACAAAAAGCAAAAGTGAAACTTATGCCTATCTTTACACTGCAGAAAAAGAAAACATTAAGGCCAAAGAAAGATATTACCTGAAATTTATGTGCCGTACCTGTTCAGAAGGAGCTGTTTGATCATGAGCACACTGATGATTAGAACAGAGTAAAAGGTAGCATCCAAAAAAAAGCTCAGAAACTCCAGATTTGTTTTTCACACAAAAGGGAGAACACTGCTAATTGAATCATTACATGCCAAAGGAATCGTGCTTACGGCAGCTTTGTCTTTTGGAACACTACTATGCACTTGGAGTAACCTAACATGACCTGCTTAACTTGTGTGATCTTGCAGCAGCGTAACAGCCTACCTATTATTGCTTCAGGCTATACTTTAAAGCACACTTTAAGACAGCTTCCATAGATGTTCAAAGCTCTGATCCACTATGCATGTGGTGTTTCCAAATGATATATATCTTCTCAGATGTGGTTTTATTTGGCCTGTTTAAAGATCAGGTGTGAATTTCTGGAATCCATTTGGACTGGAAGCAGTTTAGTTCAGGCCTTTAAAGAGCTCACTTCAAACACGAATTGAGAACATATATCCTTTAGTTCAACTACCTTTAAACTCTGTACTAGTTAAAACTCCCTGATTTAAAAATATCAAATTTGTTTGAACTTCTACCAGCTACCAAAAACAAACCCAACAACTATTTAGGTTTGTGAGAGTAGAAAAAGAACATAAGCAGAACCAATCAAGCTCATAGATGTTGGTAAAGATATGTTCTGGTATGACCCAAAAAAACAAATAATCCATGAAAAGGGAACACACAATTTTCAAGTGCTGAGACCTGCAAATATCTTTAGAATTGTGTGTTTCACTGTACAGGATGAAATATCTGTAAATGTTAAATACTCCAGATAAATGGTGAAGGCAGTGATCTGATCATTCATGATCTATGCAGAAATTAAAGGTCATCAAAGTCTGAGCTAATCTCCAAAATGCTTTCTAAAATCTTATGAAGTGATATATAACAGAGGATCAGTCTTCCAATTATAAAAACCTTATGCCAGTAACTTACTGCTGACCAGAAGTCACACCAATACTTGGCTCTTAAGTTCTTCCTTTCATGTGCATGCAAAAGTTGATTCAAATGGGGGAACCAACGCTCACCTATGAAGCTCACCAGGTGACCTTGGGTTATTCCCAATTCAGTCTAACATACCTCACAGGATTATTGTAAAGATAAATGTATCCCACCCCAAGTTCTTTAGCATGACAAAATTAAAATGGAGCAATACTAATATAGTACTGGACAGAAAAGTGCACCCAGTGATGAAACATATGAATACAAAACTGAATACAGAGTAAGAATCCTCAAGGCAAACACAAAAATAATGTACATTTATTATCTAAATAAAATATTGCCTCACTTAAGAGCCCTTTTGAGACATTCAATTTGGCACTCCAGCTGTGCATAAAAGGAACACACTGTGCAGTTTCTATTTGAGCCAACAGCGAAACAAATGATTTTCACCACACATACAACTTTAGAACATGCAAACACACACCCTCAAATACCTGGGGTTCCATTTGCAAGTACCAAAGCCAAACGCGCATGGAAACTATGCACACCACTCCTTCCTCATAAAATGGCAGCCTTGGTATTAAGAGGATTGCATGCAATACTTGCCCCCATTATGTGCAGACTGTGTACCAAAACTGAGTATCTGAAAAGGGCTAATAAAAACAGTAACAGTGTGCTTATACACTGCCCTTCTGGACAGATTAGTGACCACACAAAGCAAAGAACAAAGTCTGTGTTATTATTATCCCCACAATACAGCTGGAGAGCTGGGACTGAGAGGAGTGGCTTATCCAAGGCCACCTGCTGAGCTCATGGCAGTAGTGGGAGTCCAACCAGTAGACTGCTGATTTGCAACCCAACCACTTAACCACTATGCTACAACACTCAAGTTTTGTCCTTACAAACAAATTAAGATCTCCCCTATATTAATGGGAATGGTACAACATGCATCATGCCAAATACAGCTCAAAGCTATTAGTGAATTATTTATATTACCAAAAGAAAACTGCCAATTGTGGATTAGTTTTATTACAGAATAAGAGAGGGACCCCCCCCAAGGACTTGAGGGAGCATCTCATTTTCCCTTCCCCCATATATTCTCCCTCCTTTCCATCCACCAGCCAACCTATCTTTATCTGTCAAGCTGTCTTAGGTTTCCTTCCTTCCTTGTTCCTGGCAGCCTCTACTGGAGAAAAGGGTGGCTCAGTTGTATTGCCCCAGCTGCCAGGATGGACCCAGCTGCATGATGGGAAACCAGCAAGGACTTGCATGGGGCACATCATTTCCCCCTTCCTCACACTATTTTCTCTTTTCCTTCTCCTGACAACCACTATATCCTCACCTTTCTCTGCTTTCTTCTCTCCTTCCACCCACCAGCCAACCTAGCTTTTATCTGCCCCCTCCATCATCAGCTATATTTGTTATTTCTCTTATACCCTGCCTTTCTCCAAAATGGAGACCCAAAGCAGCTTACATCATTCTCCTCTCCTCCGTTTTATCCTCACAACAACCCTGTGAGATAGGTTAGGCTGAAAATGTGTAACAGGCCCGAAGTCAATCAGTGAGTTCCCTCTGCAGAATGTGGATCCAAACCTGGGTTTCCCAGATCCTAGAACAGCAGCAAGCAAGTAGGCCCGTGTGAGTATGACAAGTCACATGGCAGCAAGTTGCCTGGTGGTTGCTGTTGGGCCTGGCCTCAATAAGTCCTCCCTCAAAGTCAAAGGTCAAAATAGTAATGGAAAGGGCTCTGCCTCTGTCTGGCTTTTACTGACAGAGGCTTGAAGGCTTTGTGGTTGCCTAGCAACATCCACCGAGGGCATCCACTTATTAAAGCTACAGGCACTGCTTCTATTATTACATGGGTGGGTGGGTTTTTTGGATTTCAGATTTTTCAGCAAACCTGAGACATTGGGCTTTTCCACATACTCACTTACAGTGGGTTTACTGGGTATTTGACCCATGAGGATTGGATCCACTTTGGATTCCACACTTGAGGAAGTAGAACCAAAGTGGTGTCTGGTATTTATTTCTGAGCTTAGAAAAAAATACCCCATATCTGTTGTGGACTTTCTGGCAGTATTCTTAGAGGATTCCTCTACTCTGGACCCATACCAGTCCAGCTTACAGCCTGGTCATTACACCAAGACAGCACTGGTCGCCCTCAAAGATGATCTGTGATGTCACCTGGATTGAGGCAGGTTGGTGCTGCTGATATGTTTAGATCTTACAGTTGTGTTCGACACAGTTGATTACAATCTTTTGATCCACCGCCCTGCCACTGCAGGGATACTTGGCACAGTCCTGCACTGGCTGAACTCCTTTCTCCACGGTCGGGGACAGAGGGTAGCACTAGGGGAACAGATGTCTGCATGCCGTACTTTGGTGTGTAGGAAAGGAAACAATGGGCAGCCCCAGAACCAAACTGAGAAAAACCAACAAACCGGGGATAGACAAATCTAGAAATTAATTATATATATTCTTCCAAAGTGCAAGGTGCAAAAGTGCTAAGTAAATTTAACATGCATCATAAATACAATTACAAAATACAAAGTCCATCCGTTTAGAACATCAAATCATCACAATTCCAAAATCACAAAGTCCATCCGTTTATAACATGAATCTTCACCGTCCAGAATTCATTTGAAACTTTAAAGTGCAAATGCTGGATACAATGAGAGAAGCCGGTGGGTGGGGAGACTGTGCAAGGTGTTGTTCATTCACGGTCCAGAAATAGAATAAATACTTGAAAAAACGCCGACGGGAGTTTGCAGGCAAATTGTTATTAACCCGTTTCGTGAGTAAAAAGGCTCACTTCATCCTGGGCATAAAGATAATCAGACCGGAAGCACTGTTAAAAAGATGCCACAGCTCTCCAGGTTGCCATCAAGCAATCAAACCATTCACATGCGCACACAGCTTGTGCTAAGAGACTCCAAAGTGCTTTTCATTATCATTGGTGAAAACATCTTACTTTCCTTGCAGTAAAAAAAAGAAGAAAAATTTCCCCATTTCCTTATCTGGGAATGTGTCAAACTGTTGACAACAGAAAATCCTTCCCAATAATATTGGGATGTTTGGAACCGTCAATCCAGGAAAGGAGGCAAAAAAGCCCAGGCACAGGTGGAAATCCTTTCCTGGATTGACGGTTCCAAACATCCCAATATTATTCTCTCTCGCTGCTGCTTCCCCTGTGCTGCCCTCACTGGCAGGGACAAGGGGCGCGGTGGCAGCGGCGACGAGAAAGCAGGCCATGGCCACTGCAGCTCGCTCTTTTGCCGCTGCCGCACCCTTGACCCTGTTGGCGCCAGCTGCAGAGCAATGGTGGCGGCCGTGGTGAGAAAGCGGGGGGCAGCGGCAGTAGTGAGAGCGGCGTGCTCTTGCAACCAGCGCCTGCTTTCTCTCTGCCACCGCCTGCTCTCTCGGTGCGGGAGCGCACCCAACACCCAGGGGCCTGCCACACTACCCGGGGATGGGGCACCCCAGGGAGCACGCCCACCCACCCACTAGGTAAGCAGGCGCGGGGGAGGGAGGGATCAGGAGATCCCCCGCCCCGAGCGGGGGGATAGAAACCCTAGTTAGACTACTGCAACTTGCTCTACACGGGGCTGCCATTGGGCTTGACCAGGAAGTTACAGCTGGTCCAGAATGTGGCTGCACAGGTCCTTACTGGGACTCCATTTAGAGGACATATTCATCCAGTGCTGTGCCAGCTGCACTGGCTCCCAGTTGAGTACCGGATCCAATTCAAGGTGTTGGTGTTGGTATTCAAAGCCCTTAACGGACTGAGGCTGACATATCCACGGGAACGCCTTTCCTATTATGCCCCTGCAGGGCCTTGCGTTCTGTGGACAAGCAGCTCCTGATGGTCTCTGGCCTAAGGGATGTTTGCCTGGTCTCAACCAGGGCCAGGTCCTTTTCGGCTCTGGCCCCAGCCTGGTGGAATGCTCTCCCATTGGAGATCTGGGCCCTGTCGGATTTGTTTCAGTTCCACAGGGCCTGCAAGACAGATATTCCGCTGGGTGTTTGGTTGAGAGACAGCATCCTGTCCCTACTTTTGACTGCCACACCCTGCTCTGTCCTGCTCCGAGTGCTATACCATGGCTAGATTTTTTAGCTTTTTACACTTTTTGATAGTGGAATTTTTTGATATGGAATTTGTCGATGGTGCCTGAAACTGAAATTAAGATTGAATTCATGTGATTGTGATTTGTTCTCTGTTTTAAAGTTGTATTTATTGCTATTATTAGCCACCCTGAGCCCATTTGCAGGAAGGGCGGGATACAAATAGAATGAATGAATGAATGAATGAATGAATGAATGAATGAATGAATGGCACTTGCAGTTTCATCAGTGTTTTTTATGTGTGTGTGAATGCATTACAAAGTTGCAATGTTTGGACTTTAGAGAGGGTTGTGGTGAACTTCTACCTCACCCTGTACTTGTTTGTCAATGATAGGCTGGTGTTATTTGAGCTCCACATTTAACAAGATTTCTGTATTGAGTGGCTGAGGGGTTCTGGATGGAAAGTTTAAAATATTAAGCAGGATTTTAAAAAAAATAAAAATCAGCAATGTTGCAATGCTTTTGTTAAAAAAAATTAAAAATTTAGGGAGGGAGGGAAACTGGACTAAAAAATTCTGGAAACAGAGACTCCTGCACAAAATGGCATCCTAATTTCCTGTGTTGGGAATTTACTTTATACTTCTGAGGCCAGCATGCACAGACAACACATAACAAACAATGACAACATTTCTGTGTGTTGATTAGGTGAGGTGTTCTGGAGGGAAGCTTTAAAATATCAAGCAGGATTCAAGGCTCTCTGAAGTTTTTCTGTTAGCCATGTCAACGCTTCTCCCTCCAAAGTTGCAAGGACGAACTTTGGATTAAACAACAACTTTGCAATACAACATAGTTGTTTCAAAAATATTTTTTAAAAACTAGGAAAAAACTGAACTAAAATACGTAATAAACAATGACAACATTTTATGTTTTTTAAAGGAAGAAGGCCAAGAGTAACGGGGGCAGAAAGGAGGAGAAAGTGTGTGGTTACACACTGCTTTTCAACCAATCAGGACACAGGGGCATAAAAGGCAGGGGCAGTGCTTACTCTGAAGAAAACATTCTGCTATTCAAAACAGCCATCTTTTAACTTTACTATTTAAAAAAGGGTATCCGTGCAGGAAAAAAACGCAAAAAACCTGGAAGAAAATCGATTCTTCAGCAGATGTACCTTTTCACCATGCAGAACTCAAATTTGAAGACCAAGCCAGCATATTTTAACCATGTGTGCAGAACTCGGGATACACTGAAGCTGAATGGGGCCAGTACCGACCAAATTTTTTTAAAAAACATGCCGAAAAGCCCATTTTTAGGTTTGTAGACAGATCAGTCTTTCCTGTGCATGGCTCTAGTCTCTGGATTTAAGTATCCACAGATTTAGCCATATTGAGAATTAGATACATTCATAGCTGCAATAACTATTCAAATGGAATTTGCTAACCTATGTCTGCAGTTTTCAACACTGTTAAACCTGTGGGCATGTTTGGAATTTACCTGGTACACAACAAAATGGGGGCTGGGCCCAATAACAAAAAATTGCCGGGGAGGGGGGGGTGTTATGCTGTATTTATGCTATACATGGAGACAGCCTCCTGGGTTCTTCCGCAGCATTTCCTACTCAGTGAAGAGGAGAATAGCTAGGATTGGCTCTTTGCTGTGGGGAAGAAGCAAGTGAGTGTCAGGAAACGTATTGGCCATTATCATAGTGCCTAAAGAGACAACGTTGGGGATCACTGTCTTAAGTTTCTAAGCTCACTGGCTTGTTCTCATTTTGTGTGATGATATACTTGTTGAGAGTCTTGTTAATTTTCTCTTACTGATTACTACACAAAAGAATTGTATATATGGAATAAATAAACTATATTAAAATTCTGTATGAACCAATCATCAGATGCAATAGAAGTGTTTTAGATCCCTTGATTGTGGAAGATTCCCTAGGCATAAAAACAATTAACTAATGGCACTATGCATTAAATTCCTTTACAATTCATTTTCTGTCAGGAAACATATATAACCAATGCTTATACTTTTCTATGTATAAACCAAACAGTACAATATTTTTTTCTAAATTAATTATATGATACTCTATATTATGATGAAGTCTTCAATTTACAATTGAACGTTTATGTACATATAGCAGGAAGGGGTGTGAGTTTTTGTCCTATTTTATAACATTAACTTAAAAACATTTAGGTTATCTTCAGACCACTTTGTTGTGTTGTCTTACAACTCAGGTAAACTTTATAGGGGCTTCATTATCACTTCAGGGACTTGTCACTGCCACTGAGGCTGCTGCTCCATTGCTACTGAGGACACACACAAGGCTACCCTTCACAGAATAAGACTGGTGGCCCTACTCTGACTGGCAATGACTTTCTATGGTCTCAGTCAAAAAGGTACTTTTCAGCACCTGCTGCCTCAGATCCTCCAATAGGAAATGCCAGTAACTAAACCCAGAACCTTCTGCCGGGAAAGCAAGTGCTCTGGCCTATCTAAACACAGTGGCAAGAATCTGAACAAATCTGGTTTGTTGTTATAGGAAAGTTTAGGCTTGTACATGCTCTCCCCTCATACATAGTAGAAAATTAAATACAACAATCCACAGCTGCTTGTTTTGCCACAAAGTATGATTTGTTCTCCATCCTCTATCCTGAAGTAAGCCATGCTTTGAATCCAGTCAACTCTGGTTAATGGCCTCAGCAGCATTGTAATGCAATGTATAACTGCAGCCGCTGACTAATGAACTCTTAAGCAGTTTTTCTAGATGACCTGGAACTAATACCAAAAGCAATGGCAAAAATAAGGTTTTCAGTATAAAAATATGGTTATACAACCCCTACAGATTCAGTGGAATTTCTTCCACATAAGTAAGCTTGGTATCTCAGGAGAAACTAGTAGTTACCTTCATTAAAAAGTAATGAAAATAAGATATAGTGCAATAAAAAATGGAAGAGGCTATGAGAAATGAGATATTTGGAACAAATTACTATTTTTAAAAAATGCTGTTGGCAGTTTCATATCCCATCTGTTAATAAGTAACAACATGGCTAAGTAGTTAAACAACTTTTGATTCCATCTTCAAATGACTAAGCTTTTAATTTCAATTCTATGATGGACAGATGGCATTGCAGTAGTGTTTTGCTTTTGGAAACCAAGTAAATATGCTGTAGAATATAAAAGGGCCTAAAACCCACAAGAAATCCTGGAAACAATGCTACAGTTGACTGTAATCGAGATACAGTTGCAAACCATTTAAAACTCTGAAACAACATCTACTATATCATGAATATGCAAACAGAATAAGCATACAGCAATGCAAAGAAAAAGCAGATTTTACACTGATTTTTTTGGCGATTTTATATTTCTATTTTATGGTAAGGCTGTGTACTGAAACACAATAACTGTGTGAGGGCGATTTGCTAAACTACATTTCTGTAAAAAGTTATTTTATTAAAGTCAGCGACACTGAAAACTGAGAAAAAGGCCTTTGTGTCACAAGATTGGTATTGTATGTACAGCTGATTCTTTTTCTTGCCTGATTGGTCTCGCACACAGTCTCTCACACATAAACAAAAGCAGTGTTCATAACTGAACAAAGCTGTTCTCAGACCGAAACACAAGAGGAAAAATAATCCAGCCCCGTAAAAACGACTCGTTCTGTTTCAGGAAACATTTCCAGTACACGGAAATGGCTTACCAGCTGTCAAGCTCCAGCTCCAGCAGTGACTGGGTCCTCTCCGAGTTACAGTGCAAGCACCACATGGCTGGAGAGAAGTAACAAGGCAGGGGCCCCGAGCCGCTAGCATATCCTTTCCCCGCACGCGCCTTCAATCCCACACCGTGACTGCAGAGAGAGCAGCGAGGGGCGCCCCAAGGAGCGCCCCAGGACCCTCTGCGAAAACGGCTGAGCGGGGGGTCCAGAAAGGCACAAGCCTTCCCAGGTCCACCCTTCTCAGCTCGAAGCGCGCACGCGCGCCCCACTCACACCCTTACACACTTCCATTCCGCTAGCAGCGCGCCAATAGTGTGAGCCGGGAATACAAATGCCAAAGATGGGAGGGGTCCATCGATCTTATTAAGCAGAGATGGGTTTCCAGCGCAAAGAGAAGGGAGGGGGGCAAGGAGCAGTAGCGGTTGCTACCGCCACAGGAAGGGAGCAGAGTCTGAGGTTAAAGAGAGAATCTCTCTCGGCATTGCAGGAATGTCACAAGGAGGAGGATGCAGGAGCAGCCGCCGCTGCCGCCTCCTGCTTACACTTTCCTCCCATCCTCCCTTCACGTGATGGAAAGAGTGGGGGCTCTGGCAGCGCTATTAATAGTTGCATTCAGACCGGGAAAGGCAGACTTCATTGCTATTCAGCAGCTTTAGTGACACTGGAAGCTGCTGCTTCCCCAGGCAGGCACACACTTGGCTTTGGTACCAACAAATGTTTGCGTTGGCTTTGAAAGTAGCGTGGAGTTGCTTTCCTTTGTCCCCTTTCCCCGCTCCTAGCCCTTTTCCTTTCTTGATCCAAGGTTTCTCCTTCTGTGAGTCTTTCTCTGAAATCTAAGAAATGTCTCCTATCTTCACTAAAGGCATTTTCTTCACATAATTGGGTTCAAAATTAATTAAAACTAAAATCTTAAAAGACCTCAAAACTTTGAACTGCAAAATCCACGTGCCTGTAGCTGGTCAAATTGGTTTCTGCAGTTTTAAATCTACTTGCATAGGAGTGTGAAACATTCTTATGTAGTAGTTAAGAGTGTTGGATCCTGGTTTGAATCCCCACTCGGCCATGGAGGTAGTTGCCAGTCAATGGTTGGCAACCAGCGCATATCTGTGGTAATGACACTGCCCATAGTACAAAATCACTTCTGGTCAATACCAAAAGTGATGTTATGTTGTCTGCATGATGTTTTAGAATTTGGGCAGTGTCACGTCAACATCACGCTGGCAACATGACCATTTCTGGGTATTTGTTAGAAGTGATGTTGTACCACCAGTGTGGCTCCATTAATATTTTCCCCTCTTGCTAGTCCTCAGTGAGCTGGAGAGTAAAGAACAGGAAGACCATTGGGAGAGCTTGTATCCCTACATAGAAGCTTGCAGGATTACCTTGGGCCAGTCTCACCCAGCCTAACCTACCTCACATGGTTGTTGTGATGATAAAATGGAGAGCAGAAAGATTTAAGCCAAATTTGAATTTTACAAAGTTAAGATCCAGGCAGAAATTATTTTGACTTTGCAGCTAAAATGGTGCCTATCCTATATACCAATGTGGCTTTACCGGTATTAGGCAACTGTTGGATTGTTGGCTCAGCATCAAGTCTACAGTCCAGTTATCATTTGGGAGATACCTTGAAAGCTGCAGGAGCTCATCAAGGTCAACATAAGGCATTCAACTACCCAATTATGACACAGAAAGCTATTTGTTACATTTCCCCCACGCCCTATGCCATGGTTGCTGTGCGAAGCAGAATGCTGGATTGGATGGACCACTAGTCTGATTGGCCAGGGCAACTCTTACGTTCTTACAAGAATGATGCCTGGGCATCCTGGAGATTGCTTCTCTGATCACACACCATTTCACTGACCTAAAAGTACTGCCAGCCAAGCAAATGTGTTGGCTACTTTTAGAATTGGGCAAGCTCTGGCGCTCTGAAAGCTACAGCCTGGTATGAAGGATGGCAGATGTTATTAGAGCGACATAGGGCACTCCGCATGCATTTAAAAGATCTCTCCTATTGTTACTTGTCATTTGAATGAGTCCAGGCTTCTAGAACCAAATCCTGCCTCTAGTTTTGTTAAAATTGAATTAGTTGGCTTTCATATTGCCAAAATTACGGGTCCATTCACAGAACTGCCCAGCTTGTAAGAGCAACTTTACCTCTTGAACTTGCTGCAAGTATAAGCTGCCAGATTCACATGCCATTAAAAGCACACTGAAGTGGGTTCATATACCATACATGATATGAACAAGTCATATAGCCTACTTGCCATTACTAACTAGTTGACTAGTAGAAGCTGACATAAATTTAAGTGGATATAGGGGGTGAGCAGCCATGAAGAAGGTTAGCAGCAGTTTAATCTCATAGTCAACATACACAAAAATAATTCATCTTTACCAAATTTAGATTTCGTATCCTATTGCACACAAAAGTTGAAAATGGATTTATACTACAATAGACATCAGATGTGCTGGAATGTTGACTAACCCTGTCTATTGTCTGTCATAGGCTGCATTCACACAGTGAGAATTCTCTGTTTTCATGTCACCACAGCAGTAAATACAGAGGCATTCGTAGTGGCAGTGCAGGGTCCACCCAGGAATGTTGTGCACTTTGTCCTCTGTCATTTTCTCTGCATTTCCCCCCACCAACCATCGGAGGGCTTTTCCAGCTTTTTAAAAATCAGCCATTTCTATTGTGATACAGCACTATAAAGTTATAACAATCTATTGTTATGATCTAGCTGTTCCTCTGGATTCCCAGATTTCATTTTTTTTAAAATATGTCTCTAGCCCTTTTTGTTGTAGACATATAAGAGGAAAGGTGTAAAGGGAAAGAGCTAAAGACTTGTTCTAAATTTAAGGGGAAATGGCTGTAGACTTACTTATAAAAATGAAATCTGGAAATTCAAAGCAACTAATATATGTGTTGATAGATCATTATAACATTGCAGCAATCTAACGATTACAGTTTTTTAAAGCCCCCCAAGGCCCTCCAATGGAATGGGGAAATGGCTGCCACAGAGGCTTAGGCAAGCCAAATTCATGTTGATGTGAGTGAAACCATTAAAAATGCTCACCTTCTAATCTGCACAGCATGCAAGCACTCTTTGACATTAATCTTTCCAAAAAGATCAAAGCAAACCAGGTTTGGGAAAGATTGGAGCTAATGGACAAACCTGGAAAGCAGCTGATTATGAAAGGACAGCATATGGATTCTCCAGAAAAAATGAATGCCAAATTGGAGCAAAACTTCGGTGTGGAAGCAATCTTAGTTTTCTGCCCACCATTTTATGGGAAAATATAGGTTATGAATAACATGAAAAAACGTAATTTTGAATCATGACAAAACATCAGAGTTATCTCAAAAGTCCATTCTTTTAAAAGGACAGCTCTCTTTTTTCACTTTGCAGCCATATCTAAAAAGGTATTTGTGTAAATCAGTTCTGTGCTTTTACTAAGTTTTTAACAGACTTCAGCAAGTCTCACTCAAAGTGTTATTACTTGGTTTTAATTTAAATAATGTCTAATAGAAATTAGAACACAGTCCATATTATGAGCCTTTATAGTTCTACCCATTCTGCTGTCCTCTTTCCTCATCTAAACCATGCACTGTCTTTACATTTCTTTAACTTACTTAAATATTCACTTATATATCTTACTTAAAAACTCATTTATCTTTTGAATTTATTTAAGCTGTTCTTTAAAAACTGAGGATATATGCATATACACAAAAACTCTGAAGAAATATCCTGCTTTTTTAATTGTGACAAAATATCCTTTTTCAAGGTCTACTCTTACTGACAAGAATCTCCTGATGCAGAGAAATCCATAATACCAAAGCTCAGAAGTTCCCTCACGTCCCCTCCCCCTCCAGGAGCTGTTCACATAAATCCATCTATGTCAGCTACTGTGCAAAGACTGATAACCAAAAATAAAATCTTCTCATTCTTTACACATTTGTTCCAAGCATGTGGTTTTACGATTACAATTTGGCTAGAATACTAGCACTAAAAATAACACTGTAGAAATTCCAAATAGCTATTCGGAACAGAGTGGGATTTTATGTCCACAGTGAAAAAAAATGACACAAATATTTCCTCAAATACATTATTTTCTTCATATAAACACCCAATGAAGAAAAGGAAGAACAATGATGATGCATTTTTAGCAGATGGGTGGAAGTAGAGTAAACTGTGCAGAACTCTAACAGTGCAATCCTAAGCAGAGTTACACCAGTCTAAGCCCATTGATTTCAATGGCCTTAGACTGGAGTAACTCTTCTTAGGATTGCACTGTAAATATGTGATCACATTCTTGAAGGATAATAGCAACAGAACAGGGATTTTTTTAAATTAGGGTGAATTAGGGTTAAACTGTACAGTAATCCCCTCCCACCCATCCTTCTGTGTTGCAACTGGCCCTGTGTTATTATTATTTTTATTTAATAGTCTGCCTTTTTTACTGAGATTCAAAGCGGATTATACAGTGTGAGTGAAAATACAGTATAACCAACAGTTAAAACGATGGTTGTTGTGGATTTTCCGGGCTGTATAGCCGTGGTCTTGGCATTGTAGTTCCTGACGTTTCACCAGCAGCTGTGACTGGCATCTTCAGAGGTGTAGCACCAAAAGACAGAGATCTCTCAGTGTCACAGTGTCACAGACTGTGACACAGAGATCTCTGTCTTTTGGTGCTACACCTCTGAAGATGCCAGTCACAGCTGCTGGCGAAACGTCAGGAACTACAATGCCAAGACCACGGCTATACAGCCCGGAAAATCCACAACAACTATCGTTCTCCAGCCGTGAAAGCCTTCGACGATACAACAGCTAAAACATTCACTGAGCAAAGTACAATAATGAACAACAGTTAGGACATTCTGAGAAACAGATACAATAAGGAATGGTAGCAACATTTTTAAACAAGTATAACACCTAGCACAGAGATGAAATCTATCTCCTCTCTAGATAAGGTAGACAACTGTCTCACATGTGGCATTTTCTGTTGGTGGCATCCAAAGTTCGAAACACCATCATCTAAGCATACCCATCAAAATCTTATGTTAGCTTTCAGGTGCCACCCAATTTAACTTGCTCTGTTTTTACTGTAATGAATTTCCCCTGTACATTTTACTGTAAGCTACCTTGGAGGCATATATGGAACAAACAATATTTTAAACACATGAATAAATTGGAACGATCATTACACTTGATAGCTTTTGAAACAACAGGAAAAAGAAGTAACAGAAAGTTGTTCAGTCAGTTGTTCTGCCATCAATAGAAATGCAGTATGAAAATAAAAGTGCCGGGCATTGAACTTGATACAGGCTGAGTTCATAGAATGGAATATTCCAGAGAATGGCTGTTTTCCATGAATAACAGCATAACACTGGATCTTTTGACCAGGACACAAAGAGGAATTTTAGGCCCAGTGCAGTTGCTTGTGTATACATAAAAACACAGTGTGCTATTTGAAACTTATTTTTTAATTTATCTCTATCAACATATTTTAGAGAAAGAAAGCTGAAACATAAAGCTTTCAGTCCAGTTGTGAAACTTACCAAATACAGTCTCCCTAAAAGTGTCTAAATTTGAGATCTGGATCAAATGGCCTTTTTGTCCTCCCTTGCTCCTCCTTAGGCCCTGCTACTTCTGTTTCAGATTAAGAGCTAATGTATAATTTTATGTATAAGGAAGCAGAACTGAAGTTTATAATCTACAAAGGACGCTAAAGTATAATTTTATTGTATAAAACAGAATCTACTAATCACACCAAGGTTATATTTATAGTTGTGTGGAAGTTGGGCCTAATGCATAGGATTCCAGCAAGGATGGCTGAACATTGGTTCAGTGTGGGTCAGTGTAGTAAGCGTCTGCAGACCCAGGCCTAGATGAAATATCAGCTAATCAGCAACACCTGCAAGCAGTCTCTGAGTCCTTAGTGAAATGGCCTTGAAGACCAGTCTCAGGAAGTTCTAACTATCCTCCCTGAATGTTCTCATAGTAGTGCCCATTAGTTGCTTTGACCTGATTGGTTCCCATGTCACCTGGTGATGTGCTGAAGGTTAGAAAAGATTGCTTCTGAGTACACATTAAACCCTACCTACCATTTTTGATCCTTCACTTTGGCAAGCCTCCATGCTGCACCAACATAGCATGGAGAGGGCCTACTTGCTACCAGATGGGTAAGATGAACAGCTATTGGGACACCAAACAGAGATGCTTAAGTTAGTCAGCTCTAAGTTTCAGATACAGTAAAGTTGTTTTGTATCTGTTGCTTGTTTTGTTTGAATGCTTTTAAGCTTTTCAACACTTTCTAAAAACTAATAAAATATATTTTATTCAAGCATTGTCTGGATTTACTGATTGAGACATGAGTACACACCACAGATAAACCCGGAGGTTGGAGAGTCAGGGCCTCGGTGAATGCAGAGCTCTCAGGCCTAAATTAAGCAAAAGGGTCAAGGTCCACTCGTGTCTGTTGGTGTAGCTGTTTTCAGCATCTGAAACAGGAGAGAAGCAAGCTTGGACCCTACAATAATCCAGCAAATTTATAGTACGGATATATCTTATATACTAATAGCCAACTGGCCCTAATCTGAGAATATTTAAATCTGGAAATTGAAGCCATGAACTATGCTTACCAACCTCCAGGTGAGGCCTGGAGATCTCCCAGAATTCCAATTAATCGCCAGACTATCGTGATCAGTTCCTCTGGAGAAAATGGGTGGTTTGGAGTATGAATTCTATAACATTATACTCCACTGAAATCCCTCATCTCCCCAAACCCTGTCCTCCCCAGGCTCCACTTCTAAATCTCCAGGAATTTCCCAACCCAAAATTGGCAACCCTACAATGAACAGGCAAGACAAATCTTCCTATATACCTGAAAAATGCCACAGGCTTGCAGAAAAAAACACTGAAAAATCCACATTTAGAGTTTAAAAAAATTCAAAATGATAAAAGGAGCACCTGTAGCTTGAATAAGCTGCCCTCAGTGGCTGCTGCTAGGCAACCATAACAGTTTAGTCAGTATTCCAAGCTTGGTTTCTGTCAGTAAAAGGCAGCAAGAGGAGGCAGGGCCCTTTCCAGGGCCTTTTTTGGCTTTTGAGGGAGGACTCATTGGGGCAAGGCCCAGAAGCAACTACTGGTCTACTTGATACCATATGACTTGCATGACTCACTCAGGCCTGGCTGCTTGCTACTGTTCAACAGCAGCCCCCCACTCCACAAAAGACACTGTAGTGCAGTGATTAGATTTTCAGAGTAAGATCTGGAGGACCTAGGTTCAAATTACCACTCTGCTGAGGAAGCTCACTGGGTGACTTTGATGCAGTTACACATACTCAGCCTAACCTACCTCTCAGGGTTGTTGTGAGGATAACATGGAGGCAAGAGAAATGATGTAAGCTTCTTTGGGTTCCCATTGTGGAGAAAGGCAGTATATAAATGAAGTAAATCAATAATTAGATAAAGATGGGGGGCAGATAAATGGTAAATTATTTAGTGGGTTTGAAGGAGAGGAGGATGTCTCCCAAGAGGAGGGGGAAGAGGAAATAAGTGTGGAGAAAGGAATCCAGGAGGAAACGAAGTCCTTGCAGGTTCCCCACCATGCAACGGGGCCTGGCTCGGGTGGCACTATGCAACTGGGCAATAGGGAAGAGGCTGCATGGAGGGAGGGGGAAAGGTGAAGAGAGGGCAAACAGAAGTAAGTGGAAGGAAAGAAGAAAGCAAGATAAAGGAGAGAGACTATGGGGCAGGGAAGAGAAAGTGGGGGAAATAAGATGCCCCCCACAAGTCCTTGCAGGTCCCCACTTGTGTGTGTACATGTATATGTGTGCACATACACATATAAACATGAAGCACACACTTCTTTTCTCTAAAACACATTCAACATCATGGTTCCATATATAATATACTGAAAAATCTAGAGATAAACAAAAATATGATGATTTAAGGAATTAATGTAAAGTAGCGTTGCCAACTCTGGATTATGAAATTTCTGAAGATTTGGGCCTGGGCCTGGGCCTGGGCCTGGGCCTGGGCAGGGTTTGGAGATGGGAAGATGCTCAGCAGGGATGTGATGCTGTAAAATCCACCCTCCAAAACTGCCATTTTCTCTGGGGGAGAAATCCTGGAGTCTGGAGATCATTTATAATTCCAGATCTTCAGACCCCACCTAGAGGTTGGCAGCATTCGTGTAAAGAGTATACATGAATCCAATTTTCTAACCCAGTTGGCTTCTTTCCTTGTGACTATGTCAGAACCATAGTAAAATAGTGATGCATAGATTATAGTTTAAGGCATTTTTTTTGGTCCAGGAATCACTACTGGACATTATCTTAAATTAAAGGAATAAAAATTAAGCAATGAAACAATGTTTCTCCTGCAGTTATTAACTGTGTTCACACTAATATTAATTTTTAAAGATAACACCTGATTTTATTTTTTCTTTCATATGACCTTTCATTTTCTACCTTGAACCAAAATCGTTTGAAATTTCTACTCCATTCTTTTAAGATGCACACATTCCAGTATATTCAATATTAACTTAGGAATTAGTCTTAGCCAGGATAATTATTACTGCTGATTTAGAAGACATGTAGTACAAATTGCTGTGTGCCTGTAATTACAAATTACATCTGTTGCACTCCAGGGGATTATAAACATGGATATCTTGGCTATTAACACGCTAAATTATAATGATTTATGCAAAATGCTAAATAAACCAAATAATACTGTGCTTCTCCTTCTATGTGGTCAATATATATTTTTTTAGGATACCTCATGTGGATATTATTTTTCTTTTCTGGCAGATGGGTTAATTTGGCTGAGATCCTAAGTAGAGATGGGCACGAACAGCAATACGAACAAAAAAAACCCCACGAACAGCCCAATCTGCTGTTCGCGAACAAGCTGTTCGTGAGGCCCCATTCTAAACAAACAGGTGGTTGTTGCAAGCCTTGTTCGTTGCTGTTTGTCAAGCCAGACAGTCTGGTACCTACAATCAATTCCCTTGGAAACTTAGGAAGGGATTGACTGAACTCTGTCTGAACTCCTGCTGTTGCCCTGTTGGTCTTGGGGGACTTCAACGTCCACGCTGAAGACGCCTCCTCTGTGCAGGCTGCGGACCTAGTAGCTTCCATGGCAGCACTGGGGCTCTCCCAATTTGTATCAACCCACACACACACAGTGGGCCACACGATAGACTTGATCTTCGGGATGGGTCTTGATGTGGATCTAGAGACAATAGAACTAGTGCCATGGTCAGACCACGCGGTTTTGAGGGCTCGACTGGAGATGCCACCCCCCCCCCCTCGCAAGGGCGGTGAGCTGATTTATGCTCGCCCGCGGAGACTTATGGATCCAATTGGTTTCCAGAATGCTCTGCGGGATCCTATGCTCCACGGCGGTTCATTAGATGAGCTGGTGGAGGACTGGCAATGCCGGCTCTCCGAAGCCATCGATGAAATTGCTCCCCGTCACCCTCTTTGCCCCTGTGTAAGACGGGCTCCCTGGTATACAGAGGAGCTTCGAGAAAAGAAGCGGGAGCTAAGAAGGCTTGAGCGAGTGTGGTGGCGATCTCGCGACGAAGAGGCAAGATCATCTTATAGGACGTTTATGAAAGCCTATGAGATGGCAGTGAAGGCTGTGAAGAAGGAGTTTTATACAGCCTTCATCGCATCAGCTAGCTCACGCCCAGCAAAATTGTTCAATGTGGTTCGATCACTAGTCTCCCTCCCAGGGGGAGACTGCCAAATTCAGAATTCGGACATCAGCTGTGAGGCTTTTGGGAGCTTCTTTGCTGAAAAAATTTTGTCTCTCCACCGTGACCTGCCAGCCACAGTTGATACAGTGAAGGAACTAGAGACCCCTTGGCCGTCTTTACGGTCAATATTTGATCAGTTCAGTCCACTCTCCGGGGAAGAGATTGACAGGACCCTGCAATCTGTTAGGCCCACCATGTGCCCCCTGGACCCATGCCCATCGTGGCTGGTAAAGGCCAGTGCCGATGGTCTGCGGTCCTCGTTGGAGGCCATTGTTAACACATCCTTGGGCACGGGGGTTTTCCCCAGGCCACTAAAGGAAGCCGTGGTGAGACTGCTCCTGAAAAGACCATCACTGGACCCCACTGACCTGGTCAATTATCGCCCAGTCTCGAACCTCCCGTTTCTGGGAAAGGTGATTGAGCAGGCGGCAGTGGGACAGATACAGGGTTTTCTGAATGATGTCTTGGCCCTAGATCCCTTTCAGTCCGGGTTCCGGCCAGGACATGGGACGGAGACGCTGCTGGCCGCCCTCACAGACAACCTTCGCAGACATCTGGATCAAGGTGGTTCAGCGCTGCTGATATTACTGGATTTGTCAGCAGCGTTTGACACAGTCGATTACGATCTTCTGACTCACCGCCTCACCGATGTGGGGATACGAGGGACTGCCTTACAGTGGCTTGTCTCTTTTCTCCACAGTCAGGGACAGAGGGTGGCGCTTGGGGAGAAATTGTCACCCCGTCACCCATTGGTGTGTGGGGTCCCACAGGGGCCAATACTCTCCCCTTTACTGTTTAACATCTATATGCGCCCCCTTGCCCAGCTGGTGCGAAGTTTTGGGCTTGGGTGCCATCAATATGCAGATGATACCCAGCTGTATCTGATGATGGACGGCCAGCCTGGCTCAGCCCCAGATGTCCTGGAACATGCATTTGCAGCCGTGACTGATTGGTTGAAACAGAGTTGACTGAAACTGAACCCAACAAAGACGGAGGTCCTATACTTGAGCCATGGGGGACTGGATTCGGGACTCCGGCTCCCAACCCTCGATGGGGCACAGTTTGTGCCTGTTCCAAGGGTTAGGAGCCTGGGGGTGATCCTAGATGCCTCTCTGAAAATGGAGGCACAGGTCACAGCGGTTGTCAGGTCTTCTTTTTTCCATCTGCGGCAGACCAGACAACTTGTCCCTTACCTGTCTACCTGTGACTTAACTACAGTGATCCAGGCAACGGTCATCTCTAGGTTGGATTACTGTAACACACTCTACGCGGGCCTACCCTTGTGCCTGACCCGAAGATTACAGCTGGTGCAAAATGCAGCGGCGCGCATCATTATGAAAGCACCGAATAGGGTGCATATTACACCAATATTGCGCGAGCTGCATTGGTGGCCAGTGGAGTATCGGATCAGGTTCAAGGTTTTGGTATTGACCTATAAGGCCCTGTGCGGACTGGGGCCAGCGTATCTGAGGGACCGTCTCTCCCCGTATCTTCCCCAGAGGACCCTCCGATCAGGAGAAAAGAAATTACTATCAGTCCCTGGCTCCAAGGAGGCCCGCCTGGCCTCGACTAGAGCAAGAGCTTTCTCAGTCTTGGCTCCTACCTGGTGGAACACTCTGTCTACTGAGACCAGGGCCCGGCAGGATTTACTATCTTTCCGCCGGGCCTGTAAGACAGAGTTGTTCCACCAGGCTTATGGCTGAGGCTGGGCCTCCACTGGCTGGAGGATATAACATCTACACCCCTCCCTATGAGAGCTGTCCACCACTGTTCTGAAGCTGCTGCCATGTTTCAATTGCACTGCTGCACTTTCTGTAATCGCCACTAAAAAAAAAAGAGTGCTGCTATTTTTAATATCTTTATATAATGCTTTTAATGTTTTATGATAATGTTTAATGAAATGTTTTAAATGTTTTAATGCTGTTATCCGCCCTGAGCCTGCTTGCGGGGAGGGCGGAATATAAATATGATAAAATAAATAAATAAATAAATAAATCTAAGCCCAATTTAGCTTGATAGGCAGGTCTTCCTTTCGAGTGTGGAGCTCCAAATTTGTTATAAGGGAGCAAAGAGCGGTGGGGGGGGGGGGCTCCCAGTTCTGGCTTTGCAGGCAGTGGAGAGGGAGAGAGACAGCTGCTGTTGGCATTTTGATAGAGAGAGTGCATTGGAGCTTGAATTTTCTTTGTGTGTGGTGGGATAGGGATCTACCCCTTCAAGTTCCAGGGCTGCTGCCAGGCTCTGGGGACAAGCTATTATTTATTATTGGTACCTTTCCTGGTGCCTGCTCAGGTCAGGTTTCTGGGAGTCGTGCAGTAGGGATCTTGACCAAACTTGGATGATGACTGGAAGAGCCTGCTGGCCCCCACGAACAGCCAACCACGAACATGTTCATGAACAGGGCCATGTTTGTGGTTGTTCGTGAGTCCCTGTTCATGGGTGGCAATGAACAATGAACATCATGTTCGGGTTTTTTTTCTGTTCATGCCCATCTCTAACCCTAAACCCATTGGGATGAAGGCACTTACTTACAAGTAAATACAATTAGGAACTGGATGTTATATAGCACTAGTCAAATGTTTTTTAGCACTAGTCAACTTTGCCCTTGTGCGAATGGCAGATTTACTTATTTTGAACAACTGTCAACCTTACTAATACAAATCACCATTTTCAGAAAAAAATTCAAATTAAGGCACGTGTGACCTAGCATTCACTACAAGAGAAACATTTCCCCATTCTTCATTTCATCCACACAACTCTGTGAAGTTGGACTGGTTCAAGGTCTCAGCAAGCTTCTATGGCAGTATCTCATTCTTAGAAATATTCCTGCTAAGTCCATTGACATCAGTGCTCAGGAGGGCAATGTAAGCCACCTATCTGACAAGAAAACAATACCTTTTAAAACACTTTGAAGACATTAAAAAAACCACTTTGAAGACCATAACACACAACACATTCACAGGTATGGAACTACAGACTGTTAACTTCTGTTGTTACATATCTATATCAATGAAGAAAAGGAGACATACCCTATTATAGAGAATGAGTCTTAAGGATTATGTATGAACGAGGTGTATAAATATCTATTTTTTCCTTAATTTTACTAAGGCTTTTTGAAGTTTCCCCTCCTAATATTCACATGGATTACTCTCTTTGGGAGAAAACAGATGGGCTAAGATAGATTCCTGATAGGAAATAAACTTTTCAGGTTCTCAACCAAAATATTTCAAATGCTAGTTCTAAATAATTTGATTTATGATTGTAGTGATTCAGGCCCAATACACTTCAAGGCACTCCATGAAAAAATTCAAGTATGCTATGATCCAGTTAGGAAATACTTAGCAAAATTACAGTTTGCAAATAAGTGCCTGCTACTTATATGGGAGATCACCTCCTTTCCTTCCAATTCTAAGCGCTGATCACAGCCACTTCAGCAATCAGGCAGGTGGGACATGTTCCCTTTTTGTTTGTGAGACTGAACGCTCTTCCTTTCCCAAAGGCCTGGCTTTCCAATCTCTTTCATATTTGGGGTGTACCCTACCCACATCCAAGTCATGAATTCCAGTTTCAGCTTAAATAAAAGTTGGTTATTAGCTTAAGGAGCGTTTCAAAAAGCGTAAAACACTCATACACAGTCAACAAACATTAAAATAAGAAAACCTTACTGTTGCTACATAATAAAACCTGCCTGTCTAAAACTTGAGAACCAGCTACCTAGGCATTCATTTTGGCTTATCTCACCTGCCCATTAGAATGGGAGACCTCTCCCATTCCTAGCTGGTTCAGCATAGGGACATGCTGAGGTGATGAATAGCATGCAACTTTCAGCTTCTCTCTGGTATACTTACATTATGGTCAGAGCTTGGTTGAAGAAAGCTAGGTGACCAACTGTCTGTTTTTGGGTGAACTGAGAAGCCATCTTTTCAGGATTCAGTAAATTACCTGGCAACTTAAGAGCCAATCAGGGCTGATGTGTTAATTAGCATTTCAGCTGTGTGAAAATCTAGGGAGTGAACATAGCCTTTCTGAGAACAGTGTCTCCAAAGCTGAATCTCTGGGGAACTCCACAGGTGTTACTAATCAACTCTGCAACCACATATTTGAGCTAGCTCACAACCTGACAACACTTACTGTTCTGAATCTAAGTACAGCCATTTTTACCAAAGACCTAGTCTTAGGCTAATGACTTTCTTATACTACTATTTTCATCAAGTGTGCACAGGGTTACATGAAAAATTGGTATGATCCTTCCCTCATAGGAAGAACATTAGAGCAATCTTTCTTTTAGCAGGATGCAGGAATTTGGTAGTAGTGGGCAAAGGGCTGCAAAATTGCTGCTGAGAGGACTTTCTTCTCGAAAGGAATGGATACACATTGGGCAGTTCTGGACACTTAGAAGTTACTGTTTTTTATCACTTTTCTCAAAAGAGAGACGGACAGACAGACAGACAGAGCAAACACGCACAGTTTCACACCATTACTTCTTTACCATGCATCAAACATCATCTGCAATTACATTATCAAAATGGGTAGCTACTTTTTCCCAAGTGGTGCAAAAATAATGGTGTATGATTTAACTGGGTCACATACATTTGATTAAAGGTGGACATATGCAAGCATTTGATGTAACCCGAGTATGTCCTAGCACTGAACTAACAGGCATGCGGCTGAGCATCCACTCAAATTCAGCCTACATTAGTAATCTGCATTACCTGTGCATTAAACCCAGGATTGACCACCATAAATCCTGTAAAAGTATTGGACTATGTGCTATGTAAGAGCAGAAGAAAAATGCAGCGTTAAAAATAGATGAGTTGCTTCCTCTCTTGAAAAATCTTTAAATGAATTTTACAGTGTAAATGCTTCTGTGCGATACCAGAAAACTTCATTTCAATAACAAGATGCCTATAGTACCACAATTGTCATTACTCACAGATTACAATGCAACCTAAAGGATGTATTGAAAATATATTATTGTATTCTCAATGGAGCATGTGTGAGTAACCACATCAGCAACAGTGATTTTTGTACTGCAGCCACTGACATAAATTTTTTTTAAAAAAAAAATGAAGACAGGATTACAAAGGCTAAAGTTTAAGATTTCCCATAAAATACACTGGATAGAAAGCAACCAACAATTTTCCTTCTCTAAGCTTCCTAAAGAGCCTTGTTAGACAGTGTAGAATGTTGTTATACATGGCTGCCTTACTAATTTTGATGAAATTTACATGCTTCCTATATGTGAATTGATCTCCAGATGTTTCATGCAAGCTATATGCAAAATAGCTAGCTAATTACTGTCTGTACCTTGAGGTGCCTGCCTGCACCATTTTATTGGTTGTATCAAATTGAATTATGAGATTGTTTAACAGAGGAAGGCTGATATAGAGAACATCTTGCTTTGCGGTGTGTATGTTGGATTTAATGGATCTATTTAGCCATTGCTGGGCGTTGAACAGAAGAACATAAGATTTCATCATGTTAATAAGCAAAATATTAACAGTGGTATCTAGTACAAATCTTATTTCAAAGAGTTTGCACTTGCACGCTAGCATGCTACTTTATTTTCTGCTTTATAAATGTAAAACCAAATAAATAAACCTATGATCAGCATCACTGTGTACTGTCAGAGGAAGACATTTTGAGTTATAAGTTCACTTTCAATTTTTAATGAAATTTTATGTTAATTCATAAAACTTTGAGGGAAGTAGGAAGCAGGCTGTGGATGAAACTACATTTTCTACAAATATGTTTTAATTTTCAAATATAAACTTATAATCACATTCTACTAACTACCTTGAAATAAATTGTTTGACAATCTGCTAGGATGCAGCTGACTTTACTGAATAAGCTCATTAAATCATGTCCACTGCAAAAGCAAGATAAACAAATCAATCATTATGTTAATTAATAAAATAATACATGTACAGCCCAATCCTATCCATGTTTATTTGGAAGCACATCCCACTGAGCTCAATGGACTTATTCTTAAGTAAATATGCATAAGATTAGATCTTTAATAATCAAAGAACAGAAAGAATTTCCTTCTAGAAAGTAAGTCTTCAATAACCTCAAAAATGTGGGAAAATATTAGAATAGAAAAGAATATAATAAAGTATGTTTCCTAGGATTTGCCAAAGGTTCTATAGGTTGCTTTACTATTATTAGGAACAATTCTGGGCATTGATCCTGGGATAATTCTAGGAACTGATGCTGGTTATTTCTTGAATTGTACCATTAGCACGTTGCATTTTTCCATGTAGATGCATGACTCAGGATAGACTTTCCTTGAGTAAAACATCATGAACACATTGACCCTTTTCCTCATCCATGTGAAGGAAACTTGTTATTGTCCTGGGTGGTCAAAGTGAATTGAGGCTAATGAAATGGCTGAAAGCAACATTGCTGTTCTCTTAGCAATAAGTTCTGAACTCACAGTAAGCTTACCAGGTAGACTTGGGACCAAACTACCCATTTGGGATAGTACCCCACAGCTATAAAGAAGCTGTAGGAAATGGTTTTTTAAAAACAGAGAACTCCCCTCCCGTTCCCCCTAATGCTGTTTCTGCAAAGGGAAAACAGCTGGGAAGGGGAGAGAGGCAGGAGCTGCCCCTCCCCATATGGCAGTGTCCCAAGCCCATTTTATTTAAAGCTGTTTCCCCAGAGCTGCTGTGTGACTGCAGGGACCCCAGACGCTGCTCTTTAAAACACTGAACTTATAGTTTGTCCCTTAGCTACAACTGCTTGGCCTTCTATCAATCATATGGTTAGTAGCTAACTGTGGATATAAAAAGCACATCACTTCTCTTTTTGTGACTTTTAATGTTGATGCAATAAAGGCTGAGCCTCATTCCATTCATTTGCTTGTCTACAAAACAGAAGACTGAACCAGCTCCTTACAAGGCTTTTAATTTTGTCAGCTGAGTAATACATAATAAAGTGAAATAAGATCTGACCAATTAATAATATCCAACTACACTGGAAAATATGATGTTAAGTAAAAAGGATTTCAAAATAAAACAGAAGGCATCTTAGTGCTAGTCTTAATTGCCAGATGTGTTTTACTCAAGGGTAAAAGGCTTTCCTGTTTTTAAAAGCATTTCCCATTTAATTTAATCAGTGTCACTTATTCTGCTCCAGGTTTTTTAAAATAAAGGCATTATTAGTTGCAGTTTTTTATTGGCCTTATATGCTGTATTTATTCTTAAAATTATTTTTTCCTTGCATTATTATTCTATAATTTCTTATGTTGTATTTTGCCAAGATCATCTTAGAGCAAGTTGATCTATGACCACAGTAAAATATGTATATAGTGTGTGTGTATATATACACACACACACATATAATGTATGTATGTGTATATACAATGTATGTGTGTGTGTGTGTATACATACACACACATACATTAGTGCACTCACATTTAGCATATGATCAGCAACCTTAACTGGTGTTTTGTAGTGCTACCATACTATAATTATCATCCATAACTAGTAGTATAGGCAACCAAGTTGTAGTAAATCTCTGTAGTCACTCTGGAATAACTGCCAACACTGCTTTGACTGAACCGAACAGCTGCAAGAGCTCCCAGTTGGGACCCAGAGCTTACTGATCCATCTAGTTGTAATGATCTTGACTGTTATGGCAGGTTTGCTAGACTATAGGGTATCTTGCAACTTTCACTACCTGCACTGGTAACATGAGGCAAATATCAGTGTACAAGTATGCCACAATACTGAGGAACTAGATATACTTTAAAAATTAAATTGGTCCAAAAAAGCATAGTTGGAAGGGGAGGAGTTTCCTTGCTGGTACTTGCTGTTTTAAAACAAGCATTAAGGATACAGCTATTATATGGTCAGAACTTTTGGGAGGACTGTACTCATTGGTATTGAATGCTCGCACCTTTTTTCAGAGTTCTCCGAAGTCCTGACAGGGGAACTAGTGGAAACCAGCGCTACTATTTATATGAGTACTGGCACTTTTTTTTACAAAAAAAGGACTGAGACTTGTATAAATATGTTAATTGTTCCTGTCTGTTGCTAAGACTCCTGTGAATTGTAATTTGGTGATGGTGCAAGTATTTCCCTCACAGAATTATACATCCTATAGTTCCCTAGGAAAAAGGAATGTCTGTTATATCAGTTTAATTCTGTGGCAGAGATATGATGAAATAACAAATGCTAAGCTAACACAGTAATATTACAAGGAGTAAATATGGAGGGGAAGGGCCTCTGAATTGTGCCATCCTTTCAGCTGATGGACTACCCTTAGTAACTTGTTTGCTAATGTATATTAAATGATTGTGTGCTTAGTCAAAATTTCCTCTCAGTGAATGCAAGGCAAGGCATTCGGAACAATCATAAGTAGGCCTACTCAGAAGTAAATCCCATTGAGTTCACTAGGGCTTACCACCAAGAAAATGTTCACGGAATTGCTGTCACTATATAACCCAACACCAATATATTGTTAGGGTTTCTTCAGGCAACACAATTTATTATTTGTGTTTCCACTTCTCCAGTACCCCCACTTGTGTCTGTGCTACCTAACCTTTTCTTTTGATTTCTCTCCTAAATAACCTATTTTGTTTAATCTTTATTGCACGTTGATTTCTATGGCTAAGGAAACTCCACAAGAAGCTGGAGAGACAGAATACTAAAAAAAGTATACTTTTCTCAGAATCTGATAAAACTATAGTTTGTTTCAAACAAATTAGAATTTAATAGTCATGTTATCTTATATCATTAATAAACTTTTTGTCCTTTCTTCAAGGGTAGGTATTTGTGGTTACCTCTATTACTAAAAAATCTGAGGCTCAAAGGAATTACTACATGCAAAAGCTGGCAAACTGCCCAACTAAACCCACATGAAGAGGACAATCTCTTGCTTCATTCTTTACTTACATAAGATACTCCTACTTTGAACGAAATTGTATGGGCAGCAAAGGAATCAGAAAGCTATTACCGTGCTTAGTTAGGTTTGAATGTCATGCCATCTTTTGTTTAAAATGTGAATTACATTTATCTGAAGAATAAATGCTTCAGTATTTCAAGATTTATCTGCAGATTTTTATCCAAGTTATGTTTTTCTTTGTTAATTCTTAAATGACAAACATACTGATAACCTAATGCTACTTTTTCCTATAATGATTACAGAGTAACTCAGAAAGAAAGAACGATAACAAAATCTTTCAACTATGCATCAAAATACTTTCTTAGCAGATACTTCATTTGATCAGGCTTAAAATAATTTGAGATCTTGCACCGCACTTTTAATAACTCTTTTTCTAAAGATTTAGACTCTTTTCTGGAATTTCCAATATATTTTTAAGATATGACAAACAAACAGAATCCTTTGAAATTCCACAGCACTTTGGGGCAAGCACACTGGTACTTCACTGTGAAGGTGTTTCAAGAAGAGTTGAACACTCCCAGACTCCTCCTCCATCTTTCAATTGCCCAATAAATCATGGCTGATAAGTTCGCTGGAAATAACTGCATTATTACCCTCATCATCCACATCATCATGGCAAAAATATAAGAGATACTTAAATGAAGAAACCCCATTGTGGATTGTACCGGCTAAAGTTGTTAACCCGAAAACGGAATATAATGGCGAGGAGTGGTTGACTTATAAAGAAATCTTGAAATTGGAGCAAAAAGCAGTTATAATTAAAGCAAATGAGGAACTACCATTTCATTATGGGTGGTTCCAATATAGACAAATTGAAGATTTGTATGACTCTGATCGCAGGAAATCAGGATTCAGAACAAAAAACTCGGAACTAGAAGAATGTTTACTACAAGAGGGGGAAAAATGATATCTAAAATGTATAAAATTTTGTTAAAGTGGTTTACTGAGGATGAAACAGTTAAAGTGCAAATGGTAAAGTGGGCTATAAATTGTAATAGAGACATCACAATGGATGCATGGGAATACTTGTGGAAAAATACATTAAAAATATCAACATGTACTAATATAAAGGAGAATGTATATAAAATGATATATAGATGGTATTTAACGCCTAAGAAATTAGCTTATGGGAATAGTCAAATGTCAGACAAATGTTGGAAATGTAAAAAACAAGAAGGTTCGTTTTATCATATGTGGTGGACTTGTGAACTGGCTAAACAATTCTGGGGGAATATTGTTGAGGTTATGTCAGAAATATTGCAGAAAAAAGTGAACAAAAACCCAGAGTTGTTGTTGCTAAGCATAAGTTTAGAAGAGTTTGCGATCCAAGATAGAACGCTAATGTTTTACATGACGACGGCAGCAAGGATGGTATATGCACAATTATGGAAGACTCAAGGAATACCGACAATAGAAAATTGGATCCAAAAATTGTTGTATATGGCTGAGATGAACAAGCTGACAAAGAAAATGAGAGAACAAGAGTCTGAAAAATTCTTTATTAACTGGGGGAAATTTAAATTGTATTTGGAAAAGAAGTGGGATGTCAAAGGGAAATTATGTATATTGGAGAATTTTTAAAGGGGGGGGGTAAAGTGATCTTTACGGAGGGAATATATATTTGTGAGTTTAAGATAAGAGAATGGTATTAAGAAATAACATTTTATTTTAAATAATATAACAATATATAATAGATATAATTAGATAAGGGGTTGGAAAACTGTTGGAAGTCTACAAAGAAAAAGGGGGAGGAGTGGGTGGGGGAAACTAGGATATGGGGGATAACAGATTATGTATGAAATGACTTATGTATTAACTCACCCAATAAAAATTTATCAAAAAAAAAATACATGCCTCCAGCTACCACCCTAAACATACCACTCGGTCAATTGTCTACAGCCAAGCCTTACGTTACAACCGTATCTGCTCCAATGCTCTTGATCGGGACTCCCACTTAAGAGATTTACAACAGGCATTTTTGGGGCTACAGTACCCACCAAATGAAGTGGGGAAACAAATCAACAGGGCCAGACTAGTACCCAGAAACAGCCTGCTCCAGGACAAACCTAAAGGAACTAACAACAGAACACCACTGGTTGTCACCTATAGTTCCCAGCTCAAACCCATCCAACATATCATCAGTGAGCTACAACCCATCCTGGAAAATGATACCTCTCTCTCAGAAGCCCTGGGTGGAAGACCTCTCCTTGCCAACAGACAGCCCCCCAACCTTAAACAACTTCTCATTTACAATCATGAATCGGCTAGCAGAGCACCAGCACAGGTACCAGGCCCTGCAACAGACCCAGATGCCAGCTCTGCCCTTATATCTACCCAGGGAATACAATTACAGGACCCAATGGCATCAACTACACTGTCTCTGGCTCTTACAGCTGCTCATCCTCCAATCTGATATATGCCCTCATATGCCAACAATGTCCATCTGCTCTGTACATTGGACAAACCAGCCAACCTCTACGCAAAAGAATAAATGGGGACAAATCTGACATTAGAAATGGCAATGTCCAGAAACCAGTGGGAGAACACTTCAATCTACCAGGACATTCCATCAAAGACGTAAAGGTCACTGTAGTTCAACAGAAACCTTTCAAAAACAAAATCCAACGGGAAGCTGCTGAATTGGAATTCATATGTAAATTTGACTCTGTCAAGCTGGGACTGAATAGGGACTATGAATGGTTATCTCATTATCAGAGGTAACTGATTTCCTTAACAGAAGCAAACTGATCTCCATATCAGAAGGAGCTGTTTGCATCTACTCTGCCCTCCCCTCTCCTCCTCTATATCTGACCAGTTTCTTTTTGCCCTCCATGCATCTGATGAAGAGAATTGTGATTCTCGAAAGCTTATGCTACAATAAAATTGGTTAGTCTTAAAGGTGCTACTGGACTCTTTTTGATTTTGTATAAAGCTGTTTGCAATGCAAATGAAAAACCTATTATTTGTTAGGGGCTTCTGGTAGGGTTGCCAGCCTTCAGGTAGTAAACAAAGACAATTAGGACCTCCCCCCCCCCCACACTATCACCATCTAAGTAAGAATATAAATCACTGCACAATATTGGATAGCAAACAGACAGTATTCTTAATAAAAGTAGGCAGAAATTACAGACTCAAAAATATAATCCCCATAGAAACTGTATTTTACATCATCATCCTACCAATATTTGATAAAGAGACATGTGCAATCCTAAGGATTATGTAATATGAAAATAATGTACAATCAAAGAATCCAACAGTCATATCCAGTCAAGCAACACAGTCCTGATTCCAGAAATCGTACATTAACATTAGTCTTCTGTTAATTAACAGAAGACTAAGATGTTAACAAAAATATGAAAATACATGACCAAATGAAATTGGAAAATAAATCAAGTTTTAAAATTGAAAAGGTAAAATATTTGGGTATTACTTTGACAAACGTGAACTGTATGTTATTTCAAAATAATTATATTAATATATGGAATGAAATTAAAAAGATTTGTTAAGATGGAACAAAGTTCAGTTATCACTCTGGGGAAGAATTGTTGCAATTAAGATGAATATCTTGCCTAGAATGTTATTTTTATTCCAGACAATTCCTGTTTTGACAACGGAGGCATTACTTAAATAGTGGCAGAAAGATATATCTAGGTTTATACGGCAAGGGAAAAAAACAAGGGTTGAATATAAAATATTGCAGGACACAAAGGCAAGAGGATTGGATTTACCTGATTTGAAATTATACTTTGATGCCTCCTGTTTTTTGTGGATGAAGGAATGGATTTTGTTAAGAAGTAGCTGAGTATTGGATTTAGAAGGACAAGACTTGAAATTTGGATGGCATGGACACCTGTGTTATTACAAAGCTAAGGTTAATGCAGAATTTAATAATCACTATGTTAGACATGCCATTTTGAGAATATGAAACAAATATAAACCTAGGATTCATCCGAAAATACCTTTGTGGCTATTGCCACAAGAAGATTGATTTAGAAGAGAAATGTTAAGTTTGTTTAAATGGTTAACGTATCGTGTTATGTTAGAATTTTCACATGATGAAGTTAAAATAAAATTAAGAGAAGATTTGGTAACTGGGGAACACATTTGCCAATTGTTTTCTTATTTGCAAATTTTAGAAAAGTCTAAAGTAGAGAAGAAGCATTATGATTCTGAGCAATCCAAGACTGAATTTGAGACAGAATTATGTACAAATGATGAACATGTTATTGCAAAAATGTATAAATTCTTGTTGAAATTTGAGACAGAGGAAGAGCAAGTGAAGGAATCTATGATCAAATGGGATAAAATTTTTGGATGTAATATATTAATGGAACAATGGGAAAATATGTGGTCAAAAGGACTGGATTTTACATTAAGCTCTAGTCTTTTTATGATGTATCATTAGTATATGACTCCTGAGAAATTGGCCAGAATGTATAACGGTATTTCGAGTCAATGCTGGAAATATGAACAACATGAAGGAACATTTTACCATATACAAAAGACATGTAAGAAAGCAAAAATTTTTGGACACAAATACAATTATTAATTCAGAAGATTTTAAAGACTAATATACAACTGAATCCAGAGTCTTTTCTTTGGGGACTGATAGATATTCAGCTGGAAAGAAGTTATGGAACTTTGTTTTTATATATGACTATGGCAGTGAGAGTATTGTGTGTGTAAAATTGGAAGAGTCCAACATTGCCCACAATAGAGCAATGGTTGGTAAAGGTGTTGGAATTAGCAACAATAGCAACACTTACGCCACTGATTAGAGAAAAAACAGTAAGTTTGTTTATTATTGTATGGAAACCCCTTGTAGTCTTTTTGCATGAATCAGATAATAATGAAGATCATTTTTGGGTTTACTGAATAAGGATTTTGGACATTAGGAAAAAGAGCTTTTCTGTGTAACACAGAATAAAAGAAAAATTGAAAATCATACTTATATTTGTCACGGAGAAAATCTTTAATGCTGGGTTAACAGTTTTAATCAGAAAGCCTGGGAAAGACTGGAAGCCTTTCAGGGCTGGATGAAGCTCCTCTTGGTGTTCCCTGACCCATTGTCCTATGAAGACTTCTACAGTCACAGTAGTGGCACTGTCTGGCACATAAACGAAGGACAGAATCACTGCAGCAGAAGGCTGTTGAATTGGCAATGACAAAGCTACTGTTTCAAATATGCCTAGGTCCTCCTCACTTTAGCTCGCCTTCTAAAATTATGTATTATGTTTGATTTTCACCCTGATCTGCTTAACATAACCATCCACCGCACCCTTGGACTCTCTGGAAACTTGTGCAAAGAAATATGCTTGAGGTTTCTGGCTGCTACCTGCCACTTACCCTACATTGTGCAAAAAAGTGCACTGCTCATTGGCACCATCTGCTCTGTTTTTGTGAATTGATCCCCACTTTCATTTCCAAAAATGAAATGTGATTGGACTCTGGCCTTCTAGTGAATATCCACTCCCGGTAAGGTGGAATCTTGTTGGCTGGAAAATTAAGTTGTTCTGCTGCATTTCATAAGTGGTGTGACCAAGTGCACATTCCCCCTGTGAGTTAAGACAACGTTTATGAGGGTGGGGAAATCCAAGCCTGCTACTTCACCTGCCACCCCAAGCCTCCCCTCTCAAAAGCAGAATGTTCTTGAAGTGCAGCTTGCAAAAAAAGGTTCCACCACACAGTAGAGGACCAGGGGGGTTGTTTGTTTGGGTTCTTCTTGTTGTTCCAGTTGCCATTTGCTTAATCCATTGGTTTTTTGTAAAGGTTGAGCAACCTGACCTGCAGCGTTCAAGACACCTTTTCAGGTGGCCCGATCAATTACCTGGAAATAGGTCTACATTCAGAGCAATGCCTCCTTTAACTGTGGTGTTCCTCCAGCTTTTTTCCTATCTGCCTCTGTGGGCTTATGGTGTACATGAGAACACTGCAGACTGAGCTGCTGGATCCCTGTATGGAAGTTGCCAGTTAAAGCCAGGATTTTAGTAAGCTGGACTTTGGTTCACTGTTGTGAGTATTTGCAGGCTCCATCCGAATCTAAAATGTGCTGGCTAAGCTGATCAACAACACCTGCAAGCAGTCTGAGTTCTACTAGCGATTCGACCTTGGGAGACTGTCTCAGAGAGCCTCTATCTGTCCTCCCTGGATGTTCTCACAGCTGTAATGCTAATTAACAGCTTGGCCCTGATTGACTTGATTACCAGCCGATGCATGGAATTCTAGAAAAGATGGCTTCTCAGCTCATCTGAAAAACCTTTCAGTATTCTTTCTACCTCAGCATGTCCCCATGCCAGACCATCTAGGCAAGGAGAGGGTGTGCATTCTATTGGATGGGTAAGATGAACAACAAATTGATGCCAGTCAGAGGTGCTTAAGGTAGTAAGCTCTTATGTTTTAGATAAGCAAATTTTTAGATAGCAACAGTAAGGTTTTCTTGTTTTATGTCTGTTGCCTGTGTATGAGTGCTTTATGTTTTGCAACACTCCATAAAGCTAATAAATAATTTTAATTAAGCTGAGTTTGAAATTTATGACTTGGGTGTGGGTAAGCTCCAGAATGAGCCTGGAGAGTAGAAAACCAAGGCCTTGGGGAGGTAAAGTAAAAGGGAAGTGTGCCCTGCCTGCCTGACTGCTGGAGTGGCTGTTATCAGCACCCAGAGTCGGGGGTTTGGGGCGGCTATCCGTATAACCCCTTCCCAATACAGAGAGACAGCACAAAAAGGTACATGTTCTATAGTTAGATTTATGTAACATTTAGTTCAATATATAGTACAGAAAAAGTGCAATGCTCCCCTGAATCTTGCTCTGAATTAGCAGGGATACAATGTCATTGCCTGGTAAGCGTCCTTCCTACAAGATGCACAGCACCTTCTCTCTAATGGAGATAAACTGAACACACATTTCCAAAGCTGATGGGCAGGAAGGAGTTAGTGGTAGTGCTCTCGAGTCCCAATTGACAAAGGCACAAAGCCGTTCCCTGGGTTGGTCCAAACAAACAAACAAACAAACAAACACACACACACAAACTTGATGCACCATCCGTCCTCCACACCAATGGAGTTAAATTAAATTCAACAGATGTTTCCAAAGCCTATGGGCTCTTCTCCTTTTGATGACCCAATTGGCAGGGAGATTGGCTGGGGAAAATGCACTCACATCCACTGCACATATTCCCCTTTCCGCCAATAGGGTTAATGCTAAGTATGGCTCAGTCACACCCTTTGGGATGATTACATGTTAAGGAAAGGGATGGTCGCTATTAAGGAAAACAAGATGTTGCGGGCAGCTGCCCACATTGCCTGCTGGCCTGCCCACCTGTGTTACTGCTGCATGGGTAAGAACCAAAACAAAATACATGAACTTTTCAGTGAGTGAGGGACTGTTACAGTCTCATTTTCTGATTTTGTTCCACTATTGCAGAAACACTTTAATGGGCCAAACCAGAGATTTCTGTGTGTATTTTTGGCTTGTTTGTTCCATTATGCACACTCCTAATTTCCAGGGTATGAGCTTTCAAGAGTCAAAGCTCACTTTGTCAGAAAGGAGTGGGAAAGGAAGGAGTCCTTATAATCCAGACAGAGGGTGAGAGAAGTATTGTAAATTAGTGTGTCAGGAAGCTAGCTATAATACATGCTGCAATTAGCTTGAGACAGCATGGGTGCAAAGTGCAGAAAATTAGCATCTGATATGCGAGGAAAATCCTATGCTTAAGGTAGTAAGCTCTTACATTTTAGATTCACTTTGGGGGATCTAGCGTTCAGATTTGCAAATAAACTCAACTTCAGCCATCTCGCATTGCAGTTTTCCTTTGACGTTTCTCTGCTTGAGAACAGTTACTCTTAGGTCAGTGATGGGACGTCCTGGAAGATTAAGATGTTTTCCCACTAGTTTTTGAATACTGTGATTTTGGGTATTAGATTTATGTCCAGTTATTCTTTTGCGAAGGGACTTACCTGTTTGTCTAATACAGAGAGTTAAAAGGCATTGCTGACTCTTAATGGCATAATAATGTTGGATGTTGAACACGTGAATGATCCTGAGATGACATGGCTGGTGCTGTTAGGTCCAGTGATTGTGTTGTCTGAATATGGGGACAGAAGTGGCGTTTTGGTTTATTGCAGGCCTTAATCCCAGAATCTGTGGTCCACGTTGGGAAGTGTACTGTTGTGAGTGAGGAGTTGTTTAAGGGGGCGGTCTGTGGGAAAGAAAAGTTTGTCTCCCAATGCTTGTGAAAGATCAGTATCATTATCTAGCATAGGTTGCAGGTCATTAATAATGCTTTGAATTTTAAAATTTGATTTTGCCATGAATCCACAAACTATGCTGTTGGTAATACTACCAGAAAATGTAGACAGAAAATTAAATGAACTATTTAGATATCTATTGACGGCGGCAAGGGACCATGGTATTTGCAACCAGATGGAAGGAAGATGAATGCCCAACTAAGAAAATCTGGAGAAATAAGAATGCAGAATACGCAGCGATGGCAAAACTAACAAGCTATTTAAACAGAAGACCAATGAGAGAATTCGAAGAGAAATGGGTAAGTTCTTTTGCTTACAAAGGATAAAATGCATAAAATGTCTTAGTTTTAGAAACCAGAATAGGATGGTATACTGATATATTATTATAGATTGGATATAAGTTTAGGTTCTGATAAGATGAAATTGGTTAAATATCAGTGATGAGGTAGAATGCATGACATGGAAACTTTGGCAAAATAGTTGTTAGATAGAAACAATCTGTATAGAAGCATTAGACCATACTAAGATATAGCAGTTAGAATGTATAGGGAGACCACTTGTTTTGACCTTTAGTTGATCTAAAATTGAATATTGTGTAGGAAAAAGATCGTATTTAGTTTGAGAAGACACATAGGAGATATAATATTGATGAACTCTGATTAAGGTATGTTCTGTGTACTCTGTATTTTATTATAACAACTCCTGTAGTGCAAAATCTTAATGGTCCCCTGACCCTGTTATTCCCCCTTCTTCTTTTGTACCCCCTCTTGTTCTGAAATTTTTAAAAAAAATTAATGATGCTTTGAACTGGTTTGAATTGGGAACTGTTGATGCTGATTAATAAAAATTGTTTTAGCCTTCACAATGCAAACTGGTTTTTGTATAGGAGGGATTCTTGTGTTATGGCAGCAAATGTCAATTCAACATATTAGAGTACCTGAATTAATCACATACTTAGGTACTGACAGAGCCTTTTTATGTATGTGAATTTGCCATGTTGGCTAGCACTGTTTACACCCCCCCCCTTCTAATTTATGTGGGTAGGTTGTAAGCTCTGAAAAACATTCTGTTAGTAGTTTGTCTACCTTGAAGTAGAGCATTTCCATTTTATGATAAAAAAACAAACAGAAGCATCTCACACAAGAACTGCCCTCTCCAAAACAATACCATTTTAATAGCCTGTCAGTTCCCACTGAACTTCCCCTCAGTGCTAATGCTGCTGTTATACAAGCTTTGCTTGATTTAAGCTAAAGCAAACTTGGCTCCGGGAACTGTTTTCATTTTTCTCCTCTCTCTCTCTCTCTTTTCATATTCTTGAATTTTTTTAAAAGATCAACATTTAGACTTGAATAGACTAAATACTATTTTATCTGACACTGTTAAGGAGCATATGGCTCTGTCTGCCTAAGGAGTCAAAGGAAGAATGGCTCAGATCTTTCCTGGCATCAACACTCTAGCACTTCATATGTCCTTTGCAGTTCTTCCTTCTGCTCTTTATTTGATTAAGCTGCTATTTTCCACATCAGACAGAATTTAAAATCAGCTGAGATGCTCAATGTTTCATTGATGTATGGCAAGCGGAGGCAAAGACAAAGCACAATTTTCCACCTTGTGTCCCTCCTGTAGTGGCTACTGTAATTATATCCTTATAAGAACATAGAGGATGGGAGTTTACAGAGGATAGATAGGTGGAGCTGCAGGCAAGAGGAATCAGAGTTTAATCAGGGAAGCTAGGAGAATGGGGAACTTACAGGCTGCTAGGTATGTTTGCTGGTGACCTAATGAAATTGCTAATGATGTGATGATGCCACTTCCAGAAGTGATGTCATAATGTCACCAGTGGTATTATTACATCGTCAGCAAGTGCACCTGGCAGCCAGTAAACCCTGCCTCCCATCCCCACAATCACCCTGTCCCCTGCCAGTTGCTGGCAACCCTGCAATAAACTATTACATTTTCTTTTACATTGGTACATCCCTTAGATGACTGAACTCTGACTTAACACGTGGAGTCAAGAGTGGATGCTAAACAGACTTTGAAGCAGAAGTAGGGGCAGTTGAATATTGTGGACAAGAAGAGCTGCATCTAGGGATTTGAGACCTGGTTGCAAATCAGTAGCAAAAAGGTAATTATGGAGATTTTGCAGCCACCATCCAGCATATTGCAGAAAATTGGAGGAAAGTTAGACAAAGATTTGGACTGTATCTAGCTGCTATAGGAGCTGAAGAAAAACCTGATAAAGTAAAATTATCCATATTGTTGCATGTGGTGAAAGAAGAAACACTGGAGATTTATAACAATTTCCAATTTGCAGAAGAACAGATGTTCAGTGTAATAATGAAAAATATTGAACAATACTGTATGCCTGAAAGCATGAGACATTTGAATGGCACAGATTCTTTATATGAATGCAGAAAATGGATGGAAGTATAGAGCAATATGCCACAAAGCTAAGAACCCTGAGCAAGACTGGTGCTTTTCAGACTTGAGCAGTCTAAGGAACAGGATTACATGAGCCATTAGGGAGAATGCAATAAGGGAATGAGTGTTGCATGAACAGAATCTCACCCTTGGAAAAGACTCTTAAGATTAGTAGAGCCCTAAAAGAGGTAAGGGCATAAGCTAAAGAATTGAAGCCATCTGAAGAGAACAAGTAGCAATGAGCCAGAAAGGGGAAAAAAACCAATATATTCTAGATGAATGCTAATAATTTCATGTTCTGATGTAAAATGTTACCTTACGGGTAATGAAGTGAATGAAACTTGAAAAAAACAAAGTAAACATTGGGTTTGGATATTGGGGGATTAAGGCAAGCCCTCCTCTACATCTACAGTTTAAGGGGAGAAGGAGGAGAGACAGGGGATGCTGGCAAATGAATAAGGGAGACAACAACACGAGGAGTAGGAGAGAACAACTTCTTACATGATTCCTGTTTAACTTAAGTCTGCAGCAGCCGCTTCACTTAGGTATGGCAACTGCAGGGAACCAGAGCTGATTTGCAGCCACCCATAGGCAATCCATACAATATTGGTTTTACCTGCATCATGGGTGGAAAGCACCTGTCTTTTTCTGTTGGAAAAACACCCAGCTCCACTGAACAACACAATAGATTCCATACCACTATTCCTCTCCTCATCATAGTGTAACTGCAATTAGAAGAATCATAGAAACATAGAGCTGGAAGTGACTCCAAGGATCATCTAGTCCAGCCCACTGCACAATGCAGGAAATTTACAGTTGCCGCCCCCCCCCTACCAGTAACTCCTGCTCAGTGCCTGAGGAAGGCAAAACGAGGCTTCTTGCCCAAGCAGAAAGGAACTCTACCTCACACAGAAACCAAAAGCAGCAGCATCTAATTTAGCATAGGCCAGATCACAGTAGGGTTGCCAGAAAATAACTGCATATTTTAGGGGGTGGAGCCAGGGGGGATTGGGGAGGAAAGTCAGTAAGGTATAATGCCATAAAGTCCATCCTCCAAAATAGCTATTTTCTTCAGGTGAACTATCTTTGTAATTCTGAGAAATCTACAGGCCCCACCTGGAGATTGCCAGCCCTAGACCACTTCTACCCAGTTCCTGTAGCTCATAGGCCAGTGAGAAGGTCTCTTTTGCCCTTCTGAGTCCCTAATAGGTAAACAGATGGATAACAATACTTTGACAAGGACTGTTAATCTTTCCTTACCTTCTCCTCCTACCAATGTTGTTTCATGGATGAGGATAACCTCAGTCCATAAAGAGCCTTTTTTGTCCTTTTACCTTTAAAAGTCCACAAAAGGCCATGCCTGTGAGGCTTTGTAGGAAGAAGCCAAAGGTGTGTCCACTGAACTCCACAAAAACAAGACTGAGACTGACAAGTTGCCACCCCCTGGACTAGTAACAGGGAAGGAGTCAGGCAAGAGGGGGTGCCCATTTTGCTCTAAAGGAGCTACCTCTCTTGAAATATTCTGAGGATGAACAAATACAATGACAATTATAGATAATCAGGCTTAAACACTGTAACTTTGAATTCTGTGATTTGACTATCAGAATAAACATTTTTTCTTCTAAAGTGTTAGGAAGTGCAATGATGATGAGTATAATTCATATAATGAATAATAAACTTCAAGCCAGAATGCAGTTTCAAATTATTTTATTTTCTTGAAATATCAAAAAGCCAATACTAATTCTCAAGAAAAGGCAACTTATTTCTGGGAAATCACAGAATCTCCTAACAACTACTGATTCTTCTACCCAAGATTATGATTCCATGTTTCATTCCAATACAGTGGCTGGCTATATATTTAAAAACACACAAACAAATCTCCTGATGTTTATTTCAAGAGAGATCTCAAAAATAGCACAGGTATGATAAGCTGATTGGAGAAAAGCTAGAGCATTTTAAGGAGATTGTGAAAAACATTCATTCATCATAATGTGTAATGTTTGGGCCATCAGGGTCCATACCATGCTTATAGCTTGGTGTTACACATATTGGAAAGAGAATTCAGACAGTTAATGTCAGACTATTTCCTCAAAGGACACACATGTTTAATACCAGCTGTAGACACTACAGGAAGATTTCTGGTCCTTTATTACTTCCCACCTATGGAGAAGAGCTTATTATTCTTATTCTTATTGGCTAGAAAATAAGTAAAGTGCAAGATGGCTAAAAAGTCAAAACTTCTGTGTGACTGAGCAGCATCCACTGAAAATATACCTCTTTATATAATTGAAATATCTTTTTTATTGGATGGTGGTTTTGGCACATCATCAGTATGAAAGAGATGCATAATTGACTGTTATAATTACACTTGTCATAACATCTTCATAATTTATTAGTTCACAGGTTTTCTAGCACAACAAGCTAAGGAATGAATGAAGACTTTGAGAATTGAGTCTCAAAATACACACAAATGAAAGATGAAGTTTACAATGTGCTAATAATTTTTTTCCAAGATAAAATTGATTTTAGTACTCCAAATACTGTAACAGTCCTTAATAAACTAGGGGGGTTTCTACACATTTTTCCCATCAGTTCTGGCCCTATACTACTTTGATTTATTCCCCGAGTTCCGTGTGCATTTTTTTGGCTTTTAGTTTTAGCTTTGAGTTTATTGGTTCTCCCCCAGTTTTTTTCCAGTTCTCTGAGACCACCTTTAACCCTATTTCTTCTAATGACTTTCTAATGGTCAAAGTTATTTAAACAAAATTTGAAAAGTATGACTTAGCAGAAAGTGTAGGCAACTGTTAAAGATATGAGGAATAATTAGGAGCCATAATTCAGAAGGTATTAATCTACCTGTGCTTGCCATTCTACAGCTTGAAAAATACTGTGAGAGACCAGGCCTGATGAGGCCCACAATGTGGTGGGACCTAGTTTTCTTACCATCCCCCTTCCCTTTTCAATGCTGAAACATTCCCTGACATCAGGATTCAAAACCCAAGCTCTGACTAGGAAATCCTTTCACTCCTTTCTTATCAACTTCCCTGGCTGTTTTTCTGTTTCTGCATTTTTTTTGAAATGTTTGTTGCTTAATACTTTTAGCAATTTATTGGCAAAATACTTGTAGATGACTGGGGAAGGCAATGGCAAACCACCCTGTAACAAAAAGTCTGGCAAGAAAACATTGTGATGCGACGTACCCCCCTGGGTCAGTAATGACTCGGTGCTTGCTCAGGGGACTACCTTTACCTTTTACTTGTTGCTCACCTTATTTTTCAACTTGTATAGGTTTTACCAGAACCTGTGCTCCTTTTCGTTCACCTAATTTAGGCAAGCCCTCTATTTCGTCTTACTTATTATGATTCCCTTGACTTGGGTTTTTAGTCATGCTAGGATCCTTTTAGACTTGTTCATTTACTAGTGTGCATTCTATCAGGTTTTAAAAAGTCATGGTTTTAAATAGTTTCCAAATATCCTACAGGCATTTGATTCTCTTGATTTTCCCTTTCATCGTCCTTCTGATGAGGTCTCATTTTTGTAAGTTCCTTCTTTTCAAATCAAATGTGGTTGTTTTGGACTTTGAGGACAGGTTTCCAATGACATGAAGATTGAATGTAATAGCATTATAGTCACTGTTCCCAACTGGTGCATCACCATCCACATCTCACACCAGGTCTTGAGCCCCACTCAGAACAAGTCCAGGGTCAACTCCCATCTAGTTGGTTCTCCAACAAACTGCTCTCATGCACAATCATTTATGATCTCCAGAAACCTACTATCTGGAGTATAACTTGAGCATGAATTCACCCATATACATCAAGATACCTGTCATGACCTCCTCTGACCAGCCCTCTGATCAAGCCAGTGACTCAGACCTGGATGGCTCAGAGGAAGTGCCTGAGGACCAGCAGGGCCAGGGCAGATCTGGTGCTACAAGGCACTGGTTGACCAGGCGCCAGAGACCTCCTCACCAGAACCTGCAAGTGAGGCCCTAGCCAACTATGGTTCAGCAGCACCCAAGAACTCCCCACCAGAATCTGCAAATAAGTCCCTGCCACCTGCAAGCACATCCAAGCTGCCTGCCTCAGAAATCATCACTTGGGCCCCGCCAGACAGGACATGAGCCAGGGCCGATAGTCCTTCCAGATTTCCTCTCACACTGAGGGAGCAACAGTAGCAAAGGATCCAGACAGAAGTAGCACAGAGAAGGCAAAGTTCAAGGCTGACAGCACACTATCTGGCTGCATACTCAGGACTCTGACAGTGATACTTCCTTGCAGGACTATGGCCAGGACAGAGGAAAGCCTCTTAAGCCTGGAGGACTGCTGGCAGATGCAGCTGACCCAGATCACCCCTTAGCCTATTTAGGCTGAGGCCTGGCAGAGCTTCAGTGCTGAATTAACCAGTTCACTTTGCACTAGCCTTGTGCTCCAGCTCCAAGCTCCCTGCAGGCTAGCTGGCTAGATAACCAGCTCCTGAGGAGGCCATCTGACCAGGCACAGGATAATACCTACATTACTGACACAGCAAAGGTACCACAGCTGTATCCAACTGCAGTGTGGACTGTGCCCAACAGTAGCACATGTCACCGTTTTATGTCAACAAAACCTGTGATAAAGTATCACTCACACACTTCTGATGTTCAAACAACCTTCACATTTATGCTAGTGCAGATACAGGAATAACCATTCTTCATAAACTACCTACTGTCCTTTGGC